>NC_091456.1:97468524-98668524 GCF_027789765.1 Dendropsophus ebraccatus
GTTGCGAAAATTCGAACGATAATCGTTCCATGTAAACGCAGCATAATGTGCTGATTTTAGGGTCCATTTACACTGAAAGATTATCTGACAGATTATCCGCCAAAGATCTGAAGCCAAAGCCAGGAACAAACTATAACAGAGATCAGGTCATAAAGGAAAGCCTGAGATTTCTCTTCTTTTCAAATCTATTCCTGGCTTTGGCTTCAAATCTTTGGCAGATAATCTGTCAGATAATCTTTCTGTAAAAATGGACCCTTACAATTCCAAACATATTGGTGTAAAAAGCTTGTGCTGTAGAGTAGTTTCTGCTGAAAAGTCACTAAATATCTCTGTAAAGATGGATGGTTTACTTTACCTGAGTAGGATGCGTTGTGGGAAACCTTTGCAATGTCATATAAGGTGTAGTAGTTAATATGTAAACTAAACTTAAACATTAAAACTGGTTGGTTATGTATCCTATGTTTTCTTATCTGAGTCATGTTTTCCCCTCCTCACAGTATTATTGAAAGCCTTTCCGATATACATAGGTTTGTAAGTAGGCATGCAGGTAGAGGTGTCAATCAATTTCTGTATGGTTGTGTAAGCAGACTCACTGGCTGTATAATTCTCAGACATTTATAACGTTTTTTTTATTTATTCGAAAATACTAATAAATAAGTTGTATGCTGCCATAAAGGGAAGCATGGAAGACCTGATCTACTTTAATAATTTACATGGCTGTTCATGCAAAGCCCAGTGCATGCAGAAAATAGTGTAGAGTTTAACCCCTTAACGACATGGGGAGTAAATGTACGCAGGGTGAGCTTTAACACAAACGGACGTACATTTACGCCCGATGTATAATGTATAGCAGTGCCGACAATCGCTGCCATCGGCTGATCAATACAGATCAGCCGATAGCAGCTGAAAACAGCTTTCCGGGTCATCGGTGACCTGGATAGCAATAGCCATTAGTGTCCTCCAGAAAGATGGCGCCGGTGCCACCCCCACCATCGACGTGATGGGCCAGCCAGTACCGGCCAGCCTATCATGGCGATCAATGAGTTAAAAAAGTGTCCCCGTGTTCTGCACCCCTCAGCTAGGTAGCTGAGGGGTGCAGAACAGGTGTGTGTAGTGTAGGTGCACTATACTCACCTGATCCCGGCGTCCGGAGCGAAGATCGGGTCCTGCGGCGTGCTCTTCTCTGCGTTGGCTGCGTTCGGCTCCCGTCGGGTCTTCGGCGTGTAACTTCGGAAATCTTCAGTAATCTTCGGCTCTTCGGGATTCCTCTATCTTCGGCAGCTTCACTCTACTGCCCCCTAGCAGCTGATCAGTGTATGTTATACACTGATCAGTTCCTTTGGGGTAAAAAGAGTTTTTTGGGGGTTTTTTTTCAACTTTTTTTTCTCTATTGCGCCCTAACGCACGTCAGTGCGCCGCTGATCAGCAACTCCTCCTTTTTGGTGTAGGGGCGTTTCCCCCCACCCCCCTATATCCTACCGCCACTGTCTGCTGATAAGTACCGCACATAAGTGCGGCATTTATCAGCAACTCCTTTCTTGGCGTAGCTATATTTTTTCTTAATGTAAAAAAAAACGTAAAAAACACTACATTACACCACACTACATGAAATAAAGTTTTACACTACACTACAATACACATTTACATACACCATATACTAATCCCCATATAAAGATATCCCCCAGGGGTTTTTTGGTGGCGGAAGCATACGCTATTATTGCCTCCGATACCGAAACAGCCAGTGAGGATGAATGGTGTGATCCTTTTTTCCTCCATTCATCCTCATCATCATTATCCAGTGACATGTCTGGGGGTAGCATAGCATATGCTGCCCCCAGACACGTCTTTTCCACCAGTACCGTCACAATAAGAGATCACGGTATGGCGTGAAATTCTACAAACTCTGTGAGAGTACCTCAAGGTACACTTACAGATTTAGGGTACGTGCACACTACGTTCATTCCGCAGCTGGCACCTGCCGGCGGACTGATGGAGGCGCCTGTCTCCACCCGTGTCATAGACTCCATTCTATGCAGAGGCAGATTCCGTTGTCCATCCAAAGAATGAACACGTTCATTAGTGGGAAGGTTGTTTGGGAACTGATCTTCCCACTGCTGGGTAAAGGTTACCACCTGTACGGGGATAACTTTTATACCAGCACCCCCTCTTCCGGTCCCTCGCTGCCCGAGCTACTGTAGCTTGTGGCACAATCCCAAAATATCAGAAGCAGTAACAGAGCCCTAATATTTAGCAGCCATGGAGCGGACCCAGCGCTTCTGGATATGAAGGACCCCGTATCGCACCAGGGCAACATTTTCCAGGTGACGTCCCCCACACTGGAAAACAGGAGACCCCAGAAGAAGTGCAGAGTGTGGCGTAACAGGGGGATCAGGAAGGACACCATTTTCCAGTGTGACATCTGTCCTGATCACCCCGGCCTCTGCATAAAGGATCACTTCAAGGCGTACCACACGTTATTGGAGTTTTACATTTTCTAAATTTCTTCCCTTATTCCTATTTCAGGGGTCACGTTGATCCGGGGATTATTCTGATTGCCATTATGGAGTCAGGAAGGAATTTTTCCCAGTGATGAGGCTACTGTAATTTGCCTCACAAGGGTTTTTTGCCTTCCTCTGGATCAACACAGGTTGAATTTGATGGACTCCTGTCATTTTCAACCTTATAAACTAATAATTGGCCTAATACCCCCGAATAAATTAAAATTGTCCCTTTTCCCCAGCTAAATAGGTATGGCCGCCATTCCCATTAGAGGCTTGCCATGTTGCAATTACAAAGCCTCTGTGCTGCCAGGACAGTAGAAACCCCCAACAAGTGACCCCATTCTGGAAACTACACCCCATAAGAAATCTAACAAGGGGTGCAGCGGGGATATGGCCCCCTGATGACACGCACATTTGTGCCGTGAAAATTAAAAAAAACTGGTATTTTTTATTTTCACAGCACATGTTCTACATATGTGCCCGTCACCAGTGGGGTCCATATGCTCACTTCACCCCTTGTTAGATTCCTTATGGGGTGTAGTTTCCAGAATGGGGTCACCATTCCAGCCTCTAAATGGCGCTCTGTCCCTTTGGTGGCTTGCCCTGTGCCCATATGGCACATTATGTCCACATGTGGGGTATTTTCGTACTCTGGGGAAATTACCCTACATGTTTTGCGTTTATTTTCTTTTTTAACCCCTTGTGGAAATGGAAAAAATGAAAGCTAGACCAACATGTAGTGTAAAAAATGTTTCATTTTTACACTAAATCATTGATCTTGTCTTGATTTTTTCATTTTCACAAGGGGATAAAAGATTAAAAAAAAACACAAAATGTGTAGAGCAATTTCCCCTCAGTACGAAAATACCCCACATGTGGACATAAAGAGCCATGCGGGTGCAGGGTAAGCCTCCAAAGGGAAGGAGCGGGGCGGCCGGTGGCAGGGGGTGCTGGGGATAGCACAGGTACTACTCCCCCATCCTCTGCTCATACTATGAGCAGAGGATGGGAGTAGTAGTACCGTGTATATGTGTCCAGCACCGAGCAGGGAGGGAGGGGGGAGGTAGATGCATTGGCACCTCTCTCCTTCCCTGCTCGGTGCCCTCCAAATGTACTGATTGAATACATTTATGGATTACTCTGGGGAGCAAGGACACTTGCTCCCCAAAGTATTCCATGAATGTATTCAATCAAAAACATACTGTACATTACATTTACATACACATCCATTGTAATTCCAATGGAGTGTCCAGCAGGGGTGCACTATATATAGAAGTCAATGGTACTCATTGACTTGTATATGTAGTGCACCCCCTGCTGAACACTCCATTGGAATTACACCCTGATTAGCGGCGTCACCATTGAAGTCTCCATGATCTACTAAATTAAGAGAAATAGCAGTATATGTGCATTTCCCATAATTAATGTACATTAGAAATTTGTCTAACTTTCCATAAGTAATAACATATCAAAAAATACTTTTGGCCGGAGTTGCCCTTTAAGGGGTTAATGTCTCATAATATGTTACGCATGGACATATGTAATGAGCAACATGTGTGGACCCACTGTGCCACCCATCAGTTAACCTGCATGTCCAATAACTGCATAATCTTGGTAAAGTTTAGGTTTCAGGTGTCTTCTGCTCCCCAAACAACCCTTTTAAAATTAATCTGTGACTTCTTGTTCTGTACAGATCATTTCCTAGCAAAGTCTTTCTTATCAACACAGACAGGAGTACAGTGACAGGTGACACCAGTATATAGATAACAGAGGTACACACAATAGCTGCTGCTCACAACTCAGCATTTCCTCACTGTAAAATTACAAAGCATGGCCAGAAGCCTTTCCCATTCATCTGAATAGGATGGTTCCTGTCTGTTGTACCCAGTAGTGGATTATAATAGGTCCTTTTCGGGCGGTAGCCCGGGGCCTGAGCTCCTAGGGGGCCCTTGGCCACCGAAAAAGACTGATACTTTCAGTGGTGTATTGTCTCTTGGCTACATTTCTGCCATGATTTGCAAAAAATCAGTGATTTTTTTTCGCAATTTTGCACAAATCAGGGCATCATGACATTATCTATGCTGAACTATGAACACTACACTAGTGCTGCCATAGTTATAGTGCGGGTGGGAGGCTAAGGCTTGGTCAACAGCCCGGGGCCTATGGTAAAGTTAATCCGCCCCTGGTTGTACCTATGCAGGGCCGGCCTTAAGGTAGATGGCGCCCTGTGCGAAACTTTTTTCGCGCCCCCCCCCCCCCCCCCCAGGGGATCTGCTGAGACCTCCTCAAGGTGACATAAAGCTCCTACAGCTTCCCACTCCTCCAGACGACATCCAACACCTATCACCCGAGCCATACACACAACTACTACCCCCTCCAGCCATACACACAACTACTACTTATCTGTCCATACACACAACTACTACCCCCACCAACCATACACACAAATACTACCCCCACCAGCCATACACACAACTACTACTATCTCCCCCAGCCATACACACAACTACTACTCACCCAGTCACACACAACTTCCCCCTCCAGCCATACACACAACTAGTACTTCCCTCTCCAGCCATACACACAACTACTACTTCCCTCTCCATCCATACACACAACTACTACTTCTCCCAGCCATGTAGTAGTTGTGTGTATGGCTGGAGGGGGAAGTAGTATCCAGTACACACACAAGCACACCTACACATTGAAAATACATTATATAACAGAACACACACTACAAACACATTATATAACAGTACACCCCCCATACACATTATATAGTACACACATATACAATGTCACACATATTTAAACACACATTATGCATATATAAACCTCCAGTACACACACATGCACACCTATACATTGAAAATACATTATCTATATACATATACTTGCACTTACATACATCTAGCTGACAGCTGGTTGTGGATAATGCAACAGCTGATGACTGGGCCCCCTCCTCGAACAAGCGATGCTATTAGGGGGGGGGGGGGGTATATATATCCAGTATTAACAATAATACCAGTATAAAGAAGGAAATATTATCACCATACATATTACTGCTATACTGTTACTGCCCAAATCCTGTATACTGAGACCAATATTACCAATAATACTAGTATACAAGGGGGAAATATTACCACCACACCACAACCACTACCATCACCATCACCACTATATTGTTGCTGACCCAATCCGGTATACTAAATCCATATTACCACCACATACTGATTAACACCACCACATACTGACTAATACCACCGCATACTGACTAACACTACCGCCACTACTGAATAATCCACTGTACATAGATCACTATCACCTCATCCAGTCATATAGAGGTGGACACAGCTCTACACAGGTTCTGTACACCATATACATTAGAGTGCAGTTATATCAAGTGACTCACAGGGGACGTCTTCTCTGATCAGAGTTGTTCCCCTTTAATTTTCTTCTTCTTCTGCCCTGGGCCATTCTCCGTGCCACGAATCCACAGAATCTGCTAGACAAATATATTAGGCTCCTCACTCTGGCACCATCCTCATCTCTCTACACACTGCACATCTGTATCGGCCCCTTTACACCCTCATTTAGTGAGTAGGCTGACACTATGTGATCCCCCTCTAGTATATGGCCCCCCCTCTATTCAGCCTCCTTATAGATGGCCCCTTGTTCAGTCTTCCCTATATATGACCCCATGTGCATCTCCTTGAGAACCCCCCTCTGTGTAGTCCCCCCTATAGTATCTGGTACCCCTCTTTGTAGCCCTCCCTTATAGATGGCCCCCTCTTTGTAGCCCTCCCTTATAGATGGCCCCCTCTTTGTAGCCCTCCCTTATAGATGGCCCCCTCTTTGTAGTCCCCCTTACAGATAGCCCCCGTGTTGACCCCCTTATAAATGGCACCCGTGTTGTCCATTCCCTTGTAGATGGCCCCCCTGTGTTGTCCATCCCCCTTATGTTGTCTCCCTTATAGATTGCCCCATTATGTTGTCTCCCCCTTATGTTGTCCCCCCCTTATAGATTGCCCCTTTGTTGTCTGCCCCCTTATAGATTGCCCCTTTATGTTGTCTGCCCCTTTATAGATTGCCCCCTTATGTTGTCTCCCCCCTTATAGATTGCCCCCTTATGTTGTCTCCCCCCTTATAGATTGCCCCCTTATGTTGTCTCCCCCTTATAGATTGCCCCTTTATGTTGTCTGCCCCTTTATAGATTGCCCCCTTATGTTGTCTTCCCCTTTATAGATTGCCCCCTTATGTTGTCTGCCCCCTTATAGATTGCCCCTTTATGTTGTCTGCCCCATATACATTGCCCCTTTATGTTGTCTGCCCCATATAGATTGCCCCTTTATGTTGTCTGCCTCCTTTGTGCAGATTGAAAAAACAAAAACACATAACTCACCTAACATCTCGCTCCCACGCCGCGGCTCTCGTCTTCTGCATCGCCCCCGGACGATGCGCGCTGTCTGGGCATGTCCCCGGCACCGCACACACCAGTGACCTCAGCGTGCGCCTGTGCCGGAAGTACAAGGACGCTGGCTGACGCTGAGGTCACTGATGCGTGCTCTGCTGGGGAATCCCCAGGGAGCGCGTCAGCTATAGGCGTACTGTTTGATCAGTCTTGTGACCGCAAGCACTGCTCTGCTTGCGGTCACAAGATTGATAGGACAGTACACGGCGCCCATGAGAAGGCAGAGGGGAGCCCGGGAGGAACAGGCACTGGAGGAGGGCGCCGTGCGGACAGCTAGGGGAGCGCTCTGCCTGAACGCCCCCTAGCTGGCCGGGAGTGATGCGCCCTGTGCAAGCGCACAGGTCGCACACCCCAAAGGCCGGCCCTGTACCTATGGTCCATCGAAGCTTGCTGTAAAGCATATCTCTAAACACTGGTAAAATAGGTAAGGCAAGTTGGCAGCCCCCATAACAATGTACAAAAAAATAAATTAAAAGAAATTATTACAATAAACAGATTAGTGCATGTTTCAGTACCTCAAATCAGTTTAAAAAAATGTAGGTTAAACAACATGCTTTTTTTAAGCTGACAGATGAGGTGACATACACACACACACATATATATATATATATATATATATATATATATATATATATATATATATATATATATATATATTCCTCTTTCCTTTTAAACAAAATAGAAATAAAATACTAGTAGTTTTCCACTTTGCAGCTGCTAGTTCCAAGGTTGTCCTTGCTGTTTCTTGGACTTGTTTTGCAAGGTTATTTCTTAAAATGTAATTTTCTTGAAGACCTTGAAAAGATAATGGTCAAGATCTAATTTAAAAGGTGGTTGGTCCGTTGGAATTTCAGCAGGTCAGGCAAAACCATCATATCAAGAAGCATGTGTCTCCGCTTCTGCTTTTGTTTCCTGCTCATTGCCTTTATTAAAACCAACATATGCCAGGCATTGGAAGTTACAGATGGTGGAATAAGGCTGTGTGGAAGAGACTTCATTCGAACAGTTGTCATGTCATGTGGAGGATCTCGGTGGAAGAGATATTCCCCTGAGCCTGGGCAAGAAAGACTCAACCCTTACCGTAAGTACTATTCTGTCAAATCCCCATGCCACCCCACTTCAGAAACCTTACATTGATTCCACAATATTTGCTTCCACAATCTGCCATTATGACTCACTATGATAAAAGTTATTCCATTAACATGAATATAAAATAGCATATGAGAGTAGTTGATGTGATGCAGGGCCTAAACTGTTGAAGCATGCACTTGTGTGTACTTTACTTTTTATCTACCCATAATGAAACGATAGTCTGTACTGTGGTGGTCAATTCAAAATAATGACATATTGTTGAAGCCATCAAAAAGATGCTTATTTAGATAGGGCTGGATTAAGGAATGGGCACACACAGTTATTTTTGTGGCTGATGTTGGAGAACATGACACAAAATAAGCTTCCAGATCTGCTCTTATTTTGGGTATAAAGCATTCTAGAAGAAATACTTAACACAAACATACAGAAAAGTATATACATAAATATACATACATCACAACTTTTGTCGGTGGCATCTATAGAAGGGGTGGGCAGAGCAGGTATTCTGAGAGGTGGGTGTCTAGAGGAATTTTAAAAAGCCAACTGTTGTAGCCAGGGTTCTTACTGTAGAGCTATAAAAAATTAGTTAAAGTAGCTTAACACATAACTTTTATGAGAATCTGCCTAAGAAACACCATAAGTGATTCCAACACCAGGTAAAATTGACTCACTAGGACCTAAACCATTCCCATTGTGTCCAGTCAGTTAACAATCAGAACAGATGCTAGTCGTCATGTGTACCCGACAAACCAACACTCCCTATGCGTTTCTGTCCTCAGGGCCGGCGTTAGGGGGGGGCAAGCAGGGCAAATGCCCAGGGCCCCCATCCCCCAGGGGCCCCCTACCGCAGTTCCAGTAGGAGAGCTTCCTGCAGCGTCTGGCAGTGATCCCTGGCTGCTGCTATCAGGGGTCACGCAGAGGCTGCAGGACGCTGCTCGGTGTTTGCTCCGTGTGTGTGTAGCTCCCCCTCCCCCTCCCTCCAGCTCCTCTTACTGCACGTGACTTCCTCCTCTGGTGTGGAGCTGTCGGGACGATGGAGGAGAGGATGACAGCCTGCTGCATGGTACATGAGGGGGATTCACCACTACACCCAACATGCTAGACAGAGTAAGTATACTGTATATGTAGTGTGTAATGTGTATGAATGTAAGTGTATAATGGATGAATGTAGTGTGTGTTACATGTCCTGTGTATGTGCCATAGATTGACTGCCACATAATGACACTATATACAGACCAATATTACCGCCATACAGTGACCACCACATAATGACTATATACACTATATACAGACCAATAGTACAGCCATAGAGTGATCGCCACATAATATTGGTCTGGATACAGAGTCATTATGCAGTGGTCAATCTATGGCGGTAATATTGGTCTGTATATAGTGTGTATATAGAGTTATGTGGCGGTCACTCTATGGCGGTAATATTGGTCTGTATAAAGTGTCACTATGCAGTGGTCACTCTTTGGCATTAATATTGTTCTGTATATAGTGTATATAGTCATTACTGCCATAGATTGACTACCACATAATGACACTATATACAGACCAATATTACCGCCATACAGTGACCACCACATAATGACTCTATATATACACTATATACAGACCAAAAGTACAGCCATAGAGTGACAGCCACATAATATTGGTCTGTATACAGGGTATAAAGAGTCATTCATTATACAGTGGAAAGTCTATAGCGGTAATATTGGTCTGTATATAGTGTATATAGAGTCATGCGGTGGTCACTCTATGGCAGTAATATTGGTCTGTATATAGTGTATATAGAGTCATTATGGGGCGGTCACTTTATGGTGGTAATATTGGTCTGTATATAGTGTATATATAGAGTCATTATGGGGCGGTCACTTTATGGTGGTAATATTGGCCTATATATAGTAAAGTTTTCTTCAATAACGGTATGGAGGTAATATTTGGTCCTGATTACTAGTGATTTTTTTATTTTTTTAAAGCAATTCATATAAATAGTTTTTGTGTTTACACCACTAGCGGCAGTCCTGGCATGTAGCGGCAGTCCCAGAATGTAGTGGCAGTCCTGGCATTTAGGGTCAGTCCTGACATGTAACGGCAGTCCCAGAATGTAGGGGCAGTCCTGACATGTAGTGGCAGTCCCGGCATGTAGCGGCAGTCCCGGCATGTAGCGGCAGTCCCAGAATGTAGCGGCAGTCCTGACATGTAGGGGCAGTCCCGGCATGTAGCGGCAGTCCCAGAATGTATGGGCAGTCCTGACATGTAGGGCAGTCCTGGCATATAGTGGCAGTCCTGACATGTAGGGGCAGGCCTGGCATATAGCGGCAGTCCCGGCATGTAACCTTCTGAACTGAGTAAGGGGCCTAATACATGGAGCGAAAATAGTCCGAATCAGGACGCTATCGCTCTGTGAGGACACTGGGGAACATGATCAGGTAGTATATATCACAGAAAAGGCCTGAGGGCAGCGGGGAACGTGATCAGGTAGTATATATCTTTATTGTTTACTTTATACAGCAAGGATTGCACACACATCACTAATGATATACTGTATATATACACATAGGGGGAGATTTATCAAACATGGTGTAAAGTGAAACTGGCTCCGTTGCCCCTAGCAACCAATCAGATTCCACCATTCATTACTCACATTCTAAGATGGTGGAATCTGATTGGTTGCTAGGGGCAACTGAGCCAATTCTTCTTTACACCAGTTTGATAAATCTCCTCCATAGCTTTTGCTGCATCATAAAAGAGCCATGTAGTAGGCTCTCTAAGCGAGCTCCATTCTACCAGATTGGCGCTCACTTCTGCAGAATATCAGGCCGTGTAATACGGCCTTAAAAGTGGCCGTACACTTCCAATAACTGCTGGCTGAACAATCCTTCAGCTGACAATTATCTGTCCCATCCGGTCCCGTCCTCCCCATACACAGAAATTTGGCACATCTGAGTGTTCCTGTGTTCTCTATGAGAGGGGAAAGCCATAGCCATACAGATCTGATGGCGGCTTATCTCTCTGAGAACAAAGAGGTTGGGCGTTGATTTTCCATCAAGCTTGACCCCCTATGTCCACTGATATCATCTGTCAGAGGACTGTCCAGAGAGCCCCATACACCTTACACTGATGGCCAAATCCACCAGGAGCAACAGGTACCACCAACAAAAGAGTAACATGTATGGGGACCTTAAATTGTTGCTAAAATATTTCAGCATTTGGGGCCCCACCTTCAACTTTGCCCAGGGCCACATCTAGTCTAAAACCGGCCCTGTCTGTCCTAGTTCTGTGACATGATCAGGGGAGATAATATAGGGTAATGGTTCATAGCATAAGTGCAGACATAAGTGCCCAAGATGGGTGTGTGACTGAACATAAGTACATGAACTGTCGCCTGGGGGCTACTGATTGCACCCAGGTAGAGTTTGCCTTGGGGGATGTGGTTAGCCAGCGTTTAAAATAGATGAGCACCTATAGCGAAATGCCACTGCAGATTATGCTCTACAGGACGTTGCTGGGGAATTCACTATGCTAGACTATACCTTCCCCTCAAGATTTCCTGATAACCACAGGAGGCAGTAATTCCTCTCGATCTGACACATGCATAGTAAGTACCATTTTGTCAATATGTTAATAGGAACCCTTTTTTTTCCCTAGAGAAAGCTCTAACCACTTCCCCCAAGGCAAACTCTTACTGGGTGCAGTGAGTAGCTGCTAGGCAACAGTTCATACTTTATAGTTCGTGCTTAAGTTCACTCACACACCCATCTTGTGCACTCTGTGTGTGCACTTATGCTTTAAACTATTACCCTATATTATCTGGTTTGTGGTGGTTTGTGGAGTATATGTGGTACACATGACAACGTGGTCATGTGTACCTTCTCTTGGAAAATGACTGTCAGCTAATAGCCTGGCATCTTACACTGTTCTGATTGCTGACTGACTGGACACAATAGGACCAGTTTTTGTCCTGACCCATAGGTCCTAGTAAGTCAATAGTGATGGTTATTATGTCCCGGGTTTTTCCCTTAAGGTATCCTGTGGTATCTGGGATGAGGTTTTTGGCAGCAGATCTATTATTATTACTGTATGTAATTTACAAGTTGCAGACTCCATGGATCAGACTTGTTTTTTACATGACTGGCAGCTATCAGATCTAATAATTTATTGTCACGTTTTGTATGTATACTAAGGGGTATTGTTACATATGTTACCAGTAGGCACTAAAAATCCTGCAGTACCAGCTGGGATGATCTTCAGTAACATAAGCATTCTGTGACCCGGCCGGGTCACAGAATGGCCGGTGTTATACGTAGTGTCAACCCGGCCTTAGGGTGGGTTCACAGTACGGAATTCTCGCGGATAAACTCAGTTCTTTCAGCGGAATGCGGAATCAGCTGGCCCATAGAATGGTGTCTATGGAGCCAGGGGCGGTCTTGGCATTTCTGGGGCCCCAAGCGAAGTTATGTCTGGGTCCCCCCCCCCCTCGACACGCGTTCCAAAACAATATACCACTGTGCGTTGCCCCCAGTAGTATATACCCCTTGTGCGCTACCGCCAGTAATATATACTCCTTGTGTGCTGCCCCCAATAGTATATACCCCTTGTGTCCTGCCCCCAGTAGTATATACCCCTTGTTTGCTTCCCCCAGTAGTATATAGACCCCTGTGTGTTTTTCCCCCAGTTATATATAGCCCCCCGTGTGCTCCCCCAGAAGTATATAGACCTCCTGTGTGCTGCCCCAGGTGTATATAGACCCCCTGTGTGCTCCCCCAGTAGTATATAGGCTCCCTGTGTGCTCCCTCAGAGGTATTTAGCCCCCCTGTGTGCTCCCTCAGGGGTATTTAGCCCCCCTGTGTGCTCCTCCACTTGGATATAGACCTCCTGTGTGCTCCCCCACTTGGATATAGACCCCTGTGTGCTCCTCCAGTAGTATATAAACCCCCTGTGTGGTTCCCCCAGTAGTATATATAGACCCCTTGTGTGCTGCCCCAGTAGTATACAGACCCCTGTGTGCTCCCCAGTTATATATAGACCACCTGTGTGCCTCACAAGTAGTATATAGACCCCCTGTATGTTCCCCCAGTAGTATATAGACCCCATGTGTGCCCCACCAGTATTATATAGACCCCTTGTGTGCTGCACCAGTAGTATACAGACCCCTGTGTGCTCCCCAGTTATATATAGACCATCTGTGTGCCTCACAAGTAGTATATAGACCCCCTGTATATTCCCCCAGTAGTATATAGCCCTCCTGCATCCTCCCCCACTTGGATATAGACCTCCTGTGTGCTCTCCAAGTTGTATATAGACCCCATTCTGCTGCCCCAAGTAGTATATAGACCCCTGTGTGCTGCCCCCAGTAGTATATAGACCCCTCTGTGAAGCCCCAGTAGTCTATAGCCCCCCTGTTATATAGCCCCCTTGTGTGCTCCCCCCATTTATGTAGACCCCTGATGTGTGCTCCCCCAGTTAAACAGACCCCTGTGTGCTCCCCCTCCCATATAGTATATAACACAATAAAACAAACACTTATACTCACCTGGGTCCGGGCGTCTCCTCCTCTCTTCACTCTTGTAGCCGCAGGAAGGGTTTTCCCTGCGATCACAAGAGGCCGCACTCCCCTTGTCCTGGCGCCGATGCTCCAGCGATGTCACTGGAGCGCCGGTACCACAAGAACAAAGCTGCCACTTGTGACCGCAGGGAAAACCCTACCTGCGGCCACAAGGGTGACTAACAGGAAGGGGGCCAATGTCTCCCACCCTGTCAGTGCTGCTGCATGTAACTATGAGCGCTCATTACGAGTGCTCATAGTTACAGTTCAGATGGCAGCAGCGAGCGGGGCAGCAGCCCTGTCCAGCAGTCTTGAGCACAAGAGCGGGGCTTGGGAGCCCCTTTGGATGTTGGGGGCCCCAAGCGATCGCTTGGGGTGCTTGGTGCCAAAGACCGCCACTGTATGGAGCCAGCGGAAAGGCGCGCGTCTGTGAGCGCGTACAGCCGGCGGAACTCTGCGGAGTTTATCCGCAAGAATTCCGTAGTGTGAACCGACCATTAAAGTACAAAACAACAAAACTACAGAGTCCTTGAATGCAAGGTGCAATAATAGTAGCTTGAGAGGCAGCTGACAGCACTACTTGAAATAGGAGTTTAAAGTGAAAGTACCATCAGGTAAATTGCTTTGGGTATTTTACCTGAATGGATTGGAGGCGGGCAGTCATTTTTTTGAATCGCCAGCTGGTTCCCGCATATGGTGTGGGTTTATTCCTGAGCACCAGCCCAGCATGAACCAATGGTGGCAGGCCTACTGACCCCCAGTGTGACAAAACCCCTCCCCTCTGTGACACAGCTCCATTGATTGTAATGGAACTGTGTCACAGAGGGGACCATGCCGGGACGTTGCTCGGGAAGGACCTGATGGTACAGTCACTTTAAGTAGTTTGGAAAAAGTCTCTTTAGATGTGACTTGTATGAATAGAATTGTAACTTGAGAGTCAGGGAGGCTCCCATAAGGTATTGGGTCCTATATAACAGGTACTGTGCTTTGTTGGAGTCGGTAGTGTTATACTTAAAAAATAACCTGTACTCATGGCTATGAAGAGCCACCTAATGCTGGTCAAGGGCACCGAGTGACATGATCAGGAATACAGAAGCCACTTAAAGGTGAACCAACCTTTGGGGTTCCTGGCAGATTTCAGCAAGGTAATTCTGCTTAAGGTGCTCTTTCTCAAATCACTGACTAGACTAAGCTCCTGGTGAACACTGCAGGGCTTTTGGAGAAAGAAAGTTTAGGATAACCCCTCAGCATGCATAAGATTGTCCCTTGGTAGCCTCACCAGAGTTTTACTAGTCCAGCATGGCTAGTCTACAGGAACAGGAGAAAAAACAGACAAGAACAGAATCAGCATTCACCTGTGGCACACAGAAGATGGGTCCTGGAGTTTACTGATTGGTGGAGAGGGCATTAAGAGACAGGAGAGACCATTTTGTCAATATGTTAATAGGAACCCTTTTTTTTTCTAATCACTTCCCTCAAGGCAAACTCTTACTGGGTGCAGTGAGTAGCTGCTAGGCAATAGTTCATACTTTATAGTTCGTGCTTAAGTTCACTCACACACCCATCTTGTGCACTCTGTGTGTGCACTTATGCTTTAAACTATTACCCTATATTATCTGGTTTGTGGTGGTTTGTGGAGTATATGTGGTACACATGACAACGTGGTCATGTGTACCTTCTCTTTGAAAATGACTGTCAGCTAATAGCCTGGCATCTTACACTGTTCTGATTGCTGACTGACTGGACACAATAGGACCAGTTTTTGTCCTGACCCATAGGTCCTAGTAAGTCAATAGTGATGGTTATTATGTCCCGGGTTTTTCCCTTAAGGTATCCTGTGGTATCTGGGATGAGGTTTTTGGCAGCAGATCTATTATTATTACTGTATGTAATTTACAAGTTGCAGACTCCATGGATCAGACTTGTTTTTTACATGACTGGCAGCTATCAGATCTAATAATTTATTGTCACGTTTTGTATGTATACTAAGGGGTATTGTTACATATGTTACCAGTAGGCACTAAAAATCCTGCAGTACCAGCTGGGATGATCTTCAGTAACATAAGCATTCTGTGACCCGGCCGGGTCACAGAATGGCCGGTGTTATACGTAGTGTCAACCCGGGCTTAGGGTGGGTTCACACTAAGGAATTCTCGAGGATAAACTCGGACATGTCAGTTCTTTCAGCGGAATGTGGAATCAGGACCTGATGGTACAGTCACTTTAAGTAGTTTGGGAAAAGTCTCTTTAGATGTGACTTGTATGAATAGACTTGTAACTTGAGAGTCAGGGAGGCTACCATAAGGTATTGGGTCCTATATAACAGGTACTGTGCTTTGTTGGAGTCGGTAGTGTTATACTTAAAAAATAACCTGTACTCATGGCTATGAAGAGCCACCTAATGCTGGTCAAGGGCACCGAGTGACATGATCAGGAATACAGAAGCCACTTAAAGGTGAACCAACTTTTGGGGTTCCTGGCAGATTTCAGCAAGGTAATTCTGCTTAAGGTGCTCTTTCTCAAATCACTGACTAGACTAAGCTCCTGGTGAACACTGCAGGGCTTTTGGAGAAAGAAAGTTTAGGATAACCCCTCAGCATGCATAAGATTGTCCCTTGGTAGCCTCACCAGAGTTTTACTAGTCCAGCATGGCCAGGGGCAGATTAACTTCACCATAGGCCCTGGGCTGTTCACCAAGCTTGGGCCCCCTAACTCTACTGTAAGTATGGCAACACTAGCATGGTGTTCATAGTACAGGATAGATAATATCATGATGCCTTGATTTGTTCAAAACTGTGATAAAAAAGCAGCGATTTTTGCAAATCATGGCAGAAGTGTAGCCAGGAGACAATACACCACTGAAAGTATAAGTTTTTTTTGGGTGGCCATGGGCCCCCCAGGAGCTCAGGGCCCCGGGCTACCGCCCGAAAAGGACTTATTATAATTCGCTACTGAGCATGGCTAGTCTACAGGAACAGGAGAAAAAACAGACAAGAACAGAATCAGCATTCACCTGTGGCACCCAGAAGATGGGTCTTGGAGTTTACTGATTGGTGGAGAGGGCATTAAGAGATAGGAAAAGTATCAGTTTTGGGTGACCTTTTCAGGGATTTGTTACCAAGCTAACTCTCAGGTGGTGGCAGGCATACACCATTAACCCAATATACTTTACCCTTCTGATGTGTTTTTCAATAAAGGTAAATACAAAGAGACACCTAGTGGCCAAAATGCAGTATTACCAAACTTCATCCACAGAATACCCAATACAGGTGTACTTTTGCTGCTGACCTACATATACACAGAACCAGCCGTGTCACATGGGTTCTGGGACACTGCCTACCCATTGATAATCCTTACATAATTTTACATGATAATCCTCTAATTTTAGGTGATTTCCTGGACTGGTTGAATAGAGATACCTTTGAGGACCCTGATCGTCTGAATTCAGTTTATGGAGATACCCACAGAGGTGCAAATCCTCCCTATTCCTCCATGCAGAAGAATGATCCAACTATGGAACAGCTTCAAGGGGCCCTGTATGATCCTATAGCAAGTGAAGAACAGCAAGGTGCCAGTCTGCGGATGAAAAGAAGTGCGGGGCCAGCATTATCCTGCTGCCAGAGAGGCTGTACCAAGACTGAACTTATGAAGTTCTGTTAGTGTGGCTTTGATACAGTATATATTCACAATGAGCAAAAAGCCCTTTCCTAATCTCTGTTATGACCTGATAGTCTTTAAGCGTTACTGTCACTTTTGACTGTCACAGACATGTAAAAAGTTTTGTGCAGTTCTCATGGCTCTATCAATCTAATAACTGGTGGCAGTCTGAACACACAAAACTGGCCGACCAAAAAGATACACGTCTATGTGACATGTCAAAAGTTTTTTTTTAAGTGACAGTAATGCTTTCATGATACTACACCTAGACTCAATGCTCAGTGTACTTCTAAATCACAGGACATGGTTGTGGAAATTACTTCTGAATGATCTTACTGTCTTATAAATGCTTGGATGAATGTAGATAAAGTACAATTCATGGTATATCCACCCATGCACATTTATTGCAGGATGCACTGAAACAATCCTATTCATCTTTGGTAAAGCTTTCAGAAATTCAAGCACATGTTGAAGAAACGACCAAATTCACATGTATGAAATTTCTGCAACAAACCTTGTGTGTGAACATACCCTTAAAGCAGAACTCATCATAATTTCCCAGGAGGCAAGGGGGAACATAATAAAAGACTACTTACACATGCCTCCCCAGGACTGTGTCACAGGCTCCGGGACCCTGTCAGAACTCATTTTCCTCTGAATTGCAGTGTCCTCAGGAGAAAATACCTGACCCGGCTGATGACTTGCCAGCTCAGCCAATCAGTAACTGCTGTGGTGTCCCACCCCAGTCACTGACTGGCTGAGCGGGCAATCCCTCAGCTAAGTTGTGACATCCCTTCAGAAGGAGCCTGACGGGGGTCCCGGAACAGTAAGGCAGCACTGCAGAGGCACAGAAAGAGGTAAGTGGAGCTTGTTTATGATGATCTTTTTTGCCCCTGCCTCCTGAAAACTGATGAAACTCTCCAGACTTCTCATTTAGGGTGCGTTCACACGTACAGGGTTCATAGCAGATCTGCAGCAGGGTTGAAGTTGCAGTTTTGCTTTAAATCTAATCTGCACCATCAAATCTGCTGCAGATCCTCTACGTGTGAACGCACTGTTAAAGTTTCTCACTGTACCCCAAGAATGACTTAGAAATAAATCAATAATATCTCAGCTCCATAAGCTAAAATGGTTGGTATTGGCAACACTGACTCTTTTTGTTAGTCTAAACCTAACAAAACTAACTAGAATAAATTCTGATCCTGAGTAAACCATTATATTTTGCAAATATCCAGGTTCTAGTCCTGAGGTTTCTACATGAGGTCAAGCTTATATTTTGGTACATACCTTGGTCTGTATACATCAGAAGCCATCACAGTATATCAAAGTATTTGCAAAGCACCTCATTTATGTTCCCAAAGAAAATATATTTTGCTTTCATGTATTCCATGTATCCTGATTCTTTTTCCTTACTCATCTTTTACTAAAATCCTGACATAATACAGAGTATGAAATAAAGACTGCATAGTACTAAAATGCTTAGTTTTTTTCATATTGTTTAGATGTTTCTATACATTAAAAAAAATTGATGTGCAAGGTAAATATTAAACGTTTCATGTCAACACTAAAACCATATCCAGTGGCATAGCTAGCTTTAGTTGTAGCACTTTCTACACCTTAAGTTTTAAATAAGATGTGTGTAACTTCCTTGTAGTGATCACATGAGAAAAAGGAGATAAATCCCCTAAGAGATGTAACTGGAGTAATGTGGGCCCTGGAGGAAAATTCTCCACCTCCCATATCTTGTAACTTGCCCTACCACAAACCAACTGGCTAAATTCCTTCTCATCATGTTACAAAGCATACTACATCAGAGCATACTAAAATATACATTCCACGACATGACGCCTTGGGGCAGTGTGACCTATGTCACATTGTTATAGCATTAATATAAGATTATTTTTTGTAATCTGAAATATTATTTGGTCACTGTTTGCTGACATTATTTAAGTGCTGTATGATAGCATTTACTTAGACATTATGTGGTATTTTTTTACCAAGACACCATACAGTACATTACAGTGGACCCTCAACATACAATGTTAATTGGTTTCTGGACAACCATTGTATGTTGAGTCCTTAAGTCTATGAAATACTCGTAACTGGTTCCGAAGCCCCCAAAATAAGAAAACATAAAGAACAACAAAAATAAGCACAGAAATGGGGGTTATGATTAATGGGATAAGTAGCGCTTTATGGGGCAGAAGGGTACAGGTAGAGGAGCACAGAAACTCTGACAGGTCCTCTGAGCAGCAAAAGGCAGGTATTACATAGTTAATAAGGTTGAAAAAAGAGTCCATTAAGTGCAACCTATAACCCTACTGTGTTGATCCAGAGGAAGGCAAAAACCCTCATGAGGCAGTCGCCAATTGCCCTATCACAGAGGGGAAAAAATCCTTCCTGACCCTACTATGGCAATCAGAATAAATTCCTGGATCAACATCCTATGACATGAAATCTAGTGACCATAATCTTTAATATTATGTTTTTCGAGAAAAGCATCCAGGCCTCCCTAGAATTATTTTAATGAAATCAGTTCTATAGTCTCACTGCTGTTACAGTAAAAAAATACCTGTCTGTGCTTCTTTCCTCTAGACTTAGGGTCCTATTACACGGAGGGACTTTTTGACGATTAACGTCTAACGATAAACAATCGCAAACGAGATTATTTATCGTTAACCTAAAATCGTTCACCATATTACACAGAACGTTACTACGATCGTTACTATGGTCGTTTTCTCCTTCTGATCCAGCAAAACCATGGGCAATGTGCAATTTACACTGAACAATTAGTGAACAAATGCAGAACTTAAGCGAACAAATGTGGAATTACAGCGAACAATTAGCGAACGATTAATGATAATTTGAGGTTCAGATCTAAATCAACGATCAACTACACAAAAACAATTTTTCGATCGTTGCCTGCAATTACACAGAACGATTATCATTTAAATTCGAAAGATATAACGATTTTGTCCCGTGTAAGAGGACCCATAGAGTATGTTCTCTATTTATAGTTACAGGCATTTAAAAAGATCACTAGAAAGATCTCTGTACTGTCCATTCATATATTTGTACATTGTGATCAGATCGCCCCTAAGACGTCTTTTTTCTAAACTAAATAGCTGCAAGCTTGATAACCTTAGTACTGTAACCCATCCATTCCCCTTATCAACTTTGTTGCCCTCCTCTGCACCTGCTCTAGTTCAATCATGTCCTTCTTATACACAGGTGCCCAAAACTGTACACAGTACTGTAATGAGGCAAAACTATGTTCTCATCTTTAGCATCTCTGCTTCTTTTAATGCATCCTATTATTTTAGTAGCCTTGGCAGCTGCTGCCTGGTACTGATCACTAAAGTTTAGTTTACTCTCCACCAATACCCCCTGGTATTCTGTTGTTCCCAGAATAGTAATGGATTGAGCAGAGAGGCTAAGTTTACCTGGTTACACCCGCGCTGCGCGCTACGTAGGCTTGTAGCAACTTTGCTCTATCTGGATCAGTTCCTCTTGTTTCAAGATCCTGTCCTACACCTTAAGGCTGGGTTCACACTATTTATATTTGAGGCTGTATTTGGTCCTAATGTCAGGTCCTCATAGCAACCAAAACCAGGAGTGGATTGAAAACACAGAAAGGATCTGTCCACACAATGTTGAAATTGAGTGGATGGCCGCCATATAACGGTAAATAACTTCCATTATTTCAATACAACAGCCGTTGTTTTAAAATAACAGCAAATATTTGCAATTAAATGACGGCCATCCACTCAATTACAACATTATGTGAACAGAGCCTTTCTGTGTTTTCAATCCACTCCTTGTTTTGGGTGCT
The DNA here is from genome assembly GCF_027789765.1 of Dendropsophus ebraccatus. Classification (NCBI taxonomy): domain Eukaryota; kingdom Metazoa; phylum Chordata; class Amphibia; order Anura; family Hylidae; genus Dendropsophus; species Dendropsophus ebraccatus. The sequence continues at coordinate 97,489,629 of NC_091456.1, forward strand.
ATACAGCCTCAAACATACAGCCTCAAATATACGTAGTGTGAACATAGCCTTAGACTTGTTCTCGGTGTGGGCTGGGATGATCTCTGACTTTGTCCTCTCTGTGAGTGTTTAGCACTGCAAAGTGAGTAGAAGTGCTGCTTTTAAGAAAAGAGCGTCTGTGCTTCCCATGTGCGTCTGTCCACTACCTCACCTCATACTACTCTGGACTGTTCTCTAACAGGGTACCTGGCAAAAGCCAGGGCCCAACTTGACTGCTGTAGGGACCGTTCTGGCTTGTGTCCTCTGACTAAGTGTGTGACTACACTTACTCTCCCCATGTGACAACTTCCTACAGGGTATGTAATACCTACTGTGAGTGGTGGAGAAGAGAGTGCAAAAGTAGAAGGAGAAAAGAGGTAGGTGGAAAAGAGAAAAGAGCTCACATTGGTGCACAAATCACAAACAACAATACCCCTTGAATACCACAGCTGTGTAATACTTAAGACATAAGATATACATACTATCAACATCTAGTGGTAAAACTTAGGTACAACTTTCTTACCACTTTTACTTAGAGTACAGGCTTTTGCGAGGAGTATAGAAACTAGCAACACCCGTGGTGGGACACCACAGCAGTAATGCACTTAGAACAAAGCAAATGGTTGTCCCCAGGAAAGCGTTCAGGATGCTAGAGACTAGAGCAGTGCTTCTCAATTCCAGTCTTCAGGCCTCACCAACAGGTCATGTTTTGAGGATTTCCTTAGTATTTCACAGGTGCTATAATTATAGTGCATCCGATATTATCACAGGTGTTCTTTGTATGGGAAATGCTTAAAACATGACCTGTTGGTAAGGCCTGAGGACTGGAATTGAGAAGCACTGGACTAGAGGACAAGAGTAGTACTAAAATTGAGCCAAGGGTCATAACCAGGAGTAGAACAACAGATACCAAATGAATATTCCTAATGATGAGGCAGAGTTAATATCCCACAAGACTAAGTTCATTGTCAGTTACCTAGCTTATATCAACTCTGGTAATCATGCACTGCACGACCATATAGCCGTTCTCTGTGTCACTGCCCACTGTGACCCGCAAACTTACTTTTATCAACTCCCATGAGCAAACTAGTCATTTGGGCTGTCCCAGAGGCCTAACTAGTCATGATCCTGTGGCTGGTAGAGCGCTGTAGTCACGCCACTGTAGGCAGCCAGGAGGCTATACTGTATGTGGAGGCTATAAACTTGGGGGGAGGGGGGTGCGCAATTTGCATTCTCTACCTAGGGCACCAAAGCTCCTTGTCCCGGCCTTCCCCCCAGGCTAAAACTTGCCAGCCATTCCCCGACTCTGGGTATAATTCACAGTGCTGTATCCTTGCTGCGTCACACAGAGGCAGCCTGATCTCACATAGTCACTCAGGCCCGCCTTTGTGTGACGCAGCAAGGATGCAGCACTGTGAAGTGTGATTACAGCGCCTCAATAGCCCCTGGAACGTGACTAGTTAGGCTTCTGGAACCTCCTAAATAACTAGTTTGCCCACATTTACATACAGCGCAGAAGTTCATAAAATTAAGTTACTGTTAACAGCGAGCAGGAACACACAACAGATATTTGGTGATTTTTTTTTTTTTAAAGGAAACCAATCAGCACTGTGCTCATATGGTTCCCAGCAGCACAGTATAGATCTACTGTGCGGCTCCACAAACATACCAGCCACATCTGCAGCGGTAAAAAGATATTTTATTCCGGTACAATGGGTGGCAACTAGTCATCTGGACTAGTCACAACTCTCTCCCTGTGAGCGAACTCTGTGGGGATGATTGACAGGCAGAAAGGCCACTAACAGATTTTTCTGCCTATCAATCATCCCCGCAGAGCGTGGGGAGTGCAGAGCTGATAGATTAGTCACTGGACGCTCCCTGTCCAAATGACTAGTTGCTGCCCCTCTCCCGACCTCGCACACCAGAATAAAACACTTTTTTCCCACATGTAAAGGTACTGCTGCAGACACGGCTGGTATGCTAGGGGGGCTGCACAGTAGAACTATACTGTGCAGCTGGAAACCATATCAGCAGAATCGTGCTGATTAGAGATGAGCGAACCGGGTTCGGGTTCGAGTCCATCTGAACCCGAAACGTTCGGCATTTGATTAGCGGTGGCTGCTGAAGTTGGATAAAGCCCTAAGGCTATGTGGAAAACATGGAACAGACAATGACTATATCCATGTTTTTCAGACGACCTTAGAGCTTTATCCAAGTTCAGCAGCCACTGCTAATCAAATGCCGAACGATCGGGTTCGGATGGACTCGAAGCCGAACCCGGTTTGCTCATCTCTAGTGCTGATAAGTCCCCTTTAAGGCTCCGTTTACACGGAGTAAAACTGGTGGAATTCTGCGGCAGTAAATGCCGCCAGCCTCCGTGTCATAATGGGAGTCTATGGGAAGCTCCTCTCTCCGCGCTGAAGAATGAACTATTCCGCCAGTTTTACTCCGTGTGAACTGAGCCTTAGAAAGATTGGTCAGCTTAATGTAATTAGGTTGGGGCATTTATAATAAAATATCTAGGACTGTATAGGAAAAGTATAACATATCAATGTAGTATAAAAGTGTTTACTAAGAGTTTACATGATTATATATATATATATATATATATATATATAATGCAGACAATTATGCAATCAAAGTAAGCTATTAATCTGATGTACAATTTGCCCTTCTCATTAGAGGAGTCATCTCTATTAACATTAATGATATGTTACTATGTTCTTTGTTAATCATTATTTCAGCAGATATTAATACACCAGGATGTGCATTTTGTCACATAATGACACTGTATTGTTCCTATTACACAATGAAAGTGTAGATGCCCTTAAAGAAGCCTGCTTAATAAAGCAGATGTATGCATACCTCCCAACTGTCCCGGATTCCGCGGGACAGTCCCGTTTTCGGGGTGCTGTCCCGCGGTCCCGCAACGGCCCCCCGCGTCCCGCATTATGTGTGTCCCCAGTTAAAAAAAACAATAAACCAGTAACTCACCTGTCCTCCGGTCCCAGCAGCTCCTCTCCTGGCAGAGCGCGCACTCCCGTCATCCTCCGGGGCGGGCAGCGGAGTATACAGACACTGACTGTGCCGGAAGTGACCTGCAGCCTCCATCATGAATCACTTCCGGTACAGTCAGTGACTGTATACCCCGCTGCCCGCCCCGGAGGATGACGGGAGTGCGCGCTCTGCCAGGAGAGGAGCTGCTGGGACCGGCGGACAGGTGAGTTACTGGTTTATTGTTTTTTTAGCTGGGGCCACACTAATGGGGGGATTGGCTACTATGTGGGGCACTATATGGAGATTGGCTACTCTGTGGGGCACTATATGGGGATTGGCTACTATGTGGGGCGCTATATGGGGGCATTGGCTACTATGTGGGGCACTATATGGGGATTGGTAATATGTGGGGCAATATATGGGGGCATTGGCTACTATGTGGGGCACTATATGGGGGCATTGGCTACTATGTGGGGCACTATATGGGGGATTGGCTACTATGAGGGGCATTGACTACTATGTGGTGCATATTTGGGGGCATTGGCTACTATGTGGGGCATTGGCTACTATGTGGGCACTATATGGGGGCATTGGCTACTATGTGGGGCACTCTATGGGGGATTGGCTACTATGTGGGGCATATATGGGGGGATTGGCTACTATGTGGGGCACTATATGGAGGGATTGGCTACTATGTGGGGCATATATGGGGGGATTGGCTACTATGTGGGGCACTATATGGGGGCATTGGCTACTATGGAGGGCACTATATGGGGATTGGATAATATGTGGGGCACTGTATGGGGGCATTGGCTACTATGTGGGGCACTATATGGGGGATTGGCTACTATGTGGGGCGCTATATGGGGATTGGCTACTATGTGGGGCAATATATAAGGGGATTGGCTACTATGTGGGACGCTATATGGGGGCATTGGCTACTATGGAGGGCACTATATGGGGGATTGGATAATATGTGGGGCACTGTATGGGGGCATTGGCTACTATGTGGGGCACTATATGGGGGCATTGGCTACTATGTGGGGCACTATATGGGGGATTGGCTACTATGAGGGGCACTATATGGGGGATTGGCTACTATGAGGGGCATTGACTACTATGTGGGGCATATTTGGGGGCATTGGCTACTATGTGGGGCACTATATGGGGGGTATTGGCTACTATGTGGGCACTATATGGGGGCATTGGCTACTATGTGGGGCACTCTATGGAGGATTGGCTACTATGTGGGGCACTATATGGAGGGATTGACTACTATGTGGGGCACTATATGGAGGGATTGGCTACTATGTGGGGCACTATATGGAGGGATTGGCTACTATGTGGGGCACTATATGGGGGGACTGGCTACTATGTGGGGCACTATATGGGGATTGGCTACTATGTGGGGCACTATATGGGGATTGGCTACTATGTGGGGCACTATATGGGGGGATTGGCTACTATGTGGGGCACTATATGGGGGATTGGCTACTATGTGGGGCGCTATATGGGGATTGGCTACTATGTGGGGCAATATATAAGGGGATTGGCTACTATGTGGGACGCTATATGGGGGCATTGGCTACTATGGAGGGCACTATATGGGGGATTGGATAATATGTGGGGCACTGTATGGGGGCATTGGCTACTATGTGGGGCACTATATGGGGGCATTGGCTACTATGTGGGGCACTATATGGGGGATTGGCTACTATGAGGGGCATTGACTACTATGTGGGGCATATTTGGGGGCATTGGCTACTATGTGGGGCACTATATGGGGGGCATTGGCTACTATGTGGGCACTATATGGGGGCATTGGCTACTATGTGGGGCACTCTATGGAGGATTGGCTACTATGTGGGGCACTATATGGAGGGATTGACTACTATGTGGGGCACTATATGGAGGGATTGGCTACTATGTGGGGCACTATATGGAGGGATTGGCTACTATGTGGGGCACTATATGGAGGGATTGGCTACTATGTGGGGCGCTATATGGAGGGATTGGCTACTATGTGGGGCACTATATGGGGGATTGGATACTATGTGGAGCACTATATGGGGGGACTGGCTACTATGTGGGGCACTATATGGGGATTGGCTACTATGTGGGGCACTATATGGGGATTGGCTACTATGTGGGGCACTATATGGGGATTGGCTACTATGTGGGGCACTATATGGGGATTGGCTACTATGTGGGGCACTATATGGGGGGATTGGCTACTATGTGGGGCGCTATATGAGGCATTGGCTACTATGTGGGGCACTATATGGGGATTGGCTACTATGTGGGGCACTATATGGGGGGATTGGCTACTATGTGGGGCGCTATATGAGGCATTGGCTACTATGTGGGGCACTTTATGGGGGCATTGGCTACTATGTGGGGCACTATATGGGGGCATTGGCTACTATGTGGGGCACTATATGGGGATTGGCTACTATGTGGGGCACTAAATGGGGGCATAGGCTACTATGTGGGGCACTATATGGGGGCATTGGCTACTATGTGGGGCACTATAATGGGGGATTGGATACTATGTGGGGCACTATATGGGGGATTGGATACTATATAGGGCATTTTTTGGGGGATTGGATACTGTATAGGGCACTATTCAGTCAGCAGCATGTGGTGACTGTAGGGGCGTGGCTATGGAGGGTTACTATGGGGGCGTGGCTATGGAGGGTCGCTATGGGGGCGTGGCTATGGGGACCGCGGCGCACATGTCCCTCTTTGCTCTTTGCAAAAGTTGGGAGGTATGGATGTATGTAACTGCTCACTGCTCACTCCCAACTGAGTTGATTCGCATGCTATTTAAAGAATATTACTGCGTTTTAATACATAAATCTTTTTGTTAAGCCCTGCTGACATGTAGCAATTATATTATAACAATTCAAGATATACAAAACAATAGAAGCATGGTGCGCTGGCAAGGTTCAGGGAGAGATATGCATCTTGAGCTTTCCTGCGCCTTAAAGGGGTTGGCCACTTTATAGTAAAATAGGTCAGTACAAAGTATTAGTAAGTGTGCTCAATGTATATACTGACAGCAGCTCCCTGTGTACCTCATAGAGCTAAAATCAGACTCCCCTCCTCCAGGCTGTGCTGCCCTGCTCTGTTTTGTTTCAGTCCATAAAATGGCTGACATGGAGGAGCATGTGACCAGGCCCTGTCCCCTGTGTCCTCCATAGATATATACAGGCTCAGTGGTGGACACTGGGGGGCGGGGCCTGGTCACATGCTCCTCCATGTCAGCAATCTTATGGACCAAAACACCACAGAGCAGGGCAGCCCAGCCTGGAGGAGGGGAGTCTGATATTAGCTCTATGAGGTACACAGGGAGCTGCTGTCAGTATATACAGTGAGAACACTGACTAATAATGTACACTGAGCAATTTTACTATAAAGTGGCCAACCCCTTTAAGCTTTTTCTGACACACACACACACACACATTTTTTTTGGCTCCAGACCCAAGAAAACACCATGAAACTACCTGTCAAAATCGTAGTGTATAGTGAGATGAAACACAAACAGGACCTGATTCTGTGTACTTGCTGACATCTAGTGGCAGAATATATAACTAGCCAGATTAGCTACAATGATATACTCTGTAAGGGCAAATTCACACGTACCATATTGCAACAGATTTTATGCTGCGAGTTTCTTGCTACAATACTGGTACTTGGCACTCTATTATCACAGCGGATTTACATTCCGCTGTGAGAATATAGTGCCATAGCGGTGTAAAAGTTAACTATTTAATTTATAAGTTGTAAAAAAACAATTAATAGATCGTGCTTACATTTCTGCGTCCGCCTGGCGGCCTGTTGCTTGCTTCTCTGGGCTCCCAGCTAAGTGAAGGCTCGCTCAGCCAATCACTGTGCTGTCCTGCCGCAGTCAGTGATTGGCTGAGCGGGCTCTCAATGAGTGTAAAACCCAGAGAAGCAAGCAGTCTGTGTTGTCCTCTACATAATCGTATCCATCCAACAACTGCACCAGGTCCAGATCACATGATGTCTTATCAGGCAATTTCCAAGATGGGACCCGTACAGCTCCAACTCTGAAGAATATTTCAATCAGAATACCTTGGAGATCAGTAATGTCCTTTCTCAGACTTTCCATGCAGGTACGATCTCCCAATAGGAACGTCATGGTTTTCTCCCCCGCAGTATAAGTGGCAGGAGACTGCACGTTGTACAGATACAGTCACTAGCCCTGGCTAGTGGATTCCATGTTGCGACTCTGAAGGATTGTCACAACTTTTCTGCATGACAGTTGGTGGCGAAGATTTACTCCATCCGTAAACCTCATTCGTTGTTATGAAAACGATGCACCATATGTCAGACAGTGATGGCAGCTTTATACCACCACAAGATCCTGGACCCTCAATGTCAATTGGATTGACTGTCTGGAAATACTGGAGCAACTTGCTGAAGTTGGGGACACTTTACCGTAAAGGAAAATCTTCTTTACCTGCCAAATGGACAGGGAACATGTGAATGCAGCCTTAAACTTGCAGCCCTGTGTCAAATTGGTGTGGCCTAGAGTGTCTGTGCATTAGGCTTGCACCACACCTCCTTCCCTCATTCCCTCCCTCCTCATCATTAGGAATGCCCCTGGGCAGGATTTCTTTTAACCTCTTAAGGACCCATGACGTACCGGTACGTCATGGATAACTGTCACTTAAGGACCCATGACGTACCGATACGCGGGTCCTTTAAGAGGGCGCCGCGGACCGGCCGCATGCGATCGGGAGAGATGGCCTGCAGAAATACACTGCAGGCCATCTCTCCCTGTCGGCATGGGGGATTGTTAACCCCCCCCTTGCCGACGATCGCTGCTATTGGCTGATCAGTTCAGATCAGCCAATAGCGGCGATCGGAACCTTTCCGGGCCATCGGTGACCCGATGACCTGGAAAATAATGGCGGCCGGTGCTGTCCGAGACAGCACCGACCGCCATTACTGTTAAAAGTAATGGTGGCCACGGTGCCACGTCCCGATCACGGCGATCAAAGTCCCCAAAAGTAATAACTACCTGCTCTGGACCCCTCAGCTAGGTAGCTGAGGGGTCCAGAGCAGGTATTTGGCCATACTCACTGGATCCCGGGGTCCCGATCGGTGTCTTCCGGGTTCCGTGACGTCATCTTTTTCCGTTCGGGTCCTCAGCCTTTTCCATCGGCCCCTCGGCTTTTTTTCGGCGCTCTGCTGCCCTCTAGCGGCTGAAAAGTGTAATACACTTATCAGCAGCTATAGGGATGTTCAGCATGTAGTAAAGGTTTTGTTTTGTTTTTTTTCAATTCTTTTTTTTTTTGTATTTTCCGCACCCTATCGCCGCTGAGTGTTGATCTGCATCGCACGTAAGTGCGCTGCTAATCAGCAACTCCTCTATTTTGGCGTAGGGTGTTTTTTTCTATATCCTACTGCCACGGTCTGCTGATAAGTGCCGCACATAAGTGCGGCATTTATCAGCAACACCATTTTTGGCGTAGGTTTTCTTTTTATACTGAATGTTAAAAAAAAAACATTAAAAAACACTACATTACACTACACTACATTGAATAAAGTTTTACACTACACCACTACATACCCCATATACCAATCCCTATATAAAAATGGCCCCCAGGGCATTTTCGTGTCGGACGCATACGCTATTATTGCCTCCGACACCGAAACAGCCAGTGAGAATGAATGGAGGGGATCCTTCTTTCCTCCATTCATCCTCATCGTCCTCATCATCCAGTGACGTGTCTGGGGGTAGCGTAGCGTACGCTGCCCCCCAGACACGTCTTTTCCGCCAGTACCGTCCCAATAAGAGATGACGGCATGGCGTGAAATTCTACAAACTCTGTGAGCGTACCTCAGGGTACACTTACAGATTTAGGGTAAGTGTACACTGCTGAATGGCGAAGGATAACCCTTTGTGCATTCCGCAGCTGGCACCCACCGGCGGACTGATGCAGGCGTGTGTCTCCACCCATGTCATAGACTCCATCCTATGCATGGGCGGATTCCATCGTCCGTCCAAAGAATGAACACATTGGACGGAGAGCGGAATCTGCCCGTGCATAGAATGGAGTCTATGACACGGAGGGAGACGCGCGCCTGCATCAGTCTGCCGGTGGGTGCCAGCTGCGGAATGCACAAAGGGTTATCCTTCGCCATTCCGCAGTGTGCACGTACCCTTAGAGTGTATGAAGGAAGGGACACCCGAATCCAGCCTCCAGATGCCCCCCTCCCCATCCTCGGAGTTAGTGGGAAGGGCGTTCGGGAACTGATCTTCCCACTGCTGGATAAAGGTTACCACCTATACAGGGATAACTTTTATACCAGCACCCCCTCTTCCGGTCCCTCGCTGCCTGAGCTACTGTAGCTTGCGGCACAATCCGAAAATATCAGAAGCAGTAATAGAGCCCTAATATTTAGCAGCCATGGAGTGGACCCAGCGCTTCTGGACATGAAGGACCCCGTATCGCACCAGGGCAATAATTTCCAGGTGACGTCCCCCACACTGGAAAACAGGAGACCCCAGAAGAAGTGCAGAGTGTGGAGTAACAGGGGGATCAGGAAGGACACCATTTTCCAGTGTGCCACCTGCCCTGATCACCCCGGCCTCTGCATACTGGATCGCTTCAAGGCGTACCACACGTCATTGGAGTTCTACATTTTCTAAATTCTGTCCCTTATTCCTATTTCAGGGGTCACGTTGATCCAGGGATTATTCTGATTGCCATTATGGAGTCGGGAAGGAATTTTTCCCCTGTGATGAGGCTACTGTCGTCTGCCTCACAATTGCCATGATGCAATTACAAAGCCTCTGTGTGGCCAGGACAGTAGAAACCCCCCCACAAGTGACCCCATTCTGGAAACTACACCCCATAAGGAATCTAACATGGGGGGAAGCGGGGATATGGCCCCCCGGTGACGGACACATTTGGGACGTGAAAATGAAAAAAATGGTATTTTTTATTTTCACGGCACATGTTCTACATATGTGCCTGTTACCAGTGGGGTCCATATGCTCACTGCACCACTTGTTAGATTCCTTATGGGGTAAAGTTTCCAGAATGGGGTCACTTGTGGGGGGTTTCTACTGTCCTGGCAGCACAGGAGCTTTGTAATTGCGACATGGCCTCCATCCTCCATTCCAGCCTCTAAATGGCGCTCTGTCTCTTTGGTGGCTTGCCCTGTGCCCATTAGGCACACTATGTCCACATGTGGGGTATTTTCGTACTCAGGGGAAATTACCCTACACGCTTTGCGTTTATTTTCTTTTTTAACCCCTTGTGGAAATGGGAAAAAAATCAATGCTAGACCAACATTTAGTGTACTTTTTTAAAAAAAATTTACTCTAAATAATTGATCTTGTCTTGATTTTTTCATTTTCACAAGGGGCTAAAAGATAAATAAAAACACAAAATGTGTAGAGCAATTTCCCCTGAGTACGGAAATGCCCCACATGTGGACATAAAGCGCCATGCGGGTGCTGGGTAAGCCTCCAAAGGGAAGGAGCGCCATTTGGTTTTTTGAGGCTGGATTTGGCTGGAATGGATTTCGAGGGGCCATTTAAAAAACCCCTGTGTTGCCAAGACAGTTGAAACCCCCCACAAGTGACCCCATTATGGAAACTACACCCCTCAAGGAATGTAACAAGGGGTGTAGTGAGCATATGGACCCCACTGGTGACGGGCACAAATGTGGAACAATGTGGCGTGAAAATGAAAGATTACATTTTTTACACTATAATGTTGGTCTAGCCTTGAATTTATCATTTTCACAAGGGGTTAAAAGAGAAAAAAAAAACACAAAATGTGTAGAGCAATTCCCCATGAGTCCGTAAATACCCCACATGTGGACATAAAGCGCCATGTGGGTGCAGGGCAAGCCTCCGAAGGTAAGGAGCGCCATTTGGATTTTAGAGGTTGGATTTGGCTAGAATGGATGATGAACGCCATGTCGCATTTACAGAGCCCTTGTGCTGCCAAGACAGTGTAAACCCCCCACAAGTGACCCCATTCTTGAAACTACACCCCTCAAGGAATCTAACAAGGGGTGCAATGAGGATATGGACCCCTTGATGACGGGCACATTTGTGCCGTGAAAGTGAAAAAATAAAAATTGTCACTTTCACGTCACATTTTTCCACACTTGTGCCCGTCACCAGTGGGGTCCATATGCTTACTGCACCCCTTGTTAGATTCCTTAAGGGGTGCAGTTTCCAGAATGGGGTCACTTGTGGGGGGTTTCCAGTGTTTTGGCAGCACGAGGGCTCTGTAAATGCGACGTGGCCCTTGAAATCCATTCCAGTGAAATCCAGCTTCCAAAAGCCAATTGGCGCTTCTTCCCTTTGGAGGTCGTCCTGCGCCCGCTTGGCACTTTATGTCCACATGTGGGGTATTTCCGTACTCGGGAGAAACTGCGCTACATGTTTTGTGTTTTTTTTTCCTTTTATCCCTTTGTGAAAATGAAAAATTGAAGGCTAGAACAACATTTTAGTGTAAAAAATACTTTTGTCTTTTTTCACGCCATATTGTTCGGAAAATCTGTGAAGCACCTGTGGGGTCCAGATGGTCACCGCACCCCTTGTTATATTCCATGAGGGGTGTAGTTTTCTAAATGGTGTCCCTTTAGGGGTGTTTTTTAGGTTTTGGCACCCCAGAGCCTCTGCCAACCTGAAGTGGTACAGTCAGAAATGACCAAATATAATGGAGCCATTAAAATTCATTAGGCGCTCCCTTATATCTGAGGCTTGTGGTTGCGTCAAATAGTGCAATAGGGCCACATATGGGGTATTTCTATAAACTGCAGAAAAGGGGCAATAAATATTGGGGTGAATTTCTCTGGTAACAGGTTTATAATTATGAAAAATATTGGATTACAATAAAATCTCTGCACAGAAAATTTAAATTTTCTAATTTCTTACACACTTAGCTTTTATTTCTGTGACTCCCCTAAAGGGTTAAAAAACTTTCTGGATGTGCTTTTGAAGAGTTTTGGGGGTGCAGTTTCAGAAATGGGGTGCTTTGTGGGGCTTTCTAACATACAGTCCCCTCAAATACACTTTAAACCGGAACAGGTCCCTAAAAATATCTGATTTTGAAATTTTACTGCTAATGTTTTACACTTTCTATTGTCTAAAAAAAATGAAATATAGTTTAATAAATGCCGCCAAAATAAAGTAGACATGTTGCTAATGCTATTTAATATATAATTTATGTGGTATAACCATTTTCTGTATAAGCAGAAAAGTTTTAAAGTTGGAAAAATGCATTTTTCACAATTTTTCACGTTATTTTGGTTCTTTTCATAAAGATTCGTTATAAGTATCGACTCCAATGTACAAGAAATGTGAAGTACAATATGTCACGAGAAAACAATCTCAGAATCAGCCGGATAGGTAAAAGCATCCCGAAGTTATTAATATATAAAGTGACACAGGTCATATTCATAAAATTTGCCTCGGTGCTTAAAGGAGACCTGTCACCCCCCGCGCCGGGGTGACAGGCTCCAGACCCCCAGATAGATCCCCTTATACTTACCTCATGTCGCTGAGTCCCGCTGACGGTCCCGGGACGGAGATATCCCGGTGAGAAGTCGGCGGGCGCGCTCCATGTGCCGTGCGCACGCTCCATTCATTCTCTATGGACGCCGGACCCATCTCCACAGCGCGCGCGCTGGCTTCTCACCGGGATATCTCCGTCCCGGGACCGGCTCCGGCAGCGGGACTCAGAGACATGAGGTAAGTATAAGGGGATTTATCTGGGGGCCGGGAGCCTGTCACCCCGGCGCGGGGGGTGACAGGTCCTCTTTAAGGCCATTTCAGGCCCGGTCCTTAAGGGGTTAATCATAGCTTCGCTGAACACTTCACATTGGCCTTTAGATGCCAGTGATATACTGGAATTAAGACAGCAAAACCAAAGAAACTCCTAGTGCCTTGAGACCCTCAGCCATCTGTTAACTCCTTAAGGAGTGCCCAAGAAGAGACACTACACCCATAAAAGAAGATCCCAGAGTCCTGGCAGGCACTCACAAGTCTACTAAAGGAGTGAGCTACTTCCTTTAGGCGGGCAGTCGACTGTGTGTGTATTGGAGAGCAGGATTGAAGCAGGCAGGGAACAGGGAGAGAAATAGAGAGAGATAAGGACAGAGAGGAGAGGAGGGTATATTGTGGGTGGTTTTCTGTGGAAGCTGTGAAGCCAGTGTCCAGTATACCAAGCCTTTGGGTGCTGCCGGCTGTGCATTCTACCAGGTCTCTGGGTGGGAATTATACCAAGTCACTGGCTGCTGGCTGGACATTATACTAAGTAGCCGGCTGTGCATTATATCAAGTATCTGAGTATGCGTAATACCAAGTAGCTGGGTGCTGGATGGGCATTATACCAAGTAGCTGGCTGTGTATTATACCAATTCTCTGAGTGTGCATTATACCAAGTAACTGGGTGTTGGCTGTGCATCATACCAAGTAGCTGGCTGTACATTATACCCATTCTCTGAGTGTGCATTACACCAAGTCACTGGGTGCTGGTTGGGCATTATACCCAAGTAGCTGGGTGTGCATTATACCATTTCTCTAGGTATGTATTATACCAAGTCACTGGATTCTGGGTGTGCATTATACCAAATCACTGGGTATTGGCTGTACATTATACCAAGTAGCTGGGTGTGGATTATACCAATTATCTGGGTGTGCATTATACCAAGTCACTGGGTGCTGGCTGGGCATTATACCCAAGATGCTGGGTGTGCATTATACCATTTCTCTAGGTATGTATTATACCAAGTGACTGGATTCTGGGTGTGCATTATACCAAGTCACTGGGTATTGGCTGTACATTATACCAAGTAGCTGGGTGTGCATTATACCAAGTCACTGGGTATTGGCTGTGCATTATACCAATTCTCTGGGTGTGCATTATACCAATTCTCTGGGTGAGCATTATACCGATTCTCTGGGTGTGCATTATACCAATTCTCTGGGTGTGCATTATACCAATTCTCTGGGTGTGCATTATACCAATTCTCTGGGTGTGCATTATACCAATTCTCTGGGTGAGCATTATACCAATTCTCTGGGTGTGCATTATACCAATTCTCTGGGTGTGCATTATACCAATTCTCTGGGTGTGCATTATACCAATTCTCTGGGTGTGCATTATACCAATTCTCTGGGTGTGCATTATACCACGTCACTTGGCAATGTGAAAGCATTTCCTATTCTCAATCAGTGGGTGGGTTATTTTTAAGTTACATTTGTGGTCTGCCCCAGTGCCAGTAGTGGCACTATCCCCCATATAAATAACTTATTTGGCTCCCTCTTAGTTTAAACAACTTAACTCCCTCAACTATTCACATGTGAATGCACACTAAATCACGCAAGGTAATCAGCAACAGCAACAGTAGCTGGTAGTAGCTTTAGAAGGTTGTTACATCACAGAGGACATTATCCTTTGTGATATATACCCCATCACAAAACATTTCTATAGCCTTATACTGTTCAAGAAACCTCAAGAGCCATTAAAAACTCACATAATAAGCACCCTTTGGTGAAACATTGTGCAACATCTAACTATCCTGGTGATATTGTGAAAACCCCAAGAACATTTATCAGCCAATCACAATGCGTGTCCGTAAAAATGGGACATGAATTCTACTCTTCCTTGTCACAAGTACCAGTGAATAAAAACCCCACAGCTATGATAATAAGAAATGTCCTCTTTAATAAACATAGTCATGGGGATTTGTGCCTTGATAATACTGTTTTTGGGGTATAGGCTGCATGGTGCACTTTGTCGAAGCATTGACCTGCTGTGGATAATAAAAGCCTGTATTGGAAATGGTTTAATTGGTCTACCCCATGGGCAGTAAATCTTTAAAGGTATGCAAATTGACTATGTGTATTTCCTAGTGGAATATCAATATTTCCTTGATATTTATTAAGGCCATGTTCACATTGTATAAGAACATCGACCATTGTTAGACATGGCCATGTCAAACAACAGCCACTGACTTGCTGT
This sequence comes from Dendropsophus ebraccatus, assembly GCF_027789765.1. Classification (NCBI taxonomy): domain Eukaryota; kingdom Metazoa; phylum Chordata; class Amphibia; order Anura; family Hylidae; genus Dendropsophus; species Dendropsophus ebraccatus. The sequence goes on from NC_091456.1 coordinate 97,504,670, forward strand.
ACATGTTCACCCAGCGGATACTGCAGTATCGGCCAGATGAACATTATTTGATTCTAATTGGAAAACGGCACATTTGGGTATGCACAAAGTCCAATTTACCATTGACCCCAGTGTAAAGTACAGCCGGGAGCCAAACTTTACACTGTGAGCAGAGCCTATTTTCTACGGCCGCTGTTTAGCTAGTTTAAGTATATCAGTACACTGTACACGACATGAATCAACCGGTATCATATCAAATCTCTATAGAAAATAAATTGAAGTGCTCCACTGGACTAAATGAGAGACCTTTTTAAAGGATCCTCATCTGTACTGTGGTAAGATTTTAAGAAAAGATTTTCGTCCCAAGGGATGTCTCCCTACCTTGGATCAAATCTATATAATTTCTTGGATGGTGACGTACTACTTGTCTCCTCTTGCGGCTAACGAAGGTGCGCGGTTATTGTCCCTTTTAAAAGGGAGCATGCTTGGTCACTACTAGATGGGATTGATCCCAATAATTGTACAATCTCCACTTTCACTGCTGATTAGATGGTTCTTGCCATTTATAAACACGCTTTAGCAAATAGTCCTCAAATCACGTTAATTCTTATTGCATTTTTTATTTTCCAATTCACATGTTAGATACTTTGGCCCCAAGATGCTTGAATCATTAATATAATAGCCCTTTCTGCTGACCAATTACTATCTACAGAAGTTAGAGAAATTAATTATTTTGCCGATGTGTCCCACTGACTACTGTTCAATCCATTAGGAATAATTTGAGGGATTAGTTCCGCCTGGATGTATACTCACAGGGCCTGTATTACTGGATCTGACACTCTGTGATCTCTTGGTAATGACTGTATGATCATGTAAGTACCTGAACAGTTATTCGTATTGGGTGGTAATGGCATTTTGACGCATTGTAAATGTTTATTTGTACATTTAGAAACTGGTGCATATACAGTAGATTATATATACAGTATATTGTGCATATACAGTTACTGTGCATATACAGTTAACCCTGGCTACAACTCATGTTGAGCCTGGCTACATCTGTATATATTTTTTTTAACCTTGGGCTTTAGCATAAAATGTAACTACATAACATCAAGCAACAAAAATGTAACTGAATTGAACAAACAAAATGGAATGCATTTGCTTGCATTCGTCTTCACTATCAATGTTCACACAAACAGATAGAAAGATATACATTCAATTCAAGTCAACTAAATCTAATCTTCATGCATGTCGCTGTGTAGATTGCCAGGCTTTCTCTGATATACTCTGCGTAACTGTTCACACTGATTCTCTAGCACACTAAATGTTGGCCGCTTAGATGGTTTGAACGACCAGCAGGACAGCATCATCTTGTAGACCTGCAATAAAAATATTTAATATATTATGTCTATACAACAAAATAAAGTGGTTAAATGCATATTAATCCCCAACTGTGTCAGTTGCAGTAACTTTTGACTAGACATGAGTAGAACTCGAGTATGCTCGAATATGTTTGGCATTTGAATACCGGTAGCTGATGAAGTTGGATGCAGCTCTAAGGCTGCCTGGAAAACATGGACACAGCCTTTCTCACACTTTATTATTGCATATTAACCCCTTTAGGACTGGACACATTTTTGTTTTTGCGTTTTAGTTTTTTCCTTCTATCGTTCAAAAGGCCATAGCGCTTTCACCTACAGACCCACATGACCCCTTATGTTTTGTGCCACTAATTGTACTTTGCAATAGCCTTAAGTTTTCCATACAATATTCTGTGAAACCAGAAAAAAAATTATTTGTGCAGAGAAATTGGAGAAAAAAAAAGGAATTTGTTTTCATTTTGGGGGGCTTTGTTTTTACGCCATTCGCCTATGGTAAAAATGACATGTTATGCATGTTCCTCAAGTCAGTACGATTACAATGATATGTAACTTGTATCACTTTCATTTTATCTGACAGCTTTTAAAAAAATTAAATACTAAAATTTAATACTAAATGTGTTTAAAATTGCTCTTTTCCCAGCCTTATAACACTTATATCCTTTGGTCTATGGGGCTGTGTGAAATGTCATTTTTTGAGCCATGATCTGTTCTTTCTATCGGTACCTTACTTGCGTATATGCGTCTTTTTGATCACTTTTTATTGCACTTTTTTTTATTTGATGTGACAAAAAAATGTGCAATTTTGCACTTTAGCTGGTTTTTGCCATGCAAGATCAGGAATGTGATAATTTAATAGTTAGGGCGATTGCGCACGCGACGATACCAAGTATGTTTGTTTATTTATTATTTTTATTAGGGGAGGGGATTTTTTATTAATAAAAATACTTTTTTCTTTCACAGTATACATTAACTTTTAGGGCCGGTTCACACTGAGCAACCAGGTATCCTGGTTCACACAGGTCCCTACGCTAACTCTGTACCGTGTCAGTCAGCGATTGCCTCCCCCGCAAGGTATGCACATGCTGGGAAGTAAGGCCATGGATTGGCCCTGCAACCCCACTGTCACAGGACCAAACCCAAAATGCCCCACACAGACCCTGCCGGCACCGCCGGCGGAGAAGGCTGCCCCCAAATGACACAAGTGTGAACCAGGATACCTGCACGTGGTATACGGGCGTATTGGTTTGATCAAATTGTATACCAAATTCCTGGTGTTTGTTTATAAAGTAGCTTAGCGGCTTTAGTATCAGCAAATAGGTGTGAGGTGCAGCTGCACTCTTCTCTCCATTTCACATTTAATAAAAGTTATGTTTTCATTTTACTGGTCCTTATAGACAATTGGAAATTTATGTGCATAAACAAGCATTTAATGTTATGAGCTCATCAGTAGCACATACAGCTAAAATGCTAGGAGCAATGCTGATGCTGGACCAACTGGCCCACGCAAGCTCACTGGGGGCTCTATGATGGGCTAGTCTGAGTCTGCTCAGGACTCGCTCAGACCCAGTGTCAAACGTTACTGCAAATGACAGTAATGATTTAATAAGGCTGTTTGAGATTTACTTTACTTTAATATGGTAATGGTTCTAAAAATAAACTGACCTTCTACAAGGATTTTATTAAAAATTAAGCCGGGTATTTCCCTTACTGTTGCAGCCACGTGTTAATATTGTTACATGGTTACTTCATCCAATTGATATGGTACTTTATTAAGACAGAGTCAGATCTGATATTAAGGAGAGTGAATATGTATAGATGGTCAGATGTTCTGGGTAAAGTATAATAATTGTGCATACCTTCACAGGGCAACTTGATGGAGGACACAGTCTTTTCTCGGCTCTTAAAAGTTCCACAAGTCCACAAACAGTTTGCTGGGAATTGTGAGGTCCCATCATTCGACGATATTCCTAAAAAAAAAATCAACAAATATTTTACAAGGATATGTTTTATTAAGATTTTATAAAATCTTTTTGACATATGTTTAATATATCAGTGACTTACAGCTGAGGGACTGCAGCTTCTTTCACAATATGTAAACAGCTCATAGAGTAGGACCCCAAAACTCCACACATCTGACTCCCGTGAGTAAATATTGTCAGAAAGGGATTCAGGGGCATGCCTGAGAGAATTAGAAAACAAAATAATGAGTATCTCCATCTATTCAAAAGGTAAGGACCACATACCTGGTAAGGCCTTGTGCATATGTCCTTGTCAGCTTTTACTGTCAGGAAATACTAATCAGGAGGCTTCAGGAAATCATCAGTATTTCTAGTCAGTATTTAATGTTTGACTATTAGTCCATGTCACAAGAAAAACAGATGAGGGCACTCACCAGATAACGTGAACTTTTCTTTATTGCATTGCGTGCATGTTAAAAACTTGAGGACATCTTGGGCCACATAGTGTACGCCAAGCACTAACGAAGCCCTCAATGTTTGACTATTACTACAATTGAAATCATAGGATTCCAGGTTAGTCAAATCATTAAAACTCAGTTTTCCCTATTTCTGACATTTCTGACATTCCTAGTACCCATTTTGTGTCTTAGATCAGTTAGGATCACTACTGTATTTCAGCATTTCAAAAATGTGAAATATCAGAAGAGTACTAGAAAAAACGGCCGAGATGCACACTTCTGTGATATGGAGTACGGTACGCAAGCTGGCTATATATCATGGACTGAACTATTCAAAGGCCTAATATACATGTCCGTAGAATTCGGTCCATACATGGACAGTGTTCTGCGGACTGAACCCTAGAACCTCCCAGCATCAAGATTAATTATGATGTTGGGAGCTCTGATATTGTTTGAAAGTTTGCACTAGTATACTGACACAGCCGCGGGGCTGTGTAAGTACATTACAACAAACTTTCAAACAGTAGTCAATGCATGATATACAGCCAGCTTATGGACTGTATATCAAAAAGGTGTTAATGTGATATCTCCCTATAGTGCATGGGGTGCTGAGGATGAAGGTACGTTTTTACCTTTATCCTCTGCACTGTTTCCATGATATTAGCAGTTTCATTCATATGCTAATTATGTGTTTTTGTGCACTTGGGGCAGGACTACTGACCCCAGTGCACTGATCCACCCCGGCCGGCCCACTCTACGGACACTTATTTCCTTTTAAATTGTGTAACTTGGGTCAAACATTTTAGGCAGTTCCACAAGATTGGATCAGGTCAGGCAGACTGAGTCATTTTTAATCACAGCTTTGCTCATTGCTGTTTTAGTGCATCTATGTTTGACGTATCATTGCACTTTTATATGCATATTTATACACTACCGTTCAAAAGTTTGGGGTCACCCAAACAATTTTGTGTTTTCCATGAAAAGTCACACTTATTCACCACCATAAGTTGTGAAATGAATAGAAAATAGAGTCAAGACATTGACAAGGTTAGAAATAATGATTTGTATTTGAAATAACATTGTTTTTACATCAAACTTTCCTTTCGTCAAAGAATCCACGTTTTGCAGCAATTACGGCATTGCACACCTTTGGCATTCTAGCTATTAATCTGTTGAAGTAAGCTGGAGAAATTGCACCCCACGCTTCTAGAAGCAGCTCCCACAAGTTGGATTGGTTGGATGGGCACTTCTGGCGTACCATACGGTCAAGCTGCTCCCACAACAGCTCAATGGGGTTCAGATCTGGTGACTGCGCTGGCCACTCCATTACCGATAGAATACCAGCTGCCCGCTTCTGCTGTAAATAGTTCTTGCACAATTTGGAGGTGTGTTTAGGGTCATTGTCCTGTTGTAGGATGAAATTGGCTCCAATCAAGCGCTGTCCACTGGGTATAGCATGGCATTGCAAAACTGAGTGATAGCCTTCCTTATTCAGAATCCCTTTTACCCTGTACAAATCTCCCACCTTACCAGCACCAAAGCAACCCCAGACCATCACATTACCTCCACCATGCTTAACAGATGGCATCAGGCATTCTTCCAGCATCTTTTCATTTGTTCTGCGTCTCACAAACGTTCTTCTTTGTGATCCAAACACCTCAAACTTGGATTCATCCGTCCACAACACTTTTTTCCAGTCTTCCTCTGTCCAATGTCTGTGTTCTTTTGCCCATCTTAATCTTTTTCTTTTATTGGCCAGTCTCAGATATGGCTTTTTCTTTGCCACTCTGCCCTGAAGCCCAAAATCCCGCAGCCGCCTCTTCACTGTAGATGTTGACACTGGTGTTTTGCAGGTACTATTAAATGAAGATGCCAGTTGGGGACCTGTGAGGCGTCTGTTTCTCAAACTAGAGACTCTAATGTGCTTATCTTCTTGCTTAGTTGTGCAACGCGGCCTCCCACTTTTTCTACTCTGGTTAGAGCCTGTTTGTGCTGTCCTCTGAAGGGAGTAGTACACACCGTTGTAGGAAATCTTCAATTTCTTAGCAATTTCTCGCATGGAATAGCCTTCATTTCTAAGAACAAAAATAGACTGTCGAGTTTCAGATGAAAGTTCTCTTTTTCTGGCCATTTTGAGTGTTTAATTGACCCCACAAATGTGATGCTCCAGAAACTCAATCTGCTCAAAGGAAGGTCAGTTTTGTAGCTTCTGTAACGAGCTAGACTGTTTTCAGATGCGTGAACATGATTGCACAAGGGTTTTCTAATCATCAATTAGCCTTCTGAGCCAATGGGCAAACACATTGTATTATTAGAACACTGGAGTGATAGTTGCTGGAAATGGGCCTCTATACACCTATGTAGATATTGCACCAAAAAACAGACATTTGCAGCTAGAATAGTCATTTACCACATTAGCAATGTATAGAGTGTAATTGTTTAAATTTAGGACTAAAGTTTTGTTCATTGAAAAGTACAGTGCTTTTCCTTCAAAAATAAGGACATTTCAATGTGACCCCAAACTTTTGAACGGTAGCAGGGCCGCCGATAGGGCAGTACAAGTGGTACTGCCGTATGGGGCTCGAACCCTAAGAGACATGGGGGGGGGGCCCGCCGGCCGCCGCCCCCCGACCGCTACGCTATGCACGGGATGCACTGATCGCTTTAATGTTCCGCCCGCACAGCGGGCGGAACATTAAAGCGATCAGAATACAGGAGAAGGACCTGTCAGCATCCTCCTCCTGTATTCTCTCCCATAGGCTGCCGGCACTTCATACCAGCAGCCTATGGGAGGCCGGGCCGTGATCATGTGCCTCTCCGGCAGGTGTGATGATGTGACGTCATCACGCCTGCCGGAAGTCCCGTCCCTGCGGCTCGCAAGATGGAGCCTGAAGAGGAGGAGGAAGAGCTGCTGCCTGCACAGCGCGGATTAGGTGAGTAGGATGTTTGTTTTTTTAGGGGCACCTCTGGGGGCGTTATTAGTGTATGGGGGCACCTCTGGGGGCATTATTAGTATATGGGGGCACCTCTGGGGGCATTATTAGTATATGGGGGCACCTCTGGGGGCATTATTAGTGTATGGGGGCACCTCTGGGGGGCATTATTAGTATATGGGGGTACCTCTGGGGGCAACATTAGTATATGGGGGTACCTCTGGGGGCATTATTAGTATATGGGGGCACCTCTGGGGGCATTATTAGTATATGGGGGCACCTCTGGGGGCATTATTAGTGTATGGGGGCACCTCTGGGGGCATTATTAGTGTATGGGCGCACCTCTGGGGGCATTATTAGTATATGGGGGGCACCACTGGGGGCATTATTAGTGTATGGGGGCACCTCTGGGGGCATTATTAGTATATGGGGGGCACCTCTGGGGGCATTATTAGTGTATGGGGGCACCTCTGGGGGCATTATTAGTGTATGGGCGCACCTCTGGGGGCATTATTAGTATATGGGGGGCACCTCTGGGGGCATTATTAGTTCATGGGGGCACCTCTGGGGGCATTATTAGTTCATGGGGGCACCTCTGGGGGCATTATTAGTATATGGGGGCACCTCTGGGGGCATTATTAGTTCATGGGGGCACCTCTGGGGGCATTATTAGTGTATGGGGGCACCTCTGGGGGCATTATTAGTGTATGGGGGCACCTCTGGGGGCATTATTAGTATATGGGGGAACCTCTGGGGGCATTATTAGTATATGGGGGAACCTCTGGGGGCATTATTAGTATATGGGAAAACCTCTGGGGGCATTATTAGTATATGGGAAAACCTCTGGGGGCAATATTAGCTCATGGGGGCACCTCTGGGGGAATTATTAGTATATGGGGGCACCTCTGGGGGCATTATTAGTTCATGGGGGCACCTCCGGGGGAATTATTAGTATATGGGGGCACCTCTGGGGGCAACATTAGTATATGGGGGTACCTCTGGGGGCATTATTAGTATATGGGGGCACCTCTGGGGGCATTATTAGTATATGGGGGCACCTCTGGGGGCATTATTAGTGTATGGGGGCACCTCTGGGGGCATTATTAGTGTATGGGCGCACCTCTGGGGGCATTATTAGTATATGGGGGGCACCTCTGGGGGCATTATTAGTGTATGGGGGCACCTCTGGGGGCATTATTAGTATATGGGGGGCACCTCTGGGGGCATTATTAGTGTATGGGGGCACCTCTGGGGGCATTATTAGTGTATGGGCGCACCTCTGGGGGCATTATTAGTATATGGGGGGCACCTCTGGGGGCATTATTAGTTCATAGGGGCACCTCTGGGGGCATTATTAGTGTATGGGGGCACCTCTGGGGGCATTATTAGTTCATGGGGGCACATCTGGGGGCATTATTAGTGTATGGGGGCACCTCTGGGGGCATTATTAGTATATGGGGGAACCTCTGGGGGCATTATTAGTATATGGGGGCACCTCTGGGGGCATTATTAGTATACGGGAAAACCTCTGGGGGCATTATTAGCTCATGGGGGCACCTCTGGGGGAATTATTAGTATATGGGGGCACCTCTGGGGGCATTATTAGTTCATGGGGGCACCTCTGGGGGCATTATTAGTATATGGGGGCACCTCTGGGGGCATTATTAGTTCATGGGGGCACCTCTGGGGGCATTATTAACTCATGGGGGCATCTCTGGGGGCATTATTAGTGCATGGGGGTACCTCTGGGGGCATTATTAGTTGATGGGGGCCACCTCTAGGGGCATTATTAGCTCATGGGGGCACAGCTGGGAATCCTACATACAGGGGGCACAGCAGGGGATCCTACATACAGGGGGCATCCCACACAGCGCAGTTACTATGGGAGCCTACAGGGGGGAGAAAGGAAAGGAAGTTGCTAGAAATGTGCGGAGCCTAAATTGTTTGTCTCGCAGGTTCTAAGGGGATGAAACGTATCTGGAAGGAATCATCATGGAGGACTGGGCCGGATGGAGAGGAAAAGGGAAAGTGACGCCTCAGATCAAAGAAGACGTCACCTGTGAGTCACTGTATGACACTTTTCTTATTTTGTAGAACATCATTTAGTAGGGGCGCCCCGAGGTGACAGCTACTACATTATCTGTATTTAGAGATATCACTGTGTTATCTGTTGTGTTACATAGGACTGCAGGTGACTACTACATTATCTGTACTCAGAGATATCACTGTGTTATCTGTGGTGTTACATAGGACTGCAGGTGACATCTACATTATCTGTACTCAGAGGGATATCACTGTGTTATCTGTGCTGTTACATAGGACTGCAGGTGACATCTACTACATGATCTATACTCAGAGATATCACTGTGTTATCTGTGCTGTTACATAGGACTGCAGGTGAAATCTACTACATTATCTGTACTCAGAGATACCACTGTGTTATGTGGTGTTACATAGGACTGCAGGTGATATCAGGTGATTTCTCTAGGTTGCAGAAGTTCAAACTTCATCGTGCCCTGGTGTGCTGGTGTCTGTATGTCTGTATACATGTGTGCTGGTGTCTGTATGTCTGTATACATGTGTGCTGGTGTCTGTATACATGTGTGCTGGTGTCTGTATGTCTGTATACATGTGTGCTGGTGTCTGTATATCTGTATACATGTGTGCTGGTGTCTGTATGTCTGTATACATGTGTGCTGGTGTCTGTATTCATGTGTGCTGGTGTCTGTGTGTGAGATCAATTCTAGAGAACTGGCTCATATATCCCATTTTCCCCAGTGGCTTAAAATGTAACCTCTGTTATACAGTTATAAAATTGTAGAACCTAAATGTGAACAAGGTGCAATTCAAATAGACACTCACTTGTATAGCTGTCTCTTGTGCTCTGTATGCAGTGCATTATATTCACCCTTGCAACGTACAATTTATAGCGTGTCTACAAGCCCAGCGGGGCTCATTATGATGGAGACTAAAACTTACACAAGAGTGGGGTAGGGGTTCCCCTGTATTCACAATGCTGTTGAGTGCTCGGCAATGCCCCATCTGGGATTATTGAATTTCGAGGGTCTATGCAGAGCAGGATAAAGACACCTCTGCTGCACAAACAGGATCTCCTAGAAAGCGTTCTCACCGCCATGTATTTGCTATCACTGTCTTGGGTGAGCTAAACTAGTCTGCCTGGGGGGGGGATTTGTATATGCTCACTAACATGGAACAGCCTTATTATATTAGCCTTATCAACATATTCTATGTTAGTGAGCATACCGGGGGGGGGGGGGGGGGGGTATTGGTGAACATATACAAATCAAACAGCCCCCCTAGACCCTCGAAATTCAATAACCCCAAACGGGGCATTGCCTAGTACTCAACAGCATTCTGAATACAGGGGAACCCCTACCCCACTCTTGTATCAGTTTTTGTCTCCATCATAATGAGCCCCGCTGGGCTTGTAGACACGCTATAAATTGTACGTTGCAAGGGTGAATATAATGCACTGCATACAGAGCACAAGAGACAGCTATACAAGTAAGTGTCTGTTTGAATTGGGGAAAATGGGGTATATGAGCCAGTTCTCTAGAATTGATCTGAACCAAATTATACCTCCCAGCAAGGCGTGGGTCAAACACACAATTTTTTTTTATTAATGTGGGGGGCCCAGACACTTTGGTTGTATGGGGCCCCGAAATTCCTGATGGCGGCCCTGAACGGTAGTGTATGTATTGTAAGTTTCTGGACCATGATTATTCCAGCTTTGTACTGTGTGAACCATGTTTATTTGGGGTAGTATAGCATACCAATAGGGGTTACCACCCTGGAAAACATCTTACCCAATGTTCTCCCTGAGTTTGGGATTTTTTTTTTTATGTTTTTTTATGGGGCCTTTATACTGTTAGCTTTTTGTACCTGCTTGAATTAAGTACTTTTATTTATATTATATATTGGTGTGCCAATTTGCCTCTATAGTGCGGGTTAGTGGCCACTGACTGGCACGGTGTGGACTTAGTGTAGGGACCCATGTGTATCAGATACCTGCACGATGGTATATGGGGCAGTATGGCTTGATCAATTCATACACTAAATTCTGATGTGTTTTTTATTTAGCCTAGGGGCACTAGTATCAGCCATAGGTGTGAGGTGCAGCGCTCTTTTTCTTCCCTGAACCGCATAGTCTTTTTCTTTGTTGGTTTTGTATACAAGTGGTGTACATTGGCAGTAAGTAACCATTTTGTCACTTGGGTGGTGCACATCCAACTTTTCTTTTGCATGTTATATCAGTTACACTAACAGGTTTAACTGATCAGACTATGCCTCAGGGCACAGTCTGGTCAGCTTTCATAGCCAGAAAACTAGAGGCAGGTGAAGTAACAGGAAGAAGAAGAAGAAGAATGGCTGCAGCATTACTAAAATAAGTAATGGGGAGAATACATTTATTGATGGAGATAAGGCGGTCGCTGACTATTTGAATAGCTACTTCTGCTCAGTGTTTTCAGAAGGCGGCCTTCACAATCACAGGATGGTTGGACACAGCATTGCCTCCAGCTATATGGGTTCGGCTCCAGTATTTTCAGAGGCTGAAGTTGCAGAGGAACTTGCCCGTTTAAAGCTGAATAAGGCGATGGGTCCAGATGGGATCCATCCCAGGGTTCTTAAAGAACTCAGATCTGTGATTGCTGCCCCCCTGACAGATCTGTATAACCAATCCCTGCTAACAGGAGATGTCCCGGATGATTGGAGAACAGCCAATGTTATACCAATCCACAAGAAGGGGAATAGAGAAGAGCCCAGTAACTACAGGCCAGTGAGCCTGACATCTGTAGTAGTGAAAATGATGGAAACTCTTCTAAAAAAGAAGATAATGGATCACCTAAGAATCAACAATTTGATGGATCCAAACCAGCATGGCTTTACTGAGGGCCGATCATGTCAGACTAATCTCATTGATTTCTTTGATTATGCCACAAAAGTGCTGGATGAAGGTGGTGCTGTGGATATCGCCTATCCGGACTTCAGCAAAGCTTTTGATACAGTTCCCCATAAAGAGCTGATAGAGAAGTTGGAGAAAATTGGACTAAATCCCTGGATAGTTCAGTGGATTTGTGGTTGGCTGAAGGAGAGATATCAGAGGGTTGTTGTTAATGGTGTATATTCTGAGCAGAGACTGGTTACAAGTGGTGTGCCACAAGGGTCTGTTCTGGGTCCTATTCTTTTTAATATGTTTGTACTGTAAGTGTCATAGGAGAAGGGTTGGTAGGTAAAGTTTGTCTGTTTGCTGACGACACAAAAGTGTGCAATAGGGTGGATATTCCTGGAGGTGTCAGTAATATCGAAAATGATTTAGCTTTGCTAGATAAGTGGTCCAAACAGTGGAAATTGAAGTTCAACGTTTCCAAATGTAAAATAATGCACTTGGGGAGGAGGAATCCTCTATCCGAGTATCACATCGGCAGTACTGTGTTGGAAAAGACTTCAGAAGAGAAGGATTTAGGGGTAATGATTACTGACAGCCTTAAAATGAGTCACCAGTGCAACCAGGCGGTGGGGAAAGCAAATTGTATGCTGGGGTGTATAGCTAGAGGTATAACCAGTAGGAAGAGAGAGATTGTGATCCCGCTGTGAGGCCACATCTGGAATACTGTGTCCAGTTCTGGAGACCTCATCTAAAGAAGGACATTGATAAAAATAGAACATGTCAAAATACGGGCTACAAAAATGGTGGAGGGTGTGAGGCATAAACCATATCAGGAAAGACAAAGATTAGAATCTGTATAGTCTGGAGGAAAGAAGGGAAAGGGGGGACATGATTGAAACCTTCAAGTATGTTAAGGGACTAAATAAGGTTTAAGAGGGGAGTGTTTTTAGTAAAAAACTGAGCTCAAGAACAAGAGGACACAGTGACAGGTTAGTTGGGGGAAAGATCAAAAGCAATGTAAGAAAATATTATTTTACTGAAAGAGTAGTAGACTCCTGGAACAAACTTCCAGCAGAGGTGGTTGGTAAATCTACAATAACAGAATTTAAACACGCCTGGGATAGACATATATCTATCCTAAGATAATAAGAAAGAAAATACTAAAAGGGCAGACTAGATGGACCCAGTGGTCCTTTTCTGCCGACAATCTTCTATGTTTCTATGACTCCCATTCCCAGAAAGGGGTTGAAGGGGTTATGTGGCACTTTAAAATTATTGATATTGTGCTGCAGACATATAAAATTTTTTATTTTCCATATAACTGCAGCACAATACCTAAAATTTTGAAGTGCCAGATAACCCCTTTAATACTCTACTGAATAAAAACATGAATGTGATCACCACAACCCATTTGAAATCAGATTATTACAAAAGTAATAATCTGCAATAACATAACGTAATAACATAGTGCTCAAAATACAGCAAATTTATATACTATTACTAATCAATAACAACAACATTATCAATAACAACAACATTGCACCTACTATACTAAAACCTACACAAACATGGCAGGAATAATTAACATTTGTATGTATTTTGTTTCTTTTTTTTTGTAGTCTTTTGTATCTTATCTTTGTAGTTATGGATTGTAGCCCTACGTTCATTTAAGTAAATTCTCACTGTCCTATTTAGACCTTAACACAAGGGCATTTCAACATGTAGATCACATTAGTGGAACAACACATGACGCGTCCTTAGACAGGAACTTGGCGTCATTTCAGTTATGGCCTATACTGTATACAGTATGTCCACAATCTATGTAGTTATGTTCAACCAGAAAAGAGAAATATGAATGTCTATGTATCATTGCTCCAATCATAAATCCATACCTCGGCCATTTGTATTGTGAAATAAAGTGCAAAGTAGTGAGAATTACAATTATTCATATAAACAGAGTTAATAAAATGAGTGACATTGTATACAAACTAGGGCAAACTAGTGCTGGGGCTCGCTGCATCAGGTGGCCCAGTGATCTGCTCCTGACAAGTATTTGCAGCTAAATGGTTCCCTGTCTTGTCAATCACACTTGTGGCCTCAGGCAGCACTGTGCCTCCGACCACCAGGGTCGCTCCCACCCTCCTTCAGTGTTCCAATGCATGAATGATATCATTTGTGTGCTTGCAGAGCATGGAGAGGAGGCCATGAAGAACTGCTACAAGGCAAGTGAGATTGTCTATTTTTTTTTTTTTTACACTTGGGATGTCGACATGGGGAGGAGTAGGTACTACCAAGGGAGATGTCTACCCAGGGCCGGCGTCAGCACCCGGCTAACTAGGGCAAATGCCGGGGCCCACAGCTCCTCTAGGGGCCCACTCCCGTTTGTTACTACATTTTTTTGTTAGTAAAAAAGAAAAAAAAGTGTAGTAACAAAGGGGACTGGGCCCCTAGAGGCCGCATGTGACAGTTAGGGGCCACGCCGATACATACTGGGGCCCCCGGGCACCTGTCTTCCTTCACAAATCTTCCCTACAGCCGAGTAGGAAAGGACCTTTGAGTGTGTAGGACCTTTGATGATGTCACGGGTCATGTGATCGGACACCTGACCTGATAGAGGGCAGCACGGTAGGCTCTGCAAACTAAGTGTTCTGTATGTGCTGGTTTCTAGTTGTTTTGTGTATAGAGGTCCTGCTGTAATATATATATATATATATATATATATATATATATATATATATATATATATATATCTATTACAGCAGGATATATATATTTTACAGCAGGACCTCTATACACAAAACAACTAGATATCTGTATCTATCTATGTATCTATCTATGTATCTATCTATCTATCTATGTATCTATCTATGTATCTATCTATGTATCTATTTATGTGTCTATCTATGTATCTATCTATGTATCTATCTATGTATCTATCTATGTATCTATGTATGTATCTATCATCACCCCTAGTTCTCCTATATACAGGTCCTGCAGTGATGTTCAGTGTGTATATATATATATATATATACACTGTATATCACTGCAGGACCTGTATATAGGAGAACTAGGGGTCTCACCATGTTTATATATATATATATATATATATATATATATATATATATATATAATCATGCTGGTGCTGCTAGTTCTCCTGTATACAGCTCCTGCTCTGTGTGTGTGCGCTTGTATATATACACATACACACACACACACACAGCAGGAGCTGCATGCAGGAGAGATCAGGAGATACAGGAGGAGAAAGATATGCAGCAGCCACATGTTTCCTTTGCTGCAAATCTTTCCTCACCTGTCTCTCCATGATTTGCTCCTCAAAGGGGCCCGCCGAGGCTCTGTCGCCCGAGGGCCCACAAAAAGCTGGAGCCGGCCCTGTGTCTACCATTACTACCAAGAAGGTTGGACACTAGGGGGTTGAGGGGTGGGGATACTAGGGGAGTTGCCCACCATGGGGGACACTATCTATTTGGGCAGGGGGGTGGTGCTAGAGGAGATGATTAACATATGCTATCTACTGAGGGGAGGGCTAACAAACAGGGGGATTACCTACATTGAGATACCTATAACATTAGGGGATACTACATATTGGAGGGCGCTAACTACTAAGGGGGTTAACCTATAGGCAGGGCCGGCGTTAGGGGGGGGCAAAGAGGGAAGTTGCCCAGGGCCCCCATCCCCCAGGGGCCCCCTGCCACAGTTACATTATGTGTCAGAGGCTTGACCGCTCAGACAGCGTCCTTCAGCCTCTGGCAGTGATCCCTGGCTGCAGCTAATAGCTGCTATCAGGGGTCACACAGAGGCTGCAGGACGCTCTGCTCCCGAAGTGTAGCTCCCCCTCCCCCTCTTACTGCATCATGTGACCTGGCTCCTGTACCATGTGACCTGTCTCCGTCCTGCTGGTGAGACTGCTGTAATGTACCAGCAGTCGGGACGATGAGGAGAGGGCTGCAGTGAGAGGATCCCTGCCTGCTGACAAGGACCACTACACCCAGCAAGCTGCTAGAAGGGAGTAAGTATACTGTACATGTAGTGTGTGTGTGTGTGTGTGTGTGTGTGTATGAATGTAGGTGTATAATGCATAAATGTAGTGTGTGTTACATGTCATGTGTGTAGTGTGTGGACTGGGTGGTTTAGATCTGTATAATGTGTTTTATGGATGTGTTAGTATGTGTGTGTGTGTGTTTATGTGTGTATGTATATATATAGTGTGTGTGTGTGTATATATAGTGTGTGTATATATATTGTGTATGTATCAGCACTGCTGACTCCACTGTCCAGCAGAGGTGTAGAAGTGAATAGTCTGTATATAGGAGTTGCCGCCATTCTCTGGCCTCATCAGTCCTATGTAATTGCTGCAGGTGACCACTGAGGCCGGTGATGGCTGCAGCTCCTATGTATAGTGTATGATGATGTCACTAAGGCAATACCGTGTGTTTTATTGAGAAAAAAATAAGGTGGTATTCAGTCCTTAGGTGGTGGTCACTGTATGGGGGTAATATTGTTCTGTATATAGCGTATATAGAGTCATTATGTGGCGGTCACTCTATGGAGATAATATTGGTCTGTATATAGTGTATATAGTATCATTATGCGGTGGTCACTCTTTGGCAATAATATTGGTCTGTATATAGTGTATGTAGTGTCATTATGCGGTGGTCAGTCTATGGCGGTAATATTGGTCAGTATATAGTGTGCATGTAGGGTCATTATGCGGTGGTCAGTCTATGGCAGTAATATTGGTCAGTGTATAGTGTATATATAGAGTCATTACTACCATAGAGTGACCACCATATAATAACTCTATATATACAATATATACAGACCAATATTACTGCCATAGACTGACCACTACATAATGACCCTACATACACTATATACAGACCAATATTACCGCCATAGAGTGACCACCACATAATGATTCTATATACAGACCAATATTACCGCCATAGAGTGACCGCCACATAATCACTCTATATACAGACCAATATTACCGCCATAGAGTGACCACCACATAATGACCCTACATACACACTTTATACAGACCAATATTACCGCCATAGAGTGACCGCCACATAATATTGGTCTGTATATAGTGTATATAAAGTCATTATACGGTCGTCAGTCTAAGGCAGTAATATTAGTCTGTATATGGTATCATTATGCAGTGATCAATCTATTGCGGTAATATTGCTCTGTATATAGTGTATATAGAATCATTATATGGTGGTCAGTCTATGGCAGTAATATTGGTCTGTATATGGTGTATATATAGAGTCAATATGTGGCGGTCATGGTGTGGTGCTAATATTGGTCTGTATATGGTGTTATTATACGGTGGTCTCTCTATGGCGGTAATATTGGCCTATACATAGTATGTTTTCATCAATAACGGTATGGAGGTAATATTTGGTTCTGATATAGTGATTTTTTTATTTTATTTTTTAAAACAATGCATATAACTAGTTTTTGTGTTTGCAACACTAACAGCAGTCCTGGCCTGTAGCGAGGGTCCTGACATGTGTGTCGGTCCTGGCCTGTAGCGGCAGTTCCAGCATGTAACCTTCTGAACTGACTGACTGTGACTAAGGGCCCTAATACACCGAGCGAAAATTGTCCTAATCCGGCCGATATCGCTCTGTGTATAGACAACAGTCATCAACTAATCATTGTCTTTTGGCAAGTTCAAAAATCATTGGCTGATGATCAGGTAGTATATATCACAGACAAGACCTGAGGACACCGGGGAACGTGATCAGGTAGTATATATCTTTATTATTTATTATATACAGCAAAAGGCTGCACAAACATCTCTAATTTTATATATATATATATATATATATATATATATATATATATATATATACTAGAAAATGTACCCGGCGCTGCCCGGGTATAAAGTGTCAGTGTGTTAATTAGATTTGTTCTAAGGTGCCCAGGAGGCCAAGCTAAAGGTATTGTTTCATCTGAGTTAATCAGTGGAATTAGTGTATACCTGTAGTGCATAGTTGGAGAGGTTCTGTACACCCACAATGTATAGTTTTTAGGGGTCTCGCATATCTGTAGTGCATAGTTCGGGGGGCTGTATACCTATAGTGTATAGTTGGGGGGGTCCTGTATACCTGTAGTGTGTAGTTGGGGGGGGCTGTATACCTGTAGTGTATAGTTGAGGGAGGTCCTGTATACCTGCAGAGTACAGTTGGTGAAGGTCCTGTATACCTGTACTGTATAGTTCAAAGGGTCCTGTATACCTGTAGTATATAGTTGGTGCTGTATACCTGTAATGTATAGTTGGTGGAGGTCTTGTATACCTGTAGTGTATAATTGGTGGAGGTCTTGTATACCTGTAGTGTATAATTGGTGGAGGTCTTGTATACCTGTAGTATATAGTTGGGGGGTACTGTATACCTGTAGTGCATAGTTTGAGGGTCCTGTATAACTGTAGTATAGAGTTGGTGGAGGTCCTGTATACCTGTAGTGTATAGTTTGGGGTCCTATATACCTGTAGTATATAGTTGGTGGAGGTCCTGTATACCTGAAGTATATAGTTGGTGGAGGTCCTGTATACCTGTAGTGTATAGTTTTTGGGTCCTGTATACCTGTAGTGTAAAGTTTGGGGTCCTGTGTACGTGTAGTATATAGTTGGTGGAGGTCCTGTATACCTGAAGTATATAGTTGGTGGAGGTCCTGTATACCTGTAGTGTATAGTTTTTGGGTCCTGTATACCTGTAGTGTATAGTTTTGGGGTCCTGTATACCTGTAGTGTCCTGTATACCTGCAGGGTCGTATTTACCATTAGGCACCCATGGTCTGGTGCGTAGGGTAGTACCTTGCAAAGGGGCAGTATCCTCCCGTTCAGACTTGCCAGAAAATCTGGTGTCTTTTCGAAGGGGGTATGGTGGTATTGGTCAGGTCTGATATAGAGGTGTTATCCAGTCACAGTATGGCGGTATTGGTCAGGTCTGGTATGGCAGTGTTATTCAGTCACAGTGTGTCGGTATTGGTCATGTCTGGTATGGCGGTGTTATCCAGTCACAGTATGGCGGTATTTGTCAGGTCTGGTGTGGCGGTGTTCTCCAGTCACAGTGTGACGGTATTGGTCAGGTCTGGTATAGTGATGTTATCCAGTCACGGTATGGTGGTATTGGTCAGGTCTGGTATAGCTGTGTTATCCAGTCACAGTATGGCGGTATTGGTCAGGTCTGATATGATGGTGTTATCCAGTCACAGTATGGTGGTATTGGTCAGGTCTGGTATAGTGGTGTTATTCAGTCACAGTATGGCGGTATTGGTCAGGTCTGTTATGGCGATGTTACCCAGTCACAGTTTGGCGGTGTTACTCAGTCACAGTTTGGCGGTATTGGTCAGGTCTGGTATGGCAGTGTTCTCCAGTCACAGTGTGGCGGTATTGGTCAGATCTAGTATAGTGATGTTATCCAGTCACAGTATGGCGGTATTGGTCAGGTGTGGTATGGCAGTGTTATCCAGTCACAGTATGGCTGTATTGGTCAGGTCTTGTATGGCAGTGTTATCCAGTCATAGTATGGCGTTATTGGTCAGGTGTGGTATGACAGTGTTATCCAGTTACAGTATGGCGGTATTGTTCAGGTCTGGTATAGCAGTTTTTTCCAGTCATAGTATGGTGGTATTGGTCAGGTGTGTTATGACAGTGTTACCCAGTCACAGTATGGTAGTATTGGTAAGGTCTGTTGTGGCGGTGTTATCCAGTCACAGTATGGCGGTATTGGTCAGGTCTGATATGATGGTGTTATCCAGTCACAGTATGGCGGTATTGGTCAGGTCTGGTATAGTGGTGTTATTCAGTCACAGTATGGCGGTATTGATCAGGTCTGTTATGGCGGTGTTACCCAGTCACAGTTTGGCAGTGTTACCCAGTAAAAGTTTGGCGGTATTGGTCAGGTCTGGTATGACAGTGTTATCCAGCACAGTATGGCGGTATTGTTCAGGTCTGGTGTGGCAGTGTTACCTAGTCACAGTTTGGTATACCTGTAGTGCCCTGTATATACATGTACTGTATAGATGGAGTAGGGGGTCCTGTATATATATGTACTGTATAGATGGAGTAGGGGGTCTACCAGTTATTTCTGTGGATGTTGTGAGGCAGCTGCCCTAGCAACCACAACTCCCTGTGAAAATGAAAGCAGTAATCCTATTGGTTGCTAAGGCTCCCAACTGCCGTTTGCAGCTGGAGACATGCAGCTAATTATATCACCTGTGTTTGCAGTGAGGAGATTTTCCCATTCATCTCTATGGGGCGCTCTGTCTCCTGTACATCTGGCGGGGACGGGACCTTCGCTAAAACCTTCCCGGGCACCCAATGTATCTGTGTGCCAAATTTGGGGTCAAACGGTTCAGGCGTTTGGAAGTCTATATGGGACAGACAGACAGACAGAAGGACAGACAGACAGACTTTAATTTTTTTTTATATAGATACATACAGCCTTTGCTGCACGATAATTCTCTCAGCGCTCGTTTGCTCCTCGAGCAGGTGAGTGCGGGATGGGGCGGCGGGGAGCTGCGGGGGGGCTGCCCGGGTGATCGCTGATCGTCCGGGCAGCCCATAGGATACAGCAGCGTCTGCTGCCGATGTTCCTATTCAACAGAGCAACGGCAGCAGATCGCTGCTATATCAGTCGCTTGTTTTTCAACATGTTGAAAAACAAGCGACTGAAACGATCAGCCGACATCAACGATGTCGGCTGATCGTTGCACTCTATTCCACGGACGATTATCGTCCGTAGCAGCCGATATCGGCCGAATACGGACGATAATCGTTCCGTGGAATAGGGCCTTAATACGGCCCTTAAATTGGCCGTACACTTTCAGTGGCTGCTGGCTGAACAATCCTTCTCCCATCCGGCCCCATCCTCCCCATACACAGGAATGTTCGGCACAGCTGAGTGTTCCTGTGTCCTCTATAGGAGGGGTAAGCCATAGTCAGACAGATCTGATGGTGGCTTGTCTCTCTGAGAACAAAGAGGTTGGATGTTGATTTTTTTTATCAAGCCTAACCCCCTATGTCCACTGATATCATCTGTCAGAGGACTGTCCAGAGAGCCCCATACACCTTACACTGATGGCCGAACCCACCACGAGCAGCAGGTACCAGCAACAAAAGTGTAAAATGTATGGGGACCTTAAATTGCTGCTACAATATTTCAGCATTTGGGGCCCCACCTTCAACTTTGCCCAGGGCCACATATAGTCTAAAACCGGCCCTGCCTATAGGGGTATGACAAATGAGATGGAGGAGATTTAAGTTCAGGGGTATGCCTACATAGGGAATACCGCATACTGGAGGAGTTACCTACAGCTATGAGATTGGATGTCTGTGTGTTCAACGCATATTTCACATACTTTATGCAGCACCTGTCGAATTGAAGGGGTCATGCAAAATATGATATATATTATGTGTGTCTAATAATATACAGTGGCACTGCTGCTTTAACCCCTTAGGGACCAAGCCTATTTGGACCTTAATGACCAGGCTCCTTTTTCAAAATCTGATCTGTCTCATTTTATGCGCTTATAGCTCAGTGATGCTTTAACGTATGCTAGCGATTCTGAGATTGATTTTTCCTAACATATGGTACTTTATGTTAGTGGAAAAATTTGGTCACTGTCTTGTGTGTTTTTTGTGAAAAACATCAAAATATCATGAAAATCATGAACTTTGAAATTCTTTTCTTCTAAAAAAAGAAAGTCATATCACATAAATTAGTTAGTAAGTCACATTATCAATATGTCCTCTTTATTCTGGCTTCATTTCGTAAACATATTTCACTTTTTTAGGGTGTTACGGGGCTTAGAAGTGTATCAGCAAATTATGAAATTTTCATAAAATTTCCAAAAACTGATTTTTTTTAGGGTCTAGTTCTTTTATTAAGTTGATTTAGGAGGCTTGTATACTGGAAACCCCCATAATTGACCCCATTTTGGAAACTAGACACCTTAAAGAATTAATCTAGGGATATAATGAGCATTTTAACCCTACAAGGGCTGGAGGAAAGTATTCACAATTAGGCCGGAAAAAAATGGAAAATAGAAATTTTCCAATAATATATTTGTTAAGATTAAAGTATCTCATTTTCATAATAAAAATGAGAGAAAATGCACCCCAAATTTTGTAACGCAGGTTCTCCTGAGTACAATGGTACCCCATATGTGCACGTAAACCACTGTATGGGCACACAGCCGGGCTCAGAAGGGAAGGAGCGCCTATTAGCACTTCCAGTTCAGATGTTGCTGAAGAAGTTTCTGAGCGCCAGGTGCGTTTGCAGAGCCCCTGTAGTGTCAGCAAAATAAACCCCCCCAAAAGTAACCCCATTTTGGAAAGTACACCCCTCAAAGAATACATCTTGGGGTGTGGTGACCATTTTGACCCCACAAGTATTAGAGGAAAGTATTCAAAAGAGACAGTAAAAATGAAAAAATTGAATTTTTCCAATAATATGTTTGTTTAGTTTGAAATTTCTCAATTTCACGAGGAACAGGGGAGAAAACTCACCCCAATATATGTAACGCAGGTTCTCCTGAGTATAACGGTACCCCATACGTGGGCATAAACCACTGTATGGGTACACAGCAGGGCTCAGAAGGAAGGGAGCGCCAATTAGCATTTTCCGTGCATGATTTTTCTGAAGAAGTTTCTGAGCTCCAGGTGCGTTTGGAGCACCCCTGTAGTGTCAGCAGAATAGAAACCCCCCAAAAGTCCCCCCATTTAGGAAAGTGCACCCCTCAAAGAATTCATCTTGGGGTGTGGTGAGCATTTTGACCCTACAGGTATTGGAGGAAAGTATTCAAAACTAGACAGTAAAAAAGAAAAAAAATTGAATTTTTCCAATAACATGTTTGTTTAGTTTGAAATTTTTCAATTTCACTAGGAACAGGGGAGAAAAAGCACCCCAACATTTGTAACAGATCTTCTCCTGAGTACAATGGTACCCCATATGTGGGCATAACCAATGTATGGGCACACAGCAGGCCTCAGAAGAGAAGGAGTGTCATTCTAGTTACAGGCAATATGTGAGTGTTTACTGGCTATCTGGGGTGGTAATGGACAATCTCGGGGTGTTTACTGGCTATCTGAGGTTGCGACAGGCAATCTGGTGTGGTTATGGGCAATCTGGGGTGGTTACGAGCAGTCTGTGCCAATCTGGGGTGGTTACGGGTAATCTGGGGTGGTTACGGGCAATCTGGGGTTGTTACGGGCAATCTGGGGTGGTTACAGGCAATCTGGGGTGGTTACGGGCAATCTGGGGGTGTTTACTGGCTATATGGGGTGGTTACGGGAAATCTGGGGGTGTTTACTGGCTATCTGGGGTGGTGATGGGCAATCTGGGGGTAGCGACGGGCAATCTGGGGTGGCGACGGGCAATCTGAGGTGTCAAGGGGCAATCTGGGGTGTCGACGGGCAATCTGGAAAGGCGACGGGCAATCTGGGGAGGCGACGGGCAATCTGGGGAGGTTGCGAGCAATCTGGGGTGGTGACAGGCAATTTGGGGTAGCTACGGGCAGTCTGTGGCAATCTATGGTGGTTACGGGCTGTCTGCAATGGTTACGGGCTGTCTGCGATGGTTACGGGCAATCTGGAGGGCTACGGGCAATCTGGGTGGTTACGGGCAATCTGGGGAGGTGACGGGCAATCTGGGGTGGTGATGGGCAATCTGAGGTGGTTACGGGTAATCTGGGGTGGTTACGGGTAATCTGGGGTGGTTACGGGTAATCTGGGGTGGTTATGGGTAATCTGGGGTGGTTACAGGTAATCCAGGGTTATCTGGTGACAGGTGACAGGTAAAAAAGTGTCGGCACCATTTGGAACAAGCGATCAGTGGTATATAGTATATACCACTGATCGCTTGTACTGGGACCACACCGGGTGGTCCCCGATCATTGCCCCATGCTCTCTGCCACCTCCGGTGGTGGAGAGAATGGAGCTTTGATCATTTTTAGAAATTCCATAACTGTGAACAGAGTCTGTTCACAGTGATGGCGGCAGCCATCTTGGATCAGATGGCCGCCCAGGGAGGGGAGGGTCAGTGACCAGGTCACTAGGGTTAATTCTGGGGACGGGGGGGACATGTTCTCATCTCCTCTCACCGTGGATTCACAGTGAGAAGAGATGAAAGCGTTCAGCTGCGCTGGCAATGTCCGTTACCGGTGGCCGCCGTTATACTGGTAATAACGGCGATCGCCGGTGCGGGGACTGGCCAGGACTGAGCCCACACTCTGCCCCAACCCCTCAGCTACCTCTGGTAGCTGAGAGGAGGGGGCTGCGGGCATTACCAGTGCCGCTGCACTATTCTGCACCATCACCATAAAGAGCTGATGGCAGCAGAATAGACCCCATTAGTGATTGCCATAAAAATCCGTATCGGCAGTCACTAATAACATAATACATGTATTTTCTGGGTCACTACGGTCTTCCTAGCAAAAACCCACAAAAACTGTTGCCGCATTGCAAGATCCACAGCGTTCTTATCTTTTGCGCGACAGAGCTGGTTTGGGACTTATTTTTTGCGGGAAGATCTGTAGTTTCTATTGATGCCAAGTTTTATATGTATATGACTTTTTGATCTCTTTTATGACGTATTTTCTAAAGTGGATTGATAAAGTACAGCTATTCTAGTACTGTTTTTTTATTTTTTTTTTTACAGCGTGTGTCGTGCGATATAATTATTGTTATAGTTTTATAGATTGGGTCGTTACGGATGTAATGATACCAAATATGTATAGGATTTGTGTTTTTGATCACTTTTATGCCACGTTTTATTGGGTATGGGGAATGTAATGCATCTTTATTATTGGGGGGGCTGGGGGGGCTGTGTTGTGTTTGGTGCACATTTTTTTCCACTTTTTTTTACTTTTCCACTAGTGTACATTACTGTACACTAGTGTAAAATACTTAGATCACTGATACAATACATTGCAGTACCTAATGTACTGCATTGTATTGTATCATGCCTCATGCTGACAGGCAATAACCACAGCCACCCCTGTCAGCATGAGGCATCTCCATGGTGACCCCGGGGACCTTCATTAGGACCCCGGGATCACCATGGAGACATCGGAGGACCGGTGGATCCCGGACGGCGCCATGGGTCACTTACGTGATCGCGATGTCCTGCGGCGCCGTCCGGGATCCACCAGGACCCGTTAAATGCCGCTGTCAAACCATGACAGCGGCATCTAACGGGTTAAACTGCCTGAAGCGGAGAATCCTCCGCTCCGGGCAGTTACAGGAGGGTGTCAGCGGTCACAATGACCACTTATCACCCGCTCTGCTACCGCCGCCGGGCGGTAATTTATTCCGATGCGTCCACCGTTAAAAGGCGTGCGCATCGGAATAAAGCCCATTAGTGGCCGCCATGAAAAGGCAGCATTGCGGTCACTAAGGGGTTAAAGTGTCACTTTCGTTTATTTATTTATTTATTTTGCAGATATCAATAGTACAGGCCATTTTAAGAAACTTTGTAATTGGGTTTATTAGTCTAAAAATGCATTTTTATTATGAAAAAGCAGTTTGAAGCTCTCCCCCTGTCTTCATGGTTGTCTATGGAGAGAGGAGATGGGTGGAGGGAGATCAGGCACCAAAACAGGACAACTAAGAGTTAATTTACAGCTTCATCACTGGTCTATATCCTCTGAAGTCAGCACTGACCTCTGAATACGGCTTTCACACAGCTCCCACTGTGTAATTCTTTGTTCTCTGCTCTCTGCTGCCCTCCTCCCCCCTCCCCAGGTTAGACAGGGCTTGACTGATGTAAACTAGTTGAGATTTCCTGATAATGAGCAGTGGATGAGAGAGAGGAGGGAGGGGGTGATCTGGGGAAAGTCTTTTTGAATGTAGATAATGGCATATTTGCCTAATAAGCCCAATTACAAAGTTTCTTAAAATCGCCTGGACTATTGATTTCTGCAAAAAACAACAACAACAAACAAATGACAGTGACACTTTAACTATAGTCAGATGGAAATACTCCCCCCAATAATCAATCTATGTATCTATATATATTTATTACACATTATTCAGAAACATGTAACCTAAGGTTTTACTCAGGAATGTACCATAACCACTGATATAAAGCTAAGCATAACTACTACTCCCTTAATGACAAACATATCAGGGAGTGGATCACTGATGTTTTGGGGATGTGTGAGTGACAAAGGCACAAGAAACTAGGTCAAATTTGAAGAAAAGATGAATGCAGTAAGTTATCAGCAAATACTGGAGGCAAATTTGCACTCATCAGCCGGTAAGCTTCTTATAGGACGTTCTTGGACATTACAGCATGACAATGGTCCAAAACACAAGGCCAAGTCAACCTGTCAGCAAAATAAAATGAAGGTTCTGGAATGACCATCTGAGTTTCCTGACATCAATATCATTGAGCCACTCTGGTGACATCTCAAGTGTGCAGGTAATGCAAGACAGCTGAGGAACGTTATGGCTTTATGCCAAGAAGAATGAGGAGCTTTACCATCTGAGAAAATAAAGAGCCTCATTCACAACTACCACAAAAGACTTTAAGCTGTCATTGATGTTAGAGGGGGCAAAACACAGTATTAAGAACTGGGGTATGTAAACTTTTGATCAGGGTCATTTGGATGTTTTCAGTTGTCATTTTGATTTAAAACAGAAAACACAGTAGTTTTACAATAAATTGCTTCACCCAACCACTAACCATGAGTGGAAAAAAAATTATCATTCATATTCTTTTTTTTAAAAAAGGCCAAGAAAGCAAAAATTCTGTCAGGGTATGTTACATTTTGAGCACAACTGTACATGTAGAAAAAACAAAAACAAACATGAAACATGTATATTACGACATTTTATGGAATCACAAACCCTACTGATTTATTAAACGAGAAAAAAGTGAAATTGGCTCTTCAAGGTGATACATTCCTTTTAAGATAGAAGCTTATCGCTCAGCTAGACAAAAGGATAACACATGTTGAATGCCAGGTGTGGGAAACACTAAATACTACGGTATACAGATATATTGTAAACATGACTTGAAGCTTTTAATTAACCCCTAGACGACCCAGGGCGTATAGTTACGCCATGGAAGTCTGTCCCCAGACGACCTAGGGCGTAACTGTACGCCCTGGGTGTTTCTCCCGCTATGAAGCGTGCTCCGGAGCGGAGCGCGCTTCACAGCAGGTGGGGGCCGGCTGCAATCAGCAGCCGGGACCTCACCGGCAATGACACGCTGCAGCGATCGCGCTGCCGCGTGTCATTAACTCCTTAAACGCCGCGGTGTTTAAGTGTAAGTGACAGGGGGAGTCCCCTGTCACTTACCGATCGGGACCCCCGCAGTGTGACTGCGGGGGTCCCGATCGGTAAAACGGGCCGCCGGAGGTCTCTCACCTGCCTCCGTGCGGTCCGATCGGCGATCTGCTGCACTGAGCCTGCACAGGCAGGCTCAATGAGCAGATCGCCGATAGCACTGATCAATGCTATGCCTATGGCATAGCATTCATCAGTGTAGAAATCAAACTAATCTATGTACAAGTCCCCCAAAAGGACTTCAAATGTGTAAAAAAAAAGAAGTTATAAACACTAACACACTACCCCAAAACCCCTCCCCCAATAAAAGTTGAAATCACCCCCCTTTCCCATTATATAAATAAAACATATAAAAATAAATAAACAAATAAACATATAATATACCGTAGCGTGCGTAATTGTCCGATCTATGAAAATATAACAAGCGTCATTGCGAACGGTAAACGGCGTACACGAAAAGAGGGAAAAAAGTGCGCGGATTACCGATTTTATGTTACATTATATATAAAAAAAAATTAATAAAAAGTGATCAAAACGTCCGATCTTCACACATATGGTATTAATAAAAACTAGAGATCATGGCGGAAAAAATGACACCCCATACAGCCCTGTAGGTGAAAAAATAAGCGTTATAAGCGTCACAATAGGCCCATTTTATTAATATTTAATTGCCAAAAAAAAGGATTTCATTTAAAAAAAATATATAACATTAGAGAATCTGTGTAACCTGCATATGGTTGTGTTCGGGCTGACCTAAAGAATAATAGTATCATGTCGCTGTTACCATATAGTGCATTACGTAGACACAGGAACCCCCCAAACGTTACCATATTGCATTCTTTTTTGCGATTTCACCAATTTATATTTTCATAAATAATATATTTGGAATTCCATCATACATGTTATGGTAAAATGAATGACGCCATTACAAAGTACAACTATTCCTGTAACAAACAAGCACTTACATGGCCTTGTAGATAAAAAACTGAAAGTGCTAGAGCTCTTAGAAGGGGAGGAGGGAAAAACGGAAACACTAAGATCAAAATTTGCGCGGTCCACTGGGTCATTTTGGGCCTGGTCCTCAAAGGGTTAAAGTGTCACTGTCGTTTACATTTTTTTTGCAGAAATCAATAGTACAGGCCATTTAAGAAATTTTGTAATTGGGTTTATTAGCCTGAAAAATGCTTTTTTATCATGAAAAAGCAATTTGAAGCTCTCCCTCCTTTCTTCATGGTTTTCTATGGAGAGGGGAGGGGTAGAGGGAGATGAGGCACCAAAACAGGACAACAAAGAGTTAATTTACAGCTACATCACCGAGCTATCTCCACTGAAACCACCATTGACCTCTCTGACCTCTAAATACCAGCTTTCACACAGCTCCCACTTTTGTAATCCTTCTCTCTCTGCTGGCGCCTAATCTCCCTCCTCCCTCCTCCCCCCTCCCCCTCCATAGGTTACACAGGGCTCGACTGATGTAAAAGAGTCAAGATTTTCTGATAATGAGCAGTGAATGAGAGAGAGGAGGGAGGGGGGGACCTGGGGAAAGTTTTTTGAATGCAGATAATGGCATATTTGCCTAATAAACCCAATAACAAAGTTTCTTAAACTCGCCTGTACTATTGATTTCTGCAAAAAAAAAAACATGACAGTGACACTTTAAAGTTCACTTACCAAAATATAGGGCTTTGTCCTTGTTCTCTAACCACATAGTATTCTTTATCTTGCGGCAGAATTTTTGTCAAGCCAAAGTCTCCAATTTTCACATGATTTGGACTCTGTACAAGAATATTCCTACTAGCAAGATCCCGATGAAGATATCTTTGAGATCCCAAGTAAAGCATACCCTGTAAGGAAATAATATTGTTATATTACAATAAGTTGTTACATTATGAATAAACCAGTAAAATTGAACTAGTCAGACCACAGAAACTTCACAGATCCCTAAAGTCTTTTTGTAGTTGAAATTTGGCGTGTTCTAACCATATGGAATTTTGCAGGAGGAAATAATATTCAAATGAGCAGCAAATAAATAATAGATAGGAATGCTCAATAGCGGCCCTTGTAATAGGGCCTTATCAGACATTTCTGTGGATATGCCATAAATGCCTGGGATAGAAATATCCTTCTAAGACATCCTTCATATAGAAATCTTATTTCCTCATTATTTTCAGCTCCTTGAAATATTATTTGAATCTTTCTGAACCAGTAAATGAGCAGGAGTGGGATTTTCCAGGAAACTTGAGATTTAAAGTGTACCTGTCGTTATAACTTTCAAAATCTAAATTAGCAAGCAAGCAAATTAGCAAGCAAGTTTGCAAATTACATTTATTTATTTATTTTTTGTTATCATGAAAAACACTCTTATTAGAGATGAGCGAACCGGGTTCGAGTCGATCCGAACCCGAACGTTCGGTATTTGATTAGCTGGGGCTGCTGAACTTGGATAAAGCTATAAGGTTGTCTGGAAAACATGGATACAGCCAATGACTATATCCATGTTTTCCACATAACCTTAGGGCTTTATCCAAGTTCAGCAGCCACCGCTAATCAAATGCAGAAAGTTCGGGTTCGGATCGACTCAAGCATGCTCGAGGTTCGCTTATCTCTAACTCTTATCATGAAAAACACTCTTTTTTTTCTCTCAAAAAACAGGAAACAGTCAGAAAACAGGAAGTCCTGTGTATCCCAGCCCATCTGAGCACTCACAGAGAGAAGGCAGTCATGTGATTGATGGACACATTAAGCCATGACTCTCTGTAGTGGCCAGAATTTCGTGTGTTTAGTCAGTTTTTTCAACCAGCACAAGTCAGAAAATCTGCCTTCTGGAGACTGGACCTAGATTTCTGGAAAGTTCAGCTTTGATAACAACAAAAAAATTATGAATGTATATTGCAAATTATGAATTTATAACTTTATATCACATCTACTGTTGATTTAGACTTTGAAAGTTATAACTACAGGTACAATTTAAGCTAATTGTGAGTGAAAAGATAACTCTCTGTTTCCTTCACAATATGTGAACATGTTCAGCATGTTCAGGAAAGCTCCTGATACATATGCAATATCCCAGAACAGGTGTGCCATTGCTGTTCTGTTTGTCTTATGTACGTCGGAACTACCAAGTATATACTGTATTCTTGACAGAAGGTGTAGTTTTGCACTCCCACCAATAGATGTCTACAGTATGTTTATTGATTGCCTGACAAAGCTAAGGTTATTCATGTAAGGGTTGTGTGTGCACTGTATGATACTTTTGCCACAAGCTGAGAGTCGTCCCTCCTCTATTTCACTAACCTATCAAAAGTCCAACTCGTAGTCTCCTTATGTCCTCTCCTTCAATTATTTAGCTTCCTGAGGCCTTTATATAGTGGGGGATGCCGACCATGTGTTCAGTTCAGCTAGGGAGTGGAATGTAGTGGATGCTGTTACTGTTTTGTTATTTTACCTCAAGTGTATCTCTGCTAGCCATGCTGGGCTAGTAAACCTGCTGTGAGATTCTATGGACAGTGACCAATGACTTATCTACGCTAAGTAGCTATCTTTTCTTCTCAAGTGCCTAACTGCTGATTTCTAAGATAGGAGCCTTAGAAGTCAGCAGCTAGGAAAGTTCAATTAAAGCCAAGAATTCTGCTGAAAATCTGTTAGGACCTAAAGGAGAACTTTAATGGCTGGCTTACCCACGAGCTGGGGACTGTGTTCCTGGATTCATGTAACTATCTGCCCTTTACCAGCAATAGGTGGATCTTCATCGTCATGGATACAGGTATTTCAGAAATATTGCAACTGACACAAGGTGATTAAAGCCCCTACAGCTGAGTACAGAGTGTCTGGGTATGTTCCCCCCTTAAGGTAGCCCAGTTTCACGAAGTGTTAAGTACGACCCAAGTAACAAGTAACAAGATATTGCGCTAAAACTTAAAGAAAGCTATTTTTTTTAGTATACCTGCTTACAACAGTGAGTCTAAAAGTAACCAGTGATCTAAAGTCCTGCTAAAGCAATTATTAAAGTATTACCAAGGGATCTGAGTCAGCCAACTCTCAAGCTACCCACAGTATATTGCACTTACAAAGAGACTGTAGTTTCCAGTGTACCGTGCCTTTAAAAAAAAAAAAAACTACAGTAAAAGTTCCAATGTGTTTAAGTTACTGCTGGTGGTTCCTCTGCACTATACCTTCACCTACACTGTTTGTTTGTTTTTTTTGGGGGGGGGGGGTCGTGATCCAGGCAGGACATATACCACTCTGAGCCCCATGACAAGAGCCACAGCAGTAATGCAACACCTACCCTTGTGAGTAACAACTAGCACCCTCTGGATTATAACACATAAGCAGAAAAAAGTCACAGGCCCATATTCATAGAAGCCAAAAGAGTGTCCTTCAGGTCTCCATGGGGCGTTATAGATCAGTATAGCTTTTTGTTTTAATGTAAAGGCATACTGCAAAAAAATACATAAATAATAAGTACATTACATTAATTTAGCAAATTTACCTCCACATGGCCTCTCTTTTCCTGTCATTGTTGACAGCTTCTTGTCTAGGTTACTGACAACTTCTGACCTTCCAAGCCCACCTAGCCACCCATAATCAAAATCTTCAACTTTTTGGAAATGTACTCTGGGAATGATAACCTCCCAATTCTATATACATCAACCATATATATACAGTAGGTGTTCGTCCGGGGTCAAGACAATGAAACGTGTGTTGGGTGGTGGCGTTCCAGAGGCTGCTTACGGTAAAAACTGTAAAGGTACTGAGATTGCTGGATCCTTAGGTTATGTGGGGTATGGGATGTTAAGGGACAGTTTTAGGTGACTGAATGCTATTAGCACTTTTCATGCACTAGCCCTTTATACTAATAATCGTGCATTGAGTCTGTCCCATAAATTTGCCATTTATTTAATCTGTCCGTCTATGTTGTTTTGTTCGGGGATCGCAGCCTGTGTAACTATGCATCATTAGTTATCTCCTCTGGGATTGCCATTGTTCTATTTTAATGTTTGTTTTTTTCTCTTTCTAAATTGATGATTTTATATGTAATCAATAAAGATTTTCTTGCTACAAAAATTAAGCATTTTTTTCAGAAGTTTGCATTGGTGTGGGTGAAGGTGCCGAGACCCCCGCCGATTGTTAGAATGAAGGGGCAGATGTGCTTAGCAGACGCACTCTGCCCCTTCATCTCTGCTGTAACTGTTAATATAAGCAATGTACGGAATTATAAGAGGAGCTTACGGAACTTCCGGGAATTACATATACCAGAAGTTCCATAGGCTGCCATCATAATGCAGAACACTCATATCAGCAGCTTAGAAGAGTGTCTGCCCCTTTGTTCTAGAGATCGGCGGGGGTCTCAGCACACTATGACATGTCATGAGTTTTTATAGATGATAGTTATACTTTAAGTTTACTACATTTAAATATGTCTTTATAATTCTATGTCTTTCTACCACTTCATGGCAAGCCCTTTGAAGAAATACAACAGCACCATCTATGGATGTTAATCCAGTAAGACATATATCTAGAATTGTACCACAATGCAATCCAAAGTACAGAACTCTCGTATTTTAGCTAGTAGTACTCCGCCAAAGTAGAGTCAAACAACCCATACAACATGGATGTAACTATAAATATATCAGCTGCTAGGGAACCCAGAAGGTGTCCACTTATATGCAACCTGATAGAGCCCAATATAAGTCTATGGGATCTGTCAGCAGAGCACTGTTAGGGCCCTATTACACCAAAAGATGTCTGGCAGATTATCTGGATTTGAAAAGAGGAGAAACCTCAGTCTTTCCTTTATGACCTGTTCTCTGTTTATAGTCCATTCCTGGCTGGAAAAAAATCTGTCAGATAATGTCAGACATTTTTTGGTGCAATAGGACCTTTAGTTCTTTTACAAATGGAATTATAAAACAAAGTCTTATGATGCGTTTACTTAGAGAGATTTATCTGACAGATTTTTTAAGCCAGGAATAGACTATAAACAGGGAGCAGGTCATAAAGGAAATACTGAGATTTCTCCTCTTCTCAAATCCATTCCTGACTTTGGCTTCAAAAATTAGTCAGATAAATCTCTCTGTGTAAATGCACCATTAGGCTCTTTAACCCCTGCCTACATCATTCTGTAATATAGGGCAATTACAATGTATCCCAAAAAAACATGCCCTCATAAAGAAAAGAAAAAATAGTTGGAAAATAAATAGTTAATAGTATATAGACAAATAAATAGTGTTTTATTGTGCTAAAATAGGAAAACTTTATAACTTTGGCATTATGGTAACTATAATGACCCTTAGAATGATCATCTGCAGTGTCCCAGCACAGAGGTTCTTTCTCTTTATACAGATATCCTGCTTGGAGTAGCACTGGAAAAGTTTAATGGCCACTGCAAAAGCTTGTTTTATGTTGCCCCCCAGTGTTTAAATCTAGTATTGAATCTTACATTGTCATAATGCTGTTATGTATATTGATTTGCATATTTGTTGGTCATGTGGTGTGGTGATGCAAGAGGCCTAGTATCACATGATTCCCCGGCTGCCATAGCAACTCCAATAGCCATCGAGCTTTTGGCTTGGGGTTTAGTGAGTTCCTCTCTAGTCCTCAAGAAAGAAGGACGCTTCGCTACCACTCCTCTGTCAGATATATATATATATATATATATTTGTTCCGGTCCAGTCAAGACCTGGTGTATTCTTCAGAAGTCCTGTCCATTCCAAGATCTGGGTTCATCTTCTAAGTCTCCATAGTCTCCTCATCGCTAACTGCAAGTATTCTCCTCATCATTACTACACCAAGAATCTTTATCTCAAGGGAACTACTACTCCCATCCTCAGTAAAGATTTGTCCTAACTAAAGAGACATTTATATATATACGGCCTATTGCAACACCACCCATCACCTCAGTTATCACCAGTTCTGCTCATTATTCCTGGTTGCATCCAGAGACTGTTGCTACTAGTGCTGCTGTTCCAATAAACATACAACTGCCATAGTGACAACCCGGGGCCTGCTTCCTTCCCGCGTAGCATACCGCACATCTTCCTATTACGTTAATATAGGGAGAGAAGAAAGAGGAAAGCGGGGGCGCCTCCTGGTGCAATAAATAATGATAAAAAGTGTCAGACACGAGAAGGGGTGTTGCACTCACCTAAGAGAGTTGTGCTCAATTATAGGCACAACTCTATAACAGGCATAGAAAATAGGACACCGCAGCTCCTGCCGGGGTACGTCCAAGGGAGTCGTACGATGAGAAGTGTAGATTGCCAGCTGCTGCAGGCTTTAGGACCATATGAAGTCCCGGCTTGTGTAGGGCGCAGGTGTCCAAGAGACCACAGATTGAAGTGGTTATTTCATGGAAGGGATATTTATTAAAAAACGACGCGTTTCGGCCGCCAAATATAAGGTGGCCTTTCTCAAGTTAAACTAAGTCAGGGTAAACTTGAGAAAGGCCACCTTATATTTGGCGGCCGAAACGCGTCGTTTTTTAATAAATATCCCTTCCATGAAATAACCACTTCAATCTGTGGTCTCTTGGACACCTGCGCCCTACACAAGCCGGGACTTCATATGGTCCTAAAGCCTGCAGCAGCTGGCAATCTACACTATTACGTTAATAAATTCCCCTCTTAGTTGTTTTTGTTTCTAAGATTACAGGACAAACCTTGCAAATCTGAGATGCATAGAGTAGAAGATGATAGAACCCAAGCCCATCCTGATTCTTAGGAAGAAATTCTTGCAGGCTTCCATTAGGAAGATATTCCATGACCAATTGGAAACTGCGTCGGCCTGATAGGAAATACAAAAAAAACCACAACAAACAAAAACAGTAATTAGAGTTGAACAACCTAAAGGAAGGAAAACAAGGAGGTGACTCAGTGGTCTGAGAGGAGACAGGCAGACAGGTAGGTAGATCAGCTGAATACGAAGGGAACCAAATTTCATGGAGTCTGGAGGTTTTCTTTGGTATTTAGGGTGCACCTGTTGCTGCTGCAGAATACGATTCATTTGACAGGGTAGACTCATATGTATGATACATAATTTTTTAGTAATTGTGGCACATTCTCTCATGTGATTCAACGTAGCTATGGAGAGAACTGCAAACACGGATCTTTTTGCAAATCTTTCAGAAATGGGAGGAAGGCTCTTGCAAGCATGACTGTAGAAACTGACTGGGTAAGCTTTTTGAGTCTAGGAAACTTATGGTGTCCAGGATTAGGTCTCTTTTACTGTGACTGCTATGCTGCCTTCATCCAGTTTATTTTTTGCTGACAAGCTTTTTGGAGATGGAATTTTCATTTTCCAGCAGGATTTGGCACCTATCCACACTGCCAAAAGTACCAATACCTGGTTTAATAACCACAGCATCAATGAGCTTGATTGGCCAGCAAACTATCCTGACCTTAGCTCCATAGAGAATCTGTGGGGTATTATCAAAGGGAAGATGAGAGACACCAGACCCAACAATGCAGACGAGCTGAAGCCTGCTATCAAAGCAACC
Organism: Dendropsophus ebraccatus; assembly: GCF_027789765.1. Taxonomy (NCBI): domain Eukaryota; kingdom Metazoa; phylum Chordata; class Amphibia; order Anura; family Hylidae; genus Dendropsophus; species Dendropsophus ebraccatus. The sequence continues at coordinate 97,540,108 of NC_091456.1, forward strand.
TGGTCTTCCATAACACCTCTGCAGTGCCACAGGCTGATCTCCTCCATGCCACACCACATCGATGCAGTCATTCATGTAAAAGAAGCCTTGACCAAGTATTCAGTGCATTTACTGTATATATTCTTCATCTTGCCAATATTTCTGTGTCTAAAATGTTTTTACAGTTGGTCTTTTATAACAATCTAACTTTCTTAATAAAGAATTGGTGCAGCTCACAGTCTAGTGAGGCGCAAAGTTTCTGCCTGTGCCCGAACAGACTGATCCAGTTACGTTGCTGCAGATTATAATATGGGCGGTCTGGAGAGCCTCCCAGATTGCCCATATTATAATCTTGTAAACCGCAGCCAAGAAATGAGAGAGATGTGCCCTGTGTAGGAAGCCTAGTGACATTGTAATACACGTCCTGCGCGGGAGGGTCCAGCAGCTGGGGGAACTGCAGAGCATGAAAGTCAGGAAAAGCAGGAGTCTAGCTCTGTCTCACAACCGGGGTGAAGGGGGGGGGTGGGGTGGTTAGGGCGTTCTTTTGGTGATCAGAATGTGCAGGTGATCGTGAAACTACTTGGCGCTAACTGTTTTTGAGGCACTACTGGGGGAATAACTGTTTGTGAGGCACTACTGGGGGAATGTTTGTGGGGCACTAATGTGGCAATATAAGGGGAATAAACTGTGTGGTACTACTGGGGGAATTAACTACTATATGGGTGACTATTAAGGGATTAGCTACTGGAAAGAAATAATTGAGTAACTACTGTGTTGGGCAACTATTTTACAGGGCAGTATTATGAGCTGTATGTTATGGGTGATACGTGCAGCAGTGACAGTTCAAAGCAATTTATGATATCACCTATTAAACTGCACAGTGCCAGGAGACACGTGGCGCTCTGACAGTGCCAGGAATGCTGCACACCACTCTGACAGTGCCAGGAACTCCACAACCTGCTTTGACAGTGCCAGGATTGCTGCACACCACTCTGACAGTGCCAGAAATGCCATGTTCTACTCTGACAGTGCCAGGAATACCACACGCTGCTCTGACAGTGGCAGGAACGCTGCATGCATGCAAAGAAAAGGGGTAAGGGGGGGAGAGGGAGCTGCCACAGGAAGAAGAGTTTAAAGAGACATGAGTTATGCACTGTGGTGCTGGTTTACAATTGGAGCAGTTTGTGTTGGTGCAGTGTGGTGTTAGCATGGTGGAGCATTACATACATTTATTTCTGCAATGCTGTGTTAGCTTACTAAAGGTGGAGCAACATTTATTTCTGCCCTGTGGTGTTGGGTAACTACAGGGGGCAATGTTTATTGCTTGTGGTGTTGGGTTACTACAGGTGAAGTAGTATTTATTTTTGCACTTTGGTGCTGATTTGGCACTGCCCTGGGATATTATGTGCACTACGTGTCACTTTCTGGTGCCGAGTAGAAGTATTTGTTTGTTGGTGAGTCCCCAGCATCAACATAGATTGCAAGGTGAGGCCCGAGAACAAAATGTTTGAGAACCACTGCACTTAGGTATGTCACTCATAGTCAATTCAAGTGTAATCTCCTGATCTGTCCCACTAGCACTGGCAGTTGGTCTCCACTGCACATGTAAGCAGAGGGAATGTGGGAAAGTCTGAGCTCTGTTGCATAGCAACAGCAGGGTCATGATTCAGAAAGAAAAACAGGAAGCGATCAAATACATGGAGGACAATACTGTCAAGCATAGAACATGTCACCAATTTTCTAAGTAAGTATACTTTTAAAGGTGCTATTGACCTGAAATTCTCACCAGCTGTCAGAAGCAACCCATCCAATCCACACAGGCAAATAAATCAAAACATAGATGTCCATAAATTAAGTTATGTGTAATAATAAGAAATGACACAATGAAAAAGTATTGAACACGCTTTTCATACTTCCCAATAATCCTGGAATCCAGCGGGACATTCATGACTTTGGGGTAATGTCCCACCTTCCTGGGACAGCCCCCATTTTTCCTGCTCCCCTGTGCTGCCTATTTAACTGGAATCACAACTGTCTAGCGCTCACACTTAGATTTTGCACTAATACTGGCAGAGCAGGGGCCAGCCTTTGACTGTCAACTCTGCCAATTACTCTTGTGACATTGCATTCTGTCTCCCGCCACAAGAGGCTGTTCCCGCCCCCAGAGCTCCAATGCAGGTATCTAAATAACAGATATGCCTACATGGTCGGTGAGTAGCTACATGGGGAGATGCCTACATAAGTAGGAAGGGGTCTAAATAACAGCAGAAATGCCTATATGGGGGGTGGGGGGGATAACTATAAGGTGAGATGCCTAACATAGGGATCCTATCTGCTACCATCGCTACTATATATGGACATATAGAGAGCCTAAGCACTGCCTAAATACTACATGGCATAAATTGGGCACCGTTACAGTTTGGAGTAATTCAGATGGGGACTTTGTATAGAGGTGAGGAAGGTGCTTGAGCGAAGAGCCTAAAATGTTATGTCTGGCAGACTCTATGGAGACGCGTTATGGCTGGTAGAAGTCTTCATAATGGCCGTGCCAGAGGGAGAGGAAAGGAAAAGTGAGCGACTCAGGTCAGAGAAGAGACCCCCTGTAAGTCACTGGATGTAAGTGCACTGTAATAACTTACATGGTGTGCAGAGCCTGTGTACTATTGGTATCTACAACTATATGGACCAGTGTATGGGGGGGATACTGGTCTTTGTATGGTGGATGTTATTTACTAATGGTATGGTGGTATTAGTCACTATTTGGTGGTAATGACGGTGGTCCTGGTGTGGGGAAATGTTTTCATATACTGTAATAATTGGTCTCGGTATACTGGATTCTAGAATTTGAGATGGTGGTGTTAATCGCTATATTAGTGGTATAAGTCACTATGTGGTGAAGGTGTGGTGATAATATTGACGGTGTGGTATGAATCCACTTCTGGCTTCTGCAGTGTATGGCACTACCATAAGATTGTGTAAATAGCAGTGGGAAAAGTGTTATGGGCATGACCATTGGGGCGTGGCACGTTGCCTTGAATGTCCCTTTTTGCCCTTAGCAAAATTTGGGAGGTTTATTGAAATGTATTTAATACTCTGCACAAAAGCCTTTGTTGGTTATGAAAACTTCTAGACGCCTCCTTTATGGAGAAACTAGTGGCATGCATTGCTTAGGAGGGGTTTTGTCCCATTCTTTCACACAAACACTCTTCAAATCCTGAAGTGGGCTCTTTTTATGAACTCTGAAATTTAATTCCTTCCATAAATTTTCTACTAGATTCAGGTCATGTGATCCACTGGGCGATTCTAGGGGCTCATGTTTCATTATCTTGCTGAAATGTCGACCCCTTTTTTGATCTTCATCATCCTTGTAGATGGCAAATGGTAGAATGTCTCGGTACATTTGTCCATTCATAAAGTATGCAGCGCCTTGTACCTGAAGATTCAAGGACAACTTTTCTCATATTTGTATTTCACTCCTCTGTGTGAAATCTTGCACCTGATCATGGCTGGTTTATAGGGAAATTATGTTCTTTCCATTTGCAGATTATGGCAGCAACAGTGCTCACTGAAACCTTTAAAGGGGTTATCCAGCGGGGGGGCACTTTTTTGCTGGGACCGGGGAGGAGGTGGCTAAGGGAAAAGACGTCCACTCACCTCCCCGGTTCCAGCCGCGGGTCCCGCATCGCGGCACTCCGGTGCCCGATTCCCGGCCGCTTCCGGGTGTCTGGCGCGGGCCCAAGACGTGACGTCTCAGGTCCGCTCAGCCACTCAGTGAAGGAGGCGGGATCCGTTTCAAGTCCGCTCAGTTCCCGCCTCTGTCACTGAGTGGCTGAGTGGACCTGAGACGTATCATCAGACACCCGGAAGTGGTTGGGAACCGGGCACCGGAGCGCCGCGATGCGGGACCCGCCGCTGGAACCGGGGAGGTGAGTGGACGTCTTTTCCCTCTGCCACCTCCTCCCCGGTCCCAGCAAAAAAGTGCCCCCCCCCCCCCCCTCTGGAGTACCCCTTTAATGGTATTAGAAACTATTTGGTAACCAATGCCAACAGTATGCTTTGTAACAATAAGGTTTTGAAGGTCTTGAGACAGCTCACTGGTTTTACGGATCAAGAGATGTTTCTTGTGTGACACCTTGGTAATGAGACACTTTAATAAACCATCAGTTGAACCAGCTGATATTATTTTTCACTAAGGGTCCATTTACATAGAAAGATTTTCTGACAGATTATCTGCCAAAGATTTGTAGCCAAAGCCAGAAATGGATTTGAAAAGAGGAAAAATCTCAGGCTTTCCTTTATAACCTAATCTGTGTTTAAAGTCTGTTTCTGGCTTTGGCTTCAAATCTTTAGCAGATAATCTGTCAGATAATCTTTCTGTGTAAATGGACCCTTAGGGCCCTTTTACACGGAAAGATTATCTGACAGATTATCTGCCAAAGATTTGAAGCCAAAGCCAGGAATGGACTATAAACAAAGATCAGGTAATAAAAGAAAGCCTGAGATTTCTCCTCTTTTCAAATCCATTCCTGGTTTTGGCTTCAAATCTTTGGCAGATAATCTGTCAGATAATCTTTCCGTGTAAAAGGGCCCTTAGTGTCAGGATTGCATTCTAATTACTAATAGATTTTAGCTGGAGTCACGACATTCCATGGCTTTTTGCACCAGTATTTTGTTACGTGTTCAATACCTTTTACCTCTGTCATTTCTCATTATTACACATTAGGTCAGGTTCACACTGCGTTTTTGCAGTCCGTTTCACGATAACATTTTATGGGGAAAAAAACTGATAAAAAAACAGATACAATTGTGTGCAATCCATTTTCTTTTTTTTAGCATACACAAAAACGTGTGGTTGACCATATTTTGTGTAGGTTAAAAGTAACCCTTTAAAAATTGATATGTTAAACAGACTGCAAAAATGCAGTGTGAAACCAGTCTAATGTAATTTATTGACCTCTATAGTTTGATTTCTTTTCCTGTGTGGATTGGATGAGTTGTTAACAACATGTGGTTAAAATTTCATGTCAATAGAACCTTTAGAAATATATTTACAAGATGTTCAATACGTATTTCAGTCGCTGTATGTATGTGGTACATATCTGATTTTTTTGGACAACACCTTTAAACAGGAAGATTTAAAAAAAACTTCTGATTATACAGCCAAGTGAATTGTTATTTCACTATTTTTGTTTTAACACCTAAAAATCCAGATTGCTGACTGCTTAAAGTTGCTGTTGTGTCAAGTATTGTTTTCTTTTAATTCTAAGATAAGGCTGGATAGCAGCGTACCTGCATTTTCCCATGATTCCATGGCATGTAATTTCAATTATATGTAATCTTACATCTGTATCACAGCTTCTGTTAATAATGCACAGCCAGATTTGTAATTGGATACCAGCAGCATCTGACAGGCCCCAGTGACTTACAGTTGTCTGTGTTATGTTGTTTTTATGAAATTATCCACTTGGTTTAATATCTTATAGAGGTTCACAGCCACACTAAATCTTGCCAGCCCAGCACACTTGTCCAGAGGCTCTGGCACCTGCCTGACAGCTCTCAAGATCAACCCACTGGCTCTCACATCTGGACTGACAGATCTGCTACAGGGTTATAGATGGGCATGATCCAGCTTCAGGATGGTGATGAAGCTGCCGCAGCTCATTGGTCTGTTGACTATTGGGTTAGCTTTCACACCTGCAGGACAATGTCAGGGCTACAGCAGCTGAATGGCCTCATTAGTTGCATCAAGAAAACTAATGCTGTGTCTACACGGAACGATTATCGTGCGAATTCGCACGATAACGATCGAATTCGAACGATAATTGTACGTGTAAACGCACCGAACGATCAAACGACGAGCGAGAAATCGTTCATTTTGATCTTTCAACAAGTTCTCAAATCGTCGTTGATCGTTCGCAAAAAATTCGCAGATCGTTGCGTGTGAACAGTCGTTCGCCGATTTAACCAATGTGTGAGATAGGCTTAAGCGATCGCAAAAGGAATTTCCGTACGATATATCGTACAGGCTAAACGCTGATCGTTCTGAAAAAAAATCGTTACTCCGACATCGTTAATCGTACGATCGGGCGAATTATCGTTCCGTGTAAATGTAGCATAAGTGTCTTCTGCAGGGGGCTGCGGGAGGCGGGGGGGTTAAAGGGGCGGGTTACATATCCGCAGCAGATTGAAAATTCCTTGACCCTTGATAAAGCTTGTACAGCGAAACGCAGCGTTGGGTGAGTGGTGGTACTGGGCAGGAGTATATACTATATACCCAGAGGTTTGATCATACACTTGTATGAATTAGACACTATACGTGGTATTGTATTTGGTTGCACTTCAGACTTCACTTCACTGTTTCCTACTTATTTTGTTTGGATTATTATTATCCATTATTTAATATTTTTTTTGCACTTTCTTACCTCTGTGGGTCAATTGATATACCATCAATGGTTTAATATATAGTAGTTATATTATTTATTTATTTACTCTGCCCTGTATACCATCTGATGTATGTATTGTATGGCTTTCTGCTCCCTTTTTAATATATGTTTTTAAACAATATAAATTTTCTTTGTATGTAATAAATAAAGTATTTTTTGATATATGTAGAATACTGTCCAGCATTGTTTATTTATAGGTGGTGTGGGTATGTAACCCATAGAACTTCACGCTACCAGGATTTGCAGCGGATCCCATTTGGGTGGTACACAGTAAGTCCTTTCACCAAGTTCTGGAAAGGCATGGTGGCTTTGCACAGTTTAGCATGCCAATCCAGTTATCACTCATTACTCTTGCATGTATATCTATTGTGATCAGTTCTACGGCCTGGTTCACACACTATGGGGGAGCCACATAGCTGCGCAAAACTTTTCCCGACATACACTGATCATGCCTACTTCAGCTTACGCTGAAAGTAGGCATGATTTATCATGTGCGACTATTTAAAATAGTTGCACACGGGTCGCAGACTGACTCACCCCTCCTTATAGTACAGAAGCAGGGAATCCCCTCATAAAGCCGGGATTCCCTGCCCTACGGTGTCTACACCCTTACATATTGACACACAGCAGACAGACACGTGTATATATATATATATATATATATATATATATACACACACACACACACACACACACACACACACACACACAGCAGACAGACAGGGCCACCACATCCCCCTCCCCCCATAGAGATCCCACTGCATCTTCCCCAGCAAGGAAGGGGGTCACTTAACCCCCTTTTCCCATGTTCTAACTAAAAATAAATTAATAATAGCCCAAAATATTAATTTATGACATTCCTGATCTCGCATGGTAAACGGCGTAAGCGCCAAAAAATCCCAAAGTGCTAAATTGTTAATTTTTGGTTGCATCAAATGCAGAAAAATTGTAATAAAAAGCGATCAAAAAGTCGTATATGCGCAATCAAGGTACCGATAGAAAGTACAGATAGTATATTTGTTAACAATGGTTTGAATTTTTTACAAGCCATCAAATAAAATAAAAGTTAAACATGTTACATATCGTTGTAATCTTAACGACTTGAGGGACATATGTAACAAGACAGTTTTACCCTAGGGCAAACGGCGTAAACACAAAAACTCTCCAAATAAAAAAAATGTGGGTTTTTTCCATTTCACCACACATTTAATTTTTTCCTGCTTTTGCAGTGCACTTTATAACCACAATTCAGCCTGTCATTGCAAAGTACAATTAGTGGCGCGTAAAATAAGGGCTCATGTGGGTTTCTAGGTGAAAAATGCAAGGGCTATGGCCTTTTAAGCACAAGGAGGGAAAAAGTAAAACGCAAAAATTTAAATTGGCCCAGTCCTCTAAGGTTTAAAACCCTCCAGTTGGAGGTCATCAGCTTCCCCAGCATCTTGTAAGGTTAAGCCCTTACTTGCTGGTGTAAGCACGCTGTTTGTTTTTGTCTGTTCGTTTTTTTTCTTTTTCAGATACCCGTATGCAGAGGATTACGTTGGAAACTGTCTTATAGACGAAATCCATTACTAAGTCAAGACTTAGTGTTAGCCGGTATAAAATGGCTAACACACTAAACCCCCCATTATTACGCCAGTACCCACTGCACCAGGGATACTGGGAAGAGCTGGGTACCAGTAGTCCTGAAGCATCCGAAAATAGTGCTCCATGACTGGGCAGTAGCAGGCTTTGATTATTGGGCTGGGGAAAAAAATGGCCCTCCCCACCCTGGTAATAATAGGCTGCTGTTTTTTTTTTTTGTTTTTTTTTACCTGGCTGGTTATTGAAAAGAGGGGAGTCCTAAATGCTTTCTTTTTAACTTATTTATGGGGAAAAAAAGCGTGTAGGACCCCCCTCTTTTCAATAAGCAGGCAGGTAAAAACCAAACAGCAGCAGCCTAGTAGTACCAGGGGGGGAAGGGCCATTTTTTGGGCCCACCCCAGCCTGCTACTGTCCAGGAGCACCATTTTTTGACTCTCCAGGACTACTGGTACCCAGCTCTTCCCAATATCCCTGGTGTGGTGGGTACTGGGGTAATAATAGGTGGTTAGTGTTAGACATTTGTCTGGTTATGCAGCAGGGTGGTGCCAACGATGTACACCGTGGACAGTGGTGTAGAAATCCAGACAATACTGAAATCACTGTGGCACTCCAATATGGTGATCAAACAAAGTGATTTATTTCTCCCACATATGCAACTTTTCACTCTTACAATGACAACTTTCTCAAGCACTGTTTGAGAAAGTTCTCATTGTGAGAGTGAAATGTTGCATATGTGGGAGAAATAAATCCTTTTGTTTGATCCCCATATTGGAGTGCCACGGTGATTTCATTAAAGGGGTTATCCAGCGCTACAAAAATATGGCCACTTTTCCCCCTACTGTTGTCTCCAGGTCAGGTGTGGTTTGCAATTAAGCTCCATTTACTTCAATGGAACTGAGTTTCAAAACCCCACCCAAACTGGAGACAAGAGAGGGGGAAAAGTGGCCATATTTTCGTAGCGCTGGATAACCTCTTCAATATATAAATATATATATGTAAATATATGCACACACACGTAATAAATGTCAATTTTTTCTTGTTCAACAATAAATGGGAATTCTTCTTCATGGAAAAATAAGACATTCCCTTAAAATAAGACATAGCACATCTTTGGGAGCAAAAATGAATACAAGACACTGTCTTATTTTCGGGGAAACACTGTATATGAAACTTACCTGCACTATAGCAAATTCCTTTATACTTAACAATGTAGTCACTATGAAGAGCACGGAGAATGAGACTCTCCCTGTGGAAATCCCGGACATGTTCAGCGGTACTGTGCTGGAGTTTTTTTACTGCAACCAGCTCTCCTGTATTGTCACCTAAAGGATCATATCTGCACAGCTCCACACTGCCAAAATTCCCCTTAAAAGAAGAAAAATGTAATAACTCCAAATTCACATATGTTGGACATTAAAAACAAGTTATTGTAAAATAATGATAATAAATATGCCCTTCTCCATAAAGAAGAAAGCTGTCTCTCTTTTACGACCTAGGGGTATCTTATAGTGTAAACCTATGGCTGGCCTTTTACAGATTCTCGACACATAACAAAAGAAAAACAATTCATGCATAGAAAGGAGCATTGTTCCTAAATGGAATGTGTCACATATTTCATTTTTAATCTTTTTTTTTTAACTACATGTAAGGAAATATGACAAATGTACCCAATTTTTCATATTTCTCAGTTATAGGCATCAGGAAAAGCTCCAGCAGGAATACCAGTGGTGAGTGTTGGAGAGCAAGCTGTGAGGTGTCTGTGCTGGCAGTGGTGAGGGCGGGAGAGCATGCTATGAGGTAACTGGGCAGGCGGTGGTGACTATGGGAGAGCAGGCTATAAGGTGACTAGGCAGGTGGCGGTGACTACGAGAAAGCTGCTATGAGGTGACTGGACATTCGAAAGTGAGTGTGGTAGAGCGGGCAGTCAGGTGACAGGGCAGGCACTCAGCATACTGAGGACCCCAGTAGGCCGCTCAGGTCAGTGCATGTCTACAGGCCGGCCACGGAAAGCACTCCAGTAAGAGCAAAGGCATTTCTAGGATAGCCAGGACAGCACCCCCATGGGCCTAGTACAGCGAACGAAGCAGCGACATCAGCTGTGTCGCAGAATACTAGGCCAGGGATGCAAAATCTTGCACCCAAGACAACAACCCCCATGACATCCCCCACACCACTGTCTTCTGCCTCCCCCCGCTCTGATGTTCCATGCCTGTCCATCTTTCTTCGTATTTGCCCGCTGCCCCCACTGTCTGTCCACACATACTCACCTTTCCGCACTCACCGCTTATCCTCCATAAGCACTCACCTCCTGCACTGCTGGCCCATATTTTCCAGCCAGCGTCTGCTGCTCACCGGAGAGATTACAGTATGCCGGCTTCTTCTCTGGGTTGCCTTTGTTTGCTTGCTGTGTGCACCCGGAACCCACTGCTCAGGTAATTTCCACCACACACATTCAAAAAGGTGCAGGCTTAACTAAAATGGCACCGCTACCCTCTCACAGTATAATGAGGCTGTGTACTGCATGTCTTTGAACACGTGGAACATGTGTAGCACACAGCTTAAAAAACATGGTGTAAGTGACCCAGATGGACTCCGGATATATACTGTATATGTATATATATATATATATATATATATATATATATATATATATATATATATATATATATATTATATATATATATAGGGTCCATTGTATTCCCTAATTATGTTCCAATACTCACAACCAAGTGGGACTTAAAGTGACACTGTCATCCCCTTTGTGCATTCTGACATCTCTACACAGGTGTAAAGGGTAAATTTAGCGTTTTTCATACCTTAATTTATATCATATGTTATGGTGCTTGTTCAAGTAAAAAGTCATCTTTTATCAACTGCAGATTGTGTTAAATGGGCGGGGCCTCACGGCATTAGCGTCACTTAGCCCCACCCACAAAACCACAGTCGGCCCCCGCCCCTTGCCGGCCATTGGAACAGGCTGGCCGAAAGGTCTAGACCCCACCCCCTTTACGTCGACCAACCAATGGGCGGCAAGGGGGCGCTAATGCAGCGAGGACACGCCCACTTAATACAATCTGCAGTTGATAAAAGGACACTTTTTACTTGAACAAGCACCATGACGTATGATATGAAATAAGGTATGAAAAACGCTAAATTTACCCTTTACACCTGGGTAGAGATGTCAGAATGCACAAAGGGGGTGACAGTGTCACTTTAAGGGGCTACGTATCATAACCTGACCTGTCTATATTTAGTTCATTATAACTTTGCAATGCTTCAATGTATGCTCACAATTCTGGGCTTGTTTTCTCGTGACACATTGTACTTTATGTTATTGTATTTAACCCCTTAACGACATAGGGCGTATACTTACAAACATGACAGCTGCATCCGATTACCGGACGCAGCGTCATCCCTGGGGTCTAGTGGGGAGATCGCCCCTCCGGGATGTTATCCCGGAGGAGCGATCTCCGTAACTGAAGCCGGCCGGGGACCGCTGCAAGATGGCGCTGTCCCCGCCTCGGCACTCGTTTACTTCCGGCAGCCGGAAGTAAACGAGTGCCTATCTCATGGATCTCTGCAGGATATCTATGCTGCAGAGATCTCAATGAGAGATCAAAGCACTTATACTAGAAGTCCCCCAGGGGGGCTTCTAGTATAAGTGTAAAAGTAAAAAAAAAAGTGTTGTTAATAGTAAAAAGCCCCCTCCCCTAATTAAAGTCTGAATCACCCCCCTTTTCCCAGGTTATAAATAAAAGTAAACAAATAAATAAATAAACATGTTTGCTATCGCCGCGTGCGTAATCTCCTGAACTATTAATTAATCACATTCCTGATCTCACACGGTAAACGGCGTCAGCGCAAAAAAATCCCAAAGTGCAAAATTGCGCATTTTTGGGCGCATCAAATCCAGAAAAATTGTAATAAAAAGCGATCAAAAAGTCGTATATGCGCAATCAAGGTACCGATAGAAAGAACATGTCATGGCGCAAAAAATGACACCTCACACAGCCCCATAGACCAAAGGATAAAAGCGCTATAAGCCTGGGAATGGAGCAATTTTAAGTGACGTATATTTGTTGACAATGGTTTGAATTTTTTACAGGCCATCAGATACAATATAAGTTATACATGTTACATATCGTTTTAATCGTAACGACTTGAGGAACATGCATAACAAGTCAGTTTTATCCCAGGGCGAATGGCGTAAAAACACATTTCCCCCAAATAAACAAAATGCGTTTTAAGCACAAGGAGGAAAAAACGAAAACGCAAAAATCAAAATTGACTCTGTCCTTAAGGGGTTAATTGGTTAATATTTTTAGTGTTTTGGTGGAGGGGGATTGCTAAATTTCATGAAAAAATTAGAAAAATTTGCATTAGTATGACTTCTGATTTCTGTTTCTAAAAAAGTAAGTCACGCCACATAAATCACAGTCACATTCAATCTAAGTCACATTAGCAATATCTAAAAGAAAAACAAGGGACAGCGCTCCATGGCGCGGATCAGCTGGACTAAAAGGGGTGAAGGAATAGAATATGGTAACCCTCACCTGATAAGAGTTGTGCTGAGCAGGAGGCACAACTCTCAGGACAGCATGAAAAGTATAAACCTGCGAACGGCAGCCACTCCCGAACTCCACCAAGGGAATAATGAGGAGAAACACCACCAAACTCCAACAACAGTGATCCAGGCGGAGGTCCGACTAATGGTGACCAGATGAATAATGTAAAACTACAAAAGTTTATTTAAAAGTAGGGATGGTCCGAACCCGCTGAGGTTCGGGTTCGGCTGAACCCAAACGCTCGGCATCGGATTCCCGCTGTCTGCCCGCTCCGTGCAGCGGGCGGATACAGCGGGAGGACCGCCTTGAAAACTGGGATATAGCCTATGGCTATGGCTGTATCCCAGTTTTCCAGGCATTCCTCCCGCTGGATCCGCCCGCTGCACGGAGCGGGCAGACAGCGGTAACCATTGCGGAGGGTTCGGGTTCGTACGAACCCTGTCCGAACCAGGTTCGGACCATCCCTATTTAAAAGAACCAACGCGTTTCGTAACTGTACCGGTTCCTTTTTCAAGAGTCATATAACATTACAGGAGAGACACACAACACAACTTACACCAAAAAGAAATAGTGATGTTAATAAGATAGGATAAGTAGCTCCACCTTTCTTATTGACATCACTATTTCTTTTTGGTATAAGTTGTGTTGTGTGTCTCTCCTGTAATGTTATATGACTCTTGAAAAAAGGAACCGGTACGGTTATGAAACGCGTTGGTTCTTTTTAATAAACTTTTATAGTTTTACATTATTCATCTGGTCACCATTAGTCAGACCTGCCCCTGGATCCCTGTTGTTGGAGTTTGGTGGTGTTTTTCCTCACATTAGCAATATGTCTACTATGTGCTGGCAGATTTGGTAAACATGTTTTACTTTCTTAGGGATGCTACAAGGCTTAAAGGTTTAACAGCCATTTTAAAATTTTCATGAAAATTTTAAACAAATCTATTTTTTTAGGGACCAGTTCATTTGTGAAGTGAATTGGAGCAACTTTTATGTTAAAACCTCATTTAAGTCACCTCATATTAAAACCTGCACCCCTAAAAAATTTAATTGAGAGGTATTGTGAGCATTTTGACCTTACAGGTGTTTGAGTAAAGCATTTCTAATTAGGTCATGAAAATGAAAAGATTAGCTTTTTTTCCATTCAAATTTTCTTTTAGTTTAAAATTTCATATTTTCAAAAAGAAAATAGGCAAAAATGCACCCCAAAATTTGTAACACAAGTACTCCTGAGTACAAAAGCACCCCATATGTTGGCACAAACCACTGTTTGGGCACATGGCAGAGCTTAGAAGGGAAGGAGCACCCTTTTGCATTTTCAGTGCAGATTTTGATGGAGCAGTTTCTGGGTGCTATGTGTGCTTGGAGAGCCCCTGTAGTACCAGCAGAGTGGACCGCATCCACAAGTGACCATATTTTGGTAACTAAACACTTAAACTAATCATCCAGGGGTGTAGTAAGTGAAATCAGGGCAAAGGGACACATCGGGACCCCGTGATCGCACTGTGAGGGTCGCGATGGGTGACAGGGGGAAATCCCTCCTCCTGTCAACCCTATAGATTGCACACAACAAGAGGGCCACATCAGATAGGCAGGTACACAGCGCCGGGGGCCATGTTCTGCAGATGATCATTAGGCTCAGCCACACTTCAGGACCCTGCGATCGCACTGCTCGCATTTCGATGGGTGACAGGGGGTGCTCCCTCCTCCTGTCAACCCTATAGATTCCGGGGTCAGTACTGACCACGGCATCTATAGGGTTAAACTAACCAGCCGTGCTCAGGTGTGTCTCCTGGCTGTTGCTAGAAGACCCTTGGTCCTGTTGGCGGACAGGAACAGTAGAAATCATGCGATGTTGCATTGTGCCTGTTTACATTCATGACATCCTGGGACATCATAATGCATTAAGTATTTGCATTTCATGATGTCCTAGGACATTATTGTGGGGAAAGGAGTTGAAATGTGCCCGGTGCCTTGGTTAGAGCAAAAAATTATCATTTAAACTTGCACCTCGTCATACTGGCGCGAGTGTCTTTGCCCCAGGTCCCCAACACCTCTCTTTTATCTCTTCCCACGCTCCTCATCATTAGGAATGCCCCCATGCAGGATTTCTACTCATTGCTCGTCTAGACAGTGCACCTGTGTCGCTATAGCACATGTGCACTGTTTAGACAGTTAATGGATTGAAATCCTGCCTGGGGGCGTCCTTAATGATGAGGAGGGTGGGGAGGTATGACACAGTGTGACACAGTGTTACAGGTTTAAAGATATATAACACACTTACTGTATACTAGAAGTCCCCCTGGGGGCTTCTAGTATAAGCACACTGATCTCTGGCCGGGTAAGGACATGGGGATCGCCCCTCCGCAATCGCGTCGTAGGGAGGGGCCATCCCCCCACTAGACACCAGGGAATCCGCTGCAAGTAGTAATCAGATGCAGCTATCAACTTTGACAGCTGCATCTGATTGCTTAATTAGCGGGCATGGCGATTGGACCGTGCCCGCTAATAGCTGCGGTCCCGGGCTACAAGCGGCACCCGGGACCGTGGCGATTCAGAGCCGGCCCCGCTCTGAACACCCCTAGACAGCCAAGGATGTACCTGTACGCCCAGGGTTGTCTAGGTGTTAAGGTCTTGTACAGTTCTGACAGCGTCAATGAAAAGCAAAATGAAGCCGCCCTCACCTGGTGCCCAAAGGAGCAGGTCATCCTGGCCCAGGTAAAGAGCAGCACATGACATGTAGTATCACACTATACTGTAGGAAGTCTCTCCTAGACATACCATCCATGCAGACACTTTAGGAATAGTGGGGCATTACCAGGAAAACAGCCACTTTTATTGGTCGATCATCTACTTATTCACATGTGCCGTAGAGCCTTACTGTCTGTAGCATTGTATGTTGAGTCTGGTTTCAATTACGATGGTCCAAAAAGGAACATTGTATGTTGAAAATATTGTATCCGAAGGCCATTGTAAACTGAGGGATCACTGTATATTTATGAGAAGGGGTAGGTAGTCTCACCCACAGTTCACTGTATAATTTTTATAATGAATAAATTGAAGATTTACTGAAAATGGTGCTGAGGATGGAAGTAAGAAAATGATCTTTATCCTCAGTGTCTCCAGCCCCAGGGAAACATAACAGCACTTTAGAGCCTTCTAATCCTCTATTAGTTTCCCTTTAGAGGGGTATTCTAAGATAAAACTAACTTGTCCCTATCCTGTGGATAGGGGACAAGTAAGATATAGCGGGGGGGGGGGGGGGGGGGGGGGGGCGGGTCAATATAGAGGTCTCCATGGGGTACAGAGGTTGACTCCCCACAATCTCTTACTTATGCCCTATCCTGTGGATAGGGGACAAATTAGTTTTATCTTTGAATGCCCCTTTAACTACCTTACCTTGCCAATAACCGATATGTATTTAAGATGTCTTTCTTCATAAACATTTGGGTCCTGGTATTCCCAGACACGGTCACAAAGTCTAAATCCATCTTTCATTTGTTGCCCTTTGGAATCCACTAATAGTTCATAATCTATGAGGAATAGTAAAAGAGCTGTCATGAATCACAGAACTTTGGTAAGAAGTCCTAGAAGGCTATACATGATTCCCCTGTTCTTACCAGATGCAATAAGATTATTGAGCTCTCGGATGACAGAGCGAAACGGTAGCCTTAAGGCTGGGTTGTAAGACATGCACTGTTGTTCTAAGCTTGCCAATTCTATCCAGTTTGGAGCTGGAAGCTGCATTTGATCATTATAAAACTGCAATTTCTGAATGGACAAGTGTTACAGGTTATATTGAATATCAAATCAATAAAAACATCAGAAATGGAATGGTATTCAGTAATAAAACTCTAGTAATGTGTTTAGCAATAGGTGAAAATTCAGAGAATAGAACACATGGGCAAAATACAAGGTCTGAACAGAACAGAGGAAATTTGTGAAGCAAAAATTTCCATAATTTTGGTGCTAATTGTCCATAAATTTAGCATACATGCAATGTGCAAGACTGATCACACATCTGCCAACTGGACAATAGGGAAATCGCACACCTAGAAATGATTGGTCTTAGTGCATGAAATGTCCTCTGCAGTGCCTTAAAGGGTTATTCTGGGAAAAAATTATAATTTACCTATGGAAAGGGTTAACCTAATATACTTAGTTGGCTCGTTAGTTGGCTGCCCTGGGAGATCGCCGGTAAGGTCACATGATCCTCCAGCCGCCAATCTTTTTGCTTCTCTCCTTCCAGTCCAGTGACGTGGGCTGAAGGGATTCCGGCGTCTGCACAGTGCGAGTACGGTGACGTCACCATACCCGTACTGCGCCTGCACCGGGTTTTTCTTCTTCTCATTGGCAGTAGAACACTGAACCCTGATTGGCTGGCTAGTGCATACCAGCAAATCAGGGTACAGTAGTCTGCTGCCAATGAGAAGGAGAGCTGTGCGCAGGCGCAGGACAGGTACAGTGATTAGTGATGAGCGAATAGTGAGATATTCGAATATTCGATATTCGTTCGAATATCCCGTGAATATTCGGATATTCGATGGAATATTCGATCCCATTAAAGTCTATGGGAACAAGTATTCGATTAGTGAAAAACATCTATTTGACCATTTGGAGGGTAAAACCGGAAGCTGGGGGATTTGAACACTTATCGAATATTTATCGAATATTCGCGGGATATTCGTACGAATATCGAATATTCGAATATCTCACTATTCGATCGAATATCTATTCGATCGAACAGTATTCGCTCATCACTAACAGTGATATCACACATGCAGTGGCGTACCATGGCGACCGGGCCCCTACGCTAGGGGGGCCCGCACGGCCCTCCTTGCAGCTTCTCGGGATGCACAGATCTCTTTGATGTTCCGTCCGCACAGCAGCCTATGGGACGCCGGGGCGTGACCTCTCCGGCAGGCGTGATGATGTGACATCATCACGCCTGCCGGAGGTCCCATCCCTGCGGCTCGCAAGATGGAGCCAGAAGAGGAGGAGAGCTGCTGCCTGCAGCCATACAGCGCAATTAGGTGAGTAGGATGTTTGCTTTTTCAAGGGCACCTCTGGGGGCATTATTAGTTCATGAGGGAACCTCTGGGGGCATTATTAGTTCATGGGGCACCTCTGGGGGCATTATTAGTTCATGGGGGCA
This sequence comes from Dendropsophus ebraccatus, assembly GCF_027789765.1. Lineage (NCBI taxonomy): Eukaryota > Metazoa > Chordata > Amphibia > Anura > Hylidae > Dendropsophus > Dendropsophus ebraccatus. Next base: position 97,557,831 of record NC_091456.1, read on the forward strand.
CCTCTGAGGGCATTATTAGTTCATGGGGGCACCTCTGGGGGCATTATTAGTTCATGGGGGCACCTCTGGGGGCATTATTAGTTCATGGGGGCACCTCTGGGGCATTATTGGTTCATGGGGGGCACCTCTGGGGCATTATTAGTTCATGGGGGGCCACCTCTGGGGGCATTTTTAGCTCATGGGGGCACGCCTGGGGAAATTATTAGTTCATGGGGGCACCTCTGGGGGCATTATTAGCTTATGGGGGCACCTCTGGGGGCATTATTAGCTCATGGGGGCACCTCTGGGGGCATTATTAGTTCATGGGGGCACCTCTGGGGGCATTTTTAGCTCATGGGGGCACGCCTGGGGGAATTATTAGTTCATGGGGGCACCTCTGGGGGGCATTATTAGCTCATGGGGGCACCTCTGGGGGCATTATTAGCTCATGGGGGCACCTCTGGGGGCATTATTAGCTCATGGGGGCACCTCTGGGGGCATTATTATTTCATGAGGGCACCTCTGTGGGCATTAATAGCTCATGGGGGCACCTCTGGGGGCATTAGTAGCTCATGGGGCACCTCTGGGGCATTATTAGTTCATGAGGGCACCTCTGGGGGCATTTTTAGTTCATGGGGGCACCTCTGGGGGCATTATTAGTTCATAAGGGAACCTCTGGGGGCATTATTACATTATTAGCTCATGGGGGCACCTCTGGGGGCATTATTAGTTCATGGGGGAACCTCTGGGGGCTTTATTAGTTCATGGGGGCACCTCTGGGGGCATTATTAGCTCATAAGGGAACCTATGGGGGCATTATTAGTTCATGGGGGAACCTCTGGGGGCATTATTAGCTCATGGGGGGCACCTCTGGGGGCATTATTAGTTCATGGGGGGCCACCTCTGGGGGCATTTTTAGCTCATGGGGGCACGCCTGGGGGAATTATTAGTTCATGGGGGCACCTCTGGGGGCATTATTAGCTTATGGGGGCACCTCTGGGGGCATTATTAGTTCATGGGGGCACCTCTGGGGGCATTATTAGCTCATGGGGGCACGCCTGGGGGAATTATTAGTTCATGGGGGCACCTCTGGGGGGCATTATTAGCTCATGGGGGCACCTCTGGGGGCATTATTAGCTCATGGGGGCACCTCTGGGGGCATTATTAGCTCATGGGGGCACCTCTGGGGGCATTATTATTTCATGAGGGCACCTCTGTGGGCATTATTAGCTCATGGGGGCACCTCTGGGGGCATTAGTAGCTCATGGGGCACCTCTGGGGCATTATTAGTTCATGAGGGCACCTCTGGGGGCATTTTTAGTTCATGGGGGCACCTCTGGGGGCATTATTAGTTCATAAGGGAACCTCTGGGGGCATTATTACATTATTAGCTCATGGGGGCACCTCTTGGGGCATTATTAGTTCATGGGGGAACCTCTGGGGGCTTTATTAGTTCATGGGGGCACCTCTGGGGGCATTATTAGCTCATAAGGAAACCTATGGGGGCATTATTAGTTCATGGGGGAACCTCTGGGGGCATTATTAGCTCATGGGGGCACCTCTGGGGGCATTATTAGTTCATGGGGGCCACCTTTGGGGGCATTATTAGTTCATGGGGGCACCTCTGGGGGGCATTATTAGCTCATGGGGGAGCCTCTGGGGGCATTATTAGTTCATGGGGGCACCTCTGGGGGCATTATTAGTTCATGGGGGGCCACCTCTGGGGGCATTATTAGTTCATGGGGGGCCACCTCTGGGGGCATTATTAGTTCATGGGGGCACCTCTGGGGGCATTATTAGTTCATAGGGGCCACCTCTGGGGCATTATTAGTTCATGGGGGGAAATCTGGGGGCATTATTAGTTCATAGGGGGCCACCTCTGGGGGCATTGTTAGCTCATGGGGGCACGCCTGGGGGAATTATTAGTTCATGGGGGCACCTCTGGGGGCATTTTTAGCTTATGGGGGCACCTCTGGGGGCATTATTAGCTCATGGGGGCACCTCTGGGGGCATTATTAGTTCATGAGGGCACCTCTGTGGGCATTATTAGCTCATGGGGGCACCTCTGGGGGCATTTTTAGCTCATGGGGCACCTCTGGGGGCATTATTAGTTCATGAGGGCACCTCTGGGGGCATTATTAGCTCATGGGGGCACCTCTGGGGGCATTATTAGTTCATGAGGGCACCACTGTGGGCATTATTAGCTCATGGGGGCACCTCTGGGGGCATTATTAGCTCACGGGGCACCTCTGGGGGCATTATTAGTTCATGAGGGCACCTCTGGGGGCATTATTAGTTCATGGGGGCACCTCTGGGGGGCATTATTAGTTCATAAGGGAACCTCTGGGGGCATTATTACATTATTAGCTCATGGGGGAACCTCTGGGGGCATTATTAGTTCATGGGGGAACCTCTGGGGGCTTTATTAGTTCATGGGCGCACCTCTGGGGGCATTATTAGCTCATGGGGGAACCTCTGGGGGCATTTTTAGTTCATGGGGAACCTCTGGGGGCATTATTAGTTCATGGGGGCACCTCTGGGGGGCATTATTAGCTCATGAGGGAACCTCTGGGGGCATTATTAATTCATGGGGGCCACCTCTGGGGGCATTATTAGTTCATGGGGGCCACCTCTAGGGGCATTATTAGTTCATGGGGGCCACCTCTGTGGGCATTATTAGCTCATTGGGGCTACCTCTGGGGGCATTATTAGTTCATGGGGGAACCTCTGGGGGCATTATTAGTTCATGGGGGCACCTCTGGGGGCATTCTTAGTATATGGGGGCATCTCTGGGGGCATTATTAGCTCATGGGGGCACCTCTGGGGGCATTTTTAGTTCATGGGGCCACCTCTGGGGGCATTATTAGCTCATGGGGGCACCTCTGGGGGCATTATTAGCTCATGGGGGCACAGCAGGGTATCCTACATACAGGGGGCATCCCACATTCCTACTCGCTTTACTGCACATAACACCAAACAGCGCAGTTACTTTGGGAGCCTACAGGAGGGAGAAAGGATAGGAAGTTGCTAGAAATGTGCGGAGCCGAAATTGTTTGTCTCGCAGGTTCTGAAGAGATGAAACGTATCTGGAAGAAATCATCATGGAGGACTGGAAGGAGAGGAAAAGGGAAAGTGACGCCTCAGATCAAAGAAGACGTCACCTGTGAGTCACTGTATGACAGTTTTCTTATTTTGTAGAACATCATTTAGTAGGGGTGCCCCGGGCTAATTTTTTTTTTCCAAGGGGTGCCCCGAGGTGGAAAAGGTTGGGAAGCACTGCACTAATCTGTCCTGCTGTACCCGCTGGCACATGCTGTCATCTGATGGGGCCTCTTATCTAATCAGATGACAGAAGCAGCGCTCCCTCCTCCAGACATCTGCGTTGGCGGCCCAAGCTGTGTCCTATCGCCGTACCTTTATGGCGTTGAGCTTCAGCTTGTGCTGCAATCCACCTCTCCTCAGCGTTGAGGCCCCTCCCCCAGGTCAGGTGACATCACTGTACAGCCGGCAAGTAACATCAGAGTGTACAGCAATGTTGTGATCCGGTGGGGGGGAGCCTCAACCCTGCGGAAACCACTTACACCACTGAGGAGAGGAGAAGTGAACTGCAGGTGACTACTACATTATCTGTACTCAGAGATACCACTGTGTTATCTGTGCTGTTACATAGGACTGCAGGTGACATCTACTACATTATCTGTACTCAGAGATACCACTGTGTTATCTGTGGTGTTACACAGGACTGCAGGTGACTACTACATTATCTGTACTCAGAGGGATACCACTGTTTTATCTGTGGTGTTACATAGGACTGCAGGTGACATCAGGTGACTTATCCAGGTTGCAGAAGTTCAAACTTCATCGTGCCTGCTGACAGTTTATTATGGGAGCTGTAGTTTTGCAGCATGTGGCTCTTCAGGTTGCAGCACTACAACTCCCATAGTTTCCAACTGGCAGTTCATGATGAGAGTTGTAGTTTTTCAGCTGGAGAGTCAAAGATTGGAATACAATGATAAGACAATGACACAGTACAGTCCATTAATTATAGGGCAGTAGTGCAGTACATTAGGTGGAGGCAGAGGCAGTTCATTAGAACATGGTGGCACATTAGAGTAATTTGATATAACGTTAGATATGTTTTTGCCTGATCGGGTGAGATGGGGGGCCCCAAGCTAAAATTTTGCACCAGGGCCCATCAGCCTTTAGCTACGCCCCTGCACACATGTCACCGCACCTGGAAGAGGAAAAGATGCAGGACCTTACAGAAAGAAGATTGCGGGCAGAGGATCACATGACAGAACTGGTGATCTCCCGGAAGAGTGCACTAAGGACAAGTACTGTATATTGCACCCCCTGCCCCTAGGACAGCGTTCACAAACTGTGCACAAATCAGGTTGCAGGGGGGCATATCTGTATAGAAGTGAGGGGGGGACAGGGCTGTATGCTGCATTTTGTATAATTGTGTATGTAAGAACCAGGACCTATTGCAGGAATAGGCTAGGGCTACAGAAGCGTATCTATGTGATTATCTCTGTATACACTGCAGTTCCACCTCTGGCCACTAGGTGTGTTCTGTAAGGAAACAGGCAGAGCAGCTTGTAAACTAACAGCCAAAGCTGTATCACAGCAGGAGACTTGGATAGAGGAGAAACAATTACATGGAGAGGTTTGTCTAGGCTTTGGCAATACAGCAGGATGTTTTTTAAAGTATGTCATTAATCTTCAAAAACCTCTTAAACCACTTTCTATAGCCAGGTATGAGGAGGGAGCGCTTTCTCCACTGGGGTTTATGGGAATGTGAGATGAGGGGTGTTGTAGTCATTGTGGATGAGGATCCCATATTGAAGGAGCTGAAGCTGAGGCCAGCACTTCTGTGGGATTAGGGGAGAAGCCATGAGCATTGCTTACCATGACTAAGAGGAGTCATACTCTAGATGTAAAGTTTCATGAGTTGGGGAAAAAAGGGGTCTCCCGCTGAGGAAACATAATGGGGGTCTCTGCGACCATGACTATGCATTTATGGGGAGTTTTTCCATTAAGGTAGTAAGTGAGGGTCAGTATAGTAGGGGAAAATTGCCTGCAGGTAAAGGGTAAGCCAGGAAGAGGAGTGGAGTGGGGGGTTATTGTTATAAATAGCAGGTAGCCTGGTTGGAAACAGGAAATGTTTTCAGATCCCTCCCGTCCACCCTATTGTTTTGTGGTATGGTTTGTGCAATTGTCATTTTATTATTTAAAAGGTTGTCGATCCAGGGATTATTCTGATTGCTATTTTGGAGTCGGGAAGGAATTTTCTCCCTGTGATGGGGCAAATCGGCTTTGGCCTCCTGAAGGTTTTTTGCCTTCCTCTGGATCAACAGAGTAATGTTATACTGTAGGTTGGACTTTTTCAACCTTATTAACTATGCAAGTATTTAAGTGAGGTGGAAATCTCAGTCCTTTATCCATGGTTATGGAAGTCAGACCAGGGCAGGAACTGTTCTGCTTTGTGGTAGCACTGCTGTCAAGGGGGAGTTTGTAAGGCATAGGCTTTTGGGTTGTTTGGGAGTTTGCAGGTTCACCCCTTATAACCCTTTCAGGACAAGGCAACTTTTAGTTTTTGCATTTTTGTTTTTTCCTCCTTACCTTATTTGTAATGACACCCTACTTTTTACCAGTGTATTTACTCATTATTTTTTTTGATAGGATGTAGGAACAGCTGGAGGGCCACAGATTTCCCAAATGTGTTTTGGTATTCTTTTAGTTTGTTTAGAAAAAAAAAGAAAATTTAGATTACAATTGAAAATGCCCTTGAATAAAAAAAATAATAGATTTTTATTTTTGGCCATATGTGCCCAGCTTTAAATTATTTGTATGTACTTTATAATTATTTTAAATTATTTGTATGAAGTTTATAATTGTACTCTATGAAAATATGAAGTCCATTGCTATTACTGTTGTGGTATAGGGTGTTTTATGTGAATAACACAACTTAAAAATGGACAAAAACACTTTGTGATGCATAAAAAATATGATAGCTTAGTCTTTTAAATAAAAAAATATATACTGCAAAACCAAAAATAAATGTATTCCCTAGTCTTACCTTTTCAGGTTCTTCTGCATTTAGTGGTACAATACCATCATTAAAGACTTCCCACATTGTGACCCCAAAACTCCAGCAGTCAGACTCTAATGCCAAATTCCTCACATCAGTCACACATTCAGGAGCCAGCCATGGGATTCTCTCTAGCAGCACTGAAACAGAAATATGTTCAATTGATTCTTTATATCGATCTCCTCTAGATCTCCTTTTAGTCAAACATCTGTCCTGTGGTCTGTTTGGCAGATGATGCAGGTATTGTTTTAAAAAACAACTTTTAAACTTGGAACCCTGTGGTGAATTGGTGTGGCCTAGAGTACCCATGCCCTAGGATTGCGACGCCCTAGGATTGCGACACCCCAGGCTCCCTCCTCCCCACCCTCTTCATCACCTGAAAAGCCCCTAAAACTATTTCTCCTATTCATCACCTGTGTGAACATTGCACATGTGTTGGATTGTTAAGGTACCTGTGCAGTGTTCAGACAGGTAAAGAATAGGAAAAATCCTGCTCGGGGGCGTTCCTAAAGGTGACGAGGGTGTTTAGGAGGGACTGAGGGGCAGTGCAATCCTAGGGCATGGGTACTCTAGGCCACGCCAATTTGACACAGGGCTGCAAGTTTAAAAGTGTTTTCTAGGACAATTACTCCATCACCTGCCGAACGGATCCCAGGACAGATCTTGGATTAAAAGCAGATATCTGACGATATGAGTGGTTTGGGGGGGTCAGATTGTGGGTACAGAGTCACTTTAAAAATGCCTTCAGACACAGCTTTTTGTGGTGTTTTTTTCATGAGGTTGCTTTTTTTGGCATTTTTGTGTTTGTGTGTATAGCGTCCGGTGCAACTTTGGTGTTTTTCAAGTTGGTATCTGTGTTTGGGTCCAAATGCCAACCTGAATGCAATCTTGTCAGAAAGGAAAGGGTTAAGCAACCTCTGCAGAATCCAGACTCGAATCCAGCCGAGTTTTCTGTATGTCCTGTCACTGAGCCAGTCTAGTTTTTGGCCTACAGCAAAAGCTTTTGCCCCCCAAAATAGATATTTTTAACTTAGACTTTTTTGAGGATGTTTATGTCCCAAATTACATGTAATCAACAAGAATAACAGCCCCACAATTACCCAAATAGTATGGGACTCTTTTAAAGCTTTCCTGAGAGGTATCTTATTAAAAAAATGTGTACTTTTAGGAAGAAGTTACAGTAAATAAAGAGGAAGAATCTATGAAAGAAGAAGTGGCATAAGCTGAAGATATATACAGGTCCATCCCCCCCAAAAAAATAAATAAATAAATAAAATAAGACAAGATGAAAGCTGCCTAAGATACATTAGGATTACAATTACTCGAATCTGCACAACACAAACTATTCCTCAGGGGACAGAAGCAATTTACAGAAAGTGGTAAACCCAATAAATTATTATCTCAGGTTATAAAGGCCCAGGAGGAAAAAATCCTTAATGACAAGGAAGTTTGGCCTCGGGAGAGGAACCAGACAAGGCTGTCCCCTCTCCCCTCTCCTTTTTGCTCTCTATGGCGAACCTCTAGCTACTCTGATCAGATGCGATAACAGGATTGATGGTTTTGGCGGAATCCTGGGTGGTGTCTTCCCTATGTGACGGAATGGTTTGAGGATTTTGGAAGATTCTCAGGCCACCAGATAAGTTGGAGTAAATCAATAATATTAGATATTATGAAAGAACCAGAATATGGGGCCCAAAATTTGGGACTAAAAGTAAAAGTAAACTAAAAGCTTAGACAGCATTTGAGTATCTGGGGATTCAGGTCTCAAGAGACCCAAGTAATTTTCTTGAGATGAACTGGAAGCCCTATCTGAAAAAGCTTATTAGTGAAATTAATTTCTGGTTGAAGCTCCCATTGTCTATTGCAGATAGAATAGCCCTAATCAAAATGTTTGTTCAGCCTCAAATACTATATCTACCTCAGGCAGCACCGATTTGGATTCCAGAAAAATACTTTATAACCATGGGGAGACAGCTAAACAGATTGGTTTGGGGTGAGAAGAGGGCTAGGCTCAGATATAACGCAATGGCAGCATCTATGGATAAGGGTGGAATGTGTTTACCTAATTTTAATTATTCTTTTTTATCCTTTGAAAGTTCTACAGATCAGCACTAATAACGAGGAGCGGTTTGGTGCTTATACTCTTGGAAAACAGGAGTTGAAATTTTTGAATCTATGGGAATTTCTTGAATACTCCAGATGGAGGTTGGTATGCAGCCAGGAAAACCCCACTCTGGCTCTCCAGAGTAAAGTGCAGGAAAAGGTTAAAAAGAGTATTTAAAGGTTTATTCCCCCCAAAAGCTAAAATGTAAATGTATTTTTGAGCCGTCTCCCGTCTTTCTAGCTGCTTTCGTTCCATAGTTCCAAGTGCTCATCACTGCTCATCCCTGATGGGGGAGCGTGTTGTAAGGTGAGTTGTTTTTTTTTATCTGCTTTGCACGGGGGGGGGGGGGGGGGGTGTCATCTATAAGGGGGAATATACGGGGGGCGGCATCTCTAAAGGGGGAGCCATCTATAAAGAGGAATATACAGGGGGCATCTATAAGGGGGAATATACAGGGGGCATCTATAAATGGGAATATACAGGGGGGACATCTATAAGGGGGAATACACAGGGGGGGCTCTATAAGGGGGAATATACAGAGGGGCATCTATAAGGAGGAATAAACAGGGGGCGGCATATATAAGGGGGAATATACAGGGGCATCTATAGGGGGGAAGCCATCTATAAGGGGGAATATATGGGAGGGGGCATCTGTAAAGGGGGGCCATGTATAATGGAGAATATACAGGGGGCATCTATAAGGGGGAATATACAGGGGGCATCTATAAAGGGGAATGTACGGGGGGAATCTATAAAGGGGGAGCCATCTATAAGGGTAATAAATGGGGGGGCATCTATAAGGGGGAGCCATCTATAAGGTGAAATATTCAGGGGGGCATCTATAAAGGGGAATATATGGGGGGCATCTACATGGGGGAATATGCAGGGCATCTAGAAGGGGGAATGTACGGGGGACATCTATAAAGGGGGAGCCATCTATAAGGGGTAATATACAGATGGGCATCTAAAAGGGGGAGCCATCTATAAGGGGGAGTATACAGGGGGGATCTATAAGGGGGAATATGCAGTTGGTCATCTATAAGGGGGAATATGCAGGGGGCATCTATAAGGGGATAATACAGTGGGCACCTATAAGGGGGTCACATAGAGTCAGCTTACCCACTAAACGAGGGTGTAAAGGGGCCAATACAGATGAGCAGTTTGTAGAGAGATGAGGATGGTGCCAGAGTGAGGAGCCTAATATGTTTGACTGGCATATTCTGTGGATTTGTGGCTTGGAGAAGTTCTCATGATAACCCAGGGCAGATGGAAAAGAAAATGAAACGACTCTCATCAGAGAAGACATCCCCTGTGAGTCACTTGATATAACTGCACTTTAATGTATATGGAGTACAGAACCTGTGTACAGCTGGGTCTAGCTCTATATGATTGTATGAGGTGATAGTGATCTTTGTACAGTGGATCGTATTCAGTAGCATTAGTCACTATGTGGTGGTATTATTTGTTACCTGTAATCTGGTACTGTAAACAGGATTAGGTCAGCAATGTCGGTCTTGTACAGTACAGTAAAGAGACAATGCTCTGATAACTGCTGCTGTAGACAGATTTATTGCTGGACCTTCAGGGCTGATGATTGTGACCCACAGATTGTAGCCACCAGGAGGCTCTGCACACAGTGATTTATTGTCCACTCAGAAACTACAACTCCCAGCATACCCTGAGGGTAAAATGTAAAAATGTAAAAATGTAGGGTATTCTGAGAGTTTTAGTTTGACCGAAAATGGTATTCACATGAGATTTGTCTCAGATACAGAAGAATTCAGGAAAGTACCGGGTCAGCATGTTGTGTCTGACTGGTTCTATATTGGTGGGGCCCAAGGAACATTTCCTCTGGTGGGCCTTAGGTACCCCAGTCCAACACTGGTAGTGGCAGCAGAATTGAGTTGAGGCAGCGACATAGCAGAGTTGAGGCAGTGACTGCGGGGGGAGGCTGCGGGTGAGCACCGGGGGGGGGGCTGGGGCACAGTGTGGGGGGCCCAGGTGAGCTCAGGGGCAGGGGGGCACACAGGTGTCCTGGGGGAAGGCAGCCACTGATCAGCAGCAGCTGTCAGTGTCCTCCCTCACTTCAGTGGGCTGGGTTAGAAGCGATTACCCAGCCCATTGAAGAGACGGAGGACATGTGATCCTGACACAGAGGGTGGGGGCCAGGAGAAGGGAGTGGTGACTGGTTGGACTGAGATTTGATTATTCTATACGTTTGGTGGGGGTGAATGCACCTAGATAACAGCAAAACTGTGCAGAATCCATAATAAATTGATATTGGAAAGATGGAAAGCTATGGGTGGTCAACGTCTTAATGCAAAAATAATTTGGGGGGGGAATACCCCTTTTATTGAATTCCTCTCATTGGTTAGATTATCTTTAGTTGGTACACGCTATTAAAACCTCTGCAAACACAGGGCTCTTTCTAGTCACTAATATAGATTTATTAGAGTATAAATAATATAGGAAAAGGTAAACTGAGGAAAATCTATGAATTATTTGTGGGACAAAAGAGCACGCAAAATTCAATAACTAAAAGGGGGAAATGGGAAAAGGATATTGGCATTATCACAGATTTAGAATGGTATAATATATTAGGTAATATAGAGCATTCCTCTAATCATAAAAATCACCAGATCATCTAATTTAAAATTATTAATAGATTCCACTACCACCCAACCCTCCTTCACAGGATCGGCCTTAGATAAGATGACCACTGTAGTAAATGTGGGCTGGACGGCGCAGATTATTTACATATGCTTTGGGCCTGCCCTGTGATACAATCCTTTTGGAGGAAAGTGGTAGAAGTCATCACTGCTAGAACAGGGGTAGTGGTACCATACTCGGCCAGCTGTGCTATTTTGGAATGTTCTCTATTGATCCCCAAACACCTACACTGTATATTAACCCTTTAAAAACCGGACCAATTTCCATTTTTGCGTTTTCGCCTTTTCCTCCTTGTGCTTAGAAGGCCATAGCACTTGCATTTTTTTACCTAGAAACCCACATGAGCCCTTATTTTTTGGCCCACTAATTGTTCTTTGCAATGACAGGCTGAATTTGTGCATAAAGTACACTGCTAAACCAGAAAAAAAAAAAAATGTGGGGGGGGGGGTGCAATTTTGCACTTTGGAATTTTTGGCGCTTACGCCGCTTTACTGCGCGAGATCGGGAATTAAATAAATTAATAGTTTGGGCGCACGGCGATACAAAACATGTTTATTTATTTATTTTTATTTATTTATTTTTATTTATAAAATGGGAAGAGGGGGGTGATTCTAACTTTTATTAGAGGAGGGGATTATTTATTAATAAAACATTTTCCTCTTTTTAACACTGGGGGACTTCTAGTATGACTGCTCTGATCTCTCATTGAGATCTATGCAGTATAGTTATACTGCATAGATCACAGATATCATTGTTCTATTCTTTTGGCTGCTGCAGCTGAAAGCAATAGAGTGCCGAGATCAACGCCATTACGACACAGTGGTTGTTAAGGTTTCTGTTATTGGCACAGGTGCTTATTTTGAGAATGAGAAAGGATACATCGCCCCTGTCTATTGATGGATGGCCTAAAGAGGATGTACCACCAAGTAAGCTGAACCCACGAATCGAACGGTGCCGTCAAGCGGAAGCCAGTGCCGCGGTCCGAAAAACGGCCCGGTTCCCCTGCACGGCGCCGTTCTATGCACTGAAACCGGCCGGTCCTCAAGCACTGGAGGCCGGCCGGGCTGCCCCCAATGGGAGGGAATTCCCTCCCCTGTATGACGCGGCTCCATTCATTCTAACAGAGCCGCGTCATACAGGGGAGGGAATTCCCTTCCACTGGGGACGGGACGGCCTACCTCCAGTGCTTGAGCACCATCCTGTTCCGGTGCATAGAACGGTGCCGTGCACAGGAATCGTGCCGCGGTACGAAGAACGGACCGCGGCATCAGCTTCCCCGTGACGGTGCCGTTCGATCCGTGGGTTCAGCTTAAAGAGGATGTACCTGGTGGTACATCCTCTTTAAGCTGATAGATAGGATACAGATGTATGAGAGGGAATCCTTAATGGACCTAAAACAGGGCTGAAAACATTTTTAAAATAACTGGGGTTGCTGGGAAAGAATAAGCTAAAGCAAGTGTTTTTTTTTCTTTTTTTTTTCTTCTTTACTTCTTCTTGCTCTCACTCTTGGGGCTTGAGGGAGAGGGTTGTTGGGGGACAAGTGTAATAATATATAATTGGTTATCAGTTTTGTTTGCCGGTATCAATTTTGGTATTTTCTATTGTGGCTTAAATGAATTTTGAAAGTGATATGTGATTTTTAAATGATTGTTTATATAAATTTAAGAAAAATCAATAAAAAAAAGAAAGAAAAACAGCCCCATACTTAAATTTTACTTAACAATTACAGCTGTAATGTTAAACAGTAGGGAGGATAATTAAAAGTTAACAATGTTTTCTTCCTTATGTTCAAAAGGCCATATTGCTTGTGTTTTTTCACCCACAGACCCGAATGTGTTCTTATTTTATGCGAAACCTTTGCAATGACACACTTTGCTTTTCCATAAAATATGCTGCAAAACTTGTGGTGGGGTTTCTCATCTTTATGTCGTTCGCCTAATAAAATTGACATGGTATTTATGTTCCTTAAGTCAGTACGAGTACAACGATTTGCTCTATTGCCATCCTTATAACGCCTTAATTTTTGCTTTTATTTTACTGTGTGCAAACATAGCCTTAGGCTGTTCCCCACCTAAAAACAAATGCAAAGTGATAGAAACCATAGAGATGGAGACAATTAGACCATAAAGTTAGGTCTATGTATACATTGAACGTATACTTTACAAGGGTCTCTCTTTTCTTAATGTAGCACATCATTAGATTACAAATACAGCCATATGTAACGTACATTGACCTGTTTCGCTTAGCTGCTTCATAAAACAGCTTTTAGTAACAATGCCCACTTATTTATTTTCTTTTGCATATAAAGCTTGGCTTATGTCTAAGGTACAAGAATACATTATTTTAAGACAATGGGGGAGATTTATCAAAGGGTGTAAAATTTAGACTGGTGCAAACTGGCCACAGCAACCAATCACAGCTCCTCTTTCCTTTCACCAGAGCTGAAAGAGGAGCTGTGATTGGTTTCTGTGGCCAGTTTGCACCAGTCTAAATTTTACACCCTTTGATAAATCTCCCCCAATGACTTTAAAGAGAATACTTACTTCCTCTTTCCAAGATTTTGATGCTTACACCACGGTCACTGAGTTTTATAAATGGAGGAGTGTCCTTGTCCCCTTCTCGAACCAAAAGTATTTTCTTAGCTGATATGTTCCCATGAACTAACTGTTTATCCTCCTGCAATAGATAAAAATGGTGTGAAAAGTAAACAACCGTGCAATATAGAACAAAAAAAAAAAAAAGAATTTTCAAATTTTCTATAGAACAGCTGCCTCACATCTGAAAGGAAAGGAAAATTATTATTTATAATGAGCAAACATTAAGGCAGGGGCGTAGCTAGGACTCACGGGGCCCCATAGCAAAAAAAATTAAATGGCCCCCATCTCCTACGCACAACACAAAGCACTGCGTGTGTGTATATATATATATATACACATATATATATATATATATATATATATATTTATATATAATTTTTTTTTATCTGCTTTACTGCTGGTGCACTGATAACCCCTGACCTCTGCATGGAGCTCTGCACATTTTCCTTTCCTACTTGATTGCTTCTGATCTTTCCCCCAACTAACCTCAGATTGTATGCCCTTCTTCTTGAGTTTCGTTTCTTATCAAAAAACCTCTCATTAATAAATTCCCCTCATTAGGATGGGAATCCCTGCTTCTTTACAAGGTGTTCCCTGCAGCTGAGAGAAGCAGGAGCTGTTCGGCAAATTTAAACAGCCACCTGCTCCTGCTTCTCTCTGGGGAACACCTTGTAAAGAGCTATCATCTCCCACTGCTCCCCGCCACCAGTGACCTCTGCCCCTGCTGCGGCAATCCACCCTGCAGGCCCAGAGCACCTCCTGCACCCTTCTCCAGCCTGCTGGGGCCCATACTGTTGCGCCGGCGGCCTTGCTCACCAACTTTTCACCATTTTAATGAGCACCAGTCTTGCAGACATATTCTCAGAAACGGGGCCACATGCTCGGCTCCCGCTTCTGCCAGAGTGCGCGTCTGGCCTGACAGGAGAGCCGACGGCCTGGCTGGTTGCTAGGGGCATGCCAACGGCATCCCTAGCAGCCAACCTGGTTCCTGGGGGCGTGGTGGCACTATTCCTTTATTGTAGCCATGGCCGGGGTTTCCCCGCCCCTGGCCATAGGGTGTTTTACATTTAGTGATTGTGACTGGCACCTGACACTGCCAGGCAGCTGTCAGTATTGGGCTGGACCTGGAGCCTCAGCCCCAATCACACTTGGGGCTGGGACTCTAGGTTCCATAAGTGTCCTCCCTTTGCATGTGTTCCTTGCCTACGATAGTGCCTAGTTTACTAGTGTATCAGATACAATAATGCAGGTGTGATGAGTTGAATTAATCAGAACAAAACTAGAAAGGAGGCTCTACCAGTAAATCACAAATAGAGGGGGCCACTTAGTATCTAGAATTAACCATGAAATAACCAAAGAAAAAGAACTAGACACATAGTTAAGAGTCAAGGACGGACTCACCGGGCCAGGAGGAAGACGGGACAGGACGTATGATGCGTGGCTGCAGGGGGGTGTCGCGTCCTATGACCGGCAGCGCGCGCATCATAGACCTCTCTGTGCGCCTGTAACTTCCGGTACAGGAGCGCACGTTAGAGACGCTCCCTGCTGGAAGTCCCAGGGAGTTCTATGATGCGAGCTGCCCGGGGATAGAACGCGACAACCCCAGCAGCTGCGCATCATACGGGGGACAGACCAGGAGGACAGAGGATCGATGGGGAGTGTGGATTAGGTGAGTTTTTTTTCTTTCTATCTGCTTTGCTGGGGAGAGGGGGCCATCTATAAGAGAGGAGGGGAAGAGGGGGGCATCTATAAAGGAGGGGGGCCATCTATAAGGGGAGGAGAGGGGGCCATCTTTAAGCGGGGGGAGAAGAGGGGACCATCTTTAAGGGAGGGGGAGAAGAGGGGGCCATCTATAAGAGGGGGAAGAGGCGGCCATCTATAAGAGAGGGGGTGCGGGGGCCATCTATAAGGGGAGAGAAGAGGGGGCCATCTATAAGTAGGGGGGGGGAGAGGGAACCATCTATAAAGGGGGAGGGAAGAGGGGGCTATGTATAAAAGGGTGGAGAGGGGGCCATCTATAAAGGGGGGGAGAGAGGGGGCCATCTATAGGGAGGCATGTATAAGGGGAACAACACAGGGGGCCAGCTATAATGGGGACTACCCCGGGGGGGGGTAGATAATGGAGCATGCATAAAAGGGGGCATATACTAAAGTGGACTACACAGAGGGGCCATCTATACAGAGAGGAGAGCCATATACTATAGGGGATGCACAGAGGGTGTCATCTATTAGAGAGGGGGTGAGGGGGCCATCTATAAGGGGAGAGAAGAGGGGGCAATCTATAAGGGGGGAGAGGGGACCATCTATAAAGGGGGAGGGAAGAGGGGGCCATCTATAAAGGGGTGGAGAGGGGGCCATCTATAAAGGGGGGAGAGAGGGGGCCATCTATAAAAGGGGGAAGAGGGGGCCATCTATAAGGAGGAGAGGAGAAGGGGCCATCAATAAAGGGGGGAGAGAGGGGGCTATCTATGGAGAGAGAGGGGGCCATCTATAAGGGGAGGGGAGAGGGGGCCATCTATAGAAGGGCAACATAGGGGGAGAGAGGGCCTATAAGGGGACAACATAGGGGGAGAGGGGGTCTAGAAGGGGGGGGGGGACAACACGGAGGGGCATCTATAAGGGGGATAACATAAGAGGCCATCTATAGGGGGGCATGTATAAGGGGAAAAACACAGGGGGCCATCTATAATGGGGACTACCCCGGGGGGGGGGGGGTAGATAATAGGGCATGCATGGAAGGGGGCATATACTTTAGTGGACTACACAGAGGGGCCATCTATACAGAGAGGAGAGCCATATACTATAGGGGATGCACAGAGGGTGTCATCTACTATAGGGGGGCTACACAGAGGGGAGGCTCTCAGGTAGATGCACATGGAGCCATCTATATGGAAGGCTAAACAAGTGGCCACCTACAAAGTGTCTACATAGAGGGGGGGCCATATACTATAGGGGAAACACAGATGGGGACCATTTATAAGGAGGCTACATAGAGGGGGGCATATACTATAAGGGGGTCACATAGAGTCAGCCTACCCACTAAATGAGGGTGTAAAGGGGCCAATACAGATAGGCAGTTTGTAGAGCGATGAGGATGGTGCAAGAGTGTGAAGCCTAATATGTTTGTCTGGCAGATTCTGTGGATTAATGGCTCTGAGAAGTTATAATGTCCCAGGGCAGATGGAGAAGAAAATGAAAAGGGAAGAACTCTGATCCGAGAAGACGTCCCCTGTGAGTCACCTGATGTAACAGCACTGTAATGTATATGGTGTACAGAACCTGTGTGGAGCTGGGTCTACCTCTATATAACTGTATGAGGTGATATAGGTCTTTTTAAAGTGGATTTTATTCAGTAGCAGTGGCGACATTAGTCAGCATGTGGTGGTATTAGTCAGTATGTGGTGGTATTAGTTAGCTTGAGGTGGTATTAGTCAGTATGCAGTGGTATTAATCAGTATGCAGTGGTATTAGTCAGTATGCGGTGGTATTAGTCAGAATACGGTGGTATTAACCTCTTAAGGACGCATGACGTACCAGTACGTCATGCGCCCGTAAGAGGTGTTCAGAGCGGGGCCGCCGCGGTCCCGGGTGCCGCTTGTAGCCCGGGACCGCGGGTATTATCGGGCACGGTCCGATCGCCGTGCCCGCTAATACAGTAATCAGATGCAGCTGTCAAACATGACAGCTGCATCAGATTACCGGATGCAGCACTTCCCTGGTGTCCAGTGGGGGAGACGTTGTCCCGGAGGAGCAATCTCCGTTACTGCTGCCGGACGGGGACCGCTCCAAGATGGCGCTCTCCCCGGCTCGGCACTCGTTTGTTTTCAGCTGCAGCAGGAAAAAGCAAACGAGTGCGCGATCTCATTGATCTTAGCTGTATAACTATACAGCAAAGATTTCAATGAGAGATCAAAGTGTATATACTAGAAGTCCCCCAGGGGGGCTTCTAGTATATGTGTAAAAAAAAAAAAAAAGTATTATTAGTAAAAAGCCCCTTCCCCTAATAAAAATTTGAATCACCCCTCTTTTCCCAGGTTTTAAATAAAAGTAAATAAATAAATAAACATGTTTGCCATCGCCGCATGCGTAATCGCCGGAACTATTAATCACATTACTGATCTCGCACGGTAAACGGCGTCAGCGCAAAAAAATCCCAAAGTGCAAAATTGTGCATTTTGGTCGCATCAAATCCAGAAAAAATGTAATAAAAAGCGATCAAAAAGTCGTTTATGCGCAGTCAAGGTACCGATAGAAAGTGAACATCATGGCGCAAAAAATGACACCTCACACAGCCCCGTAGACCCCCCATAGAAAAGTTATACATGTTATATATCGTTTTAATCGTAAAGACTTAAAGAACATGCATAACAAGTCAGTTTTACCCCAGGGCGAATGGCGTAAAAACACATTCCCCCCAAATAAAAGAAATGCATTTTTTTTTCTTTTCAATTTCACCACACTTTGAATTTTTTCTGGTTTCGCAGTGTCCTTTATGCAAAAATTCAGCCTGTCATTGCAAATTATAATTAGTGACGCAAAAAATAAGGGCTCATGTGGGTTTCTAGTTGGAAAAATGCAAGTGCTATGGCCTTTTAAACACAAGGAGGAAAAAACGAAAACGCAAAAAACGAAAATTGGCCCCGCCCTTAAAGGGTTAATCAGTATGTGGTGGTATTAGTAAGTTTGGGGTGGTATTAGTCAGTATGCGGTTGTATTAGTCGGCATGCGGTGATATTAGTCAGTATGTGGAGGTATTAGTTAGAATGTGGTGGTATTAGTCAGAATGTGGTGGTATTAGTCAGAATGTGGTGGTATTAGTCAGTATGCGGTGGTATTAGTCAGAATACGGTGGTATTAGTCAGTATGCAATGGTACTAGTCAGTTTGGGGTGGTATTAGTCAGTATGCGGTGACATTAGTAGGTATGTGGTGACATCTGTTAGTATGTGGTGATATTTGTCAGTATGTGGTGACATTTGTCAGTATGCGGTGGTATTAGTCAGTATGTCGTTGTATTAGTCAGTATGCAGTGGTATTAGTTAGTATTTGGTGGTATTAGTCAGTATATGGTGGTGGTGTTAAACTCAGCACAGTGACCGGGGCCGGAAGCAGTCTGTCTCTGTACAATGTTTAGTGGTGACAACCTGTAACTGCAGCACCGTGACACAGTACAGAGACAGAAGCTTCTGACCCCATTTACTGTGTTTTTATCTGTAATTCCAGTCATGGCCATGATGATACAACATGTAGCCATGCTGCACTCACAACATCGTATCTTAATTTTTCACCGCGCAGCGAGTGGACCTGTGTGCTCTGAAATGCCAGGGCTGATTTTCAGTCCCAGTCCGGCCCTGGTTAGAGTGCACTCCGCAAAGATTATGTATCAAATTTTTATTGAGAATTACATAGAAACCCCATAAGACATGATTAAAAACATCTAAAAGTTCCAATCAGGAAGTGAGTTGAATTAATAGTAACTTTACCATTCTTACTTTTGTTATATTTTGATATTTACAGAAAGGACACAGAGGGGGGGGGGGGGGTGCCGGCCTGGCATGACCGGGAAAACTAGGACAGGAGGGAAGTGTAGGAATGAAAAAAATGTAGTAAGTGGTGTAAGGAGGGGCATTAAAGAGTTAAAAATTTGGACATATGGTGCAGCTACATGGTAAAGTTTTGGTACTGGTTCTGCTGGATGGTACCCTGCCAGACCTCCCTTGATTTTAGACCTTTGAGATGTTTTATGTTACAGTATTTATATGGTTTTTATGTATGCCTGTTCTGTTTTAAGCACTTTAATAAAGAGGCTGTTATTGCCATTTATTCCGACATTTATTTTGTCAGTTGATTCTGTGAGATTGGAAAGGGAGACGGTTTGCTCAGCAATACCCTAAGGGCCCTTTTACACAGAAAGATTATCTGACAGATTATCTGCCAAAGATTTGAAGCCCAAACCAGGAACAGACTATAAACAGGGAACAGGTCGTAAAGGAAAGCCTGAGATTTCGCCTCTTTTCAAATCCAGTCCTGGCTTTGGCTTTAAATCTTTGGCAGATAATCTGTCAGATAATCTTTCTGTGTAAATGGGCCCTAAATCAAATATCACTACGTATGCTTTACTGATTATATACCTTCTTTGTACTAGTGTGATTTAAACACAGTTACTTTTAGATGATCATTTCATTATTTAAAGTTAAGTTTTACATTACAGGGTTACGCTTACAGAAATACCACTGTTCATTCTTAATGCACTGCTGGCATTTGCTTAAAAAAAAAATAATGGAAAAAATGCCACAAAACACTGTTGCCAATTTAAAGGGGTTATCCAGCACTAAAAAATCATGGACACTTTTCCCCCTACTGTTGTCTCCAGTTCAGGTGCAGTTTGCAATTAAGCTCCATTTACTTCAATAGAACTGAGTTTCAAAACCCCACCCAAACTGGAGACAACAGTAGGGGGAAAGTGGCCATGTTTTTGTAGCGCTGGATAACCCCTTTAATGTCACAAATGTGCATATATTCTGCCTTATGCCACTTTTTGTGAGTTTTAGTCCAACAAATGGGTGTGTTTATGGGCTGGCTATAACGCTAAATATTCTAGTTTGCAGAAAGTCATTGTACTGTTGGTATAAATTGAAGGGCCTTTTACACAGGCCAATTATCATTTGAATTTAATCCATAATCTTCTAGTATAAACGCAGCAACAATCAAACAAAGAGCAAAAAGTCAAAAACGTTGTTAATTGCTAATTGTTAATTTCAGTGTAAACACTCTTCATTCACAGTATATGGATACAAATGTAATTACAACCGGTATCTCACATGCTGGTCCTTAGTAAAGTCCTTTACCTTAACGTTCGTCTGAATTATTAGGAGGTATACATCTCTTAGCCACTGCAGCGACTGGCCCGCCAGCTCCCAGGCTAGTAATCATTTAATTTACAGTATACACTAGCTCTCTGCTAGGCTGCATGCTGCTCGTGCAAAAGCCTGTATGGCCGAAATGTGCTACCATGGCTTTTATTGTCTCTAGTTTTGCCTCCCAATCGCAATGTTGGATCTTGATCCGTTTCCAAGTACATTCAGCTTGGCAGACATTGCTTAAACAACCACTAATAACCTCTTTATGGCATAGTAAGACATGTAAGTGCTTGAATTATTGCACGTAGTGAACCTTACCATGTAGCAGAGGGCATATGCAAGTTGCTTGACAACTTCCAGCTTCCAGCTTGTAGGTATAGGACCTTTCTGCTGTCTCCGTTTTAGGTAAAGATCAAGGGCACCCAGAGACACAAATTCCTGAACCATGATAACTAGAAAGGAGTGCATATAATCGATTATTGCACTATTTTATTACAATGTACTACACAAATTATAAAGGGTTATAAGCACAGAATTGGAAACACCAAGTTCAAAATATTTTCCTACAAATTCACAATAGTGCAAACATAGGATCTGATACCCAGATGAGCTTCCAGGTTAGGAGACTTGTTCTCTATGCCTACTACAGGTAAACAAGAAAAAAGACTGTTCAGGGAAGAAAAAACGTATTTTGTTTCTCTCTTTTCTCCGTGTTTTGCACTCCTCCTGGTGAGACCCACATGACCGTAATTAGCAGGAGACACCTGAGTGCTCATGGTTTTAATCCCTCCTGTCTGTCCCATTCTGTCTTTGATAGCTATGGTGAGTGCTATACCTTATCCAGACTTGTGCTGTTTGGGGGCAGCTTCCTCTGCCGGTGGTGCTGGCTGGGTTTTGGTGTGGCATTTTTGGGTCTGGTCCTGTGGCATGGGGGTTGCAGGGCCGTTCCATGGCCTCCCTTCCCTGACACACCTCCCTTCCCTGGCACACCTGCGGGGGGGTGGTCGCTGACTGGCACAGTGTGGACTTAGTGTAGGGACCCATGTGTATCAGATACCTGCACGCGGTACATGGGGCAGTGTGGCTTGATCAATTCACATACAGAATTCTGATGTTTTTTATGCAGCCGAGAGGTACTAGTATCAGCCATAGGTGTGAGGTGCAGCACTCTTTTTCTTCCCTAAACCCAAGAAAAAAGACTGTCATGAGCCGGGCCGCACGCTTGGCTCTCGGCATTGCCGGCCTGTCAAATGCGCCAACTTTGTCCCTGGTAACCGGACTGGCCGGTTGCCACGGGCGCGCTGGCAGCGTCCTTAGTCACCACGCTCTGGCTGAGGGCTCAGCTGGTAATGTTTGTGGTAATGCTGACTGGCAGGTGCAGCTGGATTATGTTTTGTGCTTTGCAGACTGCTAGTTACTTACCCCGGACCTCAGACTTTGAATATTTGTGTTTTGTTTGTCATGTCCGCATTCAGTGTCACACCTATACAGGCTAGGGACTTCAACTAGTTGTCCGCTTTTGCCTAGGGCAATTAGGTAGTGACAGCCGTGCGGATGTCAGTGCCAGGGATCTTGTCCACACTACAAGTCAGAGGTGTCAGTCAGTGGCTGTTTATTTAAAAGGGAACTGTCGGACTGATTCTAACCGGCTCATATCTCCCTATAAGGAGGCCGAGAGGAGGAAAGTATATCTCTGACCTTCATCCTGGACATCGTTCCTGTGCACTTAGTTGTTAACTCCACGGTCCAGTAAGACAGTTTGGAGCACTGAGGCAACTTTAGGAGCACTGCCCCGCCCCCATAAGGCCTATTCGCTCCCGGGCCAGTTCTTTGCTAGAAGGGCAGGGTAGTGCTCCTAATTGTCATATCGGACCATGGAGTTATTTGTATCACAAGTCTATTCATGTGACTGATCCAAGTCTTTTTTAATACTACATGTATGCATAAGAGCACCGGTGCTACTGTATAATTAACCCCTCCTGGGCATATTTTCATTTTTGCATTTTTGTTTTTTGCATTTTTTTTTGCACTTGCATTTTTTCACCTACAGACCTACATAAGCCCTTATTTTTTGTGCAACTAATTGTACTTTGCAATGGCAGGCTTATTTTTTGCATAAAGTATATTGCAAAACCATAAAAAAAATTATATGCACAGTGAAATTGAAAATAAAACACAATATTTTTTATTTGGGGTGGTTTTGTGTTTACGCCATGCGCCATATGGTAAAACTGACTTGTTATGCATGTTCCTCAGGTTGTAACGATTACAACGATATGTAACATGTATAACTTTTATTTTATTTGATGGCTTGTAAAAAATCAAAACCTTTAAAAAAAACTAAATGTTCTTTAAAATCGCTCCATTCCCAGGCTTATAACGCTTTTATCCTTTAGTCTATGGGGCTGTGTCAGGTGTCATTTTTTGCACCATGATGAGTACTTTCTATTGGTACCTTACTTGTGTATATGCAACTTTTTTATCGCTTTTTATCACAATTTTTCAGAATTTGATGCGACCAAAAATGCGCAATTTTGCACTTTGGGATTTTTTTTGGCGCTTATGCCGTTTACCGTGCAAGATCAGGAATGTAATAATTTAATTTTGGGCGATTATGCACGCGACGATATCAAATATGTTTGTTTATTTATTTATTTTTATTTATAAAATGGGAAAAGGGGGTTGATTTAAACTTTTATTAGGGGAGGGTTTTTTTTATTATTAAAAACACTTTTTTCCCCCCACTAATAGTAATTAGAAGCCCCCTGGGGGACTTCTATATACACAGCACTGATCTCCCATTGAGATCAATGCTGTGTATATAATAGAGCACCGATCCATAAGATCGGTGCTCTATTATAATGGTCTGCAGCAGACCATCTAAATAGATTGCCAAGACAGCATCAGCGTCATTCCAACGTTGAGCCCTGGCCGGCTCAGTACACCGGATCTCCCCCCCGCGATCGCATTGCAGGGGGGAGATCCGGCCACTAGACACCAGGGAGAGGGGGACACAAGGCAGTTAGACATGACATGACCGCTGCATTCAACTGTCCTAATTAGCGGGTGTGGCTGATTGGCGGCACCCGCTAATAGCCGCGGTCCCGTGCTGCAGTAAGCAGCCGGGATCACAGCGGTTCAGAGTGGGGCCACGGTGCGGCCCCTCTCTAAACCATCCCCACCCAACCCCCACCCCCCGCAGGAAGTGCTGGTTCGTCCTGCGGAGGGAAGGGGTTAATGTTTAATTAACAAAACGCATCAGGTTTTTAAACTCATTTCCATTGAAGTGAATGGTGCTTAATTGCAAACCACACCTGAACTAGAGACAAGAGTGGTGTTGTCTCTGGAAGAAAGTAGCCATGTTTTTTTTTTAACGCTGGATAGCCCCTCTGTCTCATACAATATCGGTTCTAACGAGTTCACATACAATGTGACTGTCAGGCGCAGGCTAGAAAAAACCTATAATATCTAATGTTTGCAATTTCAGTGCTCTAAAAGTGATCAGTGACCTTCATAGGGATGTAATCCAACTGTGGTATGAGGTTTCACAGAGCTACTAGAGACAGGAGACTATCTGGAGGGAGGGGATTTCCTCACAATCTGGTGAGGAAGGAGAAATGAAAATAATCATAATCATAATCATGGGACTGTCACAAACTTACCTCTTTGCACTCCAGCAAAGGCCGCTTCCCTATCACTGCGGCAACAGAGGCAGGGCAGCTTCTCTGTACCCACTTGGTTTGCTGATGCTGCCAGGGGTGGTTGCTTTCAGCTAGGCCCAGTGATGCGGGCTCCAACCAGACAATAAATGAAGCAGGAGTGCCAAGCCAATAGCAAGTGTCCAGACACTCTTTGCAAATCTAGCGCAGGAGATTTAAACCAGCACTTCTCACCCTTTGCTTGTTCTCCCCTGGCTTTGGCTTTGTCTTTTGATTTTGTACTACACTACAGTCTGTCTTTTTACCTCGGCTTGCTTACGGATTATACTTTGATTCAGATTCAGTACTGTTATTGCACTCTCGGCTCTGACCCTTGGTGTGCTTATTGATTACTCAGATTTGTTGTTTTTCTTTACATATGTTTTTTGATTTGAACTGTTCAGCTATTCTCTCCCCTGACAGCTCCAGCACCGTAGCAGTGTAGAGACCATGGCCCAGTTGGGGTCTGCCACCTAGGGCAGCATGTCAAGTAGGCAGGGCCGGGCTCAGTGTACCTCCCTGATGTGACAGGGACAGAGATCATTTCACGAATAATCTTTAGTGAAATGGTTTGTAGGAACATAAAACATGGGACTAACAGAAAATAAGCAGAGCAATGTGGACCAAACAGTGAGAAACACTTACTCTGTTTTCCAACACATACTCCATGTAAAAGCACTTGATGCTTGTGAAAAAGTTGGTTCATTAAGCTTGCTGCTTCTAGAAAAGACTACAATCAAGAAAGGATGCTGGTCATAAATGGCATTCTATTAACAATCTATCAGTGAATAACAATAACTTATACATGACTTGGGTACATTTTATTGCTAGAGACATTCAAGAGACATTCAAATTCATTTCAAGAGACATGTACATTTTTAGTTGTCTTGATGTTACATTACTGTTAGTGACCCACTGTGATGCTAATAATTGTGGTATAGCAGGTTTCTACATGACCAGTGATATGGCAGCAAAATAAGGCCAATTTAAGACCACATTCACATACTGTATTTTAAAACAAACAATGGCTGTTATTGCAAGTTGTAACAACAGCCACTGTTTATTGACAGTATGCGATTACATTGTAGTGTATAGAACTCTGGCCATAGTGTATATATGCTGCATACACTATAGCCAGTGTTCTATGCGACCGATTGCGACCAAAAATTTCTATTTTTTTCTATTCAGCGAACAGCGGCCGTCCAAAATAGTCTGTGCACACAATGTAAGGTACGGCTTCTGGCTGTACTTTACATTGTGCTCTATGGCTAATTGGAGTGCAAATCAAAAATGAAGTGATGTTCGCCCAGCCAATACTGCAGTATCGGCCGGGTGAGCATCTGAGACATTGGCCATTGTTTGACATGTCAGACACTTGCTGTGTCAAACAATGGCTGATGTTCATGCACTGCATATGTGTCTGTTCGACATGTATGCCAAGCGGGGACCCTGACATATACATAGCATCTATTATACGTAGGGTCACATGGAAAAATTACATATACCGCACAGTATACATTTATGGGATACAGTTCAATGGCATAGCACAGAGATCAATGCTAATCTATCAAGCAAATCCTGACACATACATCATGAACATAGGCCAAAATTAAAAATTCTTTGCCTCTATCAGGTAAATGTGTGGTGGACCCCTCCGATGGTGTGGAGGAGGTACGGGCAGTCACTTGCCAGATGGTTAGGTGTGACGCCAGTCCTTTAGTGGTTGGCTGAGATATAGCCGTGCTCAGTGATGTTATGTCGTGACACCAGTGCCGGTTGGGCACACAGGTATGATGGCACACCTGCTTTTATTTTAAGGGGCCGGATATACCTTGTTCCCCTGTGGTCAGTGACCTGCCGGGCTGTTGCGGGGTCCCTTGGGTACTTATCACCATGGTCTGGAGTGGAATAGTGACCCAACCAGACTATTGGCACTGCCACCCACAGAAAGGGGAGATGACCCAAGGAGTGCATGTGTTCTGTGTCCGTGCTTGACAAGGAACTCACACCCGTACTGCGAGATAAGAGTTCATAGGCTTCTAGCAACTTTGCTCTATCCGGATCAGTTCCTTTACTTTCTATGGATACTGTCCTGCACTGGGTTGAAATGATCCCTAATTGCCCTCTCTAGTAAAGGTTTAACACTGCATAGTGTTGAGTGAGGTTACTTGAAAAGTAACTGTGTTCAGCTGCATGTGCTCTGGTCTACGTCTAGACTGCACAACTTAGACTGGGGACCTAGCAGAAGCCAGGGCCAAACTGGACCACAGTAGAGAGCATTCTGGCTTGTGTCCTTCCTCTAAGTTCCTGGAGTCCAACGACAAAAGACCCTACACTTCCTCTACCCATGTGACTTCCTTCCTAAAGCCCCTGTAAGGTGCGCTGTAAGTGGGTGAGGAGTGCGTATGTGAGAAGTAAAGAGAGAGATGATAGGTGAAAAGAAGAGAGAACTCTCATTGGCGTAAAGATCCATGTGACACACAAACAATAACCCCTTAAGTACTACAGCTATGCAATAACTGAGTATACATACTTGTAATAACATCTTGTAACGAAACTCTGGTACTACTACATCACCACTTACACTTAGGGTGAAATAAATAGCAACACCCGTGGTGCGACACCACAAATAGACAACTATGAAACTGCCATTTAATACAGGATCTGGCACCAAGGTGTTACTAGCAGATTTTTTTAAATTCTGTAAATTGAAACTAACATTTGCTGTAAACATCTTGGTGCCAAATACAATGGGACATTGTAAATGGGTGCAGCAGGTTACATAATGTGGCCAAGCCTTTGCTTGGAAAAAAAGAGACCTATATAACATACTGAAACAAAACCTCTGAGCAATAAGAATCAGTAATAAAGATTAACTATAGTGGCAGGCATAATGTAGATATAATGAACAGAAATAGATACAGTAATTTTTTAGCAAATATTTTAATCCATGGATGTATTTTCTAACCCCCTCCCCCAGAACCTAAAAGAACAGATGCAGTGTCCCAGAGAGGGTGTATCACTGCTGTGGTAAGCATGTGTAGGTCAGTGTCTCTATGTATGTGTATGCTCTAGGATGACGTTAACAAGTTGCACTCCCACCAATAGAATGCATTGCTTGGTACAGCTGATAAGCGTTTTACTGAAGGGGTCAACTATGGATGTGTCTTTTCTCATGTACTTTCCTGTTTATGCCACAGTTTGTTCAACCGACTAAGAACCAATCCCTGAGATGGGCCTTCACACTGGTTCCTCTTAAATTTCCTAGCCTATTACCAGCTAGAGTATAGTGTCACCTGGTGTTTTCCTGACCAATTAAGCAGCTCCCTCAGCAGGGGCAGGTTAACTTTACCATAGGCCCCGGGCTGTTCACCAAGCATGGGGCCGCCACCCTACTGTACATACAGTAGCACAAGCATAGTGTTCGTAGTACAGGATAGAAAATGTCATGCTGCCGTGATCAGTGCAAAATCGTGGTAAAAAAAGCACAATTTTTTTTGCAAATCATGGGAAAACTGTAGCCAGGGACAATACTCCACTGAAAATATAAGACCATTTGGGTGGCCATGGGCTCCCCAGGAGCTCAGGGCCCCAGGATACCGCCCGTAAAGGACCTATTATAAGCCGCTACTGTCCCTCAGTGTATATACCATGAGGTAAAGAAGATTTTAGGCTGATTAATCCAGTACTGTGACAGAGATAGAGAGAAGAGTTGTTCCTGTTAAGGAGTACTTTCCAGTGCCTGGCCTGGAGGCGAGGACCCATTTGTATATGAGGGACTATTTTCTTCAAGTACCTGAACCCTAGCCTCGTCAGGCTAGAGTCTCCTGTGGTGAGGCTGCTGTAGGCTGGGAAGACGGGAATCCTATCTACACTGGAGGGCTAGCATCTAGTCTTCTAAAACACTGCAAAAGTCTACCGGAGGTAATACAAGAGTCATCAGTTAGGTAAGAGCAACTAAAGCCAAGAACTGTGCTGCAACATGCTAGGTTTCCTTAGGGGTCCCCCCGACAGCTAGCTTTACCCACTAGGTGGAGCCTGTGTTCCTGGATCTCTGTCACTCATTGCCCATAGACAGCATTAGTAAGATGTCAAATAAACATTTTTACCTCTTTAAGTACTTTTTGTACTCTGTAGTTCCTGTCCACAACAATTACACTACACCAACTGGTGTGTTTTGGTATCTCCAGGAGTGAGCACATACCACTCTTGGCCACAGTAACTAGTGCCTAAGCAGAACAACACCTGCTCTAGCTAATAATACTTGGCTCCCCTGGGTTACTGCACAGACACATTATTAGGTGACCTGTGTCGGTCCAGCTGATGTTATGTTATGCTGGCTGCCCCTATGGTCAGTAACCTCTGGGACTGTTTAGGGTCACTTGGGCACTTGTCACAGTATTTTGGAATGGTAACAGACCCCCCCAAGGTTGTTGGTACCGCCACTCACAGAAAGGGGAAATAACCCAAGTATATGATGGAGTGCAGGTGCTGACAGAGTAGAACAGAGTCCTGTGCGTTTAGTAAAAATATAATACTTTGCTGAATAATAGCTCATGAATACAGTGCTATACTTACCAGAGAACTTGAAATAGTATGTACTTTGTAGAGACAGAGAAGAGGAGAGGAGTTGCCAGAGGATCCCTGCCCAAAATAGTGAATGTACTCTGCCAGAACAGGTGTAGATACAGAAGAGATAAGAAGATACTCGTACTCACGAATGCTAATAGTGGCTCTGAACTGCCTTATGCCCCCTAGTTGTGGCATACCAGTCCTAAGTGGGCAATACGAGCCTTTGTTATGGGTTATCTGGGTGTAGCAGACTTCCGAGGTTTCCCAGTTGTCTTGCGCTGCACAGTAGGATACGTAGACCTTGCACGGTAGCTTAATGCTACTGGGGTCAATTCTTGCTTCAGGTAACTGCCCTACTCTTTTTAGAGAGGTTCCTGGTGTGGGCAAAGGTTTTCCTAGGTTTCCTCGGTAGAACTTAGCACTGCATACTGATCTTAGCATCTAGTAAGACAACTTTGTAATGGAGCAGTGTTTTAAACATCTGTCCACTTAGACCTCCAACTAATAACTCTCTACTTCCTCCCACCAGGAACTAACTTCTCCTACAGGGGTCAAACTAAACCCTCCTGTGAGTGGTGGGCCTGAGTGTGAGAGAGAGAGGAAAAGAGATAGGACATAAAAGAACAAGATGATTAAGGAGGGCTGCCTCCGCAACGCGTCGGCGCGATTTTAACCAGTTTTTAACTTCACCGTATATGTACCAATAAAGAATTTTTGCACTACCTAAGGAGCTGTGGAAAACCTTTTCTACGTTGGATCTGTATACACGGGACACGGCCCGCAACCATATCCACGTGCTCCACCCTTACCTGGAGACCCGTGTACCTGCATGCACCTCTATTCAGCTGGGGTGAGCTGACTTCCATGTGTATGTTTCTATAAAAGAACAAGCACCTCAGATTGGTCAGCACACAACACATGGTACAAAACAATTAACCCTTTGACTCTTTCAGCTGTGCAACAGGTTAAATAGAACAGGAATTACATCTAGTGGGGAAACACAATACTACATCTCCCAGTCTTGTGAACCTGAGGGAGTGACTTACTAAAGTAATATAGACATCACCAGTGGTGGGACACCACAACTGTATTGAGTAAGAATTCTGTGGAATTACCTCTTGGTAATGTTGGTGAGTGGCATCAAGAATTTTCAGCAGCACATCAACTTCATGCTCTTCCTCTCCATCTGCATCTTTGCGCAACCCGTGAAATATTTTGGTAAAGGAACCTTTTCCTTGGCTTTCCAACTATAAAAGAATTGTGTGGCACAAATATAATTTTACCTTTCTGATTTACTGTTATGACTGATAAATAATGACCAAAAATTTAATATGAGACACATCTATAAAAACTCTTGCAGGCAATAGGTGGAGGTATTGCCAGCTGTAACAAGTTTTTGACATATTACAAAGTCTGTCGATGATATATCTAATTTTTTTCACAGTATCACTGAGCAAAAGTGGCATTATGGGAAAAGCATATTCATTGATTTAGATGGTTGATTAAGTATTGAGTATTAATTGATTCAGCTTACAAAGGTTATATCCTTGAGATGGATCTTTTGAAAGGTTAGTAGTGGGATGTTTCTTCTCTGTCCTTTTGGTGACAAAATCCTCTGAGGGCAACTGTCAAGTAGGATTAAAAGGTTCGATTTCTCTGGGGGAGAAACAAAATATCCAATTCTGTTACTTCTTTATTATTTATAACAGAAGTAGATTATTTCAATTGGTTGGTTGGTTTGTTGGATGGATCAACACAATGCAATGTTTTCCCTTTACCAAAAAAAAAGAATATGCTATAACTTTAAAAGGATTGGCACACCATCCAAATGTAGAGGTAGAAATTCAAACAATATCTTTATTAAATATAAGTGACAACTGACAAAAGAGAATAAACAGTATCCTCCTCAGCAGCAATGGATAATAAGAAAACACGTTGGTCGGCACTTCCACAAGTAAAAATTTTCTTTTATTGTAATACTTTAAAATCCATGTCACAAATGCAAGGAAAAACACACAAAGGCACGATCTATCGCGTTTCTGGCTCTCAGCCCTTAATCATATGATTAAGGGCTGAGAGCCAGAAACGTGATAGATCGGTTCATTAACATGCTATTTATAAGAGTTGTGCCTTACATCAGCACAGGTGCTTTACAACCTACACAGGTGAGAGTTCTATGTGCTTTCTTTCACCACTTCAGCCGTGTCTGATTTACGCTATGAAGCGTTGTCTTAAATTTTGTTAAGGATAAAACAGAACCCAGACACTGGGTATACTGACTGAGAAAGTCTCCCAAGAGAGATGGAATGCGTGGGGCTTGCTGGACCCCTACATGGACCTACCTGACCTTCCACATATTGGGTGATCATTTTCCTTTATCCCTGCCCTAGATTGTTTTGCCATGTACACTATATTATTTCTATATAACCTGTACTTTTTTTGCACTAGTCATATTGGTTTCAATATACACATGTTTATTTCATAGGGCTACAGGTACTAGGCAGGACGGGTCCTCTATACCCACATGTGGATGTGTCTGGGTTCCGTTTTATCTTTAAAGCGACTCTGTACTAACAATCCTCCCCCCCCCCCCCCCCCAAACCACTTGTACCTTCACATAGCTGCTTTTAATCCAAGATCTGTCCTGGGGTCCGTTCGGCAGGTGATGCAGATTTTGTCCTAAAAAACAACTTTTAAACTTTCAGCCCTGTGCCCAATGGCTGGGGCTTAGAGTATCTGTGCCAGGTGCCTTAAAGGAGACCTATCACCCCCCGTGGTGGGGTGACAGGCTCCCGACCCCCAGTTAGATCCCCTTATACGTACCTCATCCCGCCGAGTCCGGCTGCCGCAGCCGATCCCGGGACGGAGATATCCCGGTCAGAAGCCGGCGCGCGCGCTCTGGAGAGAGGTCCGGCGTCCATAGAGAATTAATGGAGCCGGACTCATCTCTGCGGCGCCTGCTTCTGACCAGGATATCTCCGTCCCGGGACCGGCTCCGGCAGAGGGACTCGGCCGGATGAGGTACGTATAAGGGGATCTAACTGGGGGTCGGGAGCCTGTCACCCCGGCACGGGGGGTGACAGGTCCTCTTTAACGTTCCAGCACATGTTTAGTATTCACACAGCTATTAAATAGGAGACCATCTGCCTGGAGCATTCCTAATGATGAGGAGGGCAGGGAGGAGGGACAGAGAGGTTGCGCCAGCCTAATGCATATGTTTTTTAAGGGTTTTTATTCTCTTTTGCCAGTTATATTTTATCTGTAGATTATATATTATTATATTATTTTAATTTCTAGCTCTACATTTGGGTGGTGTGGCAATCCTTTTACATGACATATCTTGCTTTTTTTTTGGTGATATATATGGTTGACATGCCATGATTTTGTGCACCCTGTATCTATATTGTTAGCAGTACATGGTCTTCTTATTTTTGTTGGTTTCCAATGTTTTTCCTTCAAAATCAAAGGGATCTCATACTAATTAGTTGTACTTTATTCATTAGGATTTATGCTTTACTTCAGATTGTAATTCAGAGGAAGATATCTTCTTATGTTAATTTAGTCAATTTGATAGATAAATGTGACTGAACTTTATGATTTTGTTCTCATTGCGAGCATTTTATGCCTTTGTTTTCTGTTTCAATTACCTTTGGTTCTAGGAGGGCAGCAAGATGTCAGACGTGTGGAGACACTACCAAGACGGAGGTTATTGTGCTTGTAATGTTCCAAGAGATTTCGCAAACTGGTGAAGTGGCGTGATATACCAGCTAAACAAAATGTGTCATTCTTACACTGGATGGAGCAGCCCTGGAAATCAATACCTAAAGACGTCTGTTAATGAAGGCACAATAAAGGATACTGAGAAAATGTTATTTGGTAATGGTTTAAGAAAAGAAAACTAAAGCAAAGAAATGTCTTAAAGGATAACTCAAAATTAAAATAAAAGGAAGGCTAGTGTCACACATGGCAGTGTTTGAGCCAAATCTTGAGAATTCAAAAGGAATGGAAAATATAACGGAAGGACTTATGCTTCTGCTTCCTGCTGAATCCACTTTACCACAGTGTCAATTCTCAAAAGAAATGTTATGTGTGACACCTGCCTAAGAATTCACAGTGTTTGCACAAAGCATTTTGTTGCAGTTTTTTGTGGCAGTCAACCTTAGAAGTAAATCAAGCAAGAAGCAATTCATTCAGAAGTCATTAATTCATATTTCACATCCATTTTGAATCCAGTTCTGGCCAAGCAGTAATTAAGGAAGAGATCAGCTAACCTACATTGTATCTCCTAGCTAATCCACAATTAAAAAAAAAAAAAACTCTTGATTTTTTAATGCAAGTGTGTTGGAAATGTAATTTCTAATGATGCACAGTACCTCCAAACAAACAGTTAAAAGAAACCTGTCGTAGTCCTGGAGAGAGCTACGGAGAACATAGCTTCCTCCAATGCTTCCACTTCTCTTTAGTTTATCGATCGCAAACTCTGAACTACAAAAAAAAAAAGAAAAAAAAAAAGCTTTTTATTATAAATAATGGACATCTTAGGCAAGAGGACTATATTAATGAGGCGGTGGGAACAAGAGACTCATATCGGAAGAGGAGTGGGCAGTGGCTTATAAACTAACACATAAGATATCTATTGCCAGTGGGGCTCAGGAAAGAAGCTGTAAGTTGCTTACAAGATGGTACAGATATCCATCTCTGTTTCATGAAATATACCCATGTGTATTGGATTTGTGCTGGCGGTGTGGAAAGGAGAGAGGGACAATGCTACATATTTGGTGCAATGTGCAAGATTGAAGCAATACAGGTTGGGGGTATGCTCTGTCTGTGCATATATTTTGGAGGAGGAGCTTTCTTTTTAACCTAAAATACCCATCCATGTTGCCTAGAAATATGAGAAGGAGAAATCTTGTTAGAGAGTTGTTGACGGCAGCTAGAGCTAACACGAGGTTGACAACATTAGATGGTTGGAGGAATTAGTGGCCGAAAGAAATGATAACTTTGAGGCATATAATAAAATTTGGGAGTCTTGGAACAGATTTTTAGTTTCAACAGATCTGTATAGTAAGATTATATAGGACCAGTATGTTTGTGGGTTTTTGTTATTTTTTTTTGGGGGGGGGGGGGGGTGGACGGACATTTGGGTTTTTATCTTATATGTTTTTGTACTGTTTATCATATGTCTTTTTGGTTTGTTATACTATGTGAAAATAAATAAATGCAGCCTAAGGCTATGTTCACATTACATAAGAGACCGGACATTCTCTGAAAAGATCAGATCTGTAGCGCCACAGAGTTCTGAAGCGGGCGCATCCTTGTGCGCCTGCATCAGAACTCCCCACAGCACACTATGGAGCGTGCAGCCGGAGCACAGACAGGGTTTGCTGCGGCCGCTATTTAATGAAGCCTGCATAAGCATCTCCCATCTCTGCATCTCCCCTGTCTCCTGCACACTCTCCTGTCTGCCCGCACGCCCCCATAAGCCTGCATATCTCCCCTGCCTGCCCGCACTCCCATCAGCCTGCACACTCCTGTTAGCCCCCACATTTCCCCTGTCTGACTGCATACTCCCATTTGACCAAACACTCCCTTGTCTGTCTGTAGCCTGCTCATGTCCCCTGTCAGCCCAAGCACTCCACTGTTTGCCCACAGCCCTCATACTGTATGTTCCCTGTCTGCCTGTACACAGGAGTATGACCTATAAGGTTTTAGGGCGATTATTTTTTTTCCTCATGAGCGAAACACCCCTTTAAGCCTAGACTGTTCACAGTTTCTAGTAACTTGCTACCAAGTCTCTATTTCCTGTGAGAGGGGCTCATGCCACGGAAAGAGATGTTTTTTCCTCTTGAAAGCCTCTGAACCCAATCCACTTAAGTCTAAGTACCTGTGAGAAGGTCAAACCCACAGTTAACCCCACTTAAGCTCAAATACTGTATTCCATTAAAACTGCTCAAAGGTCCCAGTTAACCAAATCTTTGCTGTCCAAGAAACAAAAATGAGCAGAGGGAGACTCTTTATTTATGTGTGAATGACAAGATGAACAAATAAGACATCCTAAACAACTGTACACAGAGTTGTTTAATCAGATCCTTGATTGTGTTACACTCCACAGCTAAGAGAACACAGCAATATGTTTGGATTACTGTATAATGAAGAACAAATAAAGGATTTGTCCTCAGAAAACCATGTCAGACATGTCAAACTTGAAAAACATCTATCCCATGATCAAATGCATGACACTGAGATTATTTGTTGACAGGCACTGTACCTGGCCATGTCTGCAGAATATACAATAAATCGCTAACAGGCTGAATACAGGCTGTAATATACTGCAAGAGATGAGATTGCAGGAGCTTCCGCTGTATCTACCTGGAACAGAAAAACCACTGATCCAGGGAGATACTGCAGGGGTCCAGCTGTCATACTGACCGACGAGCTCCTGGAATCCCCACACAGGTGGCCCACACTATATATATATATATATATATAAAAGGCAGTGAGTTAGGGTGCCTTTATACAGAGAGATTTATCTGACCAATTTTTGAAGCCAAAGCCAGTAATGGTTTTGAAAAGAGGAGAAATCTCAGTCTTTCCTTTATGAATTGTTCCCTGTTTATAGTCTGTTCCTAACTTTGGCTTAAAAGATCTGTCAGATAAATCTCTCAAGGCACCCTTAGAATAGGGACCCTTAAAGATGACTGTTAAATGGTGTATAGGTGTATATTAGGTGTTTAATTCACTTTCTATATGCATTCATGCAAACTTCCATACTATGACTTTGTTTCTATCAGTCTTTTTTCAACCAAAATCAGAAGTGGACAAAAACACAGAAACTTATCATTATAATTTTGCCCTTTTAGCTCCACTCCTAATGTTGGTGAAAAAAAACGGACCAAAATACTGACAGAAATACTATGTATGGGCATAGTCTAAAGCTGCCCTCACACAGTTTTTTTCTGGCTCTTTTTTTTTTTCATGCAAATAATCTTTTTTGTGATTTACATGTTTTAGTGTGCATGACATGACATGATTTAGATGTTTTAGTGTGCATGACATGCCATGACATGACATAGTTGCTAGACCAAAAGGGTACAAAAACACCAGGAAAAAAAAAACTGCACACACACAGCAATGGTGTTTTTGAGCGGACCAGGACAATCCCATTAAAGTCTATGAAGGGAAAACTGCCACAGTTTGGAAAAAATAAAAAAAAAGCCACACCCTCAGCATGCTGCATTTTAGAAAACTGTCACAGAGCCTCAAAAATGCCAGAGAAGAGAGAAAAATGCCACACACACAAAAAAATGTGTAAGGCAAATCATAAACTATTGTTGACTTCCAGTTAACATTTGGCATTTCTTATTTTTACATTGTGGGAACATGGCCCTAGTGACTGTTGATTGATGTGGTAAGGTCATTAAAGGGGTACTCCAGCAGGGGGGCTATTTTGGGATCTGGCCGGGGAGGAGGTGGCTGAGGGAAATGACGTCCACTCACCTCCCCGGTTCCAGCGGCGGATCTCGTATAGCGGCGCTCCGGTCCCCAGTGCCCGGCCGCTTCCTGGTGTCCAACACGGGCTCGAGGCGTGACGTCTCAAGTCTCAA
This sequence comes from Dendropsophus ebraccatus, assembly GCF_027789765.1. Taxonomy (NCBI): domain Eukaryota; kingdom Metazoa; phylum Chordata; class Amphibia; order Anura; family Hylidae; genus Dendropsophus; species Dendropsophus ebraccatus. The sequence continues at coordinate 97,594,005 of NC_091456.1, forward strand.
ATCTTGAAACGGATCCCGCCTCTGTTACTGACTGGCTGAGCGGACTTGAGACGTCACGTCTTGAGCCCGTGTCAGACACCAGGAAGCGGCTGGGTATCGGGGACCGGAGCGCCACGATATGGGACCAGCCACTGGAACCAGGGAGGTGAGTGGATGTCGTTTCCCTCAGCCACCTCCTCCCTGGCCAGATCCCAAAATAGCCCCCCCCACAGGAGTACCCCTTTAAGGGAATGGGTGGGTTACAGTACCAAGACAGGTTATCATGCTTGGGGTTATTTACGCCTGAAAAAAGACATCTTAGGGGCGATTTGATCACAATGTACAAATATATGAATGGACAGTACAGAGATCTTTGTAGTGGTCTTTTTACTCCTAGGTCTGTAACCAGGACAAGGGGCATCCTCTACGTCTAGAGGAAAGAAGGTTTCGCCATCAGCACAGATCAGCTATACTTCTGGAGGAAAGAAGATTTAATTAAATGAATTCAAGGGAGGCCTGGAAGCTTTTCTTGAAAAATATAATATTACATGCTATGGGCATTAGATTTAGGATGATACGTTGATTCAGGGATTATTCTGATTGCCATTGGAGTCAGGAAGGAATTTTTTTTTCCTGTCATCTGCCTCATAAGGGTTTTGTCTTCCCTGGATTAACACAGTAGGGTTACCTTAGGTTGAACCTGATGGACTCTTGTCTTTTTCAACCTTTTTAACTAGGTTACTAAGTCTAAAGTTAAAGTGTCACTATCATGATAACTTTCTAAATCAACAGTAGATGTGATATGAAGCAAGTTTGCAATTTTAATTCATTATTTTTTTTATTTTATTTTTTTAGTTATCATGGAAAACACAGCACTGTTTTTTTTTCTGAAAAAAAAAAAAAAATGAAACAGTCAGAAAACAGGAAGTCCTGTGTATCCCAGCCCATCTGAGCACTCACAGAGAGAAGGCAGTCACGTGATTGACGGACACATTGAGCCGTAACTCTCTGTACTGGCCGGAATTCCTGTGTTTAGTCTCTTTTTTTCAACCAGCACAAGTCAGAGAGGAGAGGAGACTGGACCTGGATTTCTTGTAAATTCAGCTTTGTTTTACAGCATGATAACAAAATAATAATAATAATAATAATAATAATAATAATAATAATAATAATAATAATAATAATAATAATAATAAATAATAATGAATGTATATTGCAAACTTGCTTTATTTCACATCTACTGTTTATTTAGATATTGAAAGTCATAACAGTGACACTTTAAAACGTACCTGTGCCTAACCACAGCACAGGAACTACATGTTGGATTTTGAACAATTTTAATCAACCATGAAGTTGCCTATAAATTGGACTCTCAGTTTAAGCATTTACAAAGGGCATGCAAAAGATCCTTGATAAGTGACATAGTCATGGTTTTTGGTTAAAGGAGAAGTCCAGCCATAAACCTTTGTCAGATGGCCATCATTGATTTATTAACTTTCCCCATGCCCACGGTGCGCCGCCTGACTGATTTTGGGACCCCCCCGCCGCAAGGCATTTTCCTCCTAGTTGTGATGACATCATGACTCAGCAGGGCCGCTTTAACCAGAGGGCACATGGTGCACGTGCACCGGGCCCACTGGTTAAAGGGGCCCCCCGAGCAGGCCGGCCGTTGCTATGTGCGACCAATGCGGTCGCACAGGGCTCCGGCCACCAGCCTGTCATGGGGGAGCGCCATGGATGGGTAATCTACTTACCCCTCCATGGCGCCCCCTGCAGGGCCCCCCCGTCCGCCGCTGCCCCCGCCCGCCCGCTGCTGCTGCGGCGCTTCAGCGCTGCAGCAGCAGCGACACTGACAGAGAGAGAGCCATTGGCTCCCTCCCTGTCAGTCACTCTTGTGGCCGCACTTCCTGCAGTCACAAGAGGCCGCACTCTCCCTCTAGCGGCCGACGTCACTGGAGCGTCGGCGCGAGGGTAAGGGGAGTGCAGCCTCTTGTGACCGCAGGAAGTGCGGCCACAGGAGGGAAGAGAAGAGGAACGCGTGGACCCAGGTGAGTAACAGTGTTTGTTTTTTTCAATGTTGTATGGGAGGGGGAGCGCATATACTACTGGGGAGCACAGGGGAGCTATATACTACTGGGGAGCACAGGGGGCTATATACTACTGGGGAGCACAGGGGAGATATATACTATGGGGGGGCACAGGGGGCTATATACTATTGGGGGGCACAGGGGGCTATATACTATTGGGGAGCACAGGGGAGCTATATACTATTGGGGAGCACAGGGGGCTATATACTATGGGGGAGCACAGGGGGCTATATACTACTGGGGAGCACAGGGGAGATATATACTATGGGGGGGCACAGGGGGCTATATACTACTGGGCAGCACAGGGGGCTATATACTATGGGGGGGCACAGGCGGCTATATACTATGGGGGAGGACAGGGGGCTATATACTATGGGGGGGCACAGGGGGCTATATACTATGGGGAGCACAGGGGGCTATATACTATGGGGGAGCACAGGGGGCTATATACTATGGGGGAGGACAGGGGGCTATATACTATGGGGGAGCACAGGGGAGCTATATACTACTGGGGAGCACAGGGGAGCTATATACTATGGGGGAGCACAGGGGGCTATATACTACTGGGGAGCACAGGGGAGCTATATACTATGGGGGAGCACAGGGGAGCTATATACTATTGGGGAGCACAGGGGGCTATATACTATTGGGGAGCACAGGGGGCTATATACTACTGGGGAGCACAGGGGAGCTATATACTATGGGGGAGCACAGGGGGCTATATACTACTGGGGAGCACAGGGGGCTATATACTATGGGGGAGCACAGGGGGCTATATACTATGGGGGAGCACAGGGGGCTATATACTATGGGGGAGCACAGGGGGCTATATACTATGGGGGAGCACAGTGGAGCTATATACTATGGGGGAGCACAGGGGGCTATATACTATGGGGGAGCACAGGGGTCTATATACTATGGGGGAGGACAGGGGGCTATATACTATGGGGGAGCACAGTGGAGCTATATACTACTGGGGAGCACAGGGGGCTATATACTATGGGGGAGCACAGGGGAGCTATATACTATTGGGGAGCACAGGGGGCTATATACTATGGGGGAGCACAGGGAGCTATATACTATGGGGGGGCACAGGGGGCTATATACTATGGGGGAGCACAGGGGGCTATATACTATGGGGGAGGACAGGGGTCTATATACTATGGGGGAGCACAGGGGGCTATATACTATGGGGGAGCACAGGGGGCTATATACTACTGGGGAGCACAGGGGGCTATATACAATGAGGGAGCACAGGGGGCTATATACTAGGGGGGAGCACAGGGGGCTATATACTATGGGGGAGCACAGGGAAGCTATATACTATGGGGGGGCACAGGGGGCTATATACTATTGGGGAGCACAGGGGGGCTATATACTATGGGGGAGAACGGGGGCTATATACAATGAGGGAGCACAGGGGGCTATATACTATGGGGGAGCACAGGGGAGCTATATACTATGGGGGAGCACAGGGGAGCTATATACTATGGGGGAGCACAGGGGGCTATATACTACTGGGGAGCACAGGGGGCTATATACTATGGGGGAGCACAGGGGGCTATATACTATGGGGGAGCACAGGGGGCTATATACTACTGGGGAGCACAGGGGAGATATATACTATGGGGGAGCACAGGGGAGCTATATACTATGGGGGAGCACAGTGGAGCTATATACTATGGGGGAGCACAGGGGGCTATATACTATGGGGGAGCACAGGGGAGCTATATACTATGGGGGAGCTATATACTATGGGGGAGCACAGGGGAGCTATATATTATGGGGAGCACAGTGGGGCTATATACTATGGGGGAGCACAGGGGGCTATATACTATTGGGGAGCACAGGGGGCTATATACTATGGGGGAGCACAGAGGAGCTATATACTATGGGGGAGCACAGGGAGCTATATACTATGGGGGAGCACAGGGAAGTTATATACTATGGGGGAGCACAGGGGAGCTATATACTACTGGGCAGCACAGGGGTCTATATACTATGGGGGAGCACAGGGGAGCTATATACTATGGGGGAGAACAGGGGAGCTATATACTACTGGGGAGCACAGGGGTCTATATACTATGGGGAGCACAGGGAAGCTATAAACTATGGGGGAGCACAGGGGAGCTATATACTACTGGGGAGCACAGGGGTCTATATACTATGGGGAGCACAGGGGGCTATATACTATGGGGGAGCACAGGGGGCTATATACTATGGGGGAGCACAGGGGGCTATATACTATGGGGGAGCACAGGGGAGCTATATACTATGGGGGAGCACAGGGGGCTATATACTACTGGGCAGCACAGTGGGCTATATACTATGGGGGAGCACAGGGGGCTATATACTATGGGGGAGCACAGGGGGCTATATACTATGGGGGAGCACAGGGGAGCTATATACTATTGGGGAGCACAGGGGGCTATATACTATTGGGGAGCACAGGGAGCTATATACTATTGGGGAGCACAGGGGTCTATATACTATGGGGGAGAGCACAGGGGGGCTATATATTATGGAGAGCACAGGGGGCTATATACTATTGGGGAGAGCACAGGGGTCTATATACTATTGGGGGAGCACAGGGAGCTATATACTATTGGGGAGCACAGGGGAGCTATATACTATTGGAGAGCACAGGGAGGCTATATACTATTGGGGGAGCACAGGGGGGCTATATACTATTGGGGAGAGCACAGGGGTCTATATACTATTGGGGGAGCACAGGGAGCTATATACTATTGGGGAGCACAGGGGAGCTATATACTATTGGAGAGCACAGGGAGGCTATATACTATTGGGGGAGCACAGGGGGGCTATATACTATTGGGGGAGAGCACAGGGGGGCTATATACTATTGTGGGAGAGCATAGGGGTCTATATACTATTGGAGAGCACAGGGGGGCTATATACTATTGGGGGAGAGCACAGAGGGGCTATACACTATTGTGGGAGAGCACAGGGGGGCTATATACTATTGGGGGAGAGCACAGGGGGGCTATACACTATTGTGGGAGAGCACAGGGGGGGCTATATACTACTGGGGAGAGTGCACAGGGGGGCTATATACTAATGGGGAAGTGCACAGGAGGGCTGTATATAACTGGAGGAGCACATGAGGGTCTATATACTACAGGGACACCTTAAAACTATGGAGGCACAGAGGGGTGTAACTATGTAGGAGTACAGAGGGGTGTAACTACTGTATAGGGGTACAAGGGACCTAACTACTGGATGTGTTGGAGCCTAAAATATTTGTCTGGCAGATTCTGGAGAGAAGATTCACAGCCAGGAGAAGACTTCAAGGTGGCCCAGGCTGGATGGAGAGAAAAAGAAAAGGTGACAGACTCTGATCGGAGAAGACGCCCCCGGTGAGTCACTGGATGTAACTGCACTCTGTTATAGGGTTGTAGTGTTAGGGGTCATGATGTGGCGGTATTATGTAATGGTATCATTGGTGATATCTTTCTGTTTTGTTCAGTGCAGTTTTCATGTAATATGTAATCACTGTATGGTGGAAATAGTGTTATAAGGTAACTACTGTATATATTGGGGCTCCTGATACAGTGTGGGGGCAAATTCAGTACATTATACAATGTGCCAAAAGGGAAGGGGGGGCCCACTCTTGAGGGCTGTGCACTGGGCCCACCAATGTATTAAAACGGCCCTGTGACTCAGGGAAAAAATCCCGACCCGGCTGATGGACGGCCTGCTCGGCCAATCACTGACTGAGTGAGCGGGCTGTCAATCAGCCGGGTCTTTATGTTGGCTTAGAAGATGATCCCGGAGGCCGGCAGGGGTCCCAGAGCCGCGATCTGGCACTGGATAGCCACGGGGACAGATGAGTAGCGGTGGTCATTATGTTTCCTCTCTGCCTCTGCTTTTCCAGCAGCTCCGGACTTCTCCTTTAAAGTGTCACTGTCGTTAGGGGGGAGAGCTTCAAACTGCTTTTTGATGATAAAAATTCATTTTTTTGGCTAATAAAACCAACTACAAAGTTTCTTAAAATTGCCTGTACTATTGATTTCTGCAATAAAATTCTTAACGACAGTGACACTTTAAGTTGCACTTAAGTTTCCAGAATTCTACAGTTTCAAAGTCACTTTTCAAATGAGTGCTCAATAAGGAGAAAGACAGACTTCCAGTATAAAGAAACTGATGAGAAGGGATGTTATCTGTTCAATCTTTAAATACACTGGTAGGTTTTTTCATGAATGTTTGCTTCAATGCTATTATGTTTGCTTCAATGCTAACTTATAAATGTCCTTTCTTGAGAATTTCTAGCACTTACTATCACTTACTATCATCCAGTTTTCTTAGAGGCGCTCTCTCCCCATGGCTGGGGCCTGGTCTAGGCAGACGGTTAAAATTTACCCTCCGTCATGGCTGCTGCTGGCTTAGCAGTGAACTCCACTCTTTGCCTTGAATTTCAGGTATCCATGGCTACAAACACGCTGTTATGGGTGTGGGGGGGTCATGCTCATTGGGGGGGGGGGGCAGGTGCCAATTCGTAGACATAGATACCCAAACTTCCTGCTGAAGAGTGGAGTTCACCACTGAACCGATAACAGCTGTGATCACAGGCACACATTAAGGGTATAAACCCACACACCTTGTATGCAGCGTATTTACTGCTGCGATACGCAGAAAACTCGCAGCAGATTAGATCTGAATAACTGAACACAGCATCAAATCTGTACCAACAAATCTGTTGCGTATTTGTTGCATATCTGCTGCGTATACTGTGTGTGGGTTTATACCCTTAAGGACAAATCCGGTGAAAAGCTTTTCCCAAGTATTTGAAACACATTACAAAGTTATATAACTTTGTAATATGCCTTAATCACCTATCTGCCCCCTTCCCTATGTTTCCCCCCCCCTCAACCTCCCACCAGTAAGTAAAGTAAACTCATTCTTACCTAATGAATGTTGACCCCTGGCTGCTCTGTGTTAGCCATTTTGTGCCATTGACATCATCAAGAGGGATGCCGGTCTAAGCCCTATTAGCCCAGCCTCCCTTTGTCAGATGACTCAGGTTGCTCGGCTCTGATTGGCTGCGCAAACTGTAAGCCATCTAACAGTTCTACAGCATCAATTAGACATCACAGGAGACAATGTACATCATGGGAAAGGCCAAACCAGGAAGCGAAGAAAAAATAAAAAAGACACCAACTGGAGCTTCAGTTCAGTTTTTTATTTTTATCAGCGCCGAAGTTGTCCTTTAAGGTAATATCAGTTTAGGATTTTTATATGCCCTATTAGGAAATTCTAACTTAGTAGAGGATGGTTCCCTGTTCAGTATCTTCAGCGAATCAGAAAGCACAATGGTGTCTCACCTCAGCTACTGATTGAGATGAAGGGGCCATATCTTATGCTGACCCAAAACACTGAAAGAGTTGGGAATCTAAAACAGGAATTTGTGACAGCAGCGGCAACAGGGCGGCAAGGATGTTAAAGAAAACAATCTTTTTTTTTTAATTATTCTTTCATTTTGTTGCTACTTATTTTTATTTTCTAAATATGTATTTTTGTGGCTGTATCTTTTACTTTATTCTTATACCATTATTCTTTATGGGCTTGTGCCAGCTCTTTTCAAAAGTGTCTGTAAGAGTCCAAAATTTAATGGCGACAATACCATGATTCTTTGCCCGTCGCTCCGTCCATAAACAGTGATCTTGTGTTATCCAGCACGGGATCGCTGTGTATTTCTAACTTTGACTATCTGGTTCCCTAAGTCTATTTAAAGATACAGGCCGTCTTTGCAGTCTATATCTAATACTTTACCTAATCCCCCGTCCCCTGGCTGTACCACTGGGCATCACCTTCTTTGTGACATCACTGCCTACCAGTGCTGGAACGCAGTGAAATCACCAAGATGGCGGCGCCTGTTGGTACAGCCAGGGGATGGAGGATTAGCTAAAGTATTGGATACAGACTGCAAAGGCAGCAAATAGCTTTATAAATAGACTTAGGCAGAGATATAGGTTCTCTTTAAGTATAGCAACAAAAACTACAATCACCAGAAGGGGCACACTCGCATTGCCAACTTAGTAATTATATATCAATACCACTGCTGGGTGAGGTGCAAAGTATCTACTTCCGTGTAATGACAGGCAAATTAAATATATAATACCTATTTACAAAAAATGCCAAACTACTACAAAATCCAATAAATTGGATTATTTATAAGATTTTGTAGTAGTTTAGAATTTTTTTGTAAATAGGTATTATTTATCTCTGTAAGTATAGCTTTTTTATGTTTACCACCTGCCACCTGGATGAGAAAATAAGTGAATGTCAATCAATTAATAACTTACGTTATTGGACCATGACACTGATTATCCAAATTCCATCGCAGTCTTGGTGGAGCCACTTCTTCACAAAAATAATGCTGGGAGTCTGTAGTCAACCGGTAATATCCATCAACCAGAGACGCAAAAGAAAGAGCATCTCTCAACATTCGGAACTGTGCCTCCTTAGGGACAATTAAACATGAATTAGATGACATGTACTATTACACACATTACAGGTGTGTCTGATTACAAACATTGCATTATTTCCTGTATTTTGGCTTAAAGTCAACCTGTCACATTAACTACTAGCCTAAGTATCATCATAGTTTAGAGATGAGTACAATGCATTTAGCTATATGTTGTATTCCATGACTTACTTCATATTTTTTGTGAAAAGTTGTGAAAATGTTGCAATCAAAGGATGTGAGTCCCATTTTCCAACCCTCACAGAATTACTGACAGCTTCCTTCTATCAGTATAAAGCATAGTGTTGCAGGCTTTGAGACCCTCCTCCAGAAGGCATTTCCCGCCAGCTCTGATGTCGTCACAACAGCTCCGTCAGCCAATTAGCGACTGCAACAGTTTCCTGCAACAGTCACTGACTGGCTGAGCAGGCAGTCCATCAACCCAGTTGTGACATTCCACCCCAAGGAGATCCCAGATCCTGGCGGGAGTCATGGAGCAGAAAGCCAGCACTGCAAAGGCACAAGGAGAAGTAAGTAATGGTTGTTTATTATGTTTCCTCCTGTCCCTGCTGGCTGACATTTTTTAAAAATCACCGGACCTCCCCCTTAACACACACATATCCTCCGCCCAGATTTATCTCCCAAAGTCTGCAAAGGTCCCTATACATCTTAGACTTTAGTTAGCCATATCCGCAGCTCATGTCGGCTTCAGTCAATAATGTAAGGTGTATGGGGCTCTCCTGAATAACCACCAACAGATTATGGCGGTGTTGATAGGGGTTGCGCTCTGGCTGAGGTTTACCCCTCTCCTCTCAATAGAGAATACTGGAATGCTCAGCCATGCCAAAAAATTCCTGTGTATGCGAAGGACAGGCGGTGGATGGGAGAGATAACTTACCGTCAGTTATGAAAGTGTATGGTCACCTTTATACAAATGCAATATTTTGCAAACCTTTTATTTTGTAATCCAATTAATATCTCACTGCAATAAATTAAGCGTGTTAATTTGGTCCAAAGGACCAAGAATATTATGTTTTATTATAAAATATGTTTTTAACATCATCCACCTTTGTGTAATTTCCCCAGCCTTGGCTTGCATGTATTGAGATTTCCATGAAGTACAAATACACAACAGTTATACCTATAGCTCCAGAGATATTATCCCCTGCCTTTCAGTTAAGTACAGACCCATATCTCCCAATTAGATGACTGTTCAGATGTACTGTATGACGTATGAAGGATTTCTAGTAAGTATAACTGCCGTGACCCGGGGTGCTGAGGTGTTATGCAGCATGGTAGGCGTTTGGTGTTTTGTGGCTGGTTCACTTGTCACAGTGGCCAGGAGTGGTGCTACCCAACTACGAACATGGACACTAGCACTCTTGAGGGTAGAACATTGTGAGGGTGCAGATCTGGCAAGCAAATAAGAACAGACTCCCATGTTTAACCTCTTGCCTCTTCAGCCTATTTTGGCCTTAATGCCACGGGCAGGGGTGTAGCTAGAAATAGCTGGGCCCCATAGCTAACTTTCCAATGGGGCCCCCCCCCCTTCCCTTCTGGCTACTGGGAAAGAAATGGACGTATGGTTTCGGCCACATGCATTGTCTGAATTTTTCTTTCTACATGGTTTTTAACTGCTTAAAAAATAATCAAGGTTGCATATGATCTGCATATTGTCTGTAGCGATTCTCCTCACAGGATTGGTAGGCAACAGCTTCAGACAATGCACATTTAAAGCATACAGCCACACCAGACCTGACCAATACCGCCATACTGTGACTGGATAACCCCACCACACCAGACCTGAACAATACCACCATACTGTGATTGGATAACCCCACCACACCAGACCAGACCTGACCAATACCACCATACTGTGACTGGAAAACACCGCCACACCAGACCTGACCAATACCACCATACTGTGACTGGATAACGCAGCCATACCAGACCTGACCAATACTGCCATACTGTAATTGGAAAACATTGCCATACCAGACCTGACCAATAACATCATACTGTGACTGGATAATACCAACATAGCAGACCTGACCAATACCACCATACTGTGACTGGATAACGCAGCCATACCAGACCTGACCAATACTGCCATACTGTAATTGGAAAACATTGCCATACCAGACCTGACCAATACCACCATACTGTGACTGGATAATACCAACATAGCAGACATGACCAATACCACCATACTGTGACTAGATAACATTACCATACCAGACCTGACCAATACCGCCATACATATATCCAGCCTGCTACTGCACGTACATGTATCCAGCCTGCTACTGCACGTACATATATCCCGCCTGCTACTGCACATGCATATATAGAGCGTGCTACTGCACGTACACATATCTGGCCCGCTACTGCACGTACATATATCCAGCCTGCTTCTGCACGTACATATCCGGCCTGCTACTGCATGTACATATATCCAGCCTGCTACTGCACGTACATATCCGGCCTGCTACTGCACGAACATATAACCGGCCTGCTACTGCACGTACATATATGTGGCCCGCTACTGTACGTACATATATCCAGCCTGCTACTGCGCGTACATATCTGGCCTGCTACTGCACGTACATGAATCCAGCCTGCTACTGCACGTACATATATCCCGCCTGCTACTGCACATGCATATATAGAGCGTGCTACTGCACGTACACATATCTGGCCCGCTACTGCACGTACATATATCCAGCCTGCTACTGCACGTACATATCCGGCCTGCTACTGCACGTACATATATCCAGCCTGCTACTGCACGTACATATCCGGCCTGCTACTGCACGAACATATAACCGGCCTGCTACTGCACGTACATATATCCGGCCCGCTACTGTACGTACATATATCCAGCCTGCTACTGCGCGTACATATCTGGCCTGCTACTGCACGTACATATATCCAACCTGCTACTGCACATACATATCCGGCCTGCTACTGCACGTACATATAACCGGCCTGCTACTGCACGTACATGTATCCAGCCTGCTACTGCACGTACATATATCCAGCCTGCTACTGCACGTACATATCCGGCCTGCTACTGCACGTACATATATCCAGCCTGCTACTGCACGTACATATCCGGCCTGCTACTGCACGAACATATAACCGGCCTGCTACTGCACGTACATATATCCGGCCCGCTACTGTACGTACATATATCCAGCCTGCTACTGCGCGTACATATCTGGCCTGCTACTGCACGTACATATATCCGGCCCGCTACTGTACGTACATATATCCAGCCTGCTACTGCGCGTACATATCTGGCCTGCTACTGCACGTACATATATCCAACCTGCTACTGCACATACATATCCGGCCTGCTACTGCACGTACATATATCCGGCCTGCTACTGCACGTACATATAACCGGCCTGCTACTGCACGTACATATATCCAGCCCACTACTGTACGCACATATATCCAGCCTGCTACTGCACGTACATATAACCGGCCTGCTACTGCACGTACATATATCCGGCCTGAGTGGTAGCTAGCTTATCACAAAGTCCCAACACACACTCCATAAGTGTTCCTATTACCAGGTGTTGGTGCAGGACACAAACGCAAGGAGTTCAGGGATTACTGCAGAATGTTAACGCTGTCGCTGTCTCCGTTCTAGGTCCCGGCAGGGGGAGGGCTAGGGGTCAGAGGTCATCCAACCTCACAGGATGCTCCTCCTGCAGGCAGCCTCTAGCTGTTGCAGGAGGAGAGGAGTCTCCAGTCAGGATGGAGGTAGAGGCTGCAGCCATGCTTTATCTCCCCATCTCTCTCTCTCGCTCTCTCTCTCTCTCTCTCTGTGATGCTGCTCCCTGCTGGTGGATGTTCCCGGCATTTCTAAGATCACCATTCTCCCCTGGTTAGCTCGTGTCAGAATAAACGTCCTGAACAGCTTACCGGGGCACATGATACATGAAGTTCCCTCTGTCGGGCCCCTTGAGGAGGCGGGCCCCGTAGCAGCAGCTACTGCTGCTACGGTGGTAGTTCCGCCACTGGCCCAGGGCCTATTTTTCAAATCTGACCTGTCTCTCTTTATGTAGTTGTAACTCTGCTGTGCTTTTAACTATCAGGGTTATTCTGAGATTGTTTTTTGTGACATATTCCTCTTAATGTTTGTGGTATACTTTGGTTGATACACTCAGTCGGTTTTTTGTAAAAAAAAACAAAACAAAAAAAAACACATTTGCGCACAATTAAAAAAAATTACATTTATTTAAACTTAATATTACTGCAACATCTACAACATGTCTACTTTATGGTGACATCATTTAGTGAACTTCCTTTTACTTTTTAGGATGTTAGAGGACTTTGACATTTTGCAGCGATTTTTTAAATTTTCATAAAAATTTCAATTCTGATTTTATTAGGGACCAGTTCAGTTCTGAAGGGAATTTGTGGGGCCTGTATGTTAGTTATCACCATAAATCCATCCACTGTAAAAACTGCACCCCTCAAAGTATTCAGAGTAACATTTCATAAGTTTATTAACCCTTTAGGTGTTTCGTAGAAATTTAAGCAAGTGGGAGAGGAAATTTAAAAATTTCATTTTTTTTGGCAGATATTCTATTTTAATAAATTTTTTCCTCAATGGGACCGCTGCGGTTCCTTGGACCACAGCATCTATGGGGTTAACTGCCTGGGGGGAGCGCGGCTCCTCCCACTACCCGATCATTGTTAGGGATAGCGCCGGGGGAGGCAGGGATAGCATAACGTTTGGGAAACGTCATGTTGCATAAACTACCTGCATTACATGACGTTTCCCAATCGTCATTTTGCGGCAAGGGGTTAAGCAAAGGTAACTTTAACTTAGGAACTTCAGTGCAATACACTTGTGCAGATACAGGTGATAGTAGTGCTGAAGGTAGTGACTTGAAGAGGTATGTGTTGAGCTCAATTTGTAGTGTTCGTGAGAAGCAAGTATAAAGTTGAGCTGCTGAGTGGCATTTTACAGGTAGAAGAAGGAGGATTACATGAGCCTGGGTGGTGGCCAGGCAGGCTTCTCTATAATGCCTTGCAGTCATTCCTTTATGTAAGCCAAACAATTATGCGTAAGTAAAGGGGTGAGAGAGTCTTTTAGTGATGACTGCCACAGTGAAGTGAATCATAGCAAGGCAGCCCGACAAGAAAATCCAGCTGATCTCTGGGAAAGACATGGAAGAGAAAGCACTTCAGTTAGGGAATACAAAGTTTGTATTGTTCAGTGTCAGCCATGCATCCTGCATGTGTCCAAGAGAAAATGTAACTCTTCCTCATAGCACTATGCAATCAGAGGTTTGCTTCACATTCAGTGTAATCAAAATTATACTACTCTTCACCAATCAAACATTTATACTCTGGTTTTAAACCAGCCTGAGTGTATGGTAAACCTTTACTTTTTAGGCAGTACAGATCATCAGGGATGCGTGTCACATACTCAGGACCCCTCAAAGAGACCAACAAATTTATCATTAGGAATGACAGTGGCATCAGTAATATCATCAGCCTGATATTAGATCAAATACTCACAATGAAACAACACTGTACCCTAATGGCAGACTGCTCAGGAGTACAGGAAAGGCATAAATCATGGCACTGCAGATGGGCTGCCATATGAGGAGAACCTGTCCATGAGATATGTTTGGGAAATGGCCTGTATCTCTGTTCCCATGTAACTTTATTAAGGGGAGCAGGTGTATTAAAAGGCGGCTTTTGGGGATGTCTTTTTTTTTTAATATTGCTAACACAACGTGATATTGACAAGCCTATATCCTGCTTTGTCTCCTAATGTCTGGTATGTAAAAATATTCCCCTGGGCCAATTAACATCTAAACGTGGATTTGATAAAGTTTTATAATTCTAGTAACCTCCTTCCATGTTCACTATGATGATACAAGTAGAGGACCTAAGGATATCAGATTGATCTACAACTCCTTCCCATGTTTCTGCAAGCAGACAACGGTCTCCACCAAAGAAACTGCTAAGTACTATACTTTTCTTTTATTATTTTTATTATTTTTTTCTGTTTGGAACAATTTATGTATGTCCTTTGCTTTTTGCTTATGTATCACTCCAGCACAGTACCTTTGCATATCAAAGACTAATACAGACTAATACTAATACAGTTATTCTCTGTTGCTCTAAGGCTGTGTTCATACAATGCAGTTTTCTTGCAGTACTGTTTTGTAAGTTGTTACTTGTATGTGTTTACTTTGACTGCTAGAGTACAGTTGTTACCAGGGAGTACAATGTGTTTGTGGTCTTTGTGACCTATTGCCTATATTTTTTAAGCTGTGACAGTGTTGATGTTTCTGGGTATATAGTCTGTTTCGGGTATGTGCTCAACTGTCACACAAAGCAGGAGTATCCGACACTACTGAAAAATGTGTAATAGCAGGCTTACCTCTACTGGCTTGGCATAAAGCTGTGCACAGAGACTTGTGGTACTCAGCAGTTAAAAATTAGCCGTTGAGTTTTCAATCCACAACACCAAGAAAAAAAAGGTAGCAAGCGGCACTCACCATGTCACTTCTTTCGGCGGATAGCAGAATACGCTGGGCCATAGAATTGTGTCTATGGAGCCGGCGGAAAGGCGTGCGGCCGTGCGTGCGGACAGATAACGGAATTCGGCGGACATTATCAGCGACAATTCCTCAGTATGAACCCACCCTTATGGTGTGTTTACACAGAGAGATTTATCTGACAGATTTTTGAAGCCAAAGCCAGGAATGGATTTGAAAAGAGGAGAAATCTCAGTCTTTCCTTTATGACCTGTCTGTTTATAGTCTGTTCCTCTGTGTAAACGCACCCTGAGACTGGGACTGCAGTAGTCACTGAGGGTGCATTCACATGTACCGACTTCACAGCGGATTTAGACTGCTAGTTTCGCAGCAAATTAGCTGCAATACTCAGTATCATAATAGCCTATGGCCCTGCATTCTCTCAGTAGATTTTTCTTCCTCTAGGAGAATGCAGTGGTAGTCTGGTTTAACTATTTAACTATTGTGGGGTTAAACATAATAAACAGCCGCAGTCCCCAGTGTTCTCCTACTTAAATGTCTAGATCCTGACTCACTGATGGCCTGCTTGGCCAATCCCTGAGCTGTCCTGCTGCAGCCAGCGATTGGCTGAGCGTCCGCTCAGTGAGTCAGGACCTGGAGACCCAAGCAGGAGTGTGACAATGGGGCTCTGGCAAGTAAGTGCTGTGAGGCACAGGGGAATAGGTGGTTTTCCCTGCAGGGTCAGCTAGTACTTGGGCAATTGTCACATTAGCCTGGAGTGGTGTTGGACCCACCCTGGACAATTGGTGCCTCCCCATCGCAAAAAAAGGGGTTAACCTAAGTGCACATGTGTGTGTAGGTGCGGGTGCAAAAGAAGGAAGCAAGAGTCATGTGCGTTGACAAAAATAGAACAGTTTACTGGAAGTGATCGTAGTGCAATACAAGTAAACGAAGATGTGGAGTCCAGTGCAATACAACTGTTACAGTTAGTAATAACTTAGGTGCTCACAGTTAAGGTAGAGAACCTATGCTTGTAGTAGTAGGTGCTTTGTAGTATAAAAAGAGAGGAGAGGAGCTGCCAGAGGGGCCCTGCCCAATGTAGTAATGTGCCCTGCCGGAACAGTTTGAGTTGAAGAGACTACTCGTACTCACGGATGACTGGTACTTCCTTAACCGCCTTATGCCCCCTAGTTGCGGGCTACTCATCCTAGGTGGGTAGTAAGAGCCCCAGTCCTTGGTTACCTGGGTGAAGCAGACTCCCGAGCCTTCCTAGTTATCTTGCACTGCGCAGTGGGATAAATAGACGTTCCTTAGCTTTGTCCCACTGGGGTCAGTTCCTATAGCTTGAGGTAACTGCCCTACACGTTTTAGACAGGTTTCTGGTGTAGGCAAGGTGTATCCCTGTTTGGCTTCTCTACCCTGATGGAAGCTTAGCACTGCATAGCTAGTTGGTTACTTGCATTAAAAAAAGTCTTTATAAGTTGCTGTCCTGTGTCCCTGTCAGGGGATCTAGCCAAAGCAAGGCCCTGGCTTAACTTCCGTAGAGACTCCTCTGTTAGCTTCTATTCACACAGAGAACTAGACTAAAACTGACTACTTCCTCCTACCATGAACTAACTCCTCCTACAGGGGCTAACTAAACCCTCCTATGAGTGGTGGGTGGTGCGTGTGTGTGTGTGTGTGTGTGTGTGTGTGTGTAGAAAGAGAGGATAGGATGGAATATGAGAGAAAGCACCTGCACCTGTAAGTGGTTAGAAAATAACATGTAGTACAAAACAGTTAACCCTATAGTTCCCTCAGCTGTGCATAAGGTTAGACAAAGGCAGTAATGACACCTAGTGGGGAAAACACAATAATACACCTTCTCCCACTTATGTGAACCTGATGGAGTTACTTGCTCAGGTGCTCAACCTAGAGCTCACCCTGTGCTGGGACACTACAAAAGCATTGGCTGTTTAATAATATTAACCTCACAACAGTTAAATAGTTAAAATAAGCAGAATAAACATCAACTGTGAGAACGGAGGGCCATAGATTGTAATAATACCGAGTATCGCAGCACTCGGTACTCAGCACCCTAAAGCTACTGTGTGTTCCCACGATATACTAAACATTGCAAAGAATGTGTGTTGTTGCTAAACAACGGCTGTTCCATGTGATCTTTAGTACGTTGTGGTAACATACTGTAGCCTAAAAGTGGAATATTGTGTTGATTTTAGAAAAACCACGTTATATTACTTGTGTTATTGTTCTTGTATGAATGTTTGACAATTTTTTTAGCAAACAGCTGAAATTTGCAAATAAACCAAAGTGGGAAGTTGGGGGGGGGATGAATAATTTTAATATATTCAAATGAACAGTTAACATTTTTCAGACATAGATGGATTTTATTTGAACTGAAACTTACTACATCCACTTACCAAGACTTTGTTGTTTTGCTTAGTGATTGTCACTATACGTCCTTCTTCACTTGCTTGGTCAGAGTTTGCCTGTGTTATTCTAATATCCACAATGTTCTCAAAGTCACTAAATGTCTGCCAGAACTGCAAAACAATTTGTTGTCGGGTAAATAAATACCATATATCACAACACAACATGTTACATTGCTAAGAAAGGTGCTTTTAATCCATGTAACCTCTAAATGCTAACCCTATGTCATATGACACCTGAGAATTTGCCACAGGGCTGACTGAATATAAGTCAATAAACTTTATTTATGAGATGGTATGAGATTATGGAATTATTATTATTATTATTATTATTATTATTATTATTATTATTAAAAAGCTTAAAAAATAATGCAATAGTTATTATATAAAGTATTTTCTCAAAGAGAATTTGAGAGAATGTTACAACATCAATAAATTATAACACTAGTATAAAATGGGCTAGTATAAAAGGGGGTTATCTGATGTAAGAAAATTGTATTTAAGGGTAGCTCACATGAACCATATGACAGCGGATTTAATGCTGCGAGTTCCGCAGTGATATCCCCTGTGATACTCTGTAGTATCATTGCCTATGGCTCTACATCCTTGCAGCGGATTCTGCTGGGGGAATGTACCCCCTTGCCCACGTAACCCACTAGCTGCCGGGCTTACACAATATCTGTCCGGAAACCGGAGAAACAGACGGGAGCACGGACAGGTAATGTATTAGCCCGGCAGCTGGTGGGTTAAGTGGGAAGGTGCTACATTCTTGCAGCAGAATGAAAATCTGCTGCAAGAATGTTGACCAAAGGGAATGACACTATATGCATTAGTATATGATAGGAGGGCCGGAGCGGAGCCACAGGCGTACGTGCAGGCCCGCATGACTGGGTTTGTAGGCGGTCCTGCACGTATTGGCTGCCGCTCCCCCGGCGAGGGATCCTTCTCCCCCGCCTCCCGCGCAACCCACGCGGCGTGCCCCCAGGCGCACTCGGCCTCTGGTTCGGCTGAGCCCGGAGCCTGCGGGTACTCGTACCGGGCGGCGCCCACGGAGCCCCTCCAGGGACCCTCCAGGCCGAGTCCCAAGGCCCACTGCGTCTAGCAGACGGGCTCGGTCTGAGAGGAATCCGTACAGGCGGCCCGGTACAGCGGTGCGGCGCAGGTCCTCACCCGGTCGGCGGCGGTGTCCGGCGATGAGCCGGCCTCCACTGCACGACAGGCAGCAAGGGGGTCACGTCGGCCCTCTAGCACCCGGCGTGGTGCTTCCTCCTCGGCAGGCGCAGGCCTCTCTCGGTCGCGGGGGTGGGTCCCGCCCGCCCGCTCCTCCCCTCCCCACACCAGCGGTGATGCGGCAGCGAGGTCTGGCGATGATCCAGTCGGCCCGCTGGCTGATTCCAGTGGGGATGAATGGCAGCAGACCGCCCGGCCTAGATCGGTGGTCGGTAGGCCCCAGGATGTCCCGAGCGGGGTGCTGGACATGGCAGCCTCGGGCCTGCTCGATTTTGCTGCCAACAGCCTTCCGGGCCCCTGCGATGGTCGCTGGTCGCGGCCGCCCCTCCAGCTCTACACCTCATGCCACAGGATTGGCTGCCGGAGGAAATGAGGACTCCACAGCATCTGAGTTCCGGGATCGTCAGGCGGATCTTTCCTTTCCGGCTGGTGGGCACACAGCACCCGCGCAGCCCGGTGAGTGTTTGTCTTTGTCTTTTCCGTTCCCACCTATACTGATGTCACAGGGAAATGAGAGTAGGCCCGTGGGAGGTTCACAGGCCACGTTGGGGGGGGGGTTTAGGGGTCAGTGGACAGGGGGACAGCATTAGCGAATTGCTCGGCAGTGTCAGGCAGCTCCTGGCTCGATGCGATTCTGGACTAGGCTTTGGGGGAGGCGGATCCCCAATAAATGCATGGGTGCAACAGCAGTCGGGTTCTGTTGGTACCCGCGTTGAGAGTGCAATAATGGGAGGGCAAGGTACCGTGTCAGCGGGGCAGGGGGGAGTTGCGGTCTCAGTGCAGACGGAGAAGGAGAAAGAGGCAGATCAGGTTAGATTGGATGACAGGGCCCGGGGAGAGGTGTATGTTTGTTTTGAGGGTCCCCTGGGTTCCCATTTAAAAAAGGAAACGAGAGAAAGGATATGGAAGTACGAGTATGTAGAGATATTCTCGCTCCTTCCATTAGAGAAATTAAATTTGGATAAAACAAAGAAGGACG
Organism: Dendropsophus ebraccatus; assembly: GCF_027789765.1. Taxonomy (NCBI): domain Eukaryota; kingdom Metazoa; phylum Chordata; class Amphibia; order Anura; family Hylidae; genus Dendropsophus; species Dendropsophus ebraccatus. Next base: position 97,613,702 of record NC_091456.1, read on the forward strand.
ATAGCAAGAAAGAGGATGAGGAAAAACGGAGATGGCGTTTCATCCCCCAGACTTTTAATAATTGGCTTCAAGCGTTTGCCATTTTGGCGAGCGTTATAGGGGAAAAGGCGCCGGACAATTGTTCAGCCCTTTTTTGCTATATGGACGCTATTAATGAGGCTCATCGGGTGTACGGCGGCCAGGCTTGGCTCCGTTACGATGAGCAGTTTAGACAGAGGAAGGCAGTGTGACCGAGTATTAGATGGGATCATAAAGATATCGGTCTCTGGCTTAGAGTAATGGCCCCCACTCGGTATGGGCATCCCTTTCAGGGAGGGGCCGGCGGTGCCGGCCAGGGCAGTGGTACGGAAACGACATCTCAAGGGGGACAGGCTGGCGATAAAAAGACGGGGGTTTGTTGGCAGTTCAATGAGGGACAGTGCAGATGGGGATACAGCTGCCGGTTCAAGCACGCTTGCTCCATCTGTAATGGGACAACTCATGGTTCGGCAAAATGCTTCTGGAAGGGGAAGGGTAGAGGGCAAGGCCCAGGGGGTTCCCATGGGGGAGATGCCTGTGATGCTGCCGCATCTAAATAGGTTCCCTCACAGGCAGAAAGCGCAACTACTGGAGGCAGGTTTTAGGGAGGGGTTTGTTATCCCGGCCCCTTCTCACGACATTCCGTTGTCGCTGCGTAACCTAAAGTCTGCTTATCAGCATCCGGAGTTGGTTCGGGAAAAATTGATGAAGGAGGTAAGTTTGGGAAGGATGGCGGGACCATTTGCCTCGCCACCCTTGCCGAACTTGGTGATTTCCCCTTTAGGTTTAGTCCCAAAAAAGGAGCCGAATAAATTTCGGCTCATTCATCACCTATCTCATCCAAAGGGACTGTTAGTCAACGACGGTATAGACCCTGACCTCTGCTCGGTAATGTATACGTCGTTTGATATGGCACTGCATTGGGTTAGATTGTATGGGAGGGGGACTTTATTGGCAAAAGCGGATGTGGAAGCTGCTTTTAGGTTGCTCCCGGTTCATGCGGACAGCGTGCGGTTGCTGGGGTGCTACTGGGACGGTGCATATTTTGTAGATCGTTGTTTGCCCATGGGGTGTTCCATCTCTTGCGCTTACTTCGAAGCTTTTAGTTCTTTTTTGGAGTGGGTGGTGAGGGACGTGGCGGACGTCCAGTCCCTGATCCACTACTTGGATGATTTTTTATGCATCGGCCCGCCGGGTTCCCCTGTATGCCGCACGCTGTTAGGCACCCTGGAAGGAATGGCGAGGTCTTTCGGTGTCCCGTTGGCTCCCAAAAAAACTGAGGGTCCGTCGACGGTTTTGAGTTTTTTTGGGCATTACCATAGACTCAGAGGCTATGGAGTGCAGGCTGCCGGAGGACAAACTCCAGTCCTTGAGGCATGAAGTGGATAGGGCGAGGCAGTTAAAGAAAATTACATTGCGGGAGTTGCAGTCGCTGCTTGGAAGGCTCAACTTCGCCTGCCGGATCATCCCGATGGGGCGGGTCTTCTGCAGGAGGTTGGCTGCTGCTACATCCGGCATCAAGGCCCCTCATCATTTTGTGCGGTTGACCCGTGACCATAGGGAGGATTTGGAGGTGTGGGGGAGTTTTTTGGAACAGTACAATGGCAGGTCATTGATTCTGAGGGAGGTGATGGATAATGCCAATTTTGATCTATTCACGGACGCAGCTGGTAGTGGGGGATTCGGGGCCTACTGCCAGGGTGAATGGTGTGCAGCACGTTGGCCGACATCTTGGGGGGGGACGGGATTGCTGAGGAATCTGGCCTTTCTGGAGCTTTTCCCGATAGTGGTTTCAGTGTTCTTGTGGGGGCGGAAGTTCAGGGATTGTAAAGTACGTTTTCATTGTGACAATATGGGGGTGGTAATGGCCATTAACAGTTTAACTGCGTTGTCTCCTCCTGTGGTTAGGTTGCTGCGGTGTTTGGTCTTGGAATGCTTGGGGCTGAATTCGTGGGTGGTGGCGGTGCACATGCCTGGAGTCCTGAATTCAATTGCTGATTCTCTTTCTCGCTCGCAGTTCGACCGGTTCCGGCAGCTGGCACCGGAGGCGGAAGAGAAGGGCCTGGAGTGTCCGGAGCATCTGTGGGACCTGGGCTGCGAGCAGCAGAGCAGTTGATCCGGGGTTCCTTGGCCGCTGGTACGTGGGCCTCCTACGAGTCAGCTTGGTGATTGTGGTCTGCATGGTGTGCTGGTTTGGAAGGGGTTGGCTCAGAAGAGGGACAGCGCGTGGCACTGCTTTGTTGGGTGGGGTTTATGTCTGTTGAGGGCTGGTCGGTTGGCAAGTTGAATAGGATTCTAGCGGGTTTAGCTTTTGGGTTTAAGGTTCGCCGGCTGCCGGATATTACAAAGGGTTTTGTGATAGGGCAAGCTATTAGGGGTTTTAGACGGGGTCGGGTGCAGAGGGATACGCGTAGGCCGGTTGGTTATCAGTTATTGGAACGTTTGGGGGGGGTGGTTGATAGCATTTGTCGCTCTCCTTACGAGGCGGTGTTATTTAGGTTGGCTTTTTCCCTGGCCTTTTTTGGGGCCCTGCGGATTGGGGAGTTGGTGGCTCCTAGTGGCAAGACAGCGGGGGGGTTGCTGAGGGAAGATGTGTGGTTGTCGCGGGACAGGGTGGAATTCTGGATTAGACGGGCGAAGACGGATCAGGAAGGGCTGGGAAAACTGGTAGTCCTTGGGTCAGTGTCGGATTCAGTAGTGTGCCCTGTCCGGTGCATGGATGGATTCCTGAAGCTTGGCCCGTTTGTTTCAGGTCCGCTATTACGCCATGTGGATGGGTCGTTTTTGTCCAGGTACCAGTTTACGGCTGTTTTCCGCCGTTGTTTGGAGGCTGTTGGTCTGGATTCATCTCGGTTTGCACCTCATTCCTTTCAGATTGGGGCGGCTACGGAGGCATCGGGTTGGGGTTTGGGGGCGGATTGGGTGAAGCAGATAGGGAGGTGGGAATGGTCCCGGTATAGATCTTATGTGAGGCCCCAATGGTTGTGAGCTTCTGGGACGACTGAGGGTGATGGGGATTGTGTGGCTGGGAGTAGTTACGGGGTGGGGGGGGGGGTGTTCTTGATAGTACTTGTGTGGTGAGTGTTTGTTCTCTGTCATTTCAGGAGCAGCCCCCTGCCTAGTATGGATCCTGGGTCACTCCTATGTGGTCCGAGGTGCGCGTAGGGCGGACATGCGCTCTGATGGCAGACAGCTTGGCTTCAAGAAGGAAGTAGCGATTGTTCGGTGGTTGGGGTTTAGCGGGCTCGTGTGGAGCAGGGTGTTGTGTGAGTTCCAGCGTTTTGTGGGGCTTGATAGGGCCCCTGATGTTTTAGTCCTGCATGTTGGGGGAAATGACTTGGGGGTGCGGCCAATGCGGGAACTTGTCAGGGACATTCGCAATGATTTGTTCCAGCTGTGGCTGCGTTTCCCGAACATGATAGTGGTCTGGTCGGACATAGTGCCGAGTTTCACCTGGCGTACGGCTAGATCTGTGTCCAGGCTTAATAAAGCTCGGATAAAAGTCAACAGGACAGTTTCGGGTTTTGTGGGACGCAATGGGGGTGTGTCAGTGCGGCATGGGGAGCTGGAAGGGGGGCAGGAGGCGTATTGGTTGAGGGATGGCGTGCACTTAAACGCAGTCGGTACGGACATGTGGGCCTTGGGGATCCAAGAGGGTATTGAAAGAGCTTTGGAGCTGTGGTGGGCCTCGCAGACTTGAGGGGGTCAAGGTCAGCTCGTTGTGGCGGGGGAGGTCCTTGGGGTTGGAAGTCAAATTGGTGGGGGGATGGGGGGATCATCGGGGGGTATGATCCTCCTCCTCAATAGTCGTAATTAGTTCTGGTGGTCTGGCGCAAATTTTGGGCTCTCACTGGGGTGTAGCACCAGAGAGCAATGGGTGGCATGATAGCCACAGGTCGATGGTGTCTCCGAGTTGGGCGGGGCAACTGGAGGCAATAACAAGAGAAAAACTACCACGGTTAGTTAAGTGAGCGTCAGACCTTGTGTAGCTTCAAGGACCTCCTCTAAGAGTTTTAGTAGTTAATTATTGTTTGATTGCAATTTTATTCTATTGTTCATTGTGAAGTGTTAATAAATATTGGCTGCGGTGGCCATAAATTTTCCAAACGGTGACTCTGTGTTTATTTACTAGAGGGGGATTTGAGGGGGGGAGGGGGGAAAAAGGGGGGGGGTGGCGAAAAAGGGGGTGTGAGAGGGGATACAAGTCTTTGGTGGGGTGGTGTCCGGGCGGACCGGGCTCTACAATACCAAAGTCAAGGAGGGCCGGAGCGGAGCCACAGGCGTACGTGCAGGCCCGCATGACTGGGTTTGTAGGCGGTCCTGCATGTAGGCCGTAAAGGGGGAGGAGTAACGTAGGTGGCGTAAGCGCGGGCGGGCGACATTCGGCGCCAGGACAGCGAGCAGTCCCACCCTCCCTCCCTGTAAGTGGTAACCCCCTTCCCCTCCCCTCTTTTTGGTTGGTGAGGGGTGTTGGTAGCGGGTATGTGGGCTGGGCCTCAGCAGTCGGGGTAGTGGCTGGGTTTAGGGTTGTCATTGCAGCCGTGGCGGGGGAGGTCCTTGGGGTTGGAAGTCAAATTGGTGGGGGGATGGGGGGATCATAGGGGGGTATGACCCTCCTCCTCAATAGTCGTAATTAGTTCTGGTCGTCTGGCCCAAATTTTGGGCTCTCACTGGGGTGTATGGGGGGCATGATAGCCACAGGTGGATGGTGTCTCCGAGTTGGGCGGGGCAACTGGAGGCAATAACAAGAGAAAAACTACCACGGTTAGTTAAGTGAGCGTCAGACCTTGTGTAGCTTCAAGGACCTCCTCTAAGAGTTTTAGTAGTTAATTATTGTTTAATTGCAATTTTATTCTATTGTTCATTGTGAAGTGTTAATAAATATTGGCTGCTGTGGCCATAAATTTTCCAAACGGTGACTCTGTGTTTATTTACTAGAGGGGGATTTGAGGGGGGGTGGCGAAAAATGGTGTGTGAGAGGGGATACAAGTCTTTGGTGGGGTGGTGTCCGGGCGGACCGGGCTCTACAATACCAAAGTCAAAAGTGGTAACATCCCTCGGGGGGCTGGGACTTGGTTTAGAGACAAGATAAAGCCAAGCTTCCTGTGACATCAGAGGATGAGGTGATGTCTCATCAGACAGAGTGAGGAGTCAGGGAGCTGGAAATAATACACATTTTGTAGTGCTTCTATTTGCTATTTGGATGGAAAACCACACTGAAGCCAGTACTATCAGTGATTACACTATATTAGAAAGTTATATGACTTGAAGTGATAGTTTGATTATAATATAATTTAATTATACCAGATAACCCCTTTCACTTCTTGATCGGCAGTTAAATAGTTAAACAAGGCTATCACTACATTCAGGAAGTGGAATGAAAATCTGCTGTGAGAATGCAGGGCCATAGACTATAATGATACAAATATGGCCGATAATCGCTTGATGTATTAGGGCCTTTAGCCATGAAAAAGTTCCTTTTAATTAACAAAATCTAATCACGCAGCTAATATTTTCGTGTCGGCTACAACAGGACACCTTCAATAGTCTTCTGGAGTCCATGACTTAACAGGTAATAGCTGGTCTTGGCGGCATAAGAGGAACTTACACAATTTTAAGAAAAGGATTTCAATGAGGTGGCTGATCGGAGTACATTATTTATACGCTAATATTGTTGAACCTTGAGACACTAGAACTGGTTTCAACCAAAAACAATGGTACCCTCGAGAAAGCTATGGGGACATAGCGGAACGTGTGGGGTTGGCTTGTTGGCACCAGGATGAGTTGACTAACTGTTATACATGTTGCATATAACTTGTGTGATTTCCTTTGTTATCTATGTACTAGTTTGGCAACTGTATTACTGTTTTTGTATTGTTTTACCAACACATTCTCTATTTTAAGATTGTATAGTGACAGGACCTACTTGTACTTATCATCTATATGTTTATTTGGTCCTGTTCACATTATCTTGAGAATTTTTTCATGTGAGTTTCTTTATTTGTATTTGTTCCTGGTGTCATGGTTTGGCATGGTTTGGTATTGTAGGGGTTTTTCCAGTATGTTTGGACAATTTGCAGTCCTATTTTAGATGTTTATAATTTTGTGTTGGTGGTATATGGAATAACGATTATTTGTATATTTTACCTATCATTTGATGGTATTGTGTGCATAATCATTTATGTATGTTCGCCTTTTTTTTTTTTGCTGCGTTTATATGTATATTGAACATATCAATTTTTGCACCTACCCATCATAACTATTTAGGCATTGAGCTGTACACACCCTTTCTTTCTTCTTTTTTCAACCAAAAACAAGACATTACTAAGGTTAATAATACACTATAAGGCTATGTTCACACAACGTCTTTTGAGCTCCATTTAAAATGACATCCGTTACTTTGAGGCTAAAATAACAGACGTTATTCAGCTGTCTAGCCTCCCCTTAGTACAATGACGGCTGTTGGTACATTATTCTAGTTTTGGATTACTAATTGAACTTTGGGTGCGTCTTAATCGAAAAGTCCATTGAACTTAATAGTAAAGATGGAGAAAGAACGGTGACAAAAGGAAAACTGTGTGTGAACTACTAATAAAAAAACGTCCGCTGTTTGCAAAAGACGTCCGAAAATAATGATCATGTTAATTATTTTGATGCCCGCACCAAAAATGTCTGTTATTCAATGCATTGTGTGCATTGGACGTCCGTCTTCCCATTGACTTCAATGCATTGCCATTGCAGTTAGTTAAATCACTGCAAAAACAGACATAGCCTAAGGCTGGGTTCACACACAGTATATTTCCGTCAGTATTGTGGTCCTCATATTGCAACTTCAACCAGAAGTGGATTGAAAACACAGAAAGGCTCTGTTCACACAATGGTGAAATTGAGTGGATGGCCGCCATATAACAGTAAATAACTGCCATTATTTCAATACAACAGCCATTTTTTTTAAATAACAGCAAATATTTGCCATTAAATGGCGGCCATCCACTCAATTTCAACATTGTGTGAACAGAGCCTTTCTGTGTTTTCAATCCACTTCTGTTTTTGGTTTAATTTTTATAAATAATAATTTTTATTTATATAGCGCCAACAGGTTCAGCATCACTTTACATACATAGACAAAAATAGACATTACAGAGATCTACATACTGTGTAATTATCCATACATGAGGAGTGAGGGCCCTGCTCGCATGCATGAGCTTACAGACTAGTAGACTATTATATGCTGTGTGTGAACCTAGCCTAATACAAAATGTGTCTCTGTCCCCCACCATTAAGTCAGCTCTACTCACCTCACTGTCTACCTCTTTCCAAATGATGCCGCTACACCTTGAAACTTTAAGCACCAGGTCTTTGCAATCTTTCTGTGTGCTTTTGACGAAAAAAGTTTCTGTCCCAAAACCTGGATCCAATTTCTCTAAATCCACCAAATATTTGATTTTGATGAGAGGAACGCTAAGTATGCATGCACGCATTTTCTTTAGGGAGTTTTGAACACTCCTGCGTAATCTCTTGCGACAGAAGAAGCTCAGGTTTACAATGCTCTGCCGTAGACTTTGTGGCACACAGTGCTTGTAGCTATACAGAAATGGAAGAGAATGAAATTCTGAGCGACTCAGTTGAGCCGTGATTTATTAGGTAATGACATGATGCTATATTTTTTTTATTAGAAAATTAACACATGTTTCTGTAGAGAAAAGCAATAACTTATATTATATATACAACACACTGTACAATATTTGTACATGACCACCTGTTGAAATATCTGAAGGAGAATTCTGCTCAGGTAAAATACATATTGAATCATCCCCTCTCCTGGACACTAACAATTTGTTCCATACTTTTCAGTCTCCTCCCCAAGTTCTGAGTTTGTGGCTTTCTGAAGACACAGAAAACTGTGTGTGAGCTGTTCACTCTCTGTTCTGATCTTCTTCCTCAGTTCTGAGACAGCTCATGAGACAGTGTTCCTAGCTGTCTGTCTCTGCACTCTGTAATACAAAGAGGTAATCTGAGGTCAAGTTGCTGGAGACCTCACTGTGAGTAACCCGCGCAGCATTACAGAGTTCAGAGACAATCTGTGTGAAAATGTGGCTGATCGCGCTCCTGTGTGAGTGCAGCAGCTAGGAATAGATTACTCTGCTAGATGGATACGCTGTCTAGCTGGATGAAACAAACAGTTGTATTAGTATACACTATGGGGGACATTTATCATGGGGTTTGCGCCTAATTTTTTGTGAATAATTGGATTTTTCACCCATTTTTGGTCTAAGTTCTATTTATGAACCAGTATTCGACAGGTGAATATTTTTAGATGCGACTTTTTTTTAATCTGCCTGTTTTAAGTATTCACCCAAAAGTTCGCATAATCTGGGATTAGCGCCCAACTTATCATTTGCGACTTTTTAAAAAGGTCCAAAGGTGTGATTTATTGCATTATATGTCCTTGTCACAAATAGTACATTGGCAGAACCAAAAGAGCCTTATACATAAGAATAAATGAACATATTTATAATATCCAAAGAAAGTATAAAGGAAACCCATTGTCAAATCATTACAAGGAAAAACATCAAGGGAAACTAGAGGGTTCAGAATTTTGTGCCATAGAAAAAGTGAATCGTGATTGGAGAAAAGAAGATTACATCAAAAATGTCAAGAGCTGAAAGTAAACATATATTCAACTTCAATACAATCATACCAGCTGGCCTAAACTATGAAACAGAACTTTTGCATTTATATAAGGACTTTGAAAATGAAGCTTTCAGGAAGGGCCAGATCTTCTTAACAAAGAGGGGCGTATCACTCGAAACATGTTGAAGGTTGTTTGACCATTCCAGGCTTCCTTAGGAGACATGACGTCACGTTGATATCTGAAGAACTCTGTTTAAAGTTCTGCAGCGGGAGAAAGGAGCGTTACCGGCCGGAACGCGACCCCCTCTTATACACTATATTTTCGAGAACTCAGACAGCTGAATATTACTCGTATATCTGCGAGGTGATTTCACCCAATGTGGAGAACATTAAGACAAAACACAACACTGGGTGAGTGACACCTATACTGTATTATTTTTAGACACCGACCATCACTGCGTGGATACAAACAGGGCAGAGGAACGGTTTTGGACTGCTTGACAGTTCCCTTGTATATATATACACTCACTGGACACTTTATTAGGTACACCTGTCCAACTGCACGTTACCACTTAATTTCTAATCAGCCAATCACATGGCGGCAACTCAGTGCATTTAGGCATGTAGACATGGTCAAGACAATCTCCTGCAGTTCAAACCGAGCATCAGTATGGGGAAGAAAGGTGATTTGAGTGCCTTTGAACGTGGCATGGTTGTTGGTGCCAGAAGGGCTGGTCTGAGTATTTCAGAAACTGCTGATCTACTGGGATTTTCATGCACAACCATCTCTAGGGTTTACAGAGAATGGTCCGAAAAAGAAAAAACATCCAGTGAGCGGCAGTTCTGTGGGCGGAAATGCCTTGTTGATGCCAGAGGTCAGAGGAGAATGGGCAGACTGGTTCGAGCTGATAGAAAGGCAACAGTGACTCAAATAGCCAACCGTTACAACCAAGGTAGGCAGAAGAGCATCTCTGAACGCACAGTACGTCGAACTTTGAGGCAGATGGGCTACAGCAGCAGAAGACCACCCGTTACTAGCATGGTATACCTAATAAAGTGTCTGGTGAGTGTATACCATCACTTAACATAGGAAGAGGGCTAGCAAACACAGAGAGACACGTAGTGGGACATGTATGAAGCGGCAGAAAACCTACCCCAGCTCTCAGCAGTCCGCCTCTTCATAAATCTCCGTAGTGCCGGAGCTGCGGGGACATTTTTAAGTCTGGCGCATTAATAAATATCCCCCATAGTGTATACTAATACAACTGTTTGTTTCATCCAGCTAGACAGTGTATCCATCTAGCAGAGTAATCTATTCCTCTAGTTGCTGCACTTACACAGGAGCGCGATCAGCCACATTTTCACACAGATTGTCTTCAATTTACTGATTACAGGTAGCAGTAATCTGACAGCTCCAACAACCTAAATTAACATCTATATTGGGTTGTGCAAACAATATAATATAGGCAGCGCTTTCTAAGTACAAAAAAACCCCTCTTTTTTTAGAGTTCAGAGACAGCTGGACAGGGACGCTACATAAACCATCTCGGAAGGGAGGGGGAGAGGAGGAAAATTAGAGCAGAGATGGAATAAACAGCTTACACACAGTTTTTTGTGTCTTCAGCAGAAAGCAGCAGGCTCAGAACTGGGGGAGGAGACTAAAAAGACAATAACAAGTATGGAATAAATTGTTAGTTTCCAGTAGAGGGGATGATTCAACATGTATTTTACCTGAGCGGAATACCCCTTTAAATCATTCCATCACCAGTAAATCATTTCATCACCATTCTTCCTGCCCATTACATAGTTAGGTTGAAAAGAAGACCAGTAATTCAAGTTAAACCTAGGGAAGTTATGGATGAAGGAAAGTGGGATTGATGGATAATATCTATATTTCTACTTACACATTAATGTTATTTTGCTCTAAGAACTTGTCTAAGCCTGTATTAAAGCCCTCCTCTGTTTTAGCTGTGACCAGCTCCTCAGGTAGACTGTTCCACAGATTCATTGTTCTCATGGTAAAAGTTTCCAGGTGGAGGGAGCGTAGAAAACTCTAACTTGCTGTTATGTTTCCACAGCTCATGGGGGCGCTGAGCTGAGAATTATGGCAATTTACTTACCTTTACCCTCAGCACCGTTTTTCAGAGGGTTGGAACGGTGCACCCAGAATGGTACTCCTGCCCCCAGTGCACCAAACTGCCTAATTTATATATTGAATAAAGTGGAGATTTAGCTATTTACCAGAAAGAACAAATTTATCAGTCTTCCAACATAAAAAAAATAAATTATATATATATATATATATATATATATATATATATATATATATATATATATTTGTTTAAGACAAAAACATGTCTGATATAGATGAATGAACCTTGAGCACGCTTTGGTTTATCTGAACCCAATCACTCAGTATTTGATTAAGGGCTGCCAAAGAAATTGCCTGAAAAACATGGACTCCCTAGGGCTGCATCCAACTTCTTCAGCTACTGGAAATCAAATGCAGAATGCTTGGGTTCGAATAACCCAGAGCCTACTCAAGGTTTGCTCTAGTGTCATTATATATACATATTTACCATGCGATAAGATTGACTACTTTTGCTAATGGCCCAGTAGTAAGCCAAAAGGCTGTTGAGGCTTACCTCAGTGAATAACATGCTTTATTCTAAAGGACTTTAAGGGGTATTTCAACCAAGAGCTAAAAAATGAAATGCTCCCAAACCTAGCTACTCTTACTCACCAAGTCCCACTGAGTATTTGAGCCATCTCCTGTCTTTCTAGCTGCTGCTGTTCCTGGGTTAGAAGTTTTTTTAAAAGCCTGTCTATACCTAAGATGGCGCCGGCCAAGAAACTACATTTCCCATCATGCAGTGCTTCTCCCTGATTGGTCCATTTGTACCTGCCCCCTTAGCTTTCTTTGCTGCTCACTGGTGTCATTACACATGCAAGGGTGGGGGATTGGCTGCTGTCAGAGAGGAAGAGTGCCATACAGTGATCATCAGGGTTAGAAGTGCTAACCAAGCCTATTGAAGAGAGAAGGAAATGTGATCCCTATATCCAGAGGGGGGTGAGTGTACCTAAAAAGCAGCAAAACTGTGCAGAATCCAAGTTCTTATTAGAAAGATGAAAAGCTATGGGTGGGCTATTTATTAATGCAAAGATAAATCTGGGGGAATATCCCTACATTTGTTATGTATCTCATTAGCATTATAATAAATGCATATACCTCACTGGAATATTGAATAGATCTGGGTCAAAACACTTTCCAGGTACTGTACAAATGCAACTCTCCATCTTAAAACAAACTTTATTCCTGTTTACCTTATACTACTGAGGATTTGTTTCGGGGTCTTGTCATTTTCTTGTGCCAGTCTCATCATGTCTAAAACCGCAAGAGCTAAGCACTGCTCTTGAACATCAACATTAACAGGGAGCTCTATCCGTCCATTGATGAAGTCGCTTCGATACTGTAATGATAAGGACAGCAAATATACTGTATGAGTCAGTCAGTAAATCAATAAAGTCAGGAGCAGAATACTTCTCAAAGACCATCTCACATCACATCTAAAAGATGCTGCCTAAACTTCGCTCACAATCTTTCAATGATAGGCAGCATAAAAGTAGTGACAGGTTGACGTTATAGCATACCTGGTGTTTCAGATAAGTTTTTCGGGAGTTCCCTTCTACAGGCTGTATATTTCATTTTCAGTTGTCTTTCAGTGAGTAGCTGCTGCTATTTTGCCTCATACTGTAGATACATTACACACACTGAAGAGGAGATTCTGCTCTCTAATTGTAGTGTCCTAGTACAGGTGGTCCACTTAGTCTTGTACCACCTGGGTGATGTGGCTCTCTAATGCTGCATTTACACGGAACGATTATCGTGCGAATTCGCACGATAATCGAATTCGAGCAATAATCGTACGTGTAAACGCTGCGAACGATCAAACGACGAACGAGAAATCGTTCATTTTCATCTTACAACATGTTCTAAAATCGTTGTTCGTCGTTCGCAAAAAATTCGCAAATCGTTCCGTGTAAACAGCCGTTCGCCGATTTAACCAGTGTGTGTAAGATAGGCTTAAGCGATTGCAAAACCATCGCAAAACAAATTTCCGTACGATGTATCGTACCGTCTAAACGCTGACCGTTATGAAAAAAAATCGTTACTCCGACATCGTTAATCGTACGATCGGGCCAATTATCGTTTCATGTAAACGCAGCATTAAGTATCGCAATAGATGGGGATGAAGGTGCTTATTTCTGTTTCCCCACTAAGTGTCAATCTCTGTCTTAGGGTAGTATTACACGGACCGATGGGGGCCAGATAATAACTGTAAGCGAGCGCCGATCTGCTAGATCTGCAGCCTGGATAGGTAATGTATATTACACATATACACATATTACACATATACCTACATACAAACCTATATTAACGATCAGCCGATGATCGTTGTCATCAGCTGATTGTTGTATTTATTACACTGTTCCGTGTAATAATACCCTTATGTGTTAGTCTTTTCTATGAGCACAGCTGAAGGAAGGTTATGGGTTAACTTTTGTTGTCATGTGTTGGTGTATTGTCCAACTACAGGTGCAGTTGTCTTTTTTCACTTTTTCACCTATTAAACTTCTCTCTCCTATCCCCAGTATCTCCACCTATCACAGAGAAGCTTAGTTACCCCTATATAAGGAAGGCTAGTTCCTGTAGGGAGGTCTTTTGTCAGTAGAGGTGTGGAGGGACTAAGGGTGGTATTAAACTGAATGATTATCGTTTCAAAAATCATTAAATCATTCGGCTTTGGACGATAATCGTTTAGTGTAATAGTAGACAACGATTAAACGACAAACGAGAAATCGTTGGTCGTTTAATAGAATTTGGACCCATTTTTATCATTGATCATTCGCAAATCTTTTGCATGTATTAAGACGTCATTCGGTCACAGAAGCGGCGAAAGCAGTAGTGATGACTGGATGAACGCAATAACGATCATAAGTAACAATCTTCGTTCCGTGTAATTAGGTGAACGATTTCAGGTCGTTCGCCGTAGCGGTCGTTTATCGTTAATCTTTGATCGTCAAAAAAAATCTCTTTGTGTAATAGTACGCTAAGAGACAGCCGCATGAAGAGATTCAGATACAGAGAGATCAGCTCCAGTATGCGGGGCTAAACCCTCAGGAGGGGTAGCCATCCTCAGAGCAAACCCTTGTCCACACCAGGGGACCCATCTCCTAGATTCTCAGCAGTTACCACAGCCAGCAACTGACCCCCAGCAAGGCAAATAGCATCCTGCTGAAGCATCTTGCTGACCCCGCACGGCTCTGGGAGGCCTTGGGAAGTCTGCTATGCCAAGTTGTAAGGCCTGGGTCTCGTACTATCCAACTTGGTACTCACTGAACTAGTTGGCCAGAAGGAGGTTCTTCACTCTCTCTTCTACCTGTCTACTAAATGACCTTGGCAGAGTACAGTGCTACCTGGACAAGGCTCCCAAGACGGTCCATATTCTACCTACAAGCTACTCCTACTTAATCTTCACCTTCTGTTTCACCTGCACCTGTGATAGTTTTGCCTTAACTTTTATTGCACTGAAGATTTTTAAAGTGAAAGTGTTCTCTTGGTTAAGTGCTGGACTATGTCCTAATTTTGTGTCACAGCACCTGCACCTACATCTTACACTTGGGCTATCCCCTCTTTTAAGTGCAGTGCCCATATTACAGGGGGTTGGTTCCAACCCCACTCCTGGCCGCTGTGATAAGTGCCCAAGTGTACCTAAGCCCATTTTGCTGTACCACCACCTCACAGCTACCTCAGGCCACCCCACAATGTCTCTGTAATAGCACCAGCAACATGAAGGAAATCATAGAGCAGTATGGAACAGTCTAGGGTGTGATATAAGACTTAATTGACTGTTTTCTTTAATAATAGAAGTCAATGAAAAAACGGAAAGTTAAAAGCTCTTTTTTTTTAGCATACACAAAACTGTTATCCCTTTTTTTTTATAATAGAAGTCAATAGAAAAAACTGATCAGAATGGATGCACACAAACGCATCAGTTTTTTGCTTTTTTTAAACAGATCCATTAGACAGCAGAAATGCAGTGAACTACTGTAGGACTAAGTTCACATGGTGTAAAACAGACGCAGGAAAATACACATGTATATCACAGCAGAAATGATTAAAGCATTTTTGAAACTTATTTTCATGTGTATTGAAGCAGATTTTACATTTATCAGGAATATTTTTTTAGTAATCCCTTTGTTTTCAGTGAAAGCATTAGAGGTGTTACACATAAGTAATACATCTGAATAGTGGACATGCTGCTGTTTTTCTTTTTCTTTTTTTACACTTTGAAAATGTTCTAAAGAAAAAAACCACAGGAGATGGCAACCAATCACAGTTCAGCTTTCATTTTACATGGGCTCATGAATATTTAAAAGCTGAGCTGTGATTAGTTGCTATGGGAGGGCAAAGAACATTCCTACTCTAAGAATGCTTGATAAATCCACACCATGTATTTTCCCCATTGGAATCACTGGGGCATTGTTTGGTTTTCCAAAATATGCATACACATAAGGAAAACCTATGGCTAGATGTACTAAAACTGTATATAAGAGTAGACAGTCTTAGGCTATGTGCACACGCTGTTTCTGGCCGGATCATCTTAAGTACCGGCCGGGTGACCATTCCGGCCGCGGACCTCTGATGCGGGCACATCAACGCGCGCCTGCATCAGAGCTTCCCATAGCCCACAGTGAAGCAAGCGGCCGGAGCCGCTCGCTTCACTGTGTGAACTGACAGGTCTTTCTGCGGCCGGAATTCACTGAATTTCGGCAGCAGAAAACTGACCTGTCAGTTTTTTCCGGCGCCGCACAGGATCCCAGCCGGAGCGCATACGATGTGTGTCGCTCCGGCCGGGATCCAATTGACAATAAGGCTATGTTCCACCCCGCAAAACTACGGCCGTAGTTCTGCGCAAGAACTACAGCCGTAGTTTTACGTAGTGTGAACATAGCCTTAAAGTACATCAGATTGTTCAGTGGAGGATGCCACAGGAATCCTCTTTTATTCGCCTATGACAACATCACAGAGCTGGTGTATGTTACAGACCTTGCACTCCTCCACCCTCCAATTAAGGATGCCCCACAGAGCTCAATAGGGTTTAGGTCTGGAGACATGCTTGGCCAGTCCAGCATCTTTACCCTCAGTTTCTTTAACAAGGCAGTGGTTGTCTTGGAGGTGTGTTTGGGGTGGTTAGCATGTTGGTTTACTGCCCTGTGGCCTAGTTTCTGAAGGGAGAGGATCATGCTCTGCTTCTGTTTGTCACATTACCTGTTGGCATTTATGGTTCCCCCAATGAACTGTAGCTCCCCACAGCCAGCAGCATTCATGCAGCCCCAAGCCATGACACTCCCACCCTCATGCTAGACTGTAGACAAGAAACACCTGTTTGCCGTTACACATGCTTAACATCATCTGAACCAAATACGTTTTAGGTGTCATGAGACCACATGACATGGTTCTTGTCTTGTCTTCAGAAAACTGTTTGCAGGCTTTCTTGTGCATCATCTTTAGAAGAGGCTTCCTTCTGGAATGATAGCCATGCAGACCAATCTGATGCAAAGTGAGGCGTATGGTCTGAGAACCGATAGGCTAATCATAAGATCATAAGCACTCATAAGACTCAAAAGACAGCCTCTGGATATCACGCTAAGCCAGGGCCGGCCTTAGGGTAAATAGTGCCCTGTGCAAAACCTTTTTTCGGTGACCCCCCCCCACCCCGTTTATATAGCCCCACTGTGCGCTCCCCCCGTTTATATAGCCCCCCTGTGCGCTCCCCCCGTTTATATAGCCCCCCTGTGCGCTCCCCCCATTGATATAGCCCCCCTGTGCGCTCCCCCCGTTTATATAGCCCCACTGTGCGCTCCCCCCGTTTATATAGCCCCCCTGTGCGCTCCCCCCGTTTATATAGCCCCCCTGTGCGCTCCCCCCGTTTATATAGGCCCCCAATATATAACACACAAAAAAAACAAAAAAAAAACATTTTTACTCACCTGGGTCCGGCGTCTCCTCTTCTCGTCTCTTCCCTCTTGTGGCCGCGGGAAGTGTTTCCCCTGCGGGCACAAGAGGCCGCTCTCCCGTTGTCATGGCACCGGCGCTCCAGTGACGCCTCGAGCGCCGGCACCAGAGACACAGAGCAGCCTCTTGTGACCGCAGGGAAAACACTTCCTGCGGCCACAAGAGTAACTGACAGGGAGGGAGCCAATGGCTCCTGCCCTGTCAGTGCCGCTGCTGCCTGTAACTATGTGCGCTCGTTACAAGCGCACATAGTTAGCCGCAGCGGTCTTGGGCACCAGAGCGGGGCCCCCCTGGATGTCGGGGGCCCCACGCAATTGCGTGGTATGCGTGGTGCCCAAGACCGCTACTGGCTGCAGCGAGCGGGGAACAAGGAGCTCCTCTTAACGACTGGTGGAATAGGGGTATAAGTTAGATGTGCAGCTGTCTGCCAGAGCGCCCCCTAGCTGTCCGGGAGTGAGGCGGGCCCTGCGCTAAGCATGTGCATTTAACTTCTTTGTTCAAAAATGGCCAGTCCTGTTTTTCCTTGTTAAACTGTTGTAAAGCCTTGACCACAATGCTGCAGGTCAGTTTCAGGGTGTTGGCAATCTCCTTATAGCCTACGTCATCTTTATGTAGAGCAACAATTATTTTTTCCAGCTCCTTAGCGAGTTCTGTGCCATGAGGTGCCGTATTGAACTTGCAGTGACCAGTAAGAGGAGTGTGAGATCGATAACACACCTGCTTACCATTCACACCTGAGACCTTGCTGCACTAGCAAGTCACATGACACAGGGTCCTAAACAAGGAAAAATAAACATTCAGTCTAATCTTTACTCACCTGAGCAAAGAGATAGTCTATGACCTGGTAGCTGAGAATAGGCTCAGGGGGCAAATTCATGAGACTGCATCGGGCAGATTTTTGTTCACTTGCACCAATCCAACCTGGAAAGAAGAATCTTTACATAGAGAACAATAATTAAAAAAAAGTAATTAGCATACAAAAATAAACACAATGCAGTGATAAATCTGAAAGTAATGGTAAGAAAATGTACTGAAAAGAACTACTGTACTGGTATGTGCACTGCTATAGGTAACTGTATTACACAACTCCCACCACTAGGTGTCACTGTTCTACTGCACAGCTAAAAGTGCATAAGGGTTAACTGTCTTCAGATATTCAACTAACCAATGCCTGAGTTAGTTACTTCAGAAGCTTTACCCTATTACAGAGGGTTATTTCTAGCTTATTGCCCAATCAGATCATGTTATCTATCTATCTATCTATATAGTGGAGTGGGACTTATGGGTTGAGTCTTCAGCTAAGGTCCAATATTGCCACAGTGTTTGAGCAAGAGCTGCTTCACAGAGCCTGCTGACCGTGTGCCTACAGACCCTGGCCTGCTGCCAGAAGCCTTGTGCGAGACTTCTTAGCAGAATTGTGTACAGTGGTGCCTTGGATTACGAGCATAATTCGTTCTGGTACCATACTTGTAATCCAAATCCACTCTTAAACCAAAACAAATTTTCCCATAAGAAATCATTGAAATGCAGACAATTGGTTCCACACCCCATAATTAATAATTTTTTTATTCTGAACAACATGTAAAACAAATGAGACAAACGTTTAGAAACAGCTGAATATGTTATATTATAAGTTACTATACAGTATAGCAATCAGCATGTGGAGGATGATGTATAGTAAGTGCATAAACCTGAAAAAACTGCAGCAGTTTGTAGATATCAGTGAGAATCACAGAATTAAGGAAGAGGACAGTGACAGAAACTATTTTGTACAGCAGTGTGAATGGCTGAGTGTGAGTGCAGGCACATTATAGGAGCAGTGTGTATGGCTGAGTGTGAGTGCAGGCACATTATAGGAGCAGTGTGTATGGCTGAGTGTGAGTGCAGGCACATTATAGCAGGAATGGAGAAGATAGGAAACACAAGGTCTGACAGAGACTTCAGGGAGCATGAAGGAATGAGCAGGGCAGATGTGGGCACATAAATGCAGCACTCTCTGTCAGAGGAGAGAGGGGTTAGAGCTATCAAGAGATTACCTCCACAGTCTTGTCCCCTGATGCAAGCCCCAGCCTGAAAAGGATCTGCTATGATTTAAAAGGTAATGGAGACTTCCTTGGTCAGAGTATAGTGCTGTAGACCATGCTATGCAGACCATGTCCCTCTCCCACTCCCCCTCCCATCCAGTACAGGGAGTTCTTAAACCAAAGCAATGCACTTAAATAGAGATGAGCGAACCTCGAGCATGCTCGAGTCCATCTGAACCCGAACTTTTGGCATTTGATTAGCGGTGGCTGCTGAACTTGGATAAAGCCCTAAGGCTATGTGGAAAGCATGTATATAGTCATTGGCTGTATCCATGTTTTCCAGACAACCTTAGAGCTTTATCCAAGTTCTGCAGCCCCAGCTAATCAAATACCGAACGTTCGGGTTAGGATCGACTCGAACCCAAACCCAGTTCGCTCATCTCTACTCTTAAACCAATGTACAATTTTGAAAAACTGTGAGCTCTTCTTGCAAAATGCTTGCAATCCAAGTTACTCTTAAACCAAAGTACCACTGTAAATATATTTCTGCAAAAGCGTGTGAGAACTTTGTCCACATTTGTACCTCCCTGCTGGACTGTTTATCTCTTTGAACAAGACTGTTGTATTCTAAGCTGTGAACTTCTATACTTGTCCTCCAAAGTGTTACATGTAATGGTGAGTTTACATGAAACGATAATTGGCCCGATCGTATGATTAACGATGTCGGAGTAACGATTTTTCTTTCATAACGATCAGCGTTTATACGGTACGGAAAATTCGTTTTGCGATCGCTTAAGCCTATCTCACACATTGGTTAAATCGCCGAACGACTGTTCACACGGAATGATCTGCGAATTTTTTGCGAACGACGAACGACGATTTGATAACATGTTGAAAGATCAAAATGAACGCTTTCTCGTTCGTCGTTTGATCGTTCGCTGCGTTTACACGTACGATTATCATTCAAATTCGATCGTTATCGCGCAAATTTGCACGATAATCGTTACGTGTAAACGCACCTTAAAAGCTATTCCTGGTTTACTTTATCTGGGTTTCAGCTGTCCTTTGTACTCCTACACGTCTGCACCTGTGGACGGTTCTCTTCTCTACACTGCACTACAGCGACTACGACTTAACTGCGTATGGTGAGCCAGGAGTCCTGGTCCTACTCCTGGCCCACCATGACAAGTGCCCATGTGGTGCTCTGTGTGTTGCTGCTGCATGTCCCCGGCCCGCCGCATATGTTTGGCTATTAGGCACAACTTTTATTTTGCCTTCCCTTCAGTTCTTGAATGGCCTGTTCTTGAATCTCCCTGTTGTCTTAAAGGGGTTATCCAGCGCTACAAAAACATGGCCACTTTCCCCCTACTGTTGTCTCCAGTTTGGGTGGGGTTTTGAAACTCCGTCCATTGAACACCTGAACTGGAGACAACAGTAGGGGGAGAAGTGGCCATGTTTTTGTAGCGCTGGATTACCCCTTTATTGAGGGGTTTCACTTAGCCTCATTATCTACTCACGGGTATTATTACCTACCAGTGCCTTCTATACTTTCCACAATACATTTATCAAATATACATCTATCTGCTAATTTGTGGATTCATCACAATAGTAATGCATACTTGTTTTTGAATAATGTTGAGGTTACATTCACATATAGTAAAAGAACAGAAAAATACAGCAGTAAAATAGTTATAAAATTCTCATGGACAAAAATGCTCTAGCTCATTGAGGTTACATCATGAGGGAACAGATGCTAGAGACTGGAGGACCTCAAATGGAGTGGCCTGCACTTTCTCCAGACCTGAATCCCATAGAAAACCTGTGGGATCAGCTGAGCCATTGTGTATAGGCTTGTAATTCTGTACCCCAGAACCTCAATTAGCCAAGGGATGCCATTTAAGAAGAGTGGGATGCAATGCCTCAGCAGACAGTCGACCAGTGATCAGCATTAGAAGTCATTGTCAAGCTCATGGGTACAAGACAAGTTATTGAGACATTAACATTTTTTGTTGTGGAATACCAATCACTGTTGTTGGCTTGTATTTCATCAAAGGGAACTTGTAATCCGGGACGTGGGCGCAGAGCCCGCCCGACCCCCGATGCAGCCCCGGATACTTACCCTTTCCTGCAAGTCCCACTCCTGGAACCGGTCCTGCGACTGAGATATCGGCGAAGCTGAGCGTGCACTGTATGCTTCCCAAAGTTGAGCACGCGCTGTATGCAGCAGAGATGAGTCTGATGCCCATAGAGAATGAATGGAGCCGTCATTCTCTATGGGCACCGGTCTCAACCCTGCAGCGCGCGCGGACTGCTTCCCACAGAGATATCTTCATCCCGGGACCGGTTCCAGGAGCGGGACCTAAAGAAAAGTTTAAGTATCCGGGGCTGCACCGGGGGGTCGATCGGGCTCTGCATCCGCATCCCGGATGACAGGTTCCCTTTAAATAGTTTGAACTTGGGAAATCAACATTGCATGCTTTTACTTAACTGCCCTACTTTCATGATATAATATCACTGTAGCATGATTACCTTTTTATGTTTCACATAAAGTCCCCCCTCCAGCCAAATATTCCTATATTTGTAGTAGTAGATCTATACTGTATGTAATTTCCAGGTTTTCAGTTTCATTAAATCAGAAATAAGTAGAGAAAACTATTGCAAACTGCAAAAACAACTAAAACAAACAACCAATTGGACTTAATTTCAAGAAATTAAATTCATTACCATGAATCCTAATTTGCATGAGTATCTAGCGTTTACATAGTGAAATGGCAGTGATTCATCAATCGGAGGTGTGTGGACTATGTTTAATTAGCATAAATATATGCTAAGTCTGAAAACTGAGGGAAGGGTGAATCCAAGATTGAGAAGTTAAAAATAGATTAACACTTTTAGCGGCACATAGGTCACATGCTGCAAGGGTGCGTGCACACTCCGGAATTGCAGTGTATAACCCGCAATGGATTCCGTTGCTCGACCCACACGAGGCGGCGCGCATTTCCGCCTGTGCCATAGACACTATTCTGTGCACGGGTGGATTACGCATTCCGCCGAAAGAAGTGACATGTCAATTCTTTCGGCGGAATGCGTAATCCGCCCGTGCCTAGAATAGTTTCTATGGCACAGGTGGAAATGCATGCCGCCGCATGCAGGTACAAGCGACGGAATACGATGCAGGTTATACGCGGCAATTCCGTAGTGAAGAGTGAAAAATAACACAATGAAAAATACCAAATGTAGTAAGCTGAGCTGAGGATGACTATGAGTGTGTGAGAAGTATGGAATATTGTTCTTTTTCAACCAAAACACATCGTAACAGTAACTGACTATTGCTAAAACTGTATCACTGCCTGTATTTGCATCTGACCATTGTATATATCTTTTAGGCTATGTTCACACTACATAAAATACGGCCGATGGCAACAACGGACATACTTTTATGCTGTGTGTAACATAGCCTATCTTCTATGGGATCCCGGCCGGAGTGTATACACATCGCATACGTTCCGGCCAGGATCCCGTGCGGCGCCGCAAATAACTGACATGTCAGTTTTCTGGGGCCACAATTCAGTGAATTGCGGCCGTAGGAAACCTTGTCAGTTCACAATGAAGCGAGCGGCTCCAGCCAGTTGCTTCATTGTGTGTGTGGGAGGTTCTGATGCAGGCGTGCGCTGATGCGCCCGCATCAAGACCCTACAGCCGGAAAGATCATCCGGTCTGTACTTAGGTACTGGGGTCACTGAACGGACGGTCTCTTGCGTTGTGTGAACATAGCCTTAAAGTGTATATAGTGTCTTGTTTGGTGCGCCCTTAGGGTACAAACACACATACCGTATACGCAGCAGATACGCAGCAAATACGCAGCAGATCTGCAGCAGATTTGATGGTGCAGATTTGATGCTGTGTTCAGTTATTTAGATCTAATCTGCTGCGTATTTGCTGCGTATCGCAGCAGTAAATACGCTGCGTATACGGTGTGTGTGTTTATACCCTTAGGGTATAAACCCACACACCGTATAAGCAGCGTATTTACTGCTGCGATACGCAGCAAACACGCAGCAAACACGCAGCAAACACGCAGCAAATACGCAGCAAACACGCAGCAGATTATATCTAAATAACTGAACACAGCATCAAATCTGTTCCAACATATCTGATGCGTATTTGCTGCGTATTTGTTGCGTATCTGCTGTGTATACGGTGTGTGGGTTTGTACCCTTAAAGAAATTAAATAATCCATTTAATCTTTGGTTGTTCTTTTATCTCGATCCATGAATCTATACGCCCATGTTCTCAGGCTATTGCTATACACTACAGGGCTAGCTTATGGCCCAGTATAATATTATTATATTTTATAAGAGCTGGTGGCAGTATTATCAGCCTTCCTGCGCTGTGTAAGGGTATGTGCACACTGAGGATTACAGACGGAACCTTTGTCGCGTAATCCTCAGCGCCCGTGCCATAGACTTCATTCTATGCACGGGCGGATTCCTTCCTCCGCCCAAAGAATGAACTCGCGAGCGGGCGCGAGCTGAGGATTATGAGACAGACTTTCCGTCCTATTTACTCAGTGTGCACATACCCTAACAGGAGGTGTTGGTGTATATCTATACCCAGCTGACCTGTACTCTTGGGGGAGTGCGGAGTGTATTTAGATAATTTAGGGAACTATATTTTTGGAAATATTAGTTACCAATGAATTGTGCTTAGATGTTTGCTGGCCCACTAAAAAATCATAATAAATATTAAAAACTGTGGGAGTTTTCAATCCGTCTATAAAACTTTTTTTTTAGCACAGAATATTTTCTAGTATAAAATTTTTTAGAAAAAGAAACTTGATCCAAAGCCAGTGAGTGCTCTTCCAGTTTTCTTTCTTTGTCAACTATTTTAAGTGTATGGGGGCCTCCCAACTCTACCTGTCTGATGTAGGATGAGAGTGTGAGATGGTGAAACAACCAAAGAGCTGTAACTGTATATAATAGTATGTATGATATATGGTTTTACACTGACAAACTGCATTCAGCCACAAGATGTCACTGTTTTGCAGTACACAGTCTGTGTTGTTAAGGCTGTGTTGTTGTCAAGGGAGACGAACCTGACAGTTGGAAGATGCGACCTGAGGGAAGAAGGAGCTGAGGGAAGTCTGGAGCAGCCATTTTAATGAGAGGGTTGGCTGTAGTAGATGCAGCCTGAGAGACCTGATGCCATCTACATGTAGTATGTAGATGGCATAAGGAAGAGCGACCGCCAGTACAGAACTTTGACAAGAGGGGCTCCCTCATTCCTCGTCTAAAGTAGACTGGGGTCAGTTAGCATGCACGCCAAACTTTCTGGGGCTGATATTGGACCTGTAGATAGTTTTGTCAGGGCTATTGTCTGTTACCGACCATATTAGATTGTGTAAGGAACATCACAGTATACTAATCCATTTGTCTTGTTATACTGTTATTTTTGGTTTAGTAACAGTGTAAATAGTTTATAAGATTGTGAGCTGCTGTGCTACACCGGAAAGACCCTTGAGACACACCCCCACATATTAGTTCCTATTTATTTAGGGCATTAATAGGTATATGGTGGCCAGCCTATCTGAGCTTGCTAATAGGTATAGTTACTGTGAGTGTATTCATCTATATCATAAAAATCAAAGTCTGTCTGTCTGTCCTTCTGTCTGTCTGTCCTCTATAGATTTCCAAACGACTAAACCGTTTGACCCCAAATTTGGCACACAGATACATTGGGTGCCCGGGAAGGTTATTGCGAAGGTCCCGTCCCCGCCAGATGTACAGGAGGGGAGGGGGAGGGGAAAGAGAAGCGCCCCATAGAGATGAATGGGAAAATCTCCTCACTGCAAACACAGGTGATATAATTAGCTGCAGCAGACACGGCAGTTGGAGCCTTAGCAACCAATAGGATTACTGCTTTCATTTTCACAGGGAGCAATGGTTGCTAGGGAAGCTGCCTCACAACATCCACAGTAATAACTGGTAGACCCCCTACTCCATCTATACAGTACATGTATATACAGGGCCCCCTACTCCATCTATACAGTACATGTATATACAGGACCCCCTACTCCATCTATACAGTACATGTATACAGGACCCCCTACTCCATCTATACGGTACATATATATACAGGACCCCCTACTCCATCTATACAGTACATGTATATACAGGACCCCCTACTCCATCTATACAGTACATGTATATACAGGACCCCCTACTCCATCTATACAGTACATGTATATACAGGACCCCCTACTCCATCTATACAGTACATGTATATACAGGGCCCCCTACTCCATCTATACAGTACATGTATATACAGGGCCCCCTACTCCATCTATACAGTACATGTATATACAGGGCCCCCTACTCCATCTATACAGGACATGTATATACAGGGCCCCCTACTCCATCTATACAGTACATGTATACAGGACCCCCTACTCCATCTATACAGTACATGTATATACAGGACCCCCTACTCCATCTATACAGTACAAGTATACAGGACCCCTACTCCATCTAGACAGTACATGTATATACAGGGCACTACAGGTATACCAAACTGTGACTGGGTAACACTGCCACACCAGACCTGACCAATACCGCCATACTGTGACTGGATAACACTACAAATACCAGACCTGACCAATACCGCCATACTGTGCTGGATAACACTGTCATACCAGACCTGACCAATACCGCCATACTGTGCTGGATAACACTGTCATACCAGACCTGACCAATACCGCCATACTGTGACTGGATAACACCGCCACACCAGACCTGACCAATACCGCCATACTGTGACTGGATAACACTGTCATATCAGACCTGACCAATACCGCCATACTGTAAATGGATAACACCGCCACACCAGACCTGAACAATACCGCCATACTCTGACTGGATAACACTGTCATACCAGACCTGACCAATACCGCCATACTGTGACTGGATAACACTGCATACCAGACCTGACCAATACCGCCATATTGTGCTGGATAACACTGTCATACCAGACCTGACCAATACCGCCATACTGTGACTGGATAACACTGCCATACCAGACCTGACCAATACCGCCATACTGTGACTGGGTAACACCACCACACCAGACCTGACCAATACCGCCATACTATGACTGGATAACACCATCATATCAGACCTGACCAATACTGCCATACTGTGACTGGATTACACCGCTATACCAGACCTGACTAATACCACAATACCGTGACTGGATAACACCGCCACACCAGACCTGACCAATACTGCCATACTGTGACTTGATAACACCGCCATACCAGACATGACCAATACCGACACACTGTGACTGAATAACACTGCCATACGGGTAAATACAACCCTGCAGGTATACAGGACCCCAAAACTATACACTACAGGTGCACGAGACCTCCACAAAACTATATACTACAGGTATACAGGACCCCAAACTTTACACTACAGGTATACAGGACCCCAAAACTATACACTACAGGAATTCCACCAACTATATACTACAGGTATATAGGACCCCAAACTATACACTACAGGTATACAGGACCTCAAAACTATACACTACAGGTATACAGGACCTACACCAACTCTATAATACAGGTATACAGCACCTTCACCAACTCTATACTACAAGTATACAGGACCCCAAATATACTACAGGTATACAGGAACTCCACCAGCTATATACTACAGGTATATAGGACTATACAAACTATACACTACAGGTATACAGGACCTCCACCAACTCTATACTATAGTTATACAGGACCCTCAAACTATTCACTACAAGTATACAGGACCCCCGAACTATATACTACAGGTATACAAGACCTCCACTAATTATACACTACAGGTTTTCAGGACCCTCAAACTATAAACTACAGATATACAAGACCTCCACCAACTATACATTACAGGTATACAGCACCAACTATATACTACAGGTATACAGGACCCCCGAACTATACAGTACAGGTATACAGGACCTTCACCAACTGTACACTGCAGGTATGCAGGACCTCCCTAAACTATACACTACAGGTATACAGCCCCTAACTACACACTACAGGTATACAGGACCCCCCCAACTATACATTGTGGGTATATAGAACCCCTCCAACTATGCACTACAGGTATACACTAATTCCATTGATTAACTCAGATGAAACAATACCTTTAGCTTGGTCTCCTGGGCACCTTAGAACAAATCTAATTAACACACTGACACTTTATACCCGGGCAGCGCCGGGTACATTTTCTAGTACAACATATTTCCGGGTGACATGCTGTGTAGCAGAGGGGCCTTGGCTTAAAGCGACTCTGTACCCACAATCTTACCCCCCCAAACCACTTGTACGTTCGGATAGCTGCTTTTAATCCAAGATCTGTCCTGGGGTCCATTCAGCACGTGATGCAGTTATTGTCCTAAAAAAACAACTTTTAAACATGCAGGATTGCAACGTCTCACTGCCCTCCTCATCACTAGGAATGCCCCTGAGCAGGAATTTTTCCTATTCCTCACCTGAACACTGCACAGGTGCCTTAACGATCCAGCTCATGTTCACACAGGTGATGAACTGTTCTTGGGGCATTCCTAATGATGAGGAGGGTGAGGAGGAGGGACAGCGAGGTGTTGCAAGCCTAGGGCATAGACACTCTAGGCCACACCAATTTGGCATAGGGCTGCAAGTTTAAAAGTTGTTTTTTAGGACCATAACTGCATCACCTGCCAAACAAACCCCAGAACAGATCTTGTTGTATATAATTTTGTTATATTTGAGTTGCTAGTACCTTTGGTGCCTTTGTATGTTTTAATAAAGAGCAGTTTTGTTTAAAGTGGTGTTGGAGTCGCTTTCCTTATTCGTGACTTCACTGTATATTGGGCAGCCCACCCCGATACACGGATTACAAGAGAAGGATCTGGCAAGTTGGATTTCAACTGCCCTATCAGAGATGTCTGGCAGCGGCTCACCTCTTCAGGGTGCCTTCACACACCAGATTAGCAGCAGATTTCACGCTGTGGATTCGCACAGAAATCCGCTGCGGAAATCTAGCTTGACTGCCTAGCAAATAACCAGTTTTAAATAAGAAATAAACAGGAATGCAGTACCTGATTCGATATACCACAACATGAGCTATGCCTCCATCCACAGTAAATATGTGATTTGGATTATACCAAGTCTTTAGATCAGGAGCTGCCAGTGCAAACAAGGAATGATAGACAGGCAGGATTCCTGGGTAACCAAAAAAAAAAAAAAAGGGAAATTGAAAGAATCTCATAAAGAATGTAAAAATAAACTTTTTTCTGTATTTAAAATGTTCAATAGATGATACATTCTTTTAACACCAATTTAATTCCTAGATTTAACTATATTACAGGCCAAGCAGATTTCCGTTTTAATGTCTAATGTCTGCACATATTGACCATCAGACTTTTAGGGTCCATTTATACAGAAAGATAGATTATCTGACGTAGATTTGAAGCCAAAGCCAATAACAGATTATAAACAGAGGTCAGGTCATAAAGGAAAGCCTGAGATTTTTCTTCTTTTTAACCCTTTCAAGCAAAAGTCAGTAAATGTACTGACCTGCTTCAGATGCTCACTGTTTAGACAAACAGTGACCGGAAGCTGCAACTAAACTTTCAGCTGATAGCTGACAGTTTAGTGTAACCGCCACTGGACCCCCAAAGGGGGTCCAGCATCGGCAATTGCTGGCTTTGTTGGATCAGTAACGGTAATTGGTTTTGTAAAAAACACATAGGATTACATTGGAATCTCTGGAAAGAAAATGCAAATTTTAACTTTTCACTCTTACTTTGCAGTTATTCCTGTGAAATGCAGAAAGGGTTAAATAACTGAATGAATGTAAATTTAAATACTTGAAAGAGTGAAGATTTCAAAATGGGTTGAATTGTGGGGGGTTTTAGTATACAGGCCTCTAAAATATACTCTAAAACTGAACTGGTGCCTAAAGAATTTCTGAGTTTGGAATTTTTGCGAACATTTTGAAAATTGCTACTAAACATTTACGGCCTCTAACATCCCAAATAAGTAAAATCATGTTCACCAAATGCTTTTAAAATAAAGTAGACATGTTATAGATATGAATTAATAAATAATGAATGTAGTATTCCTATTTTCCTTATTGGCAGAGACTTTCAAATGTAGAGAATGCGCTTTTTTTACATTTTTAACAACATTTTGGAGTTTTTTCACAAAAAAATTCTAAAGCTATCAACTCAAATTTACCACTAACATAAAGTAGATTATGTAACAAAAAAACAATCTTGGAATCAGAAGGATTGGTAAAAGCATTCCCAAGTTATTGATGAATAAAGTGACACAGGTCATATTCATAAAATTTGCCTTGGTCCTGAAAGGGTTAAATCCATTCCTGGCTTTCGCTTAAAATCTTTGGCAGATAATCTGTCAGATAATCTTTCTGTGTAAATGGACCCTTATGGTGCGTTTACACAGGCAGATTTATCTGACAGATTTTTGAAGCCAAAGCCAGGAACAGACCATAAACAGGGAACGGGTCATAAAGGAAAGACTGAGATTTATCCTCTTTTTAAATCCATTTTTGGTTTTGGCTTCCAAAATCTCCCAGATAAATCTGCCTGTGTAAACGCACCATAATGGTCCTTTTACACGGAACGATTTATCGTTCGAATTTGCACGATAACGATTGAATTTGAACGTGTAAACGTAGCGAACAATCAAGCGACGAGCGAGAAATCGTTCATTTTGATCTTTCATCATGTTCTCAAATCATCGTTGATTGTTCGCAAAAAATTAGCAGATTGTTCTGTGTAAACAGTCGTTCAACAATTTCACCTATGTGTGAGATAGGCTTAAGCGATCGCAAAACGATCGCAAAACGATTTTTCCGTACGATGTATCATTCCGTCTAAACGCTGATCGTTATAAAAAAAACATTGTTCATTCACAATCGTTAATCGTGCGATCGGGCGAATTATCGCTCTGTGTAAAAGTACCATTACTCCTCTGCTGGGCCACAATGGCAATTTTAAAATGGCCACCACCTGGTGACTTGGGAGTCAGCCATGAAATGCTTTGTTTGTTGGGAAGAGATGCAGAACTTTTTCTTGCTTGTTGGCTGAGCTACAGCCAATCATTTCATATGCTTACGCTACAGTCAAACATTCTCTAAGTTTGTATGTAATTGTGGATTCGAGATTATGGACAAATTTAGAGCCCATTGATTTCTATTGGGCTGTTCATAAAGTCCATAGATTTATGGATCTGTAAACCACCTATTTACCTACTACCTTCGCCTTGTTTGCTGATCTGCAATAAATACGGATTACGGATGCGAGATGAATGCATTACAAATAATTTTTTTACAGACTGCGGACGTAGATTGGGGATTAATGCAGACATCATATACGGTCCTGAAAAACTAGTAAATGTTTAAATGTAGTCTTATTTGTTGCACCCCCCTTCCCAACTCAACAATTGCAGAACAGCCCTGCTGTAGGGGAGAGGGCTCATTGCAGTTGAGCTAATATTAGCCACATAGCCAGCTAATGTGACCTGTACTATGAAATAAAATACTTTCATATAGTCCGGAACTGAACATTGGAATCTGAATCTATAAATTATTCTGAGAAAACTGACTCACCCCTGTCTGTGTCACCATTAAAGTATTCATTGGTACTTGTAAGCCACTCCATGCTTCTCAGAAAAAAATCTTTACCTGATAAACTTATTCCTACATATTGCTCTTACCACAAGATTTGGCAGCTGCAATGCATAGCTCCTCAGCAGAGTATTGTCCACCAGGAAAGACCATCTGTGGAACAGACTGTAAAGTGGAGGGCAAAGAAGATGTGTAGAAGAGCAGTTTAAGAGAGCCGGTGGCAGAAGAATAGGAGCTGCAAGAGCGTGAACCGCACAGGAGTGGGGCATCTTCACCAGACATCTGTGGAAACAAAAAATTCTCTTTACATAACAAGATGTGTAAAATACTGTTTGACCTCTTTCCTCTGCCAAGATTTGAGGGAACTTATACAACACATACATTCATGTAAATAAGTCTTATGAGTCATAAAGGAAAGCCTGACATTTCTCCTCAAGTCCATTCCTGGCTTTGGCTTCAAATCTTTGGCAGATAATCTCTCTGTGTAAATGGACCCTAAATGTTAGGCATAGTGCCAGGGCTGTATTTGCCATTAGACACTTGTGGTCCTGCTCCTAGAGAAGCAGGATGAACTTAAAATATACCAAAACCTTTATAGGTGTACTTAATGTAACCTTCTCTAAACCTTTGAATGCAAATGTCCAACTGTTCAATGTTTCATGTTTTTGCACAACTTGCTGTTCTCTAACAAGGAGCATGTTGGGTGGTGCTTGGTGGTGGTGATGTTACACGGCATCTAGTCACTACATAAGTGTCCTACTGTTAATAGTACAGTGACAAGCCCATACTACTTGAATAACATCGTTGTGCCTTTTCATGAACAGCATAGCTCCAGTTCACCAATGTCGCATTATGAGGGAATGGCTGCTGGAGACTGGGGTACCTCAAATGGAGTGGCCTGCACTTCCTCCAGACCTGAATCCCATAGAAAACCTATTTTTGGGAAAACCCTTTTTGTTGGGTATACCCATCACTGTTGTTGGCTTTTATTCCAATAAATTGTGGAAATTACCATGTTGAAAGAATTTTGAACTATAACTGCTGCTATCTTCTATGGGCTCCCCGGACGATCTAAAGTACATCCAGGGAGCCCCTCCCTTAGTTTTCCGCACCCCCCTCCCCGTTCCTGCTTGCTGTCAGCGCTTGTAATAGTGCCAGCAGCGAACAGGGAATGAGGAGCAAGCGATCACCGACCTGTCGGATCAGTCTGTGTAATAGGGCCTTTAACCCCTTAAGGACAGAGCCCAAGATGGCCTTAAGGACCGGGACAATTTTCAATTTAGCGTTTTCATTTTTTCCCCGTCATCTTTTAAGAGCTATAACTTTTATTTTTCCAGCTTCAGGGCTTGTTTTCTTCAGGAACTTTGTAAAGGCTCCTTTTGATCTAACAAAACACAGTAATCACTGAACTAAGGGAGAACAGTGAAAAAAACCCTGGGCCACCCTGGAATTTTCCTATTTATATTCCAATACTCGCAACCGAGTGGGACTTAGGGGGCTATTTATCACCCCATCATGGAGCCACCCCGTGGCAACAGGCTAGAGATATCTGGCTATCCCGTATTTTGAGACTCGCAACAGAGACTCCACGGACTCTTGTTTTGCATATTTTTCTTTTGATCTAACTTAAAATGAATGACGGAACCCCCAAAATATCATTTATGGGGTGAATTTGGGACAAAAAATGCAATTCTGCAAATTGTGGGGGGGGTTCCGTGTTTACGTAATGCATTTTACAGTAAAACTGAAACTTTATCTTTATTTTATAGGTCGGTCTGAATACGGCGATATGCAGGTTATATGGCTTTCTAATGTTTTACTATTTTTATTAACAGTAAAACTTTTTTGCAAATAGGTGTGATTACAATGGCCCTTTTTTGACTCATAGCGTTTCTATTGTTTTACGGCTGTATGGGAAGTCATTTTTTGCACCATAATCTCTAGTTTTTATTAATACCATATTTGTGTAGATAAGACATAACTGATCAATTTTTATTCATTTTATTTAAAACAAAATGTAATAAAAAAAATAATCAATCCTGGCATTTTTTACCTGATTTTTGTTTTACACTGTTTACCATGCGGGAACAATTTAGATTTATTACACACTACGGTATATCATATGTTTATTTATTTACTTCTCTGTGTTTTATTTATAAAATGGGAAAGGGGGGTGATTCAAACGTTATTGGGGGAGGGGCTATGTCATGTTTTTTACATTTTTTAAAAATTAAATTTTTACACTTTTTACATTACATTACATACACTGATCTGATCATTGCTATGCCATAACATAGCAGTGGTCTGTGTAATCTGCGATCATTGCATAGTTGCATCACCTGTGCAGACTCTATACATGGATCACCTATCTGACTCCAGGGAGGAAGGTAAGAGACCTCCGGCAGTCAGATACAATGATTGGAACCCCCCACAGTCACACTGCGGGGTCCCGATCAGTCAGTGAAAGCAGCACAGCTCCTGTCACTGATGTAAGTGCCGAGATTGCAGGGGTTAATGGCGCCGCAGCGCGATTGTGGCAGTCTGTCATTAACAGTGAGGACCTGGCTGCATATAGCAACCGATCCCCACATGCTATGAAGTGAGCTCCTGAGTTCGCTTCAAAGCACTGCCGGATTCAATGACATACAGCATGGGTCCTTAAAGTGACTCTGTACCCACAATCTGCACTCCCCAAACTGCTTGTACCTTCGGATAGCTGCTTTTAATCCAAGATCTGTCCCGGGGTTCGTTCAGCAGGTGATGCAGTTATTGTCCTAAAAAACTACTTTTAAGCTTGCAGCCCTGTGTCAAACTGGCGTGGCCTACAGTGTCTGTGATTAGGCCTGCACTGCCTCTCTGTCCCTCCTCTCCACCCTCTTCACCCTTAGGAATGCTCCAGGCAGATTGTCTCCTATTCCTCATCTGTGTGAATACTGCACATGGGCTGGATCGTTAAGGCACCTGTGTAATGATCACTGCAGAGGAATAGAAAAGAGGGTGGGGAGAAGGGACGGTGAGGTGGTGCAAAGTTAGGGCACAGATACTCCAAGCCACGGCCGTTGGGCACAGGACTGCAAGTTTAAAAGTTGTCTTTTAGGACAATAACTGCATCACCTGCCGAACGGACCCCAGGACAGATCTTGAATTAAAAACAGCTATCTGACGGTACAAGTGGTTTGGGGGGGACAGATTGTGGGAACAGAGTCACTTTAAGTGACAGGATTCCATGATGTATGACATGGGTCCTTAACTGGTAAAGACTGTCTACTCAGCTACACCAGCTATTACTTTGCTTAAGGTCCGCAAGATTTCTACGGCTTGAGGACACCAGGTTTCTCTGTGGTGGTCCCAGTCTGGGTGGGATAGTGGCTAATGCTAAAGGCCCTATTCCACGGAACGATTATCGTTCATAAACTCGCTCCAATGACCGCTCATTAACGATCACTAAACTTTTTTTTTTTTTTTTGTGAACGATAACACATAACACACGTGGGAACGTGAACGATATATGTAGTGTAACCATTATTTTGCGGCCGTTACATGGTCGTTTAAAACGTTCGCCGTGTTGATCATGACCATACGACAAACCTCCTTTTTTAAACCTTTTTACAAACTGAAAAATTATCTTTCAAAGACCAACAATTTTTTTTCGCCATGCTGAAAAACAATTTTGAACGACAATATAACGATTTCGCCTTTGTCGTTCGCTCGTTTACACCAATTTCACGAAGCAATTATTATTAACAAGCAGTCATTGGAGCGAGTTTATGAACGATAATCGTTCCCTGGAATAGGGCCTTAAGAACCAGACAGTGCTGATGCAAGGCATTAGAGAACAGAAGAGATGTGCGAAGACTGCAAGCTGGGTCATTAAGAGGGTCATTCCCACTCAAGAACACAAGGAACTCACATCACTAAGGCAAGAAGGAACAGGTGGAACAACTTTAAATAGTGTGGAAGGAACAGAATTGGAACAGAATAATAATTAGAAGCAGACTGACACTTTAAATCTAAGAAGGTGAGCATGTATACCCTAGAGGCAAAAGTATGAGCTGCATCGGTGCCAGAGACATGGAGCCCAAGCATAATATACAGTGGGGAAAATAAGTATGTGATGCACTGGCAATTTTTTTTTTAAGTTTTCCCACCTTCAAAGAATTGAGAAGTCTGTAATTTTTATCTTATAGGCAGAATCTATAAAAGAACTCCAGAAAATCACATTGTGTGATTTAAAAAAAAAAAAATAATTAATTTCCAATTTATTGCTTTAAATGAGTATTTGATTGGGCTAGGTTCACACTGCATTTTGTCCTACGATTCATACGTTTTATGGAAAAAGCGCATACAATTGTGTGCCATCCGTTTGGATACGTTTTTCCTTTGACTAACAGTAACACACTACTTTGTCATAGATTAAAATCCTGCAGGGTGCGCAAGGTTCCCCTGCTTACACCATGACATGTCCAGGCCCATATGAATTTTACCAGTGACCATCTGGATGATCATGGGAGAAGATCATGTGGGCAGATGAGACCAAAACAGAACTTTTTGGTATCAAAAAGTACACTACATGATTGCACTTTTTGATACAGTGCAGTACATAGTCATACATTTTCTTTCATCTACGTTTCCTATTAATAAATTTACCTTCTAAGCCGTGAAGACTGTTGAGATCATTTCAAGGAATTACTTAGTTACTGCTAATTACTTTTGGTCTGCAGCAATCGTTGTTTCAGTAGTCTACACACACAGATACTCCACAGAAATTGTTTTAAGCAGGTGTTAATTTTTATCACTAATTATTAATAGGCTTGCTCAATTTTTGCCTTAGGACCCCCCCCAGTGATCAAAACTTTTGACATGTCTCTATGACATATTTAAAGTAACATTTTTAGTGTTTTCTTTTATTTTTATTTATTGCCCTCTTTACTTTTTTATTTTTTTATTCAGCCACATTAACTTTTTCCTGTTCCTTACCCATTATTCCCATAAGGAATGTAATTCTCAATTTAAAAAGTTAAGATGTACAGTGGTGCCTTGGATTACGAGCATAATTCGTTCCGGGTCCGTGCTTGTAATCCAAATCCACTCTTAAACCAAAGCAAATTTTCCCATAAGAAATCAGTGATATGCAGACAATTGGTTCCACACCCCAAAAATAATGATTTAATATTCTGAATGACATGTAAAACAGATGAAACAAATATTCACAAACAGCAGAATATGTGATATTATAAGTTACTGTACAGTAATTTAGAGGATGGGAAACACAAGGGCTGACAGAGACTGCAGGAAGCATAAAGGAATGAGCAGGATATATGTGGGCACATACATACATACATCACTCTCTGTCTAGGGAGAGAGGGGTTACAGCTATGAAGAGATTACCTCCACAGTCCTGTCCCCTGATGTGAGCCCCAGCCTGAAGTGGATCTGCAATGATGTGGAGGGTGAAGGAGACTTCCTGGGTCAGAGTACAGGCCTGTAGACCACGCTATGCAGACCATGCCCCTCCTCCACTTGCGCTCCCACCCAGTACAGGGAGCTCTTAAACTAAAGCAATGCTCTTAAACCAAGTCACAATTTTGAAAAACTGTGAGCTCTTAAACCAAAACGCTCTTTAACCAAGTTACTCTTAAACCAAGGTACCACTGTATTTAAAAATAACCCATTTAGTCGCGATTGGCTGGCTAAACTATGTCACCCCCTGAATATTAGAATAGTGGATTCCAGATTCGTGTCGTTTTCTGGTTGGAGCTAGAGAGGGACATACTGTATACCACCGAGAGAAAGCTTTTAGGTAAAGTTAGGTAGGAAGGGACCCCCTAAAAGCCCTTGTTAGGGCTAAAATTATAAAAACCATATATTTAGAAGCCGTTGTGAGGCAGGCAGTGTGTTCAGACATCTACTGATAGTGTATACGGCTGTATAGTGTGATTGCAGGATAATACCTGTTATTTTGCTACTACTGATTTGTGCAGTCTGCATCCTGTAAAGGAGTTGAACGGCTCTTTCATTTTAATATATATTATATTATATAGTACAATAATATATTATATATATATATATATATATATATATATATATATATATATATATATACTAATATTACCCAAGTGCGTACCGCTAGATCGAAACATATGCTTCTACTTTACGTTCATCACTAGTGTTATATGCAGCCAGGCATACTTCCCCTGCTGCATTCCAGAGGTGTTGGCATCATTTCCTGAGGTTTATTTGTGCCCTTGGTGACCTCCTAGTGGTTGAATATTGATTTCCAGGTCCCAAGTATTTTTCTCCCATAGACTATAATGGGATTCGATATTCGTTCGAATAGTCAAATATCGGACGCTATTTGAATCAAATTTCTAATTATCTAATATTTCACTATTCGCTCATCTCTGGTCTCTACTGCTCAAGCCTGTCTCAAGACAGCTCGCTGAAGTATCAGGTTATAGCTGCCCATAGGAATCCATTGAGATAGGTAGTAGTAGATATGAACGCAATAGCGAAGAAATAGCGAAGAAAAAACTATCGCAAATCCATGGAAATTAGTGAACGTTTTCAGGTCTTTTGCAATAGTGGTCGTTTGAGATCGTTAATCGTTAACGATTATGCGAACGATAATCGTCTGGTGGAATAGGGCCCTTAGCCTGCTTAGCATTGCTCTGTATTGTCCTTCCTGCTGCTGCTCAGTATGTGCTATAGAGACATAGGAGACCAGGAAACCTTTTTCTATACGAGTGCAGTGAATTTGAATTATCATAACCTCTAGTCCCCACCCACTTGCTTAAGGGAAACTGAAAATCAGAAATAAAGCCTATAGAGTTGAAATCTGTTTAAAAAATTGGCATGCACAAGTTATTCAATGGCCAGAAATAATGTTACTCCTTGTGTACACGTAATTGCTTATCCTGAAAACTAAAATGACTGATACTCTAAAGCCGTAAATGTGGTAGGAAATGCAAATGGTGGTACAGCATAAGCATAATCATTCTATAAAAACTAGAGATACACCACCAACTAGGTCTGTGAGAGTGATCAAGAGCAGTAAATTAGTTTGACTTTCATTTTGGTTTACCTGTTTCTTAACACGTTTTTTAGATGCTGAATGCACATGGTATACTATTTGTACACCTAACAAGACACTCCCTGTACTGAAACACCCTAAGTAATTCAAACAACAGATTATGATCTCACACATTAAGCCAACATAAAAGACTAACAAGTTAAAGCTTAAATGAAATCAATCAACTTGAATGTAAAAGGACTTTTGTCCCGAAATAAAGAACGTAGGACCTTTATCATCTCAAAAAGGAGGGCCTTCTTAGTGCAAAGACATTTTAAGGATGCACAAATTATGGGTGGGAGAAGTCATTGGCTGTACATACAAGTAGATTCTTACAAAAATGTATTTATAGGAAGCACATACTGAGAACTCCTTCACCCCTTTCCACAAATTAACATAACTATACATCCATTTTAGCAGGCTGTGGCACCAAATGGGTGTACATTTAGGTCCATGGAATCGCACAACTTTAGGAGCAGTTCCCATGCAATTCGCAGCAGGACATGTTGCCCGACTCCAGCAACAACTCCAGTATGTGCACCAAAGCTGACAGTCAACCCTCTATCCTGCATTTAACCCCCACCAAGTGATTGTGTGGTATCCCACTACTGTGGTTCTTTTTCTTTTCTTTTTTATGTTTCATACACCTGTCCAAAAAGTTCTTTTGTCAGCTTATGTGATGCTGGAGTGTTTAGAAGTTATTTTATTGTCTACCACTAGATGTCAATATTGTATATGTATGAGTATTGCACAGCAGTAGTTACTAATGGGTTACTGTTTTTTCTCTCATGCCACATGAATCTGTGCACCAATGAGAGCTGTTCTCTTAACCTATCTCTATCCTCTTATTCTTGCACACACACACCTCCCCACCAATCCCAGGGAAGTTCACTTAGGCCCCTGTAGGAGGAGTTTTATACTGATGGAAGGAAGTGCAAGTAGCTCAGTCCAAGTCAGATTCCTGTGCAGAGAGGACACAAGACAAGACAGTCCCTGCTGTAGTCAAGATGGGCCCTGGCTCATGCCAGGTCCCCTGTCAGGGACAGAAGAACCAGTCTAGTGAGTCTTACTTTGGATTCTGTAGAGGACAGACACAGACAAGAACACTCCCTACAGCAGTCAAGCTGGGCCCTGGCCTATGCCTGGGACTCACACAACTAGTCCAGTGCAGTCTAGTCTTAGGTGTGGTAGTGGACGCACGCACATGGTACCAGAGAGGACTTCTTTCTTGAAAGCAGCACTACGACACACTATGCAGTGCTGAACGCACACTTAGAGAGGACAAGTCAGGGATCATTCCAGCCCACGCCAAGAACACGTCTAAAAGTGCAGGACAGTATCCTGGAGAAATAGGAACTGATCCGGATAGAGCAAAGTTGCTAGAAACCTATGTACTCTATCTCGTAGCACAGTTGTAGCCAGAAAATTCTGACCACTCTGCTCATCCCAAGTAACAAGGTCTGGGGCTTGTGTCACCCTCTAGGATAGGTCGTCCGTCACTGTTGGGCAATAGGTGGTACAAAAACCAAAGAGTCAAAACACGGGCACAAGTATTCTCTCTATTCTCAAGTATTCTACTTATTCTACTTTTCAAGTTTCGGCAGAGCACAGTGCTACTTTGGTTGGGACTCTCTGGATGTCCTCCTCTCTACTTCTCTGAACTTCTTCTACCTCTCAGCACGCAACTCAGTCAGCACCACTTTAATCCTTCTCAGCACCGATCTGGTCACTAAGGTTTAAAGTAACTTATCAAGCTGAAAATCACTGTGTATCACTGTATCAAGTATTCTGGCATTAAAGAAGAGTGTATTTTTTTAACTGGACTCTTCCTTGGGTCATCTCCCCTTTTTTTGGGTGGCAGTACCAATAGACCGGGTGGGTCACAACTCCACTCTGGACCACAGTGATAAGTACCAAAGGGACTCCAAAACAGGTTACTGTACACAGGGGAAAGGGTATTGCTAGCTTTATTAAAAGAAAAGCAGGTGTGCCATCATACCTGTGTGCCCAACCGGCACTGGCATCACAACAGCATAACACCTGGCTGAGCTATATCTCGACCACCCACTAGAACAATGTGTCATGAAAAAATCAGAATCACTTGGATAAATAAAAGCATTACAAAAGTTATTTACACTTCAAATTTGAAAAATTGGCCCAGTCCTAAAAGGTTTAAATATGGTGAATTCATTTTCCTATGTGCCAAACAGACGAGTAAATGTTTCATAAATCAGACTTTACTGTACATAATTTAATGTTATCGATCAGATATTTTCGTCCCCCCAAGTTATCCTGGTCTCAGAAGTGTAACTTGAAACTCTTGGGTCCCAATTCCAAGTCTGCAGCATTTATCATTTATAATACTATTGTCTTTATGATGACACAGTTAATTTTAGTCTCTTCAGGTGAACCAGGATCAGAGTACTACATCTGCATCCACATTGTTTACAACCTGACTAGTCCATCAAATAAGCAAATAAAAAAGAGGCTGTAAACCATTTAAGTCAGATGCACTTATACCTAGACACTCATGCATTTTCCATTCAGCCTACAATGTTATATCAGACATAATACATGAAAATGTATATGTAACAACAACAACAATGTAGTTCATAAAAGAAGGAGGGCAGTAAATAAAACACCATTCTGTCACGCAATTATGTCAACAAAATAAACCATATTACCTTAAACTAGGTCCTGTGTCAGCTTCCAAGAACAAAATACCATATGTGCAATAATAATTTTTTAAGGTCGATATGTATGCATCAATTTGTCT
This sequence comes from Dendropsophus ebraccatus, assembly GCF_027789765.1. Classification (NCBI taxonomy): domain Eukaryota; kingdom Metazoa; phylum Chordata; class Amphibia; order Anura; family Hylidae; genus Dendropsophus; species Dendropsophus ebraccatus. The sequence goes on from NC_091456.1 coordinate 97,653,993, forward strand.
GAGCATTTATGGATCAGGCTTGCTCTTCAAGATGTTACTATACAAGCTAGATGTCTTGGCCTTCTATTGGAGCCTAAACGTATGTGCTGGTTATATATATGTAAGCGTGCTTTTAAAAAGCAAAGTGCATGTTTCCTGTGAAGGAGTTTATCTCACCACATGAAGCTTCCTGTTGAAACCATCAGATATGCAAGCTGAACCTGCAGCCAATGACAGTAATACAGAGTATGGCCTGATAATTGTAAACTGTAGGACAAGTAATGGAGATGATCAAATATGGCCTTGTATTGGATACTACTATACTGTTCAATCACTAGCAAAGTCTCAAAGAATTATCAAGTCAAATGAATTAAGTAAAGATCTAGAATCTATATATATATATATACACACACATAAACACACACCTTTGTAGATGGAAAGTATCACAAAATAACAGAACTAGATTTGCATTTCCAGGGAAATACATAGTGCTTGAAAAGAGCGCCCTTTTACCAGTGACTTCTAGAGCACCCATTTACCAGTGACTTCCTTTTAAGAGAAACTTTAATCCTGGGTGCCGTCTCTTTAAGAGCGACTTGGGTCGCATCCCTTTAAGAGCAACTTGGCACACGTCCCTTTAAGAGCTACATGGGTCCCTTTAGGAGCGATCTGGGTCGCTTTAAGAGCAACCTGGGTCCCTTCGCTCTTAAAAGGACCCAGGTCGCTCTTAAAGGGACCAAGGTCGCTCTTAAAGGGACCCAGGTCGCTCTTAAAGAGACCGATTTTGCTCTTAAAGGGACCCATTTCTCTCTTATAGGGACCCATTTAGCTCTTAAAGGGACCCAGGTCGCTCTTAAAGGGAACAAGGTCGCTCTTAAAGGGACCAAGGTCGCTCTTAAAGGGACCCAGGTTGCTCTTAAAGGGACCCAGGTCGCTTTTAAAGGGACCAAGGTCGCTCTTAAAGAGACCGATTTTGCTCTTAAAGGGACCCATTTCTCTCTTAAAGGGACCCAGGTTGCTCTTAAAGGGACCCAGGTCACACTTAAAGGGACCCAGGTCGCTCTTAAAGGGACCCAGGTCGCTCTTAAAGGGACCCAGGTCGCTCTTAAAGGGACCAAGGTCGCTCTTAAAGGGACCCAGGTTGCTCTTAAAGGGACCCAGGTCGCTTTTAAAGGGACCAAGGTCGCTCTTAAAGAGACCGATTTTGCTCTTAAAGGGACCCATTTCTTTCTTAAGGGACCCATTTCGCTCTTAAAGGGAGCCAGGTCGCTCTTAAAGGGAACCAGGTCTCTCTTAAAGGGACCAAGGTCGTTCTTAAAGGGACCAAGGTCGTTCTTAAAGGGACCAAGGTCGTTCTTAAAGGGACCCGGGTCGCTCTAAAAAGGGACCCAGGTCGCTCTTAAAGGGACCCAGGTTGCTCTTAAAGAGACCGATTTTGCTCTTAAAGGGACCCATTTTGATCTTAAAGGGACCCATTTCGCTCTTAAAGGGACCCATTTCGCTCTTAAAGGGACCCATTCCGCTCTTAAAGGGAGCCAGGTCGCTCTTAAAGGGAACCAGGTCACTCTTAAAGGGACATATTTCACTCTTAAAGAGACCCAGGTCGCTCTTAAAGGGACCCAGGTCGTTCTTAAAGGGACCCAGGTCGTTCTTAAAAGGACCCAGGTCGCACTTAAAGGGACCCAGTTCGCTCTTAAATGGACCCAGTTCGCTCTAAAAGGGACCCAGGTCGCTCTTAAAGGGACCCAGGTCGCTCTTAAAAGGACCAATTTTGCTCTTAAAGGGACATATTTCGCTCTTAAAGGGACATATTTCGCTCTTAAAGGGACCAATTTCATGCTTAAAGGGACCCATTTTGCTCTTAAAGGGACCCAGGTTGCTCTTAAAGGGACCCAGGTAGCTCTTAAGAGGACCCAGGTAGCTCTTAAAGGGACCTAGGGCGCTCTTAAAGGGACCCAGGTCGACCTTAAAGGGACCAAGATTGCACTTAAAGGGACCCAGGTCGCTCTTAAAGGGACTCGTTTTTGCTCTTAAAGGGACCCAGGTCGCTCTTATAGGGACCCATTTCACTCTTAAGGATGGTAAAGGTGATGGTGGAAGGAGATCTCTTATTAATAAATTGATTGCTTTGGTTAAGGTCGTAATAGCTAGAAAGTTGTTCTCAAATGTTCCACCTAGACTTCAGGAATGGGTGGGGCTGGCCCATAAGGTATGTAAGCTTGAAGAATACAGAGCCAGAACTTGTTCGATAAAAGCTGTCAATAAATATAAAAAAATCTGGGCTAAGTGAATAAATACAGAGGGACGTATTAATGTTGTTAAATGAGTAAATGTTGTTAATTTTTTTTTTTTTTTGCTCTCTCTCTATCTCTCTCTCTCTCTCTCTCCTCTCTGGGTGGGGGGGAGGGGGTTGGGGTTAATAATTCTGTTTGTCCAATTAAAAAAAAAAAGAAAAAAAATATTATAATGACTACAAAATATCATTACATAGTTAAAAATAGTAGATTGCCCCCTCTGTGCATCCCCTATATAGTTGATGATCACCTCTGTGCTGGCACTGTATAGTAGAAGGACCTCTCTGTGCAGCCTCTACAGAGAAGATGGCCCTTTCTGTGCAGCCCCATATAGTAGATCCCTCCCCGGATCGCAGCCCCTCTTTAGAAATAGCCCTCATGTGCAGACCCTATTAAAAATCACCTTTTAAAGACTGTCGGGATCCACCGAAACTGCTACAGTGGTAGTTCCAACCCCACTGCTGAGGAGTAAGGTAGCACACTTACTCTTCCAGGCCGATTGCTGTATCCCAGTGCTGTTCTTTGGTGCACAGGTAAATCCAGTCCCGCTTTGACAGTATCTGACAGTCTTCTATATGCAGCACGCTTGATCAGAGCTTCTCATAAAGGTATACAGAGGATCAAAATTAGAAGATGAACCAACACAGAGAAAGTAAAATGGAAATATTTGGACATTTTTCTTTTCTTTTAATATCTTGTTTGCAATTTTTCCTTCTGGTCTGATAAAACACTACCAAACCCATCAAAAGAATAGCAAGCAATTTTTACTGCGATTTTGGCAGTTTTCTGGCATTTTCTGCTTAGTGGCTGCTGGGGTGGGGTGATACGCACTGGGAGAGAAATTGATTAAATGGTAACTCGAGGCAATGATACTATATAGGGACTGCAGGGGGGACTGATATTAAATGTTGGCTTCAGGAGGGGGCTAATACTAAATGGGGGGCTGCCGGGGAAATAAATACTATATGGGGGGCTTCAGAGTGAAATGGGGGGATACATACTTGGTGGAGCAGTGGAGCGGCTTCTGCTCTGCTGCTTTCTCCACTACTGAAGTAAGGAGCTAAACAGATACTGCCTCCAGTAACCACAAACACTGAAGTGAGTTGCCCCCAGTGGCCTAGATAGTGAAAGTAGGAACAGAATCCCCAGCCTCACGCCACCACCACCACCCTCTGTGCCTACTGGTAAATTACTGCTCTGGCCACAAGGTGCCCCAGCTGTCAGTCAGCCGGCAGCATAATAGTTCCCAGCATAGCCCCCCAGCTGAGAGGGAATTCCCAGTTTCTGTACAGTAAATACTGCACATTAGCAGCGACTACCTGGGACTCACTCCCAGCTGGGGGCGCTGTGCAGGGGCTTTTTCTATTATGCTGCCTGGTGACTGTGAAAGCTGGGGGCACCCTGTGGAAGCTGGGCTATATATTTACATAGCATATATAGCCACAGCCACAGGGTGCCTCCAGCTGTCACAGTCATCCGGCAGCATAATAGATACAGTCCCCGCATAGCGTCTCACGCAGAAAGGGAATCCTTGGTTGCTGCTTAGAATATAAGGCATTATATATGAGGTGGTTGGGAATCCCCTCTCAGCTGGAGATACCCACCCACTGCATAGATAATAGATCCGGCTGCAGGCTGAGGGATTTTTATACAGCACATATAGGGGAGATGGGAGTACCCATCTGTCCATGTGGACAGGCTGAGGAGTTTTTACAGGTAACAACAGGAGGTGCCATTCCTGTAATGAAAGGTATTAATCTTCATAGGGAAAGATTATTTTAATCCCTTGACGCCAGACGGCGAGCTGACTTGTCATGGAATGCGGGTAGTTCCTGCATTATGACTGACTGGCTTGTGACTGATTACCCCCCTCCCCTTGCCGTTCCTATCTGGCGATCGCTAGGTGGGATACAGCTGCCACACATTGCCTCCTCCTGCTGCCCCTGCCTGGAGAGAAGCTGCGCTCCTCTCTGGGTGGTTAACCCCAAAGATGCCGCAGTCGGCATCAACGCTGCCTTTTATAGGCAACGCAGAAGAAAATCAGCTCCCTCCTTTACTCGTTGGAGCAATGCAGTGTGAAAATGCTAGAGTGACACCTTAATGTGGTGACATGGCACACTCTGTTTGATCAAATAGTTTTCTAAGATCCTCATTTTTTAATAGAGCAGGTTTTAATCGCGTGTATGGGAGTATATACGGTAAGCACTTGCACCTGTAGGTTGCTGTTACACTTTGTTTTTTTGTCTGTACTTAAGCCACATGCAGTGTGCAACCTGCAGTGTGAACAGAGGCCTTGGTTGAATTTCGTTTTGTTGGTGTTTATTGTGTTAAGAACACGCTACTACAGTAATTACTACTAACCTCTTTTGTTAAAGGAGACCTGTCACCACCCGTGCCGGGGTGACAGGCTCCCGACCCCCTGTTAGATCCCCCTATACTTACGTCAGGGCCGGATTAAGGTTGGTGGAGGCCCTGGGCAACAATTTTGTTGCCCCCCCCCCCATTTTCTTCCCCCACAAATAAACCATACAGCAATCTATATAGGTGGCTGATTACTGTAGGACTCCTGGCTGTATGGCTCAGCATCCTCCTATGTTCTGCATATGATGGTCCCTAGAGGCTGCAGTCCAGAGGAAGATGCCAGGCCCTAGAGACAGGATGGGGGAGGGGTGAGCATTGCGGTGTGTTCCCACTTAATTCAATGCGAGAACACAGCACTTTCTGTGCGCTCTTGCCCACTGTGTTAGCCACCACAGCTAGCATATGCAGTTGTGAATCGCAGGCAGAACCTGGACTTGCAAGTCTAGGTCCCATCTTCAGTTCCCAACCATATAAACTACCTGAAGCAGTAAAGAGCACCCAGAAAGTACTTAAAGGATGTGTAGAATCTATAGCGGATATGGTACATGTGAATATACCCTAAGGATCATGGCATATATAGCTGCACACAGTCTACATGTTATATGCTGCACACAGGCTATTTATCATACACTGCACACAGGCTATTTATCATACACTGCACACAGGCTATATACCATACACTGCACACAGGCTATATATCATACACTGCACACAGGCTATATATCATACACTGCACACAGGCTATATATCATACACTGCTCACAGGCTGTATACCATACACTGCACACAGGCTATATATCATACACTGCACACAGGCTATATATCATACACTGCACACAGGCTATATATCATACACTGCACACAGGCTGTATACCATACACTGCACACAGGCTATATGTCATATGCTGCACAGAGGCTATATACCATACACTGCACACCGGCTATATACCATATGCTGCACACAGGCCATATACCATACACTGCACACAGGCTGTATATCATACACTGCAGACAGGCTACATGTCATATGCTGCACACAGGCTATATATACACCATATGCTGCACACAGGCTATATATACACACACCATGTGCTGCACAAAGGCTACAAGTCATATGCTGCACACAGGCTGTATATCATAGGCTGCACACAGGCTATATATCATATGATGCACACAGGCTACATATATGCTAAACACAGGGTACATATCATATGCTGCACACAGGCTACATATCATATGCTGCACACAGGCTATATACCATGCACTGCACACAGGCTATATATCATAGGTGGCACACAGGCTATATACCATACACTGCACACAAGCTGTATATCATACACTGCACACAGGCTATATACCATACACTGCACACAGGCTATATATCATACACTGCACACAGGCTATATACCATACAATGCACACAGGCTATATATCATACACTGCACACAGGCTATATATCATACACTGCACACAGGCTGTATATCATACACTGCACACAGGTTGTATATCATACTCTGCACACAGACTACATGTCATATGCTGCACATAGGCTGTATATCATACACTGCACACAGGCTATATATATCATACACTGCACACAGGCTACATGTCATATGCTGCACACAGGCTATATATCATACACTGCACACAAGCTATATATCATACACTGCACACAGGCTGTATACCATACACTGCACACAGGCTATATATCATATGCTGCACAGAGGCTATATACCATACACTGCACACAGGCTATATATCATATGCTGCACACAGGCCATATACCATACACTGCACACAGGCTTTATATCATACACTGCAGACAGGCTACATGTCATATGCTGCACACAGGCTATATATACACCATATGCTGCACACAGGCCATATACCATACACTGCACACAGGCTTTATATCATACACTGCAGACAGGCTACATGTCATATGCTGCACACAGGCTATATATACACCATATGCTGCACACAGGCTATATATACACACCACATGCTGCACAAAGGCTACAAGTCATATGTTGCACACAGGCTGTATATCATAGGCTGCACACAGGCTGTATATCATATGATGCACACAGGCTACATATATGCTGCACACAGGGTACATATCATATGTTGCACACAGGCTATATATCATAGGTGGCACACAGGCTATATACCATACACTGCACACAAGCTGTATATCATACACTGCACACAGGCTATATACCATACACTGCACACAGGCTATATATCATACACTGCACACAGGCTATATATCATACACTGCACACAGGCTGTATATCATACACTGCACACAGGCTGTATATCATACACTGCACACAGGCTATATATATCATACAATGCACAACGGCTACATGTCATATGCTGCACACAGGCGCTATATATATATATATATATATATATATATATACACATACCCTGCTTTGATATATATACCCCCATACTATATACCCCTGCTCTGATATATGCCTCCATAGTATATACCCCTGCTCTGACATATGCCCCCATAGTATATGCCCCCTGTTCTGATATATGCCCCCATAGTATATACCTCTGCTATGATATATGCCCCCATAGTATATGCCCCCTGCTCTGATATATGCCCCCATAGTATATGCCCCCTGCTCTGATATATGCCTCCATAGTATATACCCCTGCTCTGACATATGCCCCCATAGTATATGCCCCCTGTTCTGATATATGCCCCCATAGTATATACCTCTGCTATGATATATGCCCCCATAGTATATGCCCCCTGCTCTGATATATGCCCCCATAGTATATGCCCCCTGCTCTGATATATGCCCCCATAGTATATACCCCTGCTCTGATATATGCCCCCATAGTATATGCCCCCTGCTCTGATATATGCCCCTATAGTATATATCCCTGCTCTTATGTGCCAATACAAAACAAAGCCTCATACTCACCTGATCTGGGCAGATGACAGGTCTTCTCTTCTCTGGCTATTCTCTGTTTCTTCAGCCTGAAGGCCACTGTGACAGATCCTCCAGCATGCTTCATGATGTCACATCCCTGCTGGAGAGATCAGGTTTCCTTGCTGAGGTCCCACGCTGTCCTCTCCTCAGTGAGGGGGAGGGGCGAGGGGGGAGTGAGAACATCAGCAGGAGACAGGTACCCAGAAGCTTTACAGGAAGAATCCATTCAAAGACCCACCAGGGGGGAGTCTGAGCCTGCCAGGAGGGAGATGCTTACACAGAATTAACCCTACACCTCCCTATCTCCCTGGACAGCATGCAGTGTGGCCAGTGCTGTGTCCAGGTAGGGTTTCCACATGCTTTTTGCCTGTGGGATTGGCTCCCAGACACCACTTCTAGGTTTGGGCTGGTGGAGGCCCCCTAGTGGTGGAGGCCCCTGGGCACGTGCCCCTGGTGCCCTCCCTTTAATCCGGCCCTGACTTACGTGATCCCGCCGGGTCCCGCTTCCTGATGCGGTCGGGTCACGGAGATTTCAGCGCCCGAAGCCCGGTCAGATGCCCATAGAGAATGAATGGGGAGTCCGATGCTCCGTCATTCTCTATGGGCATCGGACTCATCTCTCAGCGCGCACGCCGGGCTTCGGGCGCTGTAATCTCTGTGACCCCACTGGTTCAGGAAGCGGGACCCGGCGGGATCACGTAAGTATAGGGGGATCTAACAGGGGTTTGGGAGCCTGTCACCCCGGCACGGGGGGTGACAGGTCCTCTTTAAGGATGATGTTTGGTGATTTTGGCACCAGAAGTCTTATGTCATCTCCCAGACTCTTTGTTTACAGGTGCTTAAAGTGTCACTGGCGTGAAATTTTTTTTGCAGAACTCAATAGTCCAGGCTATTTTAGGAAACTTTGTAATTGGGTTTATTAGCCGAAAAATGCATTTTTATCATGAAAAAGCAGTTTGAAGCTCTCCCCCCTGTCTTCATTGTTCTCCTATGGAGAGAGCTAAATAAAAGACCAAAACAGGACAACAAAGAGTTAATCTACAAATACCTCACCCTTTATCTCCTCTGACAGTCACCACTGACCTCTCTGAGCTCTGATTACAGCTGTCACCCAGCTCTGTGCCTGTAATCCTCTGTTATCTGCTTTCTGCTGTTGGCTAACTCCCTCCTCCCCCCTCCCCTCTCCCTAGAACACACTGGGTTGAGTCTGATGCAACAAGTCCCAATTTCCTGATTTTTTGCAGTGAATGGAAAAGAGGAGGGAGGGGGGACCTGGGAAAAGGCTTTTTAAATGCAGATAATGGCATATTTGGCTAATAAACCCAATTACAAATTGCAATTAAAATAAAAAAAAACAAAAACAAAAAAAAAAGACAATACTGTTATGAGGTATATGCACTGTATTTGAGATATTTTCCCTTATTGACCCACCTGTGGCAAACGACTATTTTGAAGGTACTCAACAGATAAAATATTTTTACCTGTTGAACCATAAATGCTTCTCTCTCTGCTGGCTGATTTGTACTGCACCTCACCAACACCAAGGGTGTCCCTATGATGACCTGACAGGTGACCTAGTGGTTTAACTTCACCCAGGAGAGCTGTGGATGGTGGTGAATCACTGGTGTACAATGACTCATTGGACGTCAGTTATCCATCCATGTCAACAGCTCTCCTGAGTAAATTTAAATTTGTCAGTCACCTGTCAGGTTATGTCAGGTGGCCGTTGTAAAACCGTGTCTGGAAGCAGAATAAGTGTCATTGTCAATGACAGTTATTCTGCTGTCAGGCACAGTTTTAGAACATGCCAACTGACATGACCTGCCAGGTGACTCACTGGGTTAACTTCGCACAGGAGAGCTGTGGACAGGTTTATACCTAATCAACCTTCTATAACCCTCTCCAAGTCTGCATTTTACCCTGCTTCTACCTATCTGTCATTTTTCTGCACTGGAGCTGACTTTCTGCAATATATAGTGAAGGAGAATTTGTGACATCATAGGGTGGGTGCTTTGCAGCCCATTGCCTGGCTTCAAGGGATTATGGATAACGGCCTGCACCCATGCTTTTGCTGTAATATTAAGTACTATTTGGGGCTGCCATTTTGTACATTTAAACTTTGTACAAACTTTTTAAAAAATTCTGTTAATTCCCAAATCAATTTTTTTGCAAAGTTGGGATTGAATTTTGGTTCGGTTTACTTATCTCTAGTCACAGGGATATGTCAAAAGTTTTGATCGGTGGGGGTCGGCTGAGACTGTCACCGTTTAGGAGAACGAGCTGGAAGCAGCGTATGGTAGTATGGTACACTTCCCAGCTTCAATCATCTCAGTCCAGGCAACCCCCAGTGTATAAGTACACTGAGGAATACATGCCATAAGAGTCCAGGATACATGATGCCTGTAATCCTTACTTTATGGATTACTTTAATAAATTATATAAAATAGGTTTAATTATGTTAACAACCAACAATGAGTTAACTACTGTGTTATTTAGGTTACAATGAAGATACTATAATTATGTGTTAAGTGATTCTACAGAGAGTATCGGTCCAGTTTATCTTTATGATTGAAGGCTTGGTCCTGGACTCACACACCATACCAATAAATGGCAGTGCCAATTACCAACTACATGTGTGCCTCATCTAACAAACGGGTGTGTCTTCAGTATAAGAGTGTGGCTTAAAGTGACAGTCACCCCCTTTTGGCATTTTGACTGCTCTCCACAGGTGTAAAGGGTAAATGTTACAGCTTTCATTACTTATTTTATATCACACCTCATGGTGCTTGTTCTGGTAAAAAGTCATAATTATCACCTGTGGATTGGTATATGTGGGCGGGGCCTCGCAGCCTTTGTGCTACATCGCTCCACCTTTAGCTCCACTTAGCCCCGCCCCATCCGTGACGTCATCGCCGCATAGGCCCCCGCCCCCTCAGCAGTCATTGGAAGGGCCAGCCTAAAGCTCTAGGCCCCACCCCCCTAGATTAGGCCTATGTGGTGATGACGTCACGTGGGGCAGGGCTAAGTTGCGCTAGGGGCGGAGCGATGTGGCACAAAGGCCATGAGGCCACGCCCACATATACCAATCCACAGGTGATAAAAACAACTTTTTACCAGAACAAGCACCATGAGGTGTGATATAAAATAAGTAATGAAAGCTGTAACATTTACCCTTTACACCTGTGGAGAGCAGTCAAAATGCAAAAAGGGGGTAACAGTGTCACTTTAAGTGTAGGGAGCTTCAGACACATTTATTATAAGCAAATTTTTGGAAACTCCATTCACTTGGTGGCTTACAAACCACAACAAAAATTAGCAGAAAATAAAAGTGCTCATTTATCATACATTGCCAACAATATGATAAATTTTGCACAATTAAAACTGAAATAAAGGTGAAAGTGCAGCCATGAAAATCATCTGAAAAAGCCACATATTAATATAACCTCCACCCCCCCGCCCCACGTGCATTTTGGCAATTAACACATGGTGAAAATGCTACAGGTTTTACCTACAGATTTGCACAGGTAAAATTTTAGTTCGTACAGATCTCATTCACATTCTGCAGACTTTTTTTTAGTGCAGAAATATTAGCATCTGTTGCAGATTTATTTAAAATTTTCACCATGGATTCAATGTATGTGGGGTAAAATCAGCAAGAAATCTGTAGATTCTACAAACCACACAATAATTTCCAGTGTGTAGCAAATAATTTCTAACATAATACTACTTAATAATACTATAATCCAGAATTAATTAAATATCACAAAAACTCTCATAAATCATAAATCACATTTAAGCTTGGAACAATGGAACAATAAACTAGCAAGCCGCCAGTCATATGTGTGAGTATAGTAGTTACAGTATATATATATATATATATATATATATATATATATACACTCACCGGCCACTTTATTAGGTACACCATGCAAGTAACGGGTTGGACCCCCTTTTGCCTTCAGAACTGCCTCAATGCTTCGTGGCATAGATTCAACAAGGTGCTGGAAGCATTCCTCAGAGATTTTGGTCCATATTGACATGATGGCATCACACAGTTGCCGCAGATTTGTCGGCTGCACATCCATGATGCGAATCTCCCGTTCCACCACATCCCAAAGATGCTCTATTGGATTGAGATCTGGTGACTGTGGAGGCCATTTGAGTACAGTGAAATCATTGTCATGTTCAAGAAACCAGTCTGAGATGATTCTAGCTTCATGACATGGCGCATTATCCTGCTGAAAGTAGCCATCAGACGTTGGGTACATTGTGGTCATAAAGGGATGGACATGGTCAGCAACAGGTAGGCTGTGGCGTTGCAACGATGCTCAATTAGTACCAAGGGGCCCAAAGAGTGCCAAGAAAATATTCCCCACACCATGACACCACCACCACCAGCCTGAACCGTTGATACAAGGCAGGATGGATCCATGCTTTCATGTTGTTGACGCCAAATTCTGACCCTACCATCCGAATGTCGCAGCAGAAATCGAGACTCATCAGACCAGGCAACGTTTTTCCAATCTTCTACTGTCCAATTTCGATGAGCTTGTGCAAATTGTAGCCTCAGTTTCCTGTTCTTAGCTGAAAGGAGTGGCACCCGGTGGGGTCTTCTGCTGCTGTAGCCCATCTGCCTCAAAGTTCGACATATTGTGCGTTCAGAGATGCTCCTCTGCCTACCTTGGTTGTAACGGTTGGCTATTTGAGTCACTGTTGCCTTTCTATCAGCTCGAACCAGTCTGCCCATTCTCCTCTGACCTCTGGCATCAACAAGGCATTTCCGCCCACAGAACTGCCGCTCACTGGATGTTTTTTCTTTTTCGGAACATTCTCTGTAAACCCTAGAGATGGTTGTGCGTGAAAATCCCAGTAGATCAGCAGTTTCTGAAATACTCAGACCAGCCCTTCTGGCACCAACAACCATGCCACGTTCAAAGGCACTCAAATCCCCTTTCTTCCCCATACTGATGCTCGGTTTGAACTGCAGGAGATTGTCTTGACCATGTCTACATGCCTAAATGCACTGAGTTGCCGCCATGTGATTGGCTGATTAGAAATTAAGTGGTAACGTGCAGTTGGACAGGTGTACCTAATAAAGTGGCCGGTGAGTGTAAATTATCAATTAATCAAGGCTGTTGTTGAAATTTGCAACAATGGCCATGATTAAGTGATCATTTACATTGTGCTGCAGACAGTGGAATCCTGGCCGGAGTGTATACACATATACACTGCGGCCGGGAATTGCAAGTGGCTGCAACGAAAACTGACACGTCAGTTCTGTTTAGCTGCTATTCATTGAATAGCGGCTGCACAAGCCTGACAGTTCACACAATGGAGAGTGCGGCCCCGGCCGCACTCTACATTATGTGCAATGGTGAATTGGGATGCAGGTGCATCCGCATCCCAATTCAACAGAAATGATGATCATCCGGCTGGTACTGACCCTGGCCGTTCTGTGACACAGCTGGGTCACAGAACGGTCGGTGTCTTACCCTGTGTGTGAACCCGGCCTTAAAGTGCACAATCAGCTGACAAGTGAGCTGATTGCTGGTCATGTAACATGGGGCCATATCTGATTAGTTAGAGAATGTGTTATAGACATTTAGGGTGTCATTATCCTCTACTGAATGACTGGTTTATGGTAGTGTTCCCCAATCTGTTTGCCCCCAGCTGTAGTAAAACTCTTATAGCTGGAACTATAAGGCCGGTCTCACACTGAGCAAAACTAGCGGAATTGTCCGCCGCGGAATGCCGTTAGCTTCCCTCTCATAATGGGAGTCTATGGGAGGCGCGCGCTCCTGCTCTGTCCGCGCTGAAGAATGAACATGTTCATTCTTCAGCGCGGAGAGACGCTGTGAGAACAGCAGCGCGCGCCTCCCATAGACTCCCATTATGAGAGGGAGGCTAACGGCATTCCACGGCGGACAATTCTGCCGCGGAACTCCGCTAGTTTTGCTCAGTGTGAACCCGGCCTAACTCCCATCCCGACCTCACAGCTGCAGCTACAACTCCCACCCTGACCTCATAGCGGCAGCTACAACTCCCACCCTGACCTCATAGCGGCAGCTACAACTCCTATCCTGACCTCATAGCTGCAGCTACAACTCCCACCCTGACCTCATAGCGGCAGCTACAACTCCTATCCTGACCTCATAGCTGCAGCTACAACTCCTATCCTGACCTCATAGCTGCAGCTACAACTCCTATCCTGACCTCATAGCGGCAGCTACAACTCATATCCTGACCTCATAGCTGCAGCTACAACTCCTATCCTGATCTCATAGCGGCAGCTACAACTCCTATCCTGACCTCATAGCGGCAGCTACAACTCCCACCCTGACCTCATAGCTGCAGCTACAACTCCCATCCTGACCTCATAGCTGCAGCTACAACTCCTATCCTGACCTCATAGCAGCAGCTACAACTCCCACCCTGACCTCATAGCGGCAGCTACAACTCCTATCCTGACCTCATAGCGGCAGCTACAACTCCTATCCTGACCTCATAGCGGCAGCTACAACTCCTATCCTGACCTCATAGCGGCAGCTACAACTCCTATCCTGACCTCATAGCTGCAGCTACAACTCCTATCCTGACCTCATAGCTGCAGCTACAACTCCTATCCTGACCTCATAGTGGCAGCTACAACTCCTATCCTGACCTCATAGCTGCAGCTACAACTCCCAACCTGACCTCATAGCTGCAGCTACAACTCCTATCCTGACCTCATAGCTGCAGCTACAACTCCTATCCTAACCTCATAGCTGCAGCTACAACTCCTATCCTGACCTCATAGCTGCAGCTACAACTCCTATCCTGACCTCTTAGCGGCAGCTACAACTCCTATCCTGACCTCATAGCGGCAGCTACAACTCCTATCCTGACCTCATAGCGGCAGCTACAACTCCTATCCTGACTTCATAGCGGCAGCTACAACTCCTATCCTGACCTCATAGCTGCAGCTACAACTCCTATTCTGACCTCATAGCGGCAGCTACAACTCCTATCCTGACAGCTGGAACTACTCTAATCTTTACCTCATGGCTGGAACTAGGGCTGGGCAATATGGGCAAAACATAAAATCTTGATTTCTTTTTATTGTTTTCTCGATACTAGATTTAAATCTTGATTTTTTTTAAATGTATTCTTTGCTAATTATGATGGGTGTAGTAGTAGAGGCATAGTGGCTAAGGGGTGTAGTAACAGTAGAAGCATAGAAGATGAGAGGTGTAGTAGTAGATAAGGGGAGTAGCAGTTTTGGGAGTAGTAGTAGTATCAGAAGTGGAGGTAATAGTAGGAATGGTAATGGGAGTAGTATTGGGGTAGTAGTAGAGTAGTATTGGGGTAGTAGTAGAGCAGTATTGGGGGTAGTAGTAGAGCAGTATAGGAGTAGTATTGGGGGCAGTAGGAAAGCAGTATTGGGGGTAGTAGTGGGGTAATATTGGGGGTAGTAGTAGAACAGTATAAGAGTAGTATTGGGGGCAGTAGGAGACCAGTATTGGGGGCAGTAGTGGGGTAGTATTGGGGGTAGTAGTACAGCAGTATTGGGGGTAGTAGTAAAGCAGTATAAGAGTAGTATTGGGGGCAGTAGGAGAGCAGTATTGGGGTAGTATTGGGGGTAGTAGTAGAGCAGTATTGGGGGTAGTAGTAGAGCAGTATAAGAGTAATATTGGGGGCAGTAGGAGAGCAGTATTGGGGGCAGTAGTGGGGTAGTATTGGGGGTAGTAGTAGAGCAGTATTGGGGGTAGTAGTAGAGCAGTATAAGAGTACTATTGGGGGCAGTAGAAGAGCAGTATTGGGGGCAGTAGTGTGGTAGTATTGGGGGTAGTAGTAGAGCAGTATTGGGGGTAGTGGTAGAGCAGTATAAGAGTAATATTGGGGGCAGTAGGAGAGCAGTATTGGGGGTAGTATTAGGGGCAGTAGGAGAGCAGTATTGGGGCCAGTAGTGGGGTAGTATTGGGGGTGGTAGTAGAGCAGTATTGGGGGTAGTAGTAGAGCAGTATTAGGGGTAGTAGTAAAGCAGTATAAGAGTAGTATTGGGGGCAGTAGGAGAGCAGTATTGGGGGTAGTAGTGGGGTAGTATTGGGGGTAGTAGTAAAGCAGTATAAGAGTAGTATTGGGGGCAGTAGGAGAGCAGTATTGGGGGCAGTAGTGGGGTAGTATTGGGGGTAGTAGTAGAGCAGTATTGGGGCTAGTAGTAGAGCAGTATAAGAGTAGTATTGGGGGCAGCAGGAGAGCAGTATTGGGGGTAGTAGTAGAGCAGTATTGGGGGTAGTAGTAGAGCAGTATAAGAGTAGTATTGGGGGCAGTAGGAGAGCAGTATTGGGGGTAGTAGTGTGGTAGTATTGGGGGTAGTAGTAGAGCAGTATTGGGGGTAGTAGTAGAGCAGTATAAGAGTAATATTGGGGGCAGTAGGAGAGCAGTATTGGGGGCAGTAGTGGGGTAGTATTGGGGGTAGTAGTAGAGCAGAATTGGGGCTAGTAGTAGAGCAGTATAAGAGTAGTATTGGGGGCAGTAGGAGAGCAGTATTGGGGTAGTAGTGGGGTAGTATTGGGGGTAGTAGTAGAGCAGTATAAGAGTAATATTGGGGGCAGTAGGAGAGCAGTATTGGGGGTAGTATTAGGGGCAGTAGGAGAGCAGTATTGGGGGTATTAGTGGGGAAGTAGGAGGGCAGTATTGGGGGAAGTAGGAGAGCAGTATTGGGGGCAGTATTGGGGTAGTATTGGGGGTAGTAGTAGAGCAGTATTGGGGGTAGTAGTAGAGCAGTATAAGAGTAGTATTGGGGGCAGTAGGAGAGCAGTATTGGGGTAGTATTGGGGTTAGTAGTAGTAGAGCAGTATTGGGGGTAGTAGTAGAGCAGTATAAGAGTAATATTGGGGGCAGTAGGAGAGCAGTATTAAGGGTTGTATTAGGGGCAGTAGGAGAGCAGTATTGGGGGTATTAGTGGGGTAGTATTGGAGGCAGTAGGAGAGCAGTATTAGGGGTAGTATCAGGGGGAGTAGTAGAGCAGTATTGGGGGTATTAGTAGTAGTATTGGGGGTAGTAGTAGAGCAGTATTGGGGGTAGTAGTAGAGCAGTATAAGAGTAATATTGGGGGCAGTAGGAGAGCAGTATTGGGGGTAGTATTAGGGGCAGTAGGAGAGCAGTATTGGGGGTATTAGTGGGGTAGTATTGGGGGCAGTAGGAGAGCAGTATTGGGGGCAGTAGTGGGGTAGTATTGGGGGTAGTAGTAGAGCAGTATTGGGGATATTAGTAGTAGTATTGGGGGTAGTAGTAGAGCAGTATTGGGGGTAGTAGTAGAGCAGTATAAGAGTAATATTGGGGGCAGTAGGAGAGCAGTATTGGGGGTAGTATTAGGGGCAGTAGGAGAGCAGTATTGAAGGTATTAGTGGGGTAGTATTGGGGGCAGTAGAAGAGCAGTATTGGGGGCAGTAGTGGGGTAGTATTGGGGGTAGTAGTAGAGCAGTATTGGGGGTATTAGTAGTAGTATTGGGGGTAGTAGTAGAGCAGTATTGGGGGTAGTAGTGGGCAGTAGGAGAGCAGTATTGGGGGTAGTATTAGGGGCAGTAGGAGAGCAGTATTGGGGGTATTAGTGGGGTAGTATTGGGGGCAGTAGGAGAGCAGTATTGGGGGCAGTAGTGGGGTAGTATTGGGGGTAGTAGTAGAGCAGTATTGGGGATATTAGTAGTAGTATTGGGGGTAGTAGTAGAGCAGTATAAGAGTAATATTGGGGGCAGTAGGAGAGCAGAATTGGGGGTATTAGTGGGGTAGTATTGGGGGCAGTAGGAGAGCAGTATTAGGGGGAGTAGTAGAGCAGTATTGGGGGTATTAGTAGTAGTATTGGGGGTAGTAGTACATCATGATTGCAGACTGACTAGCACCACACACTGCAGTATGGAGACAAGCCCCCCCCCCCGCCCGCCCATAAATGTTATCCCCTGTAAGGTCCCCACCATTAATAGATCCCCCAACCCCATTAATTCCAGAATTCTGATTGTAGCTACAAAACTAATTAAAACAAAAAAAAGGATCCCCTATATACTCACCTAGTGATCTGGCAGGCTTGTGTACAGCTCCTCTTCTCTCCGCTGCAGACGTGTGACATCACCAGCGCGCAGGTGGCCGGAAACAGCGTGGCGGTGATTGACAAGGCAGACAGCCAATGGGCTGTCTGCTATTAGTGCGCCTGGGCTGTCGGCATCTCCCTCCTTCTCCTGCGGCCGCTGGAAGGAGGCTGGGGGCGGGGACAGAGCCAGACATCCTCCTCCGGCCTGTTACTGGGTGAGTGGCTGGGGGGGACGGAGCAGAGGCGGAGCAGAGGTAGACTTCATTCTCCTCCGGGCTCCGGACACAGGGTAGGCGGCCGCTGCAGCCCTTAACCTGCATCCGGAATACCGGCCGGGGGGGGGCCGGGGGATGCGGCGGCGGATGCCCCCATGATTACAGCTGGTGGCGCCGCCTGAGGCAGACGACTCAAGTCGCCTCATCATTGCGGCGCCCCTGTCCACACCATGTGCACACTCTCATCATCCACACCATGTGCACACTCATCATTCACACCATATGCACACTTTCATCATCCACACTCTCATCATTCACACCATGTGCACACTCTCATCATTCACACCATGTGCACACTCTCATCATTCACACCATGTGCACACTCTCATCATTCACACCATGTGCACTCTCATCATTCACACAATGCACACTCTCATCATTCACACAATGCACACTCCCATCATCCACACTCTCTCAATAAACACACACTACAACTCACTCTCATTCATACATTTTGCAAAAAAAAGATCACTTCAATTCACACACAGTCATGGACGGACATCGACTTACATCTTGAGTGACCTCCGGGAGGATTGGCGGCGGCCCGGATGAATCTCGCATGTATGTGAAGCAGCTTGTCTCCGAAGGGACATCTTCCCTGCACAGCCGCGGTACATAGAGGCCACTATACATATATGAATGTGCATAGTGGGCGGGACGGGAGGGGGCAGACTGGACAGAATGCGGTGGTGCTCGGGGCCGCAGGGTCACGCCCCAAATGCTCTTAGGCAGGATATTTACAAAAGGGGAATTAATAAAGAATGTGGGTGGGGGAGAGGACTATTAGTAACAGCGATCTACTCATAAGGTATTTAGCTTCTGTGGCATATCAGCAGGATCTCTGGGTAGAACCTGCTGATAGTGCCGCTTTAAAGGGAACCAATCAGCCCCATTGAGCTGACTTGGTTCCCTGGAGCACACTATATATGTCCTGTGCAGCTTGCGGCATGTATCGGCCGCAGCTGCAGCAGAAGCTTTATACCCGATAAAATGAAGTTTAATCCCCTGTGCGGCAGGTAGTCATCTGGACGGCTCCCCGCCGTGTCTAGTCACCACTTTCTGCCTGTCAGCGCACTTGGCAGTAATGAATAACAGCCCTTTACTGGCGCCTCTCCCTGTCACTCATCCCCGCAGATTGCGCTGACAGGAAGAGAGCGGTTACTAAACACGGGCGGGGAACCGCCCAGATGACTACTATCACCACATGATTATACAGACAGGAACAGGTAGGGGTGAGTGTTATGCTGTTTTGCCACATTACATTTATGGTTAAAGCGTAGTGTGGGAACACAGCCTTTCATTGCATTACAGGCGATCTTTCCTGCTGTAATAGCCGTACAGGTCCCACCTACAGTACACAGCAACATGTTATAGCCTCATCTACTGGCACAGCAGGGAAGAGCCCTCCAGTTACTTATGTTGTTTTTCAGGTATCGGTAAGGACTATGTCATATTCGGTGGACCAGCAATTTATTTTAATAAAATGGTTAATGAAATGTGAGGAGGTATTTTTATTTCCATAAAAATTTTATCTGGTTTAATGTTTTTTTCTTACTTAGGCTTAGTAGTGGAAGCTGTCTGAGAGACGGAGTCCATTACTCAGCTGGGGCTTAGTGTTAGCCCATAAAATGGCTAACACTAACCCTTTATTATTACCCCAGTACTCACCACAACAGGGTTACTGGGAAGAGCCAGGTGCTATCAGTCCCAGAGCATCAAAAAATTGCCAAAGTGACAACTACTCTTTGTGACAACACTTTGCTTTAGCTAATTGGGGTAAGACATGAACAGGGCTGGTGGGGAATCCCTGCTACAAGTAGCATATATATAAATATATAAATAAATATCTCAAGAGATCTAGTATTAACATCAGCTGATATTTTAAAGGGGTTTCACATAAGAAGAAGATTGTGTGAGTTCAGTACCTGGCAAAGTTTAGTTGCCCCCTAGAGCATGCACCATTCATTTCAGGAACTGTTCTTTGTTTTAAAAAATTTTTTCATGGTTTTACCAATGATGGCCTATTCTGATGTAGAGCTCCTCTGCTAGTGGAATTCTTCAGCAAATAAAGAGTTAATGCTGCTCAGACGCTGGGGTGGGATTACACTCAGAGCTTTCCAGTGCAGTGATGGATAATTAAACTACAAGACCCATGATCCCCCAGGGTCAGTGGGGGAGGAGCTGGGAGGAGAGGAGGAAGAGGATGCTGGGGAGGGGAGGACAGTGTTTGGGATGCTGCTGGAAGCAAGTAAAGGGACCCCTGTGTTTTCTCAACTAAAAGATATTTATCACCCCATAAAGCACCTGCAAAGAACCTGCCTGTTATCAGACACATGCCCGGGCTGTGAGTACAACCAGTTACAGTGTTGGTGTGAGGCGGCCACCATCTCAGGAAGGACACATGGTGGATGTGTAATGCAGTCAGACATTTCTAAGCAGGAGATAACAGTACCACATACTTACAGGAGCCACATCACATGCAGCCCCAGTGTTCTACATATAATCCTGCAGACTGGAGGGAAAATACAAAGAATAAATACAAGTGCTGTGAGGTGTATGTGTGACAGTGAGGGGAATAAGTGACAGCCCCACCTGCATGTAAAGAGAGAGACTACAGCTAAAACCTATCAGTCCCCTGCACTGTTATCTGTGGGAGCTACTGGATTTACAGCTGTGCACATGCTGGACTTCTCTGGGTTTTTGGTACTAGAGGACTATGGACACATTTTCCCTCCTTAAACCTGTTCTTTTTCTCTTACCTCAGACAAAAACCTCTGAGAGCATTTTTGAACCAGTTAGATCATAAAATTACAGTTTATTGTGTGATTTGATGTATATGCATGGGGAATTAATAACATTACCTTAAGTTCATTATTGCTGGTTAATTAGCAAATCTTTTTATTTTGTTGCTGTATGCTAATTGTCTATTGTGTTACCTGCTCTAAGGACAATTCTACTAACCTGTCCCAATAAATGTGTTTTCCTGCTGTCAAAGAAAACTGTGTCAGAGAGTTGGGGAATATTTGGGGTGTCACCAAGGTTTCAGGCAGGGGTCCCATCCAATTAGTATAATAAAGCTCCACCTACGGGTGTGCTACATTTGGGGGCTCGTCCGGGATCCTCTGTGGACCGCCTACTTGTGAGTGACTCCACCCCTTTCCCTCCCCCCAAAGTGTCTCAGACCCAGTCAGCAACAGCAAAATAATGGCAGAACCAACCCTAGACCCACAAGCCATTGCTGAATAGTGCAGAACCCTCCAACTGGACCAGAGTCACTGTCTAGGCCTGTCCATTTCCACCACCATCCTTACCCATCGACAGATTTACCAGATAATGGACGAGACTGTCCGACAGTTGTTGTTTCATTAGAGGTCTAAAGCAAGACCAGAGTGGTAATACCATGAGAGTTCTATTGGAATTAGACTGCCCTGTTGCTAATGTAGTGGTGCCTAGCAATCTGGAAGTAGGAAATGAAAAATACAAAGTGGAAATAATCATACCAGCTGAAGAACAGCCGATACAGCTTGCAAGTCATCCTTCGGCTCAAACAACCACTACTGCCACAATTGGCCCAGAGTTTCTGAATGCTCTTGGTGAATTAGTGGAAAAGTGTGCCAAGTCAGGTCATTCAATGGCTAGATATAAACACTTGCCAATGTTCTCAGGGACTCAGCCTCCCCCATCTGAAGAAGAAAGCTTTGAGGCCTGGATGGAACAGGCTCTGCAAGGCCTGGATGAATGGGAAGTTTCTGAAGCTCTCAAAAGGCAAAGGATAGCGGAAAGTTTGAAAGGGGTAGCGGCTGATACTATTAGGAATCTTAAGTTGAGTAAGAAAGACTGCCCTGCACATGACTACCTGGAGGCACTGCAGGATGTGTTCGGTAGGACAAAGGGAGTCTCTGAACTCTTGTACCAGTTTGAGCACACTTACCAAGAAAAGGGAGAGAAGCTGTCCCTTTATATACAGCGGCTGGATAGAATATTGCATCAGATGAGGCTGAAGAGAGGGATGGATGCCGACTCAGTGGACAGTGTCAGAGTAAGACAGCTGCTTCGAGGAGCCCTACCCTTAGACCCAGTTATGCTCAAGTTGAGGTCCCAAGGGGACTGTGGCACTCTTAGATATAACCAATTGGTTAAGTTGGTGCGAGAAGAGGAAGCCATGTTGGTGGAAAAAGGGGTCAGTGTCAAGGTCCCAGGAACCTTCAGTACTAAAGTGCAGAAAGTACAAGCTTGTTGTGCTGGGGAGGAGTTAGCTCAGCTGAGGGAACAAGTGTCAAAGCTAACTGAGCTGGTAACTTTAGTAGCTGGTACTCAGTTACAGCCTGATGATCGGGTACTGCCCCCCAGAAAGAGAGGAAAAGAAAAGATGCTATAATCTGCTACCAGTGTGGAGGAAGAGGGCATGTTAAGAGGCAATGCCCAAGCCTTGAAAACCTTCAAGGAAGTTCAGACAAGAAAGCAGCCAGGAAACTTCAGAGGGCCCTAGTGAAGGAGTCAGCTGGGTGCCCCAGAGAAAGGAACTCCAATCAAGCAAAACATAGGTTGGACCATTTCAACTTTAACCCTCAAGCTAAAACCAAAACTGAGGTTCAACCTTTACCACTGAAGTGGGTGAGAGACAAAACTAAAGCCATAACACGTCAGAAGCGGATAGAAGACTCCACTATGTATGACTATTCTCAAAGTACCACGAGTCGGCCCAAAATCAGATATCAAAAGGTTGTGCCTGATGCTACAACAGACACAAAATCAAGAACACCTCCTGAGTTAATTGGGCCTTCTCCAGTAGTCTCAGTATGGGTTGAAGGAGTGTACAGCAAAGTCCTGTTGGATACGGGAGCTCAGATAACAGTACTTTTTAGGGATTTCTACCAGAAGCATCTAAAGCATCTCCCTCTTCACAAGTTAGAGAATCTGGAAATCTGGGGCCTCAGTGACACAAAGTTCCCTTATGATGGCTATGTATCTCTCAAGGTGGAATTTCCTTCTTCTGTGGTGGGATCCACGGAAGTTTTAGAAACGTTGGCTTTTGTCTGCCCCAGACCTAAAGAAGGTGGGGAAGCAGCCATGCTGGTAGGCACCAACACTGACTTTGTACGAAGAATGTTGAAACCTCAATTGGTGAATAAGCAGGAGGTAGTGCATCCTGTGTTGAGGCCCATGTTTGCTCTGCTAAAGTCCCAGGAAAGATATCAGAAGGAAGATATTGGTCATGTGTGGTCTCAAGCCAATAAAGAATATACTGTTTTACCTGGTAAAGTTACCTGCATGAGGGCCAAAATTAAAATGTACCGTGACAGCACCAGTTCTCACCTTATGATGGAGATGGATCCTTAAGCAGATTTACCTCCTGGAGTAGAATTAGTGCCAGAAGTCTGGCCATCAAACAAATAAAAGCATCCACAGGACTCCCTTCTAGTGGGGTTGAAGAATACTGGGGGTGCTCCAGTAGTTTTAAGGCCTCCTATACGCCTCGGGAAGGTTTACAATGCTACCCCTTTACCCTCTGCAGCCCTCCTTGGAGCAAGGCCAGAAACTGTTGAGGCCCTGATAGATGAAGTGGATATAGGAGGAGGAAGTCGAATGTCACCACAGTGGGTAGACAGAGTTCGAAAGTTGTTGAAAGCTCGGAAAAACTGCTTCTCTGCACACAAGCTGGATATGGGATGTGCAAAGAGTACGCAACACCAGATCCGATTGAAAGATGATAGACCTTTCCGAGAACGCCCTAGAAGAGTAGCTCTTGGTGATTTGGAGGATCTATGTAAGCATCTGGAAGAACTTAAAGTGGCTGGAATAATCAGAGAGTCCCGAAGTCCTTATGCTTCACCTATAGTTGTGGTGCGCAAGAAGAATGGCACCATTCGCATGTGTGTTGATTACCGGACTCTAAATCAGCCAACCATTCCTGATCAGTACGCCACCCCTCGAATTGAAGATGCTTTAAATTGTTTGGTCGGGAGTAAGTGGTTTAGCGTCCTGAATCTGAGGAGCGGATACTATCAGATTCCAATGAGCCCTGAAGACAAGGAGTTGACGGCTTTCATCTATCCAGGTGGATTCTTTGAATTTGACAAAATGCCACAAGGTCTCATGGGGGCTCCAGCTACGTTTCAGAGACTCATGGAGAAAACAGTCGGTGACATGCATCTGCTGGAAGTGATCGTATATCTGAATGATATAATAGTGTTCGGAAAGACATTGGAAGAACATACTGACCGGCTGATTAGAGTCTTGGATCGGCTTGAGCAGGAAGGATTGAAGCTGTCTCTTGAAAAATGCAAGTTTTTTCAGCCTTCTGTGACGTATGTAGGGCATGTGGTTTCTGCTGAGGCAATAGCCACTGACCAAGCAAAACTGGAAGCTGTAACATCATGGCCCAAGCCACGGACAATCACGGAAGTACGTTCTTTCCTGGGGTTCTGCAGCTACTACAGGAGATTTGTCAAGGGGTTCTCCAAAGTAGCAAGACCTCTCAATCAGCTGCTGCAGAATGAGGTGGAACCCGGTGACGCTGATGAAGAGAGTGCTCTCCAGAAACCAAAGGGACCTAGAAAATCCAAGGAGTGCATTGAAGACCGCTGGAGTCCAGAATGCGAGCAGGCATTCGAACAGTTGAAGCACTGCCTTACCCATGCTCCTGTGCTAGCCTATGCTGACCCTGCCAAATCGTATGTGCTGCACGTGGACGCAAGCCAAGAAGGTCTTGGAGGAGTGTTATATCAAGAACATGATAAGAAACTAAGACCGGTGGCTTTTGTGAGCAGAAGTTTGTCTCCCACTGAGAAGAACTATCCAGCCCATAAACTGGAATTCTTAGCTCTCAAATGGGCTGTGGTTGACAAATTACATGACTACTTGTATGGGGCTGAATTTGAAGTTCAAACTGACAATAACCCCTTGACTTACATACTGACCACTGCCAAGCTGGATGCTACAGGACATCGGTGGATGGCTGCACTTTCAAATTACAATTTTAGCCTTAAGTACCGCCCTGGGAAGGAAAATGGGGATGCAGACGGACTGTCCCGAAGACCTCATGGCGATATGCACCCTGAAGATGAGTGGGTGGAAATTCCCGCACCTGGGGTGAAGACCATGTGTCAATATGTTAGCTGTTGTTCTGAAAATGGATGTTGGGCACGAAAGCTGGGGCTTCACGAGGAGAGTGTGCCTGAAGTCTACTGTAATCTGGTCACTTTGCAAGCTTCACCTCTTCCTGCTATTACGCAAGGTGATTTGAAGAAAGATCAAAGAGAAGATTCACTCTGTCGGCTAGCTGTAGAGGCTCTACAAAAACAACAAGCTGTAGAGGCTCTACAAAAACAACTCCTTGCCTAAGAATGGGATCGTTTGAAAATCCGCAATGGGCTGGTCTACCGAAGAGCTCCAAGTCATCTAAACGGTGAAAAGTGGCAGCTACTACTCCCTCAAAAGGACGTAATACTTCAATCACTACACGACGATCATGGTCATCTGGGTTTGACCAAACTTTAGGCCTAGTCAGGGACAGATTCTACTGGCCATGCATGAAGCAGGATGTAGAAGATTATTGCCGTTCTTGCCTTCGCTGCATTCAGAGGAAAACTCTGCCTGCTAGAGCCGCTCCTCTGGGAAAAATGGAAAGTAATGGGCCGCTGGATCTTGTTTGTATTGATTTCCTTTGCATTGAACCAGATGAAGGTGGAGCCAGCAATGTATTAGTGGTGACTGACCATTACACAAGATACGCTCAGGCTTTCCCTACCCGTGACCAAAAAGCCATTACAGTGGCGAAGATTCTTGTAGAAAAGTTCTTTGTGCACTATGGCCTTCCAAGGAGGATCCATTCAGACCAAGAGAGAGATTTTGAAAGTAAGTTGATTCATGAGCTACTCACTCTGCTGGGTGTACAAAAAAGTCGTACAACCCCATATCACCCACAAGGAGATCCTCAGCCGGAGCGTTTTAACAGAACCTTGTTGGACATGTTAGGTACATTGTCGGCTGAGAAGAAAGTCCATTGGAGCCGGCATGTAGCTACTGTCGTCCATGCATACAACAGTACTAGAAGTGATGCTACAGGATTCTCTCCATACCTCCTCATGTTTGGAAGAGAGGCTCGACTTCCAGTTGATTTGGTTTTCGGTGTTACTGCTGATAACACATCCGTACAATCACATGCAAGCTATGTGAAAAGATTAAAGGAAAACTTGAAACAGGCCTATGAACAGGCTGAAGCTACTGCTGGCCAACGTCACCATCAAAATAAAGCTCGTTATGACAAAAAGGTGAAGGTCCATGACTTACAACCAGGAGACAGGGTTCTTCTAAGAAATCTGGATCTTCATGGAAAAAACAAACTGGCTGATCGTTGGGGTTCACAAATCTACATCATCTGCTCACAGTTGCCTGACATCCCGGTGTATCAAATTTGCCCAGAAGGGAAGAATGGACCCATCAAGACATGGCATCGAAATAATCGTATGCTTTTGACAGAATCTGCAAGGATTATAACTTCAGAACCTAAAATGGCTCAGCGCAAACCCAACTCTAGGCGGTCTAGGAGACTGAGGCGAAGAGAACCTTTACTCCTAAATCAGGAGGAAACTAACCCAAGGGAAGAAACAAATCCAAGCGAAGATGAGTGGGAGCTAGATGAGTTTTTCCATGACTGGAATATGGATCTTCCATAAGACATTAATTTGAATATCAATGCTCCAGAATTCGTTCCCCAACATATCCAACAAGAGCTGGATGATCAGTCTTCCCTGGATGCAGACGATTCCCTGCCAAGGGACAATAGAGATGGCACCGACACCCCTGGTGAATGCCCTGCACATTCTGCTGAAGCAACTTTTCCTAATCATGAGGATAAGGGAAATGAAGCTGGGCAAGACACATCTCAAGAAAAGGAACAGGAAAAGTCTGAACCAGGTTGTGAGCCAAGCTTCTCTGTTATAAGCACTGAATCAAGACCCATAAGACCTCCACAAAGGTGATTCCCTGGGTCATAGTACTCAAGAGCCTATTAAGACTGCTCATAGACTGACCTTCGCCCATTCTCCCCTAAATGTTAGTTCACTTGGTGACACCCTGCCCCAGACAAAATGTGGTGATGTGCCTTGGTGGGATGTTCCTCTTGCATATAATGCTACTGCTCATTTGATGGTGTATTAATAATTTTACAGTTTTATAATAACCCATATTTTCTCTTGCTCATCTTGAGAGGATTCAAGACTTCAAGTGGGGGGAGAATGTAGAGCTCCTCTGCTAGTGGAATTCTTCAGCAAATAAATAGTTAATGCTGCTCAGACTGTGCGCTGGGGTGGGATTACACTCAGAGCTTTCCAGTGCAGTGATGGATAATTAAACTACAAGACCCATGATCCCCCAGGGTCAGTGGGGGAGGAGCTGGGAGGAGAGGAGAAAGATGATGCTGGGGAGGGGAGGACAGTGTTTGGGATGCTGCTGGAAACAAGTGAAGAGACCCCTGTGTTTTCTCAACTAAAAGACTTTTATCACCCCATAAAGCACCTGCAAAGAACCTGCCTGTTATCAGACACATGCCCGGGCTGTGAGTACAACCAGTTACAGTGTGCAACAAGTTACAGTGTTGAGGGTGTGTGAGGCGGCCACCATCTCAGGAAGGACACATGGTGGATGTGTAATGCAGTCAGCCATTTCTAAGCAGGAGATAACAGTACCACATACTTACAGGAGCCACATCACATGCAGCCCCAGTGTTCTACATACAATCCTGCAGACTGGAGGGAAAATACAGAGAATAAATACAAGTGCTGTGAGGTGTATGTGTGACAGTGAGGGGAATAAGTGACAGCCCCACCTGCATGTAAAGAGAGAGACTACAGCTAAAACCTATCAGTCCCCTGCACTGTTATCTGTGGGAGCTACTCCATCCACAGCTGTGCACATGCTGGACTTCTCTGGGTTTTTGGTACTAGAGGACTATGGACACATTTTTCCTCCTTAAACCTGTTCTTTTTCTCTTACCTCAGACAAAAACCTCTGAGAGCATTTTTGAACCAGTTAGATCATAAAATTACAGTTTATTGTGTGATTTGATGTATATGCATGGGGAATTAATAACATTACCTTAAGTTCATTATTGCTGGTTAATTGGCAAATCTTTTTATTTTGTTGCTGTATGCTAATTGTCTATTGTGTTACCTGCTCTAAGGACAATTCTACTAACCTGTCCCAATAAATGTGTTTTCCTGCTGTCAAAGAAAACTGTGTCAGAGAGTTGGGGAATATTTGGGGTGTCGCCAAGGTTTCAGGCAGGGGTCCTATCCAATTAGTATAATAAAGCTCCACCTACGGGTGTGCTACACTGAGAATAGGCCATCAACATCTCATCAGCAGGGTGCACCCCCACCAATCAGATGTTCAGGCAAATCTTGCCACTGGCACAGATACACAATAAAGGGTCAGAAGCTGTGCACCATTCACTATATAGTGGTGGTGCTGGATTACCTTCAATTGAATCATGTACTGAAACCGTGCTGATCAGACATTGATGGCCTATCCCAAGGATAGGCCGTCAATGTAAAAAAAAATCATGGAAAGGCCCCTTTTATTCAGAAACAAATGGGAAAATAACATATCTGAATACCCCAGCAGCAAGTACTGGGTGAGGGGGCCTATCTTTAAAGCTATGTCAGAAACATGGCTGCCATCTGTAAAACCGCCATATTGGATTACGTTTTTTTATAGGAAGGTGGTCGTGTAAAACATCAAAAAAGACTAGACATAGCCTAAAATATAGGAACCCTCAGCCATTACTTGCTTCTGCTGTATTTAGATGTCATTTGCTCTTTGGTTTCCTCTTTTGCTCTTTGGTTTTTGAAATAAAAGAATAAAAGTGTGTCCTGAGACTTTTACTCACCCAGAATATAAAAAGCAGTGTTTTATACTTCTTGACTTTCTATCAAAAGTTGAATATTTTTCTCTTGGCCAGTAACTTATGACATCCCGAAAAATGTACCAGCACAAGTCAGGCTTTCAAAAACGAAAGGAGAAAAGAGAGCGGAAAGAAGAAGAGGAAAAGCTAAAGAATAAAAAAGTCATACTACAGTACTTTGAAAGGCCACAAAGCGACACGGGAAATGAGCGTCAAGAAACACAGGCAGAGGCTTCTTCATTCAGTCAGGTGGTTACACCTATGAACATTTCTTCAGTGATGGAAGAAAAGGACGAATCTTCAAGAAATATGTCAGCTTGTACTGTAATAGAGAAAGATGTAGAGACACTGTCCTGCACCATGTCCCCAAAGACACCTGTCATGATTGAAGAAGACATTGAAGAAGAAACACCTTCCTGCACAAATGTGAGGTCTTACCCTGAGAGTGAAGATCCTGTCTCAAACATGTCTTCCTTAGAAGATATGTATGATGTAAATGAAGAAGCATCTTGTAGCTTGCGGAGTGGCACAGACATCTATAATACTGTTATTTCTGCAGAAGAGTTGAATGAGCCAGAAGAAATTGATTGGAAAGACCCAGGACTCTGGCCAGATGTCCTCAAAGACAAAGAACGGGAGAAGATTGTCCTTTCTGGACTTTTCAAAGAAGACCAATTAAAGAACATGGCGCAATCATTACCCAAAGATGTTGAGAAGCACTCTTTCATTGATTTTCTACTATATGCCAAGTCGTCAAATGGACGTGAGAGGATTATAAGGGATTGGCTGAGATGGAGTCCAAGCAAGCAGACAATGTATTGCGTGACTTGCCTGGCATTTGCAACAGACAATATAAGTAAGACAGGAAGCATACTCTGTCGTAAAGATGGTTTTGATCCATCAAGATACAAATGGCATCGTCTATATATGAAATTGCCAGAACATGAACTGTCTGTACAACACAGAAAGCACTACTTGAGTTGGAGAACACTGCAGAAGTCCATAGGTTTCCATGGGGTTGACTTTGAAATCCAAAAAAAGTTGACAAAAGAAGCTAAGTTTATATGTCTTCTAGAAAGACTCTTGGATGTCACATTGCACTTAGCTTCACGAAACATGGCATTCAGAGGAACGTCACAAAGAATTGGTGAAATTCACAATGGTAATTTTCTGGGAACCTTGGAAATCTTGGCAAGATATGATCATGTACTACGAGAGCATTTAGAAAAGGTCAAGTCAAGAAAAGGGAAAGAAACTTCCAGCTCATTATCTTTCCTGGGCCACACAAAATGAATTCATAAATATTTGTGGAAAACATGCCCTAGATGCAATACTATCAGAGAGGAAAGCGGCACTTTACTTTGCAGTAATTTGTGATGCGTCACCAGATGTTTCACACACTGAGCAGAATGTGATAGTTTTGCGATATGTCTACAGAGAGACCCAAGAAAGAAAATGGCATATTCAGGAAAGATTCTTAGAATTTTTCGATTTTTTTCCAGAAGACTGGGGAGGAAATAGCTGAAATGATAATAACAAGATTAGATAAACATGCTATTGATTTCAAAGATTGCAGAGGACAGGGCTATGATAATGGGGCTAACATATCTGGCAGGATTAAAGGTGTAAGAGCCAGAATCCAGTAGAGATACCCCACAGCTATTTTTTTGTCCCTGTGCTGCCCATTCTTTGAACCTTGAGGGAGTGCATGCTGCCGCAAGTTGCCCTGGAATGAAGACCTTTTTTGGAAGTGTAAACAGGCTTTACATTTTGTTTAGCAGCAGCCCTGAAAGATGGAACACCTTGCTTGATGAAGTTGGAAGGTCTTTGCACGGTTTAAGTGATACCAGGTGGAGTTCAAGAATAGAAGCTGTACGTCCTATTGCTCAAAAATTGCCAAGCATTTTGAAGGCTCTGGAAAAAGTTCTGGCTTCTAGAAAACTTACAAGTGATGCCCACTCAGATGCCCAAGGTCTCCATGACTATTTTTCATCTTTCCGAGCACTGGTTTTAGCAACATTCTGGGTCAAAGTTCTTACCAGTTTTGAGGAGAGAAACAAAATACTTCAATGAAGATCTATTTCTATGGAAATTGGAGCAGCCAACATTAAAGCTCTTGCTGAAGAAATGAAAGTGCTTAGGGAAAAGTGGCCTGCTCTGCTTTCTGAAGCTAGACATGTAACAGATTGCATGGAAATTCCAAACGAGCTGATGAACCCTCAACAACTTCACCAAAGGAAGTCAAAGCACCATAATGCTACAGATCCTGAAGATCATTTTAAAGTTAATGTCTTCCTTGTGGCAATGGACACAATAATGTCTGACCTGCATCAGCGCTTCCAATCAATGGATGAAATATGCAGGTTATTTTCTCCAATCCTGAAACTGAGAACAATGAGTGAAGAAGACCTAGTAGCATCCACTGAAGCATTGATCTCAGCCTATCCTGAAGATTTCACATCATCCTTACTCTGTGAGCTCCAACATCTTCGTAAAGTGTATGAGGCTACGTTCTCAGAAAACTTGGCTCCATTAGATTTACTAAATTCAATTTATGAACTTGAGCTTCAAGGAATATTTGGAGAGGTATGTATTGCTCTTCGGATTTTCACCACCCTCCCACTTTCAGTAGCAGAAGGAGAAAGGGCATTTAGTAAACTATCTGTGTTCTACAATGAGTGAACAACGTCTAAACAGCCTAGCAATTCTCTCCATTGAACATCAACTTGCTAGACAGCTTAATTATAAAGATCTAATTAAGGATTTTGCAAATAAGAAAGTAAGAAGACTGCCTGCTCGTCGAATCTAAATTGGACCTTATTGTTGCTAAGAGGCAAGTAGGATGCAATACTCTCACTAGCATGCCCAAAGTGAACTGCTGCATAAGATGGAGGGAAAAAGTTTGCTATGTTGAATGCCCTGGATGTTCTGGATACTCTAGACATTTACTTAAACAGATTTACCCACAGAGGACTTAGGAACGCGTCATTACGGATTTCAGTTTTTTATTTAGCTGTGGGCCATCTTTACATCTAGATACTGTTTTGAGTTTACTAGTTCTTATTTATTGGCATTCTAGGGCTCTCTAACTATTTAGCCTTGTATGATCTAGTGTTTTGTATAAGTATTCTGTCACGGCCGTGGCGGCGTCCCGTGTTCCGGGCCACCGCCGCGACCTCCTCCTGCCCCATGCAGCCGCCGGGGTCCTTGTGCAGGGACCCGGCGCTGCTGCTAGTTCGGCCCCTGGGGGCGCCTCACCTCTCCTCCGCTCCTGTCTCCGTCTGTGCCGGCCGGCGCGTGCGTCCCCGCCTCCTAGGGCGTGCGCGCGCCGGCTGTCTCAGATTTAAAGGGCCAGTCCGCCCTTAATTGGTTAATTGCACCTATCACTCCCTATAAATCCCAGCATGCCCTGTCCCTTGTGTTGGAGCCTTTACATGCTTCCCATAGCGTTTGGCCCAGCCCCCTGTTGTTCCTGTTTCCTATCCGCTACCTGGTCCCAAGTCCCTGTTCCTATCCGCTATCTGGTCCCTAGTCCTTGTTCCTGGTTCCTGCTCCCCTGTCACTCCATTGCTCCAGTGTTCATCCTGTCACCTGCGGTTACGTCTACAGACCTCTGCCAGCACTATCTCCTGCCTACTGCTCCTGCCACGCCTCGCCTGCCGTCACTAGCAACCAAGCCAGGGGTAGCGACCTGGGGGCGCCTGCCGCAGCAAGTCCATCCCGCCTTGCGGCGGGCTCTGGTGAAAACCAGCGGCCCCTTAGACTCCGCTCCCTGGTGAGGTTAGTGCCATCGCTAGTGACGGTCCAGTGGATCCACTACTCCAGGCGTTACAGTAGGCTCCAACCATGGATCCCGGAGAGGTGCCTGATATCCGTGACATAGCCCGAGTGGTCGCCCAACAGGCGCAACAAATCCAGCAACAGTCGCAGCAGATCCAGCAACTCACTTACAGCAGCATACTACAGCCCAGCGCACACCACCTCCTGCTGCTCTTTCTACACTTCGACTGGCTCTCCCAAGCAAATACTCTGGTGACTCCAAGTTGTGCAGAGGATTCCTGACCCAATGCACCATGCATATCGAACTTTTAAGTAGTCAGTTTGCCACCGAGCGCTCTAAAGTGGCTTTCATCATCAGCCTATTGGAAGGAAGAGCTCTGGCCTGGGCTACACCACTGTGGGACCGTGATGATCCTGTGGCTGCTAATCTCCGAATTTTCCTGGCCGAGTTCCGCTATGTCTTTGAGGAACCTGCCCGTGCCTCTTCAGCTGAAACTGCTCTCCTCAACCTCTCTCAAGGGAGCTCCTCTGTTGGTGACTACGCCATCCAGTTCCGCACCCTTGCGGCAGAATTAGACTGGAATGAGGCCGCTCTAATAGCCACCTTCAAGAGGGGTCTGTCCAGTCGGGTGAGAGACGTGCTTTCCGCCCGAGACCTACCTACCTCCCTGAATGAACTCATCCTACTGGCCACCAGGGTCGATACTCGTTTTTCTGAGAGGGAGGAGGAGTTCTGGCATGAACGGCGACTAGGCCTGTCCCGTCGCCATCACCAGCTGGCGCCGGTCTTCCAGTATCCTGACGTTCCGGAGTCCCAGTCGACTCCTGAGATTCCTATGCAGGTGGAACGGGCTCACCTGACGCCTGATGAAAGGCTTCGTCGTCTGGAGCTGAATCTCTGCCTCTACTGCGGTGGTTCGGATCACTTTCGGCTGAGATGTCCCCAACGTCCTCAAGCGTCCGGGAAACTCCAGCACCTAGGTCCAGTGGGAGAGGTCTCCCTGAGTGTGAATGCCACCTCTCCAAGTTTGTCTGTGCCAGTTTCCATCCAGACACCCTCAGGACAAACTCACCAAACTACTGCCTTTCTCGATTCTGGGTCAGCAGGCAATTTTATTGCAGCTACATTGGTCCAGAGATGGCGGCTACCCGTGACACCACTAGCCAGACCCCTGTCTATCTCCTCGGTCACGGGCGAGATTCTTACCGACCATGTGCACTACCAGACCGCACCTCTAGTCCTCCAGGTGGGCACTTCACATCTGGAAAAGATCTCCTTCTACGTCCTGCCCCATTCTTCTTCCACCATCCTCCTGGGACTCCCTTGGCTGCAATTACATGCCTCTAAACTGGACTGGAGAACCGGGAAGATTCTCAGTTGGGGTCAGGACTGTTCCAACCAGTGTCTGAGGTCACCTCAGCCTAAGCATTCTATGTTGTCACCCGAGCCCGCCAAGCCTTTGTCCGGCCTACCGGCGGAATACCAAGATTTGCCTGATGCCTCCTTCTGTCACGGCCGCGGCGGCGTCCCGTGTTCCGGGCCACCGCCGCGACCTCCTCCTGCCCCATGCAGCCGCCGGGGTCCTTGTGCAGGGACCCGGCGCTGCTGCTAGTTCGGCCCCTGGGGGCGCCTCACCTCTCCTCCGCTCCTGTCTCCGTCTGTGCCGGCCGGCGCGCGCGTCCCCGCCTCCTCGGGCGCGCGCGCGCCGGCTGTCTCAGATTTAAAGGGCCAGTCCGCCCTTAATTGGTTAATTGCACCTATCACTCCCTATAAATCCCAGCATGCCCTGTCCCTTGTGTTGGAGCCTCTACATGCTTCCCATAGCGTTTGGCCCAGCCCCCTGTTGTTCCTGTTTCCTATCCGCTACCTGGTCCCAAGTCCCTGATTCCTATCCGCTATCTGGTCCCTAGTCCTTGTTCCTTGTTCCTGCTCCCCTGTCACTCCATTGCTCCAGTGTTCATCCTGTCACCTGCGGTTACGTCTACAGACCTCTGCCAGCACTATCTCCTGCCTACTGCTCCTGCCACGCCTCGCCTTCCGTCACTAGCAACCAAGCCAGGGGTAGCGACCTGGGGGTCGCCTGCCGCAGCAAGTCCATCCCGCCTTGCGGCGGGCTCTGGTGAAAACCAGCGGCCCCTTACACTCCGCTCCCTGGTGAGGTTAGTGCCATCGCTAGTGACGGTCCAGTGGATCCACTACTCCAGGCGTTACATATTCACATGTGTTCTTTGGTGGGCAGCAGTGCAGTTCTGCAGGTGACCGCAAACTTTTAGCAGCGCCTAATCTTTATACTTTTCTAGTGTTGCATAGGAGTATTCATTTGACTATTTATATATTCTCTGTTAGTAAAATTGTTGCCATCAGATGCTGCTCATTTAATTATTGATGGCACATTTATTAACATTTCTGTTTGCACTTGCACTGTTCTGATTTTTAGTTCATATGTATTATGTTGATGTTAATGTAAAGTGAATCTGTTGCCAGAAAATTGCTTAAAAAGTATTGCCAATGTTACATAGTTCTTGGGGAAAGGATAGAGATATTAGATTTTATTTAACCATCTGTGACTGCAATGTGCTAAAAAGATACAGTTTTATTCTGCAGTAAAGTGACGTATCACATGTAGTTCAGTGCTCTCATCTGACTGGGCCACACCTCTGTCACTTTACTGCAGTATAAGGCTGGGTTCACACACAGTATATTTCAGCCAGTATTTGGTCAGTATTTTGCAACCTCAACCAGGAGTGGATTGAAAACACAGAAAGGCTGCCATTATTTCAATACAACAGCCTTTGTTTTAAAATAACAGCAAATATTTGCCATTATATAGCGGCCATCCACTCAATTTCACCATTGTGTGAACAGAGCCTTTCTTTGTTTTCAATCCACTGCTGGTTTTGGTTGCATTATGAGGGTAAAAATACTGACTGAAATATACTGTGTGTGAACCCAGCCTGAAACAGTATCGTTTTAGCACATTGCAGTCACAGACAGCTAAATAAAATGTAATATGTCTATGCTTTCGACAACACGTTGGTACTCAATTTCTAAGTGAAAGATTCCTTTTTAAAGTTTTTCAACATTATTAATAAATTTAGCAGAAGTATGTATACAGTGGTGTAATATCCCTGTACCTCCTAAGCACTTTATTATTTGATTTTATATTTGGTTGTTGTTGAATATTTTGTTGTTTTTTATGTTTAACAATACATAATTATTTATTTATTATGATGCTTTATTTGCACCATAATAAAGTTATTTGATCAAAAGATTGATATTATTATTGAGTTCAATGGAGCTAAATAGTAGGAAATGTGTTGTTTTTGGGGCTATTTTTTTTAAACTCTAAAATGTTTCCTTTTTTTTTTTTTTACATAACCATGGATGAACGTGGTCTTAGGGCTAGTGGACACTGCAAAAGTCCATTATATGGACCAAAAGGCCAAAGTGTGTAATCCAGCCCCTTTAACTCTCCGCAGCCCACAGCATACTTTACCCGCTTGGAGACACGGTTACATGTGAGGCTCCTGCTCAGCCAATCAGTGCTGCCCGTGCACTGATTGGCTGAGCGGGACCGACAGGAGCTGGGAGTCTCACATGCAGCTGCGGCACCAAGCAGGTAGTGTATGCTGTGGGGGGTTAAAGGGGCCGGGTTACATACTCACAGCAGAATGAAAATTCCGCTGGGGGTATGTAACCCTATTGAAGTTCACTGTACCAGGATTTGCAGAGGAATAAGCTAAAAACTCGCAGTGTGAAATCCGCTGCGAATCTGGTAGTGTGAGGCTACCCTCATTAATATGCGCAGTGCAAGATAACCACTAGTAAGGTAGGGGGGTCCGGGCACTTTGATTGTATGGGGCCCCAAACTTCCTGATGGCAGCCCTGCTTTCACATGGAAGTTAGATGAATCTCTTCTATCCGCTTTGTCTGGCGGATCTTAAAGCTATTATATCACATTTTAATGTAGACCATGTGGAAAAGTTTTTCTACTGGAGCCTCACCAAACAGACCAAGGCAGTGCCTGGGCCTCACTATCTGTGGTGAAAATCCATTTAAAAGCTGGAAATAATGCTAGGGCTACCTTTCACCTGTATCCCAAGCTCTATATACTAATAAATCAGAACAAAATAAATTAATAATGTCGCTAAAATGGAGATTTTTGAAAACATCAAAAGGACTGTGCAGCTCGTAGTCACTTTTGTGAAAACTGGCTCCCCAGCTGGGCCTCACCAACAACTAGGGGGTGCCTCATTGGTGAGGCCCGCCTCACAGTTTGAGAAGCACTGCTCTAAAATGTGTTTTAAGAAGAGTTTTAATTAAACATGGAGAACACTTAAAGAAGGAAGCGGCTGCTAAATTACAAAAGCTGCTGGTGGAATTGCATGATTTAGAGACAAAACATAAATCCACATTGGACAAGGTCACACTTCGGGCTGTTCTTAAAACACGGCAGGATATTAAAATGCTGTTAGACTAGAAGCAGAACAGACCGACAAATATGTCCTAGTATGCATTATGAGTGGGGAGATAAATCTGGGAGGCTCCTATCTCGGGCCCTGAGCGATAAGAGTTTACTTATACATCCAAATGGTAAAGCAAGGTACTGGCACACTTACGCACCTCACTTCAGAGATTTTAGAAACCTTTAGGGTGCGTTCACACTTACAGGATCTGCAGCAGATCCGCAGCAGATTTGATGGAAAATAATCTGTGGATCCGGTAAGTGTGAACGTACCCTTAGGGTAGCTTCACACACACCATATCGCAGTGGATTTTCTGCTGCAGATCTGCAGCTGATTTGATCTAAATAACTGAACACAGCATCAAATCTGCACCATCAAATCTGCTGCGGATCTGCTGCAGATCCGGTGTGTGTGAAGGCACCCTCAGGGTTCCAACACACACGACCGATGCGCAGCAGATCAGCAGCAGATCTGCAGCAGATTTAATGGCGTAGATTTGATGCTTTGTTCACTGCATGCGTATCCACTGCATATCTGCAGCAGAAAATTCACTGCGATACGGTGTGTGTGTGAAGCTACCCTTAGGGTGCGTTCACACGTACAGGATCTGCAGCAGATCTGATGGCGCAGATTTGAAGCTGCAGATTCATAGCAAATCAATTCTGGGCCATCAAATCTGCTGTGCATCTGCTGCAGATTCAAATCTGCACCATTAAATCTGCTGCAGATCCTGTACGTGCACCCTTATAAGCTATGTTCACACAAAGTATGTTTTGTATAAATCACAGCCATTGTTACAAATTGCAACAACGGCCTTCATTTATACAAACCATGCGTTGTCTGCTAATGAATGGAATTCCGGCCGGAGCGTATATGCTCCGGCCAGGATTCCATCCGGTCGCACGAAAAACTGACATTTCAGTTCTCTGCGTCCGCTATTCATTGAATACCGGCCGCAGAGAACCTGTCAGTTTATACAATGCAGCATGCAGAAGTGAAGATCATCTGGCCGGTACTGCAGTACTGGCCGTTATTATACTTAATGTGAACATAGCCTTAGAGTGTATTATTCTTAGATTTATTCTCTTATGCTACACCAGAAAAGCTGTCCGTTTTTTTTTAAGAAAACTGCACTTCTCAAACTACCCGAAGACACTTTGTCACTCGGCTGAATTGGCCATAGCTATTGATTCACTTCCCATTGGTAAAAGGCCAGGACCCGACGGGTTTACCACGAAATTCTATAAAATACTCCAAACTGAACTGTCTCCGTGCCTTCTCTCGTTTTTAATTTGTATATCCTAAGAGTCCCTGCTCCCTCCTTCTTTTCACCTTGCTTATATAACTGTAATTCCTAAAGAGGGTAAAGATCCCAATTTATGTCCCAGCTACCGACCAATCTTCCTCATTAACACAGACACTTAGGGGGAGATTTATCAAAGGGTGTAAAATTTAGACTGGTGCAAACTGCCCACAGCAGCCAATCACAGCTCTGCTTTAGGCAGTGCTGAAAGGAAAGAGGAGCTGTGATTGGTTGCTGTGGGCAGTTTGCACCAGTCTAAATTTTACACCCTTTGATAAATCTCCCCCTAAGTTGTTTGCCAAGTTGTTATCTTTTGGCCTCTCTTTTGGGCCTGCAGAGATGCTGCATGTGCGGGGTGGGACTTTGTTACAGACATTTCATGTCTGTTTTCCATGTTGAATGTGGATTCAGACAAAAATGTGTCAGACTTTTGTCTCGTACAGACTGATACATCTGGCCTATGTGTAGCCGAACTGGTACAGGTATCTGCATTTGAAACTGTACGTTTATAAGTGAAACATTAATATATTTTGCAGATGTTGAAGAATGTCAGCAGTGCTTCAATTAATAATGACCTTTAACATGTCAACTCTTTCAGCGGAGAGCGAAGGCGCCCTATACTAAATATTGAGACACTGAGGCAGGCGGAATTCTGAGTGGAGTCTGCGGCGGGGTTTCCGCTCACGATCTCTATTTTCCTCAGTGTGCACGCACCCTACGGGCCCTATTCCACAGTCACGATCAGGGCTGGGACAAAGAGTAGGCAGGGGTAGGCGATGGCCTAGGGCGCCAAACAGCAGAAGCAGCACACAGGAGGTGATTACATCAGCCCCCTGCCAGGAGATGCACAGGTCTGTGGAGTCCTCAGCTGCTGCTGCTGCTGCTGCTGCTGTACATAGGAGGGGGGAGGGGCGGATCCCTGCCGGGACACTGCTCTGGCTGAGCTCCCACAGCCAGGAGGCTCTGACCCGCTCCAGGACACCAGCATGGGGGACTGTGCAGCATTACTCACATCCCCTGCTGCACATCCTCCAGGCTCTGGGAGCTGCTCAGCTGTCGGGCCAAGGAGGAGGAGGAGGTGAGGAACTGCAGCCTGCAGAGACCACACATGGTAACCAGGAAGTGTCTGCCCCTACCTCTCCTGTCAGCTGTTCATCTCTGCATCATCATCAGCAGCCCCTCCATGACAGTCCCAGGATGGTGAGGACAGAAAGT
Source organism: Dendropsophus ebraccatus (assembly GCF_027789765.1). Classification (NCBI taxonomy): domain Eukaryota; kingdom Metazoa; phylum Chordata; class Amphibia; order Anura; family Hylidae; genus Dendropsophus; species Dendropsophus ebraccatus. The sequence goes on from NC_091456.1 coordinate 97,693,593, forward strand.
GCAAGCAACCTAGCTGAGAGGTAGCTGTTTTGTGTCTGTGTGTGTACATAAGAGAGAGAGAGAGAGAGAGTGTGTGTGTGTATACATAAGTGTGTGTGTGTGTGTGTGTGTGTGTGGTGTATACATAAGAGTGTGAGTGTGGTGTGTATACATAAGTGTGTGTGTGTGTGTGTGTGGTGTATACATAAGAGTATGAGTGTGGTGTGTATACATAAGTGTGTGTGTGTGTGTGTGTGTGTGGTGTATACATAAGAGTATGAGTGTGGTGTGTATACATAAGTGTGTGTGTGTGTGTGTGGTGTATACATAAGAGTATGAGTGTGGTGTGTATACATAAGTGTGTGTGTGTGTGTGTAGTGTATACATAAGAGTATGAGTGTGGTGTGTATACATAAGTGTGTGTGTGTGTGTGTGTGGTGTATACATAAGAGTATGAGTGTGGTGTGTATACATAAGTGTGTGTGTGTGTGTGTGTGTGGTGTATACATAAGAGTGTGAGTGTGGTGTGTATACATAAGTGTGTGTGTGTGTGGTGTATACATAAGAGTGTGAGTGTGGTGTGTATACATAAGTGTGTGTGTGTGTGTGTGTGTGTGTGTGTGTGGTGTATACATAAGAGTATGAGTGTGGTGTGTATACATAAGTGTGTGTGTGTGTGGTGTATACATAAGAGTGTGAGTGTGTGTATACATGTGAGTGTGGTGTGTGTAGATAAGAGAGTGAGTGTGTGTGTGTGTGTGTGTGTGTGAGAATATATATACATAAGTGTGTGCCTGTGTGTGTACTGTACATAAATGTGTGTGCCTCTGTGTGTGTGTATGTATAAACTGTACATAAATGTGTGTGTATACATAAGTATGTGCCTGTGTGTGTGTGTGTGAGTATATATATATATATATATATATATATATATGCAGAAAAGTGTGTGTCTGTGTGTATATCCATAAATATATATATATACACAAAACTATATACAACTGGGGGCAGCACACGGGGTCTATATATAACTGGGGCAGCACACAGGCATCTATATACTACTGGAGGCAGCACACAGGGGTCTATATGCTACAGGGGGCAGCACACAGGGGCTCTATATACTACTGGGGACAGCACACAGGGGTCTATAAAACATTAGGACTGCACAGAGGGACCTGACTAATATACTGAGCATACCTAATTATTAAGTGGGGGCACAGGGACACCTTAAAACTATGGGGCCATATAGGGGTACAGGGGACCTAACTACTGTATGTGCCTGAGCCTAAAATGTTTCTCTGGCAGATTCTAGAGAGAGGATTCACAGCCAGGAGAAGACTTCAAGGTGGCCCAGGCTGGATGGAGAGAAAAAGATAATGTGAAAGACTCTTATCAGAGAAGACGTCACTTGTGAGGAACTGGATGTAACTGCACTCTGTTATCTGGGTTGTAGTGATAGTGGCCACGGTGTGGCGGTATTACTCAATGGTATCATTAGTGATATCTTTTGGTTTTCTCCAGAGGCAATATGTAATCACTGTATGGTGGTAAGAATGTTATAAGATAACTACCGAATGTACTGGGGCTCGTAATACAGTGTGGGGGCACTTTCTGGGCTTTACACGGTCTGTGCTGCGCCAATTCTGATAACAGTGGCTTGGGGGGGGGGGGGCGCCATTTGCCTTCTCTGCCTAGGGCACCAAAACTTTTTGTCCCGGCCCTGGTCACGATAATCGGCCGAATCAGACCCAAATGGCCCGATTCGGCCGATTATCGTTCAGTGAAATAGAGAGAACGATCAGCCGATGATCGGGTCATCGGCTGATCGTTCATTTAGGGCCAGACCTAAAATCATCGTTCCCCCACCGCACATCGCTACAGTTGAATAGCGGTGCGCGGCGGGCGACCGACGATTTCAGAAGCGCAGCATCATACATTACCTGTCCAGGCTTCTGCTCCGCGCTGTCTTCATCCCAGGGTCCCTCACACTCTATCTTCAGAATGGCCGGTCAGCTGACGGGACCGCCGCGGCCTGTGATTAGCTCAGTGTGGCCTGTCAGCTGACCGGCCATTCGGAAGATAGAGTGCGCGGGACCCTGGGATGAAGACAGCGCGGAGGAGAAGCCTGGACAGGTAATGTATGATGCTGCAAGGGCTGCAAGGACATCGGTAACGATGTCCTTGCAGCCCTCGCTCAACGATCATCGGGCCGTGGAATAGGCCCAGTAAACGAGCGGCGATCTAGCAGATCGCCGCTAGTTTACATCGTTGATCGGGCCCTCCCCGGCCCGTGGAATAGGACCCTTAGGGTGCCTTCACACGTACCGTATCGCTTCGTATTTAACGCTGCGTTTTTATCGCTGCGTTTTTGGTGCAATTTTTATATGCGAGTTTTGATTTTCACATGATTTTCATATGAAAATCAAAACTCGCATGTAAAAATCGCACCAAACACGCAGCGATAAAAACGCAGCATTAAATACACAGCGATATGGTACGTGTGAAGCTACCCTAAGGGATAGTTTACTGAAGATGATGTGTATAGTGGTACAGATTGCTTTATTAAGGTTTGTATCTGTTAGGTTTGTATCTGTTAGGTACCGAGGATTTTTGTACTTACAAGACACCTTAACGAGCTCATCTATCTAACTGATTTAATTTAATGACTATTTTGTTGTGTAAAAATCAAAAAGAATATTAAAGAGTCATTACAGAGCTCTGTTGTGCTAAGATTGAGTATCGTACCAGGCTGCCTGAATCTCAAACTGTTCTTTGGCAAACTAGAGAAGAGGCTGGTTACACATCAATCTGATATTAACCCCTTGCCTCCGCAGCCTGTTTTGGCCTTAATGCCCAGGGCCTATTTTTCAAATCTGACCAGTCTCTCTTTAACTCTGCGATGCTTTTAACTATGGCGGTTATTCTGAGACTGTTTTTTTGTGACATATTCCTCTTTATGTTTTTGGTATACTTTGGTTGATACACTCAGTAGTTTTTTGTAAAAAAACACATTTGTGCAAAAATTAGAAAAATTTACATTTCTTTATATTGAAAATTCTCTTTTCCTTGGAAAGATAGTCATGCCACATGAACTAAATATTAATGCAACATCTACAACATGTCTATTTTATGGTGACATCATTTGGTGAACGTCCTTTTACTTTTTAGGATGTTAGAGGACTTCGAAATTATGCAGCGATTTTTTTCAACTTTTCATGAAAATTTAAATTCTGATTTTATTAGGGACCAGTCCAGTTCTGAAGTGGATTTGTGGGGCCTGTATGTTAGTTACCCCCATAAATCCCTCCACTGTAAAAACTGCACCCCTCAAAGTATTTAAAGTAACATTTCATAAGTTTATTAACCCTGTTGGTGTTTCTCAGAAATTTCAGCAAGTTGGAGGGGCAAATTAAAAATGTTCATTTTTTTGGCAGATATTCCATCTTAATTAATGTTTTCCTCTTACACAGCAAATACTAACTGAGAAATGTGCATCACCTGACTCAACCACAGGCCGCAGACATGACAGAAGCCTTATGTATTTTTGGGGTCTTTTCTTATTTCAGTTTTTTTTTAGCCATTATACCATGTCACAGAGGCCTTGCTGTGCCAAAATATTTGTATAAGACAAGTTGACGTTTCTATCGGTACCATTCTGAGGGTCATGTGACACCCTGATCATTTTTTATAAATTTTTTTTATATGTTGGTACGAATAAAAAACACAATTTAGCAGCAGTTTTCATAATTTTTTTTGTAGGATGTTTACTATATGTCACATCTGACATGTTATTGTTATTTTTCAGGTCGGTACGATTACAGCGATATCCATTTTATTTAGCTTTTGTTATAGTTTATGGCATTTATACTATAAAAACTGTTTGTGTCTTGCATATTGTAAGGGCAGCAATATTTTTATTTTTTCGCCAATAGAGTTATGTGAGGGATTTTTTTTGTGTGGCATAAGCTGACGTTTTTAGTGGTAGACATTTTGGGTACATGTGACGTTTTGATAGCTTTTTTCTATATTTTTTAGGGGGCAGGATTAACAAAAAAAATTTCATTTTGGTTAGTTATTTATTTTTTTGAATGGCGTTAATCGGGCGGCATAATTATTGTAACGAGTTAATAGACGGGGTCATTATGGACGTGGCGATACCAAATATGTGTATCTTATTTATAGGGGATCATTTATAAAGGAGGATGGGGAATGTGTATATTTATTTTAATTTATTTATTTATGTAAATTATTTATTTAATTTATTTGTTTTAATTAATTATTTATTTATGTATGTATTTGTGTGTGTGTGTGTTTTTTACTGTTGCAAGTACATATATAATGCATTACAGCACATAAGCTGTGCTGTGATGAATTATGGAGTGAATGAGTGTCAGTGTCACACGCTGACACTCATTCAAACAATCAGGTCCCTGCAGCTGATTCAAACGATCAGTGCAGGGACCTGATCGTTCGGGACGGGGGACAAGTGGAGGGAGAGGGACCGGACCGGAGCACTGAGGTGAGCACGAACACCGGGGGGGGGCGGGGCGGTGAGAGAACGAACACGGGGGGGGGGGGGAGGTGAGCACGAACACGGGGGGGGACACAGGTGAGCATGAGCACGGGGGGGTGGAGAACACAGGTGAGCATGAGCACGGGGGGAGAGCACACAGACGAGCACGGAGGGGGGCACGGAGGTAAGCACGAGAACGGCGGGGGGGAACCGAATCCGGAGGGGGGAGGGAGAGGTGACCGGGGGAACACTGGGGAGAGCTGGATCGGATCGGGGGGGGGGGGGGAGCTGGATCGGGCCGTGGGGAGCCCAGACATTACAGGGGGAGGATTACAGCAGTGCCAGCAGGAGGAGGCAACGTGCTGCAGCCTCCTCCTGCCACCCGATCAACCTGCTGCAAAGTATCTCACCATAGACGCTGCGGTCGCAATGACCGCGGTGTCTATGGGGTTAACTGTCCAGGGGGGAGCGTGGCTCCCCTCCGGGCAGTGGCAGCAGGAGGAGGCTGTGTGATTTATGATAGGGACAGAGGGGGGAGGCAGGGAAACCATGACGTCCAGGGACGTCATGATGCGTTTTGCCACTGCTTTTCATGACGTCCCTGGACGTCATATTGGGGGAAGTGGTTAAAGAACGCAAGCAAAATACATTTCTGTGTGACAAGGCCGATTATGACCATAGGCACAGTGTTGATTGGAACACTAAAAACAAAAAGAAAACAAAGGCCAGGAGTAAACCTCCATGTGACATCTGGACAAATGAGACAGATTCAAATACATCTGATGAAGTACTTTCAGGGGCCCCAGCACCTTGTGGCCATAACTGTATATACACTTATCACAAAAAGGGATATTTGCCTTGCAAATGAAATTTTTGGATAATATAAAAAGTGTAATATTAAAAATAGGGCATTTAAATAGATGTATGCCTAAATACATCTAAACCAATTTATTGAAACAAAAGCCAACAACAGTGGTGGGTATACCCCTACAAAAAATGTCAGTGTCTCAAAAACTTGTCATGCAAAAAAGACATCTCTTGACAATGACAATTCACAAATTGACTTATTGTCTGCAGAGGCATGCCATCCCACTGTTCTTGAAGGGAGGCCCACAGGTCACTAAAGTTGTGGGATAAAGAGTTATGAGCCTCTACATGTGACCACCAAAAGCAACATTGGCTGATGCATAGTGCTCTCCTTCTATTCTGGACAAGTGACCAGTGGGCCTCACTGATGACGGTCAGTTCACACTGAGCCACCAACGTTGCTGGAGATGTCAATCAGAGGTCAGCTTTTTCATTTCAATCACACATCGCTGAGAAAACAAATTTTGAATTCCCTTGTAATTTACATTTCTAAAACAAATACTGACACAAGTTTGAAAAAGGCAAATTTGTCTTTGTTTAAAGACGTGTCACCTAGATTTTTTTTTACTGATTAGAGTCACATACAGAAGTATGTTCTTTTTCTCAAAATTGTCTTTGGGCTGCTGATAGGTTGTCATGTTTCCAATTTGTAAAAAAAAGTTTTAATTATTTTTACTTTTGAGAAATCTTGAGATTTTTGAGATATGGCATAAAATATAGGAATGCACATTTAAAGAAGTAGTCTGGTTTAGAAAATCAATTTGCAAACACGGTATTAGAAAACAGATATCTGAAAGTCTGCCCCTTATGGCAACGAATAACTTACCTGGCCCACCTTTAGCTTGAGAAACATTGAACATGTTTGCCCAGACATCATGGGTCCCCAAAGTCTAGGTGCCCTATTTGAATTTTATCTGAGGTTTTTTTCCAACAGACTTACTAATTTGCTGCACATATCTGAAAGATACCAATGCAAAAAAACTGTCATTTTACCCAGCTACACAATGCTGTTGTTTTCTGCCCATTTTAAGATATGTAAAAAATTGAAAAAAAAAAACAAAACACTTCGTTTTTGTGTAGATTTCAATGAAAAATCTGTAGCTTTTTCAGAAAACCCACTTTATTTGGTTAAAAATTCAATTTGTGGGGTTGTTTGGGTTTCTTTTTGCAAACTCACACAATAAAATTTGGACACATAAAAAATTTAGTGCACCATAATTGTATTGTAAAAGTTGACAATATTACTGCCAGCATGGAAATAGTAAATCTGGGCCAATGTGTCTCTACATTACATAGACAATTTCAATCATTAACATGTAATGAACCCTTGAGGGAAACACTGTGATTTTTCTTTTTTGCATTTTCGATTTTAGCTCCTCACATTTTAAAGTTCATAACTTCTTCAGTTTTTTGCAAAACTAAATTTACTTTGTAATGACGCCTTTTATTTTACCATTAAATGCATAGTGAGATGGAAACAAAGAGGGTTTTTGACAATTTATAGGCAGGTTCTTTTGTTGAATGCTGGGGGTACCAGCAACAGAACAATGCGTGATTAGCTTTTGATTCTGAGACCTTTCTAGCATGAAGTGAATGCTTGAATACCTAATTCAGTGAACATTGAAAAGAACAGTCACTAACTGTTAGGACTCGGGTCGTGCGCTCGGCTCGGCTTTTTCAGCCATAATGCTTCACATGTTTTTCACATACTCAGCTCTGCTGTTCTTTGTTATAGCTGACGCCAGGGTTTCACTCCCCTGGCTGTTCAGCATAGGTGTTGGGTGTGTGCACTGATTATTGGTTGACAGCTGACTTACCAGTTAGCTTTCTGTGTCTGGCAGGACCTGGAGCCTCAGCCCCAATCAAGTCTGGGGCTGGGACTCCAGGCTGAATAAATATCAGACCTGTGCTCTCATTTCTTTCCTGCGATAGAACCTGGTTCCTCCTGTGTATCTTGACCTAGCATTACTCTGACTTTGTACTTCCGATACCTGACCTTTTGGCTTGGACCTCGACTATTCTTTGGATCAGGATTTTGTACCTATACTGACTGGCTGTTACCGACTCGGACCTCTGACTTTCCCTTGCTTGTTTGTTAGTCTTGTCTCTGTTTTTCGTGTATGCACTTTGCCAGGTTAGGGAACGCCGCCCAGTTGTCCGCAGCTGTTTAGAGCTGTCGCGGCAAGCAGGTAGGGCCAGCTGGGGTGGGGGCCAGTTCTAGGGCTGCACTCGTCTTGTTTTCCCAGACCCCCTACCTGACATTATCACAGGCCATTACCTAAGTCACTCCCGGCGGTTCGGCATGAGTACTGATACTACAGTCGCCGACCGCCTTGATGAGTTGACCACCCAGCTCAAGGGCGTAGCCGGTTTAGTGGCTCAGTTGTCCAGTCGGGTGGACAATCTGTCTCAGGCTACGTCTACGTCTCCTGTGACACAGACCCCTGTGACAGTACCGGTTTAGGTAGTACAACATAAGACCAAAATGGTACTACCTTACCGGTTTGATGGAAATACGGACAAATTTCGGACTTTCAGGGAGTCATGCTATCTGTATTTCCGTTTTAACCCTTTTGTCTCGGACGCCGAAAGGGTTGCTCTGGTCATTTCCGTCCTTCAAGGTCCGCCCCAGGATTGGGCCTTGGCCCTTGCTCCTGGGTCTCCGGAGTGGAATTCTGTGGAAACATTCTTTTCCTCCCTGGGCCAGATATATGATGATCCAAACCGGGTCGCCGTGGCAGAATCCCATCTTTTGACCATCCAGCAGGGACATCACACCGCGGAAGAATACTGCTCCGAATTCCACCAGTGGTGCACCCTGACTAGATGGCAGGATTCTCCCTTGAAGACCTTGTTTCGACAGGGTCCCTCTGACCCCATAAAAGATGTCATGGTTAGTCACCCCCACCCCTGACTCCCTTAGGGCTTACATGACACTAGCCATAACCATTGACCGGAGACTAAGGGAGAGGAAACGAGAAAAGATGGGGGTGACTAACATACAGTCAAGGTCCAGCCAGCTTCCCAAACCCTTTCCCAAAGTGACAGAGACATCTCCTCCTCCCATGACCTCTGATGAGCCTATGGTCTTGGGATCTGCCTCGGCCCGAAGGAGATATCGCCTGGAGCACTCTCTCTGTTTATACTGTGGGAAACCGGGTCACTACTTGAAGAACTGTCCGTCCAAGCCTCCACAGAAGTCGGGAAACTCCAGTGCTTGAGTGATGGTCCGGAGGGTCATTCAAGCACACAGGTACCTCCCAAAAAATTTGATAAATTTCTTCTGCCTGTGACTTTAATGTCTAAGGATTTTGTTCTTTCGTGCTCTGCTATGATTGACTCAGGTGCCGCCCTGAGCTTCATTTGTACCTCTGTCGCTAGGTCTGGACTTGGTTCCACTATGCTGTCCCTTCACAGTGACGGGTGCGGATTCTGCCCCTCTAAGGGGTGGATCAGTTAAATTTCGTACTCCTGAGATTTCCATGCAGCTTGGGTGTCTTCACCGTGAAGAAATTTCTTTCTTTGTTTAAGATAAGCTAGCCGCTGATATCATACTAGGATTACCATGGCTACGTCAACATAACCCGGTATTTGACTGGAGGACCACCGAGCTAGTTAAGTGGGGTAGCTCCTGTGGTTCTCATCTGTTTCATGTTGAATAAAGAAGAAAACTGACACATTGATGGGTGAGTGCCTGATCTTTTTTCTCATTTCATATATTTATGGATAACCTAACTATCATTGAGCACCACACGGACGTGTATTGAAGTTGTCTATATTGCTACTACCAACACAGGAGCTGTAGTGCCGAGTTGCTTCTACTAGTTGGACTATTGATTGCACCTGATGTTTTCCAACTCAGAGCACACAGCAAGGAATCCTGAGTCAGCTATGGAGGCTGAAAGTAGTGTTACATTGAGCAATATAGACACGATACCAGAAGCAGGGAGAGTGGATGCACAGGCTTTGTTTGCGTCATGCAACATCAAAGACGAGCTCCAAGTTATCAGCACGAAGTCATTAGAAAATAAAGTGTTGGCAATGGCCGAAAAAGAAGTAAGGCTATTTTGGACCGTAAAATCCTTACAGTCCTATGCTGACTGTGGAAGAGTTCCAAGAGGCCTGAGAGGCTACAAGCCTCCTTCACAATTTCAAGATGATAAGGACTTTGTAGCTTGTTGGGAAAAGGCATATGAGGATCATGCAAAAAAACTTATGTTAATTATACTGCAAAGAAATAAAAAGGAATATGATATGGTGTCAAAAGATCTCTCCAAAGCCAAAAAAGAACTTAAAGAGAGAATCCCGGAATGTGAACTTAATACATTTGTGAAAAAAATGGAAAAACGCTTGGTAACAGACTGAAACAGACTTGGTTCAGACTGAAACAAAGGAAAAGAAAAAAATAAAATTTCTGAGAGACAAAATGGATTACGATAAGGGACTTATCTTTAACTGGTCGAATAAAGGACATAACAGAAGACAGATATACAACCCGAAGAAAAGCAGAGGAAATTATACGGACTTTGGAACCACAGACTCCGAATTGAGTGCCTCAGACCGTGATGTGCCAAGAGGGGGAGCAAAACCAAAAGAAGCGCAAGAAAAAGGAAAATACCCTTTAGGAAATCAGGAGAGGAAGGAGGAAAAACAAAAGAAGAGAGAAAACGCAAGGAGAAACGCAAGCATGTTTCATGGAGGAGACAAGACCCGAGGGAGAAGTAGTCCCCGTCATATGTAATGTTGTAAATATCTCCGGCATAGACTTAGACCCTGCTTGTACTGACTTACTCTCTAAGGGTCTCAACTTTGGGATCTGTGAGGACTTCGATTACACAAAATTTGAGGTGGATTTATATAAAGGGATACGTAAGATGAATTTGTGTAAATTTTTTGCAACCAAAGTAGGTTGTGAAATCCCTGTTAATGCACCCGCCGAAGGAGAAGTTCCAGCTAGGATTGGGCCATTGGGCTTCAGTGTATCAGAGAACCTCACGGATACAGAGAGAGTGTTTTCAAGACCTGCAAAATTTAGAGATGGAGGTAGAAGCTAGTCAGACAACTATGTCAGAAGAAAGTTTTCCAGAGGTTTTCAGGGGGGGCAATAAATCCACTTTTTGCCCCCCCCCCCTGGAACCTGGAGGTTCTATTGATCTCTTTGCTAAATCAGTAACGAACGAAGTAAAAGCCCTTATCTACCCTAGAGCAGCCTCTAACTTAACCCCTAGTGAGAGTAGGGCAATGAAATGGCTAAAGTCTAGACCAGACCTCACAATCAGAAGGGCGGATAAGGGGGGTTCTACAGTAGTAATGTCCACTACATATTATAATTTAGAGGCGCAGAGACAATTAGGAGACTCCCTGACATATAAGAAGTTAGACAATGATCCCACATTTAAAATCATGGAACGCTTGAGAAGCTTGCTACGAGTCACAGTGGATAAGGGGTTAATTTCAGAAAAGACAGCAGAGAATCTTATCCCCAAACATGTAAAAAAGCCTAAATGGTACTTCTTGCCGAAGATTCATAAGTCGCTGAGCCGACCCCCTGGGCGACCGATTGTCGCGGGGATCGGCTCAGAGACCGAGGCAATCTCCAAATATGTAGATTGGTTACTTAGACCCCTCCTACCGGCTATCCCATCCTACCTTAAGGATACCGGGGAATTCCTTAGAGCAATTGAGAATGTCCCGTGGAGAGATGGTTTTCATTTAGTGTCCATTGACGTCGAGAGCCTGTACACCCGCATCCCACATGATGCGGGTGTGCAGGCGATCAATGAATTTCTCATGGATACTGAGAAATCAATGGACTTTAGGTCTTTTGTTAAGGATGCCCTATCATTTATTCTAACCAATAATGTATTCAGATTTGATGACCAGTGGTACCAACAATTAGTTGGTACCGCGATGGGTACTCCAGTATCGTGTGCATACGCAAATATGTTCTTGGCAATCTTTGAAAAAAGATATGTGTTCTCTGTGAGTAATCCATATTGCATAAACATCAAGTCCTACCTACGATTCATGGACGACGTGTTCATGGTGTGGGAGGGTTCAGAAAAAGAATTCTTTGATTTTTTACAGTTCCTGAATTCCTCTAACACCATGAACATGTCTTTTACTGGCAATTTTGGTGACTGTAATCTAGAGTTTCTAGACGTGTTGGTTAAAATTGAGAATAACAATATAGTGACTACTGGGTATAGAAAGCCAACTACAAGCAACACGTTGTTACACTATAAGAGTTCCCACCCTCTAGCGGTGAAAAAAGCTATTCCCTTTGGTCAGCTTTTGAGACTTAAAAGACTAAACAGTACGACAGAAGGGTATGAGAAACAAGCTAAAGAATTATTAAATAGATTAGAGGAGAGGGAATATCCTAGAAAATTGTTAGAATCAGCCTACAAAAAAGCAGAGAAGAAACAGAGGAATCAGCTGCTGTATACTACTAGAAGAAAGAATAAAGAAAAAGAAAATAGGTTTTGTTTTTCCTTTGACAATACACCTATGAACACTATGATTAGGACAGCCATAAACAAACATTGGTACATTATAGAGAGTGGTCTGATACTGAAGGACAGAGCTAGATTAAAACCTATAGTGACATACAAGCGAAACCAAACTATAGCAGATAAACTAAAAAGTAATAGTAGTGCAGAAAGACGGGAAACTTGGTTAAGTAATCATACACCAAAGGGAAATAAAAAATGTCATAGCTGCACCCACTGTGATAAAATAATGCCTGTGAATTATCTGAAACTAGGAGGGAAAGAATGGAGAGTGAAAGATTTAATTACCTGCAGAAGCAATTACGTAGTCTATGTCCTGCTGTGCCCGTGTCAGAGATTTTATATCGGGAAAACTAAAAGACAGCTGGCAACACGCTACAGGGAACACTGCCACTCACTGGTTACAGGTAAAGGGTCTGCAAGGGTAAGGGTCTGGGAATCGTAATCTGTTGCGCTTTGCAGGGTTAGAAAGAATCGCTGTTGACAGAGATGGCGGAGATAGACACCAGAGATTGTTACAAAGAGAAGCTTATCTGATTTCCTATTTCGAAGCAGTGGGTCCTCTTGGCCTAAATGATAAAAATGAGCTACATGTCTTCCTTTAATGGTTTTAAAATGTTGTATGTTGTTTCCACTGTGTTTTTACGTCACGTAGGGGTGGGGTATTTACCACAGGGGATGCAGCTTGATGCTGTCAATCATCAGCTAGAGGAAGTGTTTGTTTGACACGAAACGTGCGTCGCTGAGACCTGCTTGCCATGCTCCCTCTCCCTGCGTTTTTATGACTTTTCTATAATCAATAAAGAAGAAAACTGACACATTGATGGGTGAGTGCCCGATCTTTTTTCTCATTTCATATATTCATGTTGACCCTGTTGTCTGTACTGTGAATGATCATCACGTTCCAGAATTTATCTCTGATTTCTCCGATGTGTTTGATGAGGCCATTGCTGACGCCTTGCCTCCCCACCGTCCGTATGACTGTGCCATCGATCTCGTTTCAGGAACCAAGTTCCCTAAAGGCTGTATTTTTAACTTGTCTCCCTCTGAGCGAGAGTCGATGCGCCAGGACATACAGGACAGCCTGAGGAAGGGTCACATTCGGCCCTCGGTGTCACCCATGGGTGCTGGCTTCTTCTTCGTAGAGAAGAAAGATGGTGGTTTGCGTCCCTGTATCGACTACAGGGAGCTAAATAAAATCACCATAAAGGACCAACACCCCCTTCCCTTGATCCCCGATCTTCTGAACCAGGTGGTAGGCGCTTGTTGGTTTTCCAAAATAGAACTACGGGGCGCCTACAATTTGATCCGGATCAGGGAAGGTGATGAATGGAAGACGGCATTTAACACTCCTGAAGGGCATTTTGAATATCTGGTGATGCCCTTCGGGTTGTGTAATGCCCCCGCAGTCTTTCAAAGGTTTGTCAATTACCTATTTCGAGATTTGTTTGGCCAATATGTAGTCATTTACCTGGATGACATTCTCATTTATTCCCCCGACTGGGAATCTCATGTTAAACATGTCCGTGAGGTGTTATCTAGGCTTCGGAAAAACTCTCTTTGTGCCAAGTTGTCTAAGTGCCTGTTTGGTGTCAAGGAGGTTGCATTTTTAGGCTGGGTTCACACTACGTATATTTCAGGCAGTATTTGTGAGGCTGTATAGCAACCAAAACCAGGAGTGGATTAAAAACACAGAAAGGCTCTGTTCACACAATGTTGAAATTGAGTGGATGGCCGCCATATAACAGTAAATAACGGCCATTATTTCAATATAACAGCCGTTGTTTTAAAATAACAGCAAAAATTTGCCATTAAATGACGGCCATCCACTCAATTACAACATTATGTGAACAGAGCCTTTCTGTGTTTTCAATCCACTCCTGGTTTTGGTTGCTATACAGCCTCACAAATACAGCCTCAAATATACATAGTGTGAACCCAGCCTGCCAGGGTACATTTTAACGCCAGAGTCTGTACAAATGGACCCTAAAAAAGTGTCAGCGGTTCTGGAGTGGGCGCGGCCCACCACCTTGAAAGAGGTGCAAAGGTTTTTGGGGTTTGCAAACTTTTATAGAAAGTTTATCCAAAACTTCTCACTAGTGGTAAAACCTCTCACAGAGCTGACAAAAAAGGGTGCCGATCCAACCTCCTGGTCTTCTGAGGCAGAACAAGCCTTTACTAAACTGAAAAAGAGTTTTTCATCCGCTCCCATATTGGTCCATCCTGACCTAGATCTGCCATTCGTGGTAGAAGTGGATGCGTCTGAGACGGGGGTTGGAGCAGTGTTGTCTCAGGGTAGAGAGCCGTTTACTAATCTGAGACCAGTTGCGTACTTTTCCAGGAAATTCTCCACCTCTGAAATTAACTACGATATTGGTAACCGGGAGCTGTTGGCCATCAAGTGGGCCTTTGAGGAGTGGAGACATTTCCTGGAGGGGGCAAAACATCAAGTAACTGTTTTAACTGACCATAAAAACCTGCTATACCTAGATAAGGCAAAGAGGTTAAACCCACGTCAAGCCCGCTGGGCTTTATTCTTTGGCCGTTTTAATTTTATTGTCACATATCATCCTGGGTCAAAAAATGTCAAGGGGGATGCCTTATCTCGGAGCTTTGGTGTTTGTTATGTGCCTGAGAAGGAACCCGAAAACATCCTATCTCCAGGTATTGTGGTTGCCAGTGTGTCTGTTAATCTTAAAGAGGAAATTATGAGATCTCAAAATGATGCGCCTGCTGATCTACCTTCTGATAAACTGTTCGTCCCTGTACACCTTAGATTAGCAGTATTAAAGGAGATACATGCGTCTACACTGGCTGGTCACCCAGGGATAGCTGGGACTGGTTATCTTTTGTCTCGTTCTTGCTGGTGGCCTTCGTGGCAGAGGGATGTACGGGAATACATTAAATCCTGTGACGTATGTGCCCGAGCAAAAACCCCAAGATCCCTGCCTGAAGGTCTGCTCCAGCCTCTGCCATTGCCGACTCGCCCCTGGTCCCATCTATCGATGGATCTTCCCCCCTCAAAGGGTAAGACTGTCATCTGGGTGGTTGTAGATCGATTCAGTAAAATGTGTCATTTTATTGCTTTAAAAAAGTTGCCTACTGCAAAAACCCTGGCCAAACTGTTTACTCGTCACATCCTCCGGTTGCACGGGATACCTACCAACATTGTCTCGGACCGAGGGGTACAGTTTGTGTCCAGGTTTTGGAGGGCCTTCTGTGAACTGCTCAACATATCTCTGTCATTTTCATCTGCATTTCATCCTGAAACCAATGGCCAAACTGAACGTACCAATCAGTCCCTGGAACAATATTTAAGATGTTTTATATCTGATAATCAACACACGTGGTCTGAATATTTACCCATGGCAGAGTTCGCTTTAAACAACCATGTCAACACTTCCACTCAACAAACCCCCTTCTATTGTAACTATGGTTTTTATCCTAGGTTCTCTGCGGTACCTAATCTAGAGTCACATTTTTTTTCTGTCCAAGAACTGACCAAAAAACTGTGCACAGTTTGGGCGAAGAGTCTGACGACTCTAACCGTGTCCCAGCAAAAACAAACACAATATGCTAATCGCAGACGCCGTCCTGGTCCTCAGTATGTGGTGGGAGAAAGGGTAGGGTTATCGACAAAGAACTTGCGTCTACGAGTACCTTCAGCCAAATTCGCCCCCAGGTACATTGGTCCCTTTTCTATAGTGGAAATCATAAATCCTGTATCTTTTAAATTACAGTTGCCTCAGTCATTAAAAATTCACCCAGTATTTCATAAAAGCCTGATCAAGAAGTACATTCCTCCAACAGTTACTAGTCCTCCGCCTCTTCCAGTTGTAGTCCAAGGTGAACTCGAGTATGAAATAGAAAGAATTTTAGACTCAAGAAGAGTTCGCAGAACCATACAATATCTGGTACACTGGAAGGGGTACGGCCCAGAGGAGCGCACATGGGTAACTGCACGAGATCTCCATGCCCCGAATTTGATAAAAAAATTTTATGATAAGCATCCCACCAGACCTGGAGGTCCTCGTGAGGGTCCGGAGGCCCCTCCTCGGGGGGGGGGGGGGGGGGGGGGGGGGGGGGGGATTCTGTTAGGACTTGGGTCGTGCGCTCGGCTCGGCTTTTTCAGCCATAATGCTTCACATGTTTTTCACATACTCAGCTCTGCTGTTCTTTGTTATAGCAGAGGCCAGGGTTTCACTCCCCTGGCTGTTCAGCATAGGTGTTGGGTGTGTGCACTGATTATTGGTTGACAGCTGACTTACCAGTTAGCTTTCTGTATCTGGCAGGACCTGGAGCCTCAGCCCCAATCAAGTCTGGGGCTGGGACTCCAGGCTGAATAAATATCAGACCTGTGCTCTCATTTCTTGCCTGCGATAGAACCTGGTTCCTCCTGTGTATCTTGACCTAGCATTACTCTGACTTTGTACTTCTGATACCTGACCTTTTGGCTTGGACCTCGACTATTCTTTGGATCACGATTTTGTACCTATACTGACTGGCTGTTACCGACTTGGACCTCTGACTTTCCCTTGCTTGTTTGTTAGTCTTGTCTCTGTTTTTCGTGTATGCACTTTGCCAGGTTAGGGAACGCCGCCCAGTTGTCCGCAGCTGTTTAGAGCTGTCGCGGCAAGCAGGTAGGGCCAGCTGGGGTGGGTGCCAGTTCTAGGGCTGCACTCGTCTTATTTTCCCAGACCCCCTACCTGACACTAACCTTCTAAAAAACGTTCTGCTTATTTATTAATTTCCTTACTGGGCATACATCAATGTAAATAATTGGACTACATTAAGATCAGATTTTTAGATTAGTGAAGCATTGATACAGAATTTTTTTTTTTGTTAATAAATCTATTGCGGAACGTGCTAATCCAGCATCACATTAGATTATGGCATATTTCCTGTGAAGGTGGAAATTCTGTGTCTGGTATCATAGCTTTTTCCACATCTGTTGTTATATTCCTACATGGTTTTTGATCATACTGTCTGGATGTATTTTGCTTTTACTTTTCAAGCTAGGAGTAAAACCACACCTAGTCACATGCATAGGTTTTTACTATTGAGATAATTACATCCTAATTTTAGTCTGAAATGATTTCACTGCAGATGAAATGTGTGGAGATGCATTAATAGACTCCAGGAGAGATCATTAACATTTCAGCCTCACCTAGGCAGATACTTCCTAGTACTACAGTTAAAGATTACTGTCCAGGACAGGGATAGGCACAAAAGCAACACTACTTTGTAATTGTACAGCAAAGGCTTTCAGCTGGAAATAGCTGCAACATGCACAGATAGCTCTATCACCTGGATCTCCTGTAAGATGTTAAGAACACCCCCTTTCCACTCTTCGTCACACTTTAAAGCACCTTCTCTCTGCCTCCCCTTCTGTTAAGTTTCCTGAACCAGCAAAACCTGGACATCCTTGAATTCATTCTCAGGTAAGTTTCACTGTACATTGCATTTACTGTTTTACAATTTCATCTGCATTTACTGGACTAGTCTCATCCAGTTCCTAGTGTTGTTTGTGGTAGTTAGTCACAACTTACACTAATAGGTTAACTAGATTGTCAGTAGGATACAGGGTATTAAGCCAATAAGATTCCCACAAATTCAAAGCATTTTTATATTCTTTTTGTTCTTTACTCTTAGGTCCAATGGCAGATTATGCACCATACGTGAAGGACAAATTGACCTTTTCTCTCTGGGACTATGGGGTATTTGCTGCAATGCTTCTAGGATCCACAGGAATTGGACTGTTCTATGCACGTGGACGACACAAGACAGCAGACGACTTCTTCACAGGGGGTAGAAGCATGACAGCTGTGCCTGTGGGATTGTCCTTATCTGCTAGCTTCATGTCTGCTGTACAAGTGCTTGGAGTCCCGGCTGAAGCTTATCGATATGGTGCCAAGTTCCTTCAGATGTGCCTGGGTCAGGCATTAAACAGTGCACTGACTGCCTTCATATTTTTGCCAATGTTCTACAGACTCGGTACTACCAGTACATACCAAGTATGGAAGTTTTTTTTTATATATATATATAAATTTATATCTATTTTAGATTTTATTATTTATTTCAGCTGTGCAAATAAAATTAGCTAATTTAGTCTTTCCTACTTGAACCATTATCTATTTATTTATTTATTTATTTATTTATTTTTTGCTTATGTTGGCATTTTATCATTTGATCATAAACCAAACACACATCTCTTGTACCATAGCAACCTCTGATAATGTTTCTCCTTTTTCATTGCAGTATTTAGAAATGAGGTTTGGCAGAAGTGTTCGCCTTTTTGGCACTGTTCAGTTTCTTATTGGAACTGTAAGTATAAACCTGACATAAAACAGCAAATAACAAAGCAGTTGTCATGTGTTACATTATCCCTTTCCTTCTGCAGATGTTGTACACTGGAATTGTCATCTATGCTCCTGCACTAATACTCAACCAAGGTTCTTATATTATTGCCACTTTAATTGCACTTACATTCAAATTAATTAAACTTACTGCAATATATTTTTTTTTTATTAGTCACAGGACTGGATATTTGGGCATCTCTGTTTTCTACTGGAGCAATATGCACATTTTATACATCAGTGGTAAGTAAAAAAAACATTGTCACACTTTTTTCACTGATTATTAAAGCTGCATCAATGTTAAATTATAAGCAAGGTGGTTGCTGAGTTAAAAGGAACCCGTCACAAAGATTAGGCCTATATAACATGTAACTGTAACATGTAACATGTAACTGCCTTGTAACATGTAACTGCCTTGTTTAAATGTCCCATCCATAATCGTTGAGAAAATTACTTTTTTTTTATAACTTAAAATTTTCTTTGAGGTTTTCATAATAAACATAAAAACACACAAGGTAGATAGGAACAATATCAATATGGAAACCAAAATATAGGTTTTAACGAACAGAAAGTTAATTTTACAATTGTTGCGTAATGTATGCAGCTTGTGCAAGATTATCTGTGGTAGGTGTCACAATCAATAAAGTGTCACTGTCACTATAACTTTTAAAGTCTAAATCAACAGTAGATTTAAAATGAAGCAAGTTTACAATTTACATTCATTATTTTATTTTTAGTTATTATGGAAAACACGGCACTTCCTGTGTTCTTACTTTGTGAGTCTAAACAAAGGAAGTCCCGTGTTCCCCTGGTCATCTGAGCACTCACAGAGAGAAGGCAGTCATGTGATTGATGGACACATTGAGCTGTGACACTCTGTACAGGTCAGACTTCATGTTTTAGTAGACTGGTAAAAGTATAGCCTAGTTTTACAGCATGATAAAAAAGAATGTAAATTGTTAACATGCTTTAAGATATACTGTTGATTTACATTTTAAAAGTTATAATGACAGGTAAACTTTAAATTACTGAAATGCACAGGCATCTTGGTGAGTCGTACAACACTAATACAGGTTTGAGAAAATGTGGGACTGCTGTTTTCCACCAACCAGGTATACCAGACACAGCCTGGTGAAATCCAATAGACCAGAAGGTAGCCAGAGAGGTGGATTGAACACTAACGTCTGGCTACCTTTTGGTCCGTGCATAAAATATATATTGCGGATGCACTATGGGTAATCTTTTTTGGATTGTGGACATAATATACAGTCCTGAAAAAAGTGTGAATGAGATCATTTTGGAGGAGTCCTTGTTTGCATTTAACTAGCCTGTGCAATGGGCTATATGTATGTGCAAAACAGATTTAGCCCACTATTTTTGGGATTCCTAATATATTGTATATTGTACAACTGGGTTCACACTAACCTAACACAAATTTAGCTTTAGGCCATGTTCAGATGCCGTATGAACATCAGCGTTGTTTAAACTGGGTCAAACAACAGCCAATGTCTTAGATGATCACCCAGCCAATACTGCAGTATCAGCCGGATAACCATGACTTTAATTTAATTGGAATGTGGGCACATTCGGGTGCCAAAGACCACAGTGTAAAGTGCAGCCGGGAGCCGTAGTTTACATTGTGAGCACAGGCTGTCTTGTACGGCCGCTCTTCACTGAATAGCGGCCACACAAAATAGACCTGTTGATACCATACACTACTTCCATACACTACTATGCAATTAAGCAGTGCTGTTAAACAACGGCTGTTGCTGCACTTTGCAACTACGATCCATTGTTTAACGGCCAAATGCACTGTATGAACGTGGCCTTAGAATGCCTTTACACAGAGAGATTTATCTGACAGATTTTTGAAGCCAAAGCAAATAACAGACTATGAAAAGAAACAGGTCATAAAGGAAAGACTGAGATTTCTCCTCTTTTCACCTCCATCCCTGGCTTTGGCCTCAAAAATCTGTCAGATAAATCTCTCTGTGTAAGGGTTCATTTACACAGAAATATTATCTGCCAAAGATTTGAAGCCAAAGCCAGTAATGGGTTTGAAAAGAGGAGAAATCTCCGGCTTTCCTTTATGACCTGGTCTCTGTTTATAGTTTTTTTCTGGTTTTGGCTTCAAATCTTTGGCAGATAATCTGTCAGATAATCTTTCTGTGTAAATAGACCCTTATGCCCATATTACCCCTCAAAGCCTTTGCCTGACCACAGGTCTAATAAACCAATCTAATGCTGGGTTTACACGGAGCGGTAATTCGCCTGATCGTACGATTACTGATTTCGAAGTAACTGTTTTCTTTTTATAACGATCATTTTGATCATTTTGCGATCACTTAAGCCTATCTCGCATATAGGTTAAATCGGTAAACGACACGGAACGATCTGCACATTTTTTGCGAATGACCAACGACGATTTGAGAACATGTTTAAAGATCAAAATTAACGATTTCTCTCTCGTCGCTTGATCGTTCGCTGCGTTTACACGTACGATTATCGTTCAAATTCGAATTAGTTATCGTGCAAATTTGCATGATAATCGTTTTGTGTAAACGCAGCATAATAGCTGTCAGTTTGTGAACCCAGCCTAAAAGATTCATTTAGAAAATGGACTATTTTCCGTTTGGATCCAACTGGATTGAAATGCAATGTAAAAAGTAGATTTTAAAGCGTAACTGTCATTTCAGGGTCATTTTTCTGAAAACATTAAATATCAACAGTTCAAGCAATTTTAAGAAACTTTGTAATAGGTTTTATAAACCAAAAGAGTTTCCTTCTGTACTGAATAAGCAATCTCCCAGCCTCCCCCCTCACATCAAATGAAGCAGGATTTCTGTGACCATTATGTGGCTATGGCGAGGGGAGGGGCTGTTAGGAGTGACTGAGCACGGAGCAGTCCTGCACAGCACAACACCCTGCAATCTTCTCTCAGTAAGTTCATAGATAAGCACTGACCTTTCTGACACCTGAATCCTGCGTTTTAGGTGCCCAGAGAGTCTACAAACAGCTGACCTTCATGTCACCTCTTCCTGCTCCCTCATCTCCCTCGGCCCCTCCCCCCTTCATAGGCTTACAATGGAGAGAGCAGAGCCCGTCTTCAATGGCTTCTCTGTAATGAAGACGTGTTTGCCTGATAATGCACAGATAAGAAGTCAGGGGGGGAGGCTGGGAGATTGCTTCTTAAGTACAGAAGGAGGCTTTTTTGGCTGATGAAACCTATTACAGAGTTTCTTAAAATCGCTTATACTACTGATTTCTGCAATAAAAAAAAACATGACAGTTACGCTTTAAGTTTATAGTTTAACACCTTGTGCATGTTTTCCATAGGGTGGCATGAAAGCAGTAATCTGGACAGATGTATTCCAAGTAATGGTAATGATTTCTGGTTTCTTTGCAATTGCTATTCGTGGTGCTTTGCTGGTTGGTGGTCCCTCTACTGTCCTGGATATTGCAAGAAATTACTCCAGAATTAACTTTGGCGAGTAAGTATATAATCCACAGCGGCTGTATTATTAATTTTAACCCTTTCTGGACCGGGCTAATTTTCGTTTTTGCATTTTAGTTTTTTCGTCCTTGTGCTTAAAAGGCCATAGCAGTTGCATTTTTACACCTACAGACCCACATGAGCCCTTATTTTTTGCAGTGCTAATTGTACTTTGCAAGGACAGGCTGAATTTTTTGTATAAAATATGCTGCGAAACCAGAAAAAAATTATATGCGCAGTGAAATTGAAAAAAAAAACCTGCAATTTTTTTCTTTGTGGGAGATTCGTTTTACGCCGTCTGTCCTATGGAAAAACTGACATGTTATATTTGTTCCTCAAGTCGGTATGATGAAAATGATATGTAACATGTAGAACTTTTATATTATTTGATGGCTTGCAAAAAATTCAAACCATTGTTAACAAATATATGTTCCTTAAAATCGCTCTATTCCCATGATTATAACGCTTTTATCCTTTGGTCTATGGGGCTGTGTGAGGTGTCTTTTTCTGCGCCATGATGTGTTCTTTCTATCGGTACCCTGACTGCGGCTATGCAACTTTTTGATTGCTTTTTATTACAATTTATCTGGATTTGATGCGACCAAAAATGCGCAATTTTGCACTTTGGGATTGTTTTGCGCTTACACCGTTTACCGTGTGAGATCAGGAATGTGATAAATATATAGTTCGGGCGATTATGCACGCGGCGATAGCAAACATGTTTATTTATTTATTTTTATTTATAAAATGGGAAAAGGGGGGGGGGTGATTCAAACTTTTAGTAGGGGAGGGGGGCAGCCGAAAGCAATAGAATGCCGAGCCGGGATCAGCTCCATTACGGCGCAGACCCCGGCTGGCACCAGACGCGGAGAACGCTCCTCAGTGACAACATCACGGGGGGGCGATCTCCCCACTAGACCACCAGGGAACAGCTGCAGTAAGTCTTCAGATGCAGCTGTCAACTTTGACAGCTGCATCTGAAGACTTAATTAGCGGGCACGGCAATCGGACTGTGCACGCTAATAGCCACAGTCCCAAGCTACATCCCGGTCGCCACGCGGCCCCACTCTGAACTCCCCCACCCGCGCAAGGACGTACAGTTACGTTCTCGTGCGGGAAGGGGTTAAATAATAATTTTTATGGCTGTATATTGTTTATAGTTGATATATTCATAGAAAATATTCTAGATGCTTTTAACCCCTTAAGGACCGGGACAATCGTCACTTTGCGCTTTAATTTTTTCCTCCTCGCCTTCCAAGAGCTATAACTCTTATTTTTCCACCTACAGGGCCATGCGAGGGCTTGTTTTTTTCCCCAGGAACAGATGTACTTTGTAATGGCATCTTTCAATCTGCCATAAAATGAATTATGGCACCCCCAAATTATCATTTATGGGGTGAATTTGAGTAAAAAAAATGTGATTCTGCAAATTATGGGGGGTTCCATGTTTACGTAATGCATTTTACAGTAAAACTGTCATTTTTTCTTCAACGATATGCGTTTACACTAGGTTCTTTTAACGTTTTAGAATTTTTTATTACCAGTAAAACTTTTTTTTGCAAATAGGTATATTTAAAATGGCCCTATTGTGACTCTTATAGAACTTTTATTTTTTGCGACATTATTTCTACTTTTTATTAGTTTTATTTCTTTCTAGTTAAAGCGACTCTGTACCTACAATCTGCCTCCCCCCCCCCCCCCCCCCCACAAACTGCTTGTACCTTCGGATAGCTGCTTTTAATCCAAGATCCTAAACTTGCATGTGTATGCATTAGGCTGGCACATCCTGTCTGTCCCTCCTCCCCACCCTCTTCATCATTAGGAATGCTCCATGCAGATTGTCTCCTATTCCCCACCTGTGTCAGCACAGCACATGGGCTGGATCGTTAAGACACCTGTGCAATGATCAGCATGGAGAAAATGTTCCAGTGGCATTCCTAATGTTGAAGAGGGTTAGGAGGAGGGACAGAGGGGTGGTGCAAAGTTAGGGCACAGATATTCTAAGCCACGCCTGTTGGGCACGGGGCTGCAAGTTTAAAAGTTGTTTTTTAGGACAATAACTGCATGACCTGCCGAACGGACCCCAGGACAGATCTTGGATTAAAAGCAGCTATCTGAAGGTAGAAGTGTTTTTTTTTTTTGGGGGGGGGGGGGGTCAGATTGTGGGTACAGAGTCGCTTTAAGATGTATTGATCACTTTTTATAAAAAAAAATTATACCTAAAATGTTATTTAAAAAAAGCAATCTGCATTTTTTTTAACCGCTTTTAGTTCATGCCGTTCACTGTACGGGAACAATATTGTTTTATTTTAATAGATCGGACCATTACAAACGCTACGGTATATTATATGTTAAATAACTTTATTATTTTTATGTGTTTTATGTATAAAATGGGAAGGTGGGGTGATTTTCACTTTTATTGGAGGAGGGGCTTTTGGGCATGTTTTAAAAACTTTTATTGATTTTTAATTTTTACACTTTTTAAGTCCCCTTAGGGGACTTTTACATTATTGCATTAGATTTTATGCACTGATCACTGCTATGCCATAGCATAGCATTGATAAGTGTTAACTGTGATCTCCTGATAGAGCCTGCCTGTGGCTGGCGTACTTCTATGCTGGTCTTCATAAATCTCCCCCTTAATATTCAAATGAAGCTATCAAAGGTGTACAATCTATGAGACTAAAGGCAGATGGTCCAGACATCTTTTATAAATAGACCACAAAACTACAGAAAAAGCATATGCCATATAATAAATAAGCACACCACAAATAGCAAAATAAATTAAATATTATAATACTTTACTCCACAGGTACAAAAAAGAATAATATAATAACAGCCCTAAGATTAAAAACACTTAAAAAAGCACACCAAACATGGAGACACCACGTCAGGTGTCATCCATAAAAAATGGCATGTGCCCTGTTCAAGACAAGATGTAAATATTAACAAAAAACAGGTAATATAAACCCTAATGAGTGTAGCAAATAATGTATACAAATAAAGAACAGTAATAAAGCGATACCCAAACAATATATAGCTACCACCAAATAAATTGTGAACAGGGACACAATGGGGTGCCAGTAAGGAGAGCTATCCAGGCACTTGTAGTGCTTCCAATTGCGCATGCGCGAGACTTATCATTGGACAACATAGGGACATCATATAATACATAATAATGGTATGAACGGCGCAAGTATCCCCACAGATCATAGCTATACCCGGATCGGCATGCTCAAAAGATTAAACTGACTTGGATAGTAGCAGTCCCCCTATCATATGTGCGCGTGGGCTATAGACAGGACCATGCAACAAACAATTATAATGGGATATCATATCTCCACCATCACACACTGTACAACGACATGAACTATGATAATGTCCACAAAAGCGGCGCTCATAAGGAGTTTTTTGATATACCATTATAGCAATGTAGGTCCCCCTATTATATATGCGTATGGGCCATAGTGCTATACAGCACTACAACCAGTACTGGTGGGATATCACCCATCATAATACATGTATAGCAACAATGTCCCCACTTAATCCTATCCAAATCAGAGTCAAAACGCACATAAAGGATAATTACCATAGAGCAAAACTCATACCTTGGTATACACACTTGCAGCATGGATGCAATTATATGGCGGAAAAACCTTATTAACACGGATCAATATGTCCATTTACCAACCTTACTGTGGTCTGTGATCCAAAGGTGTACACACTTATGGCAACACATGCACTAAAAATATGCTAAAAATTACCAGCATTGGTACAGAATTACCAAAAGAAGTGCACACAACTAAGACCAATAGTTTGCCTTATCAAAAAATGTATCATATGGGTGACAGATCCCTAATGGACCATCAAAATGCTATCAAGTCCACGTGCAGGCCATTAATTATACTGCTGGAGTGAAAGTAATATGGCCTAAGAAGATCTATTATATGCCATCTCGGAACCAGGTCCACAGGAGCCAACCAGTAACTACGCCAAAGCAATAAGATGGAACATCAAAAAATAAACAAAAGTATTAACATAAGAAACAAAATTTATATTTACAAAAATAAGTATTTACAAGTATGTACAACTATATTCAAGTGACGATGGAAAAGAGACACGGGGGAACGGCGGAGCCACACCCATCAAAAGTGGGTTCAGTCCACCTGAAGTAGAATAATGTACCAAAAGCCATCATTGCACTGACAAGCAGTAAAACAGCCCAATGACCGGCGTGATTATTTTTTTTAAAACTGAGAGGAAAAAACGTGAACATAACCTAATTTAACGAAAACTTGCTTTTATAGATTGAGCCCTCCAGTGCTGAGATAGATGTCTTTTTAATCACATGAAAAATAGTTCAATAAGCTCATAGGGTATTCCTCCTACATGCATATTTTATAGTCATTACATATAGAGTGAACTTTTTTCAAGCGTTTATTTGTTTAAGTTGATGATTATGGATTACAGCCAAGAAAACCCCTAAATACAGTATTTCAGAAAATTAGAATAATTAACTCAAAACACCTGCAGTGGCTTCCTAAGTGTTATAAAAGGTCCCTTAGTCTGGTCCAGTATGCAACACAATCATGGGGAAAACTGCTGACTTGACAGATGTCCAGAAGGCAGTCATTCACACACTCCACAAGGAGGGTAAGCCACAGAGGTTCATTGCTAAAGAAGCTGGCTGTTCTCAGAGTGCTGTATCAAAGCATATTAAAGTGACTCTGTACCCACAATCTGACCCCCCAAACCACTTGTACCTTCGGATAGCTGCTTTTAATCCAAGATCTGTCCTGCGGTCCATTCGGCAGGTAATGCAGTTATTGTCCTAAAAAACAACTTTTAAACTTGTAGCCCATGCCAAATGGGAGTATCTGTGCCCTAACTTTGCAACACCCCTCTGTCCCTCCTCCCCACCCTCTTCATCATTAGGAATGCTCCAGGCAGATTGTCTCCTACGGGTCAGCTGTGTGAATACTGAACATGGGCTGTATCGTAAAACACCTGTGCAATGTTCAGCATGTTGAAAATGTTCCAGTGGCATTCCTAATGATGAAGAGGGTGGGGAGGAGGGACGGAGGGGTGGTGCAAAGTTAGGGCACAAATACTCCCATTTGGCATGGGCTACAAGTTTTAAAGTTATTTTTTAGGGCAATAACTGCATTACCTGCCAAACGGACCGCAGGACAGATCTTGGATTAAAAGCAGCTATCTGAAGGTACAAGTGGTTTGGGGGGGGGGGGGTCAGATTGTGGGTACAGAGTCGCTTTAATGGAAAGTTGAGTGGAAACAAAAAGTGTGGTAGAAAAAGGTGAGAGATTCACAAAGAGTGGACTGCTGCTGGAGCCAGTGCTTTAAAAGCCACCACATACAGACGTCTGCAGGACATGGGCTACAAGTGTTGCATTCCATGTGTCAAGCCACTCCTGCCCAATACGAACAAGAAGTACTGGACTGTTGATCAGTGGTCCAAGGTGGTGATTTCAGATGAAAGTAAATTTTGCATTTCATTTAGAAATCAAGGTCCCAGAGTCTGGAGGAGTGGAGAGGCACAATCCAAGCTGCTTGAGGTCTAGTGTGAAGTTTCCTCAATCAGTGATGCTTTGGGGAGCCATGTCATCTGCTGGTGTAGGTTCACTGTGGTTCATCAACACCAAAGTCAACGCTGCCGTCTACCATGAAATTTTTAGAGCACTTCATGCTTCCCTGTGCTGAAAAGATTTTTGGAGATGGAATTTTCATCTTCCAGCAGGATTTGGCACCTGTCCACACTGCCAAAAGTACCAATACCTGGTTTACTAACCACAGCATCACTGTGCTTGATTGGCCAGCTAACTCTCCAGACCTTAAAGGTATAGTGCGGTGCTAAACAATTATTCACTAAATAACACACATTACAAAATTATACAACTTTGTAATGTATGTTATGTTAGTAAACGGCCCCCTTCCCCGTGTTTCCCCCCACCCATGCAACCCCTAGAAGTGTAGTGCTCTATACTCACCTGATCCGTGTCGACCCCCGTCCGCCATCTTGTGACAATGATATAATCTTCGGGCGGCCAGCGGAACCGCTCTGACCATCCCTCGTGCCGGCCGCCCTCTGCCGCGTCATCAGCTGTTCAGCCGCGATTGGCTGAGCACAGTTATAGTTCCGCAGATAAATTTGTAAATAAAATGCAAACAATTCTTATGGATCCTCTATAATCTAAAAGCACATTATGCAATTCTCTAATGAATTCATGAGTTTGTACTATTAGTACTATATGGCATCTCACAAATGATGGCATGACAATGGTATTCTCTATTTGTAACAGCTTTGACCCAGACCCTCGAAGGCGATACACCTTCTGGACATTTGTCTGTGGCAGCACATTTCTGTGGCTATCCATGTATGGAGTCCATCAAGCACAGGTTCAACGCTACATATCCTGTAAATCTGAAAGGGAAGCTAAACTGTGAGTAAACAATACCATATTTAAGACTTTTGTTTTGCTTGTATTTCCCACAGTTTTAAGAATAATAAATTCAAGCATTCTAGTATGTTATGTATGACATAACTTTGTTCGCAGACAAAAAATATTCAAATGAACTGGTGGCAGAAAATGATACAGATTTGTAATTAACTTTCAATTAAAAAAAGCAAACAATCCTATTGGTGTCAGCCATTTTACCATTTAAATGCTGTGATCAATAGCCGTCTCGGCATTGAAATGCCTCACTGACCTGTCATCTACTGATCTGGTGCCTGATCTGCAGGGTGCTAATTAGTTACAGTAGCTGTCAGAGACCTTTACTAGGCCTCCATACCAGCCATAGTGCCTCTGCTGATTAAAGGGCAACTATCAGCAGGTTAGACGAATCGAACTACTCTGTCCTGCCCCTACTGCACAGGAGACACAGGGGAGGAAGGTTTGTGTCTTACCTTCTTCCTCAACACCGTTGCAAAGCAGTTAGTCTTGTGCACCACGGTCCAGTGCAAGACATGGTGCTCCGTAGGGCCCTATTCAACCGGACGATTATCGTTCAGATTATCGTTAAATTGTTCGAATTTAAACGATAATCGTTCGGTTGACATGCAGTTAACGATTAACGAGCGAACGAGAAATCGTTGATCGCTTTATAAGGCCTGGACCTATTTTTATTGTTGGTCGTTCGCAAATCGTTTGCATTGAATAAGACGTCTTCGGCCGTTCACAGTAGATACGAACTCAATAGCGAAGAAAAAAACTATCGCAAATACGATCATAAGTAACGATTATCGTTCCATGGAAATGAGTGAACGTTTTCAAGTCTTTCGCAATAGCGGTCGTTTGAGATCGTTAACTATTATGCGAACGATAATCGTCCGGTGGAATAGGGCCCTTACAGTTTCAATGTCGCAGAAGAAGAAGGTAAGTCACATACATTCCTCAACGCATTTTCTGTGCAGTAGGGAAATATCAGCAGGTTGGATTTGTCTAACTGCTAATAGTTCCCCTTTCCCCAGTATAACCAATCTAAAGCCTATGGCTGTACCTATGTTTTCCAAGACTCCCTAGGGTTGCATCCAAATTCTTAAAGGGGTACTCCGGCCTGGGGGCATTTTTAAGCTATGGCTGGGGAGGGGTTTGTTATGGACGGCGGAGGTCACTTACCTCCTCCGTTCTAGCCCTGGGACCCGGATCGCGCCGCCCGGTACACCCGTCCCGCGGCCGCTCCCTGGTGTGAGCTGCCGCATGAGACGTGACGTCTCAAGGCAGCTAAGCCATTCAGCGGGCCGAGGCGGGATTATGGCTGCTGAATGGCTAGACTTTGTTGTCTTGAACTTTGCTATTTGGATTATTGATCAGAGAATAGCAACTCTGAAACAAGGACACTGTCACCCAATGTGAATAAGGTGGAGTACAATAGTTTAAATATATCACAAAAAATGCCCAAATACAATTAAATGGGAAAAAAGTTTCAGTCAATTATCAGACTTTTATTGCCTATAAAAGTGCAAGCTGTAAAGTCTCGAAAGGGGCCTAAAAACAAGAAACCTGTACTGTATCTTGGTTTGCATTTAACTATGTTAGCATATATTATCAAATCAGACAACAAACAAAAGAGTAAAGGAACCTGAGATTTCAGTAAATCATTGCCCTGCGAGTAGCTTAGTTATATATATACAATTACAACGATATATAACATGTATAACTTTTATATTATCTGATGGCTTGTAAAAAATTCAAACCATTAACAGATATATGTTCCTTAAAATCACTCTAGTCCCAGGCTTACAGCGCTTTTATCCTTTGGTCTATGGGGCTGTGTCAGGTGTCAGTTTTTGCGCCATGATGCGTTCTTTCTATCGCTACCTTGATTGCGCATATACGACTTTTTGATCACCTTTTATTACATTTTTTCTGGATTTGATGCGACCAAAAATGCGCAATTTAGCACTTTGGAATTTTTTTGCGCTTACGCCGTTTACCGTGCGAGATCAGGAATGTGATTAATAGTTCGGGCGATTACGCACGAGGCAATACTAAATATGTTTATTTGTTTATTTATTTATATTTATAAAATGGGAAAAGGGAGGTGATTTGGACTTTTAATGGGGTAGGGGATTTTTTTATTAATAAAAAAAAAACATTTTTA
This sequence comes from Dendropsophus ebraccatus, assembly GCF_027789765.1. Classification (NCBI taxonomy): domain Eukaryota; kingdom Metazoa; phylum Chordata; class Amphibia; order Anura; family Hylidae; genus Dendropsophus; species Dendropsophus ebraccatus. Next base: position 97,723,932 of record NC_091456.1, read on the forward strand.
CTTTTATTTTTACTTTAACTAGAAGTCCCCCTGGGGGACTTATATATATATACAGCAATGATCTCTCATAGAGATCAATGCTGTGTATATACACAGCAAAGATCGATTAGATCGGTCATAGATTGCTATGGCCTGCTGCAGGCCATAGCAATCTATTGCCGAGCCGGGATCAGCGTCATTCCGATCCGTCCCACTAGACACTAGGGACGTGAGGTCTGAAGCTTCTAAGTGCAGCTGTCAGGTTTGACAGCTGCACTTAGAGGCTTAATTAGCCGGAGCGGCAACGGGACCCGCGCCGGCTAATAGAGGCACTGCCCGGCTGCACATGTCAGCCGGGATCAGCGCCGTTCAGAGTGGGGTCCGTGGCACCATGACTAATCAGATACGTCATGGGACGCTAAAGGGTTAAAGACAGCAAATGTATGTATTACTTTTTGACATGTGCAGTGTATCTTAGAATGTCATGCTGAATGTTATGTATACTGTAAGACAACAGCTACTGTTACAACAACTAGTATTTGGGCCTATAGCAGGACCGAAGCCTGCATGCAACAAAATACACACCAAGTGCTTTTGTAAAAAATATATTTTGATACAGGTGTCAATAGAACAGAATGCAATACAGTTTTAGGCTATGTTCACACAACGTAAAGAATCATGATTATTAATTATGGCCATAGTTTAGTGTTAAACAGTGGCTATTTACTAAAGAGCGACTGTTGCTAGTGCATAGTGGGAACATAGCCCAAGACTCATACTATTTTATCTGCCTTTCTCCTGCTTCTGTTGGTTTTGGTTGGATTACAGTCTAAGAGTCTTACTTCTCACAGAGCAATCTTGGTGAATCAAGTGGCCCTTTGCGTCATTGTGTCAAGTGCGGTCATCTGTGGAATTGTAATGTTCACATTCTACCTGAACTGTGACCCTCTTCTTGCTGGATATGTCTCTGCTCCAGACCAGGTAGTTATATAGTGACTTATTCAAGGAGTTAAAAGTATTATAACCAGTTATAAAAATATTAAATGTCATTATGTCTTTATTGTAAGAAAAATTCTCATGAATAGACTAATAATTTACCTCCTATCACCAACTTGTACCATATGGTCAGTGACTAGAATGTTTCTATCTATGCGGTTTGATGTTTATTGTAGTGTCTAGTGATGTCACAATACCAGAATTTTGAGTTCGATACCAATACCAACTTTTTTTTTCAATGCTCGATACCAATTCGATACTTAATAAATTATATATTTTTTTTAAAAACACAAGAGTAGAGATCCCCCCCACCCCCGACTGTCAGGTCTGTACGAACCATATTACTTTATAAATAAAGTTTCCATTATTTAAAATAAATGTTCTTAAAAAAATAGCCCTATTCTGATTCTTAGAATGGCTATGGGGCAATCTGTAGTTTTATTTAGTAGCACGTTTTTATGTGGTACTGAATTTGGTGGTTTCTCCGCTTGCACCATTTACCGTGCGTTATCAGGAAGTTGATAATCTTATAATATGCACAATAACACTTCAGCTATCAGGGGGGATGATGGGAACTGTAGTCATGTGATACACCCTTTAGCTATCAGGGGGATGATGGGAACTGTAGTCATGTGATACACTTCAGCTATCAGGGGGATGATGGGAACTGTAGTCATGTAACACACACTTCAGCTATCAGGGAGGATGATGGGAACTGTAGTCATGTGATACACTTCAGCTATCAGGGGGATGATGGGAACTGTAGTCATGTAACACACACTTCAGCTATCAGGGGGGATGATGGGAACTGTAGTCATGTGATACACTTCAGCTATCAGGGCGATGATGGGAACTGTAGTCATGTAACACACACTTCAGCTATCAGGGCGATGGTGGGGGTTGTAGTCATGTAACACACACTTCAGCTATCAGGGATGATGGGGGTTGTTGTCATGTAACACACACTTCAGCTATCAGGGGGATGATGGGATTTGTAGTCATGTAACACACTTCAGCTATCAGGGGGGATGATGGGGGTTGTAATTGCACTATTCCAGCTGGATTCGGGCGGCAGAGTAATGTGCAGGCTACCGCCCCCCTCCCACTTCCCTTCACAGTCGCAGCCAGGCCGACCTTTTGTTCACCCCCCACATTGCTGATGCCGGCCCCGGGGATGTCCTGATGGCCCGGCCTCACAGCTACCTCCTGTCAGATCTCCTCCTCGCCTCCCCCACCTCCAGCCTTCTCCTGCGTTCTCCTCTCCCGGACCGTGCAGCTCTCAGCCGCTCTCCTCCCTCTCCTGCCGCCGACCCTGTGCTGCCCCTCTGCCCTTGTCAGACACCGGCCCAGCTGTGTCTCATGCTCTGTGCCTGTGGAGGGGGGGGGGGAAGGTCCTCATCTTAGCCCATAGGACCCGCAGTGACACACACGTGTCCCGGGGCTGGCGATGTCAGAGGCAGGAGCGGCTACCTAAAATTTGTCGGCAGCAGCTGCATGGTAGGTGGATGATCTGGGCCCGAGTGAGCGCGCAGGGTCCCGGGTCTGTGTTCGCAGGGGTGGCACAGAGAGAACATGACAGGCGCTCAGGTAGTCGCCTGTCATGTTCTCGGCACTATATGTTAAACTACGCTATTTTGTAGTTTAACATAAAGTATCGATACCAGGAAATCCTGGTATCGAACCGTTTTTTTTGCCCCGAAAATCGATAGTAGTATCGATTTTTCGGTGCATCGTGCATCCCTAGTAGTGTCTACTGTACCTATTGAACATGCAGGAAAAAAAGCATTAAAATAATACAAGCTTCATATAACATTTTTGGTCTTAAAATCCTTTGTAGAGGTATTATAAAATACATAGATGCCTAGTTGATAACAAAGCTTTTGCCCCAGAATATCTTATGAATAGCTCATACAATAGCTCCCTCTAGCACAGTGGTTCTTAACTTTTCTAATGCCGTGACCGTGCAATACAGTTCCTTATGTTGCGGTGACCCCAAACCAAAATATAATGTTTTTTTCCAGATTAGTGACAATTTTTTTAATATAGAACAGTGTGAACTACGTCATAGGATACACTGCAGTTTCTGCACAGCATGACATGTTTCAGGGCTCTTTCACACTATAAAATAGCAGTTTCTACGGTGGAATCCATATCTCATTTACTTCAATGGGAGACCCGCAGAAGAGAGATCCCCTGTTCGGCAAAAATGCAGTCCTGGCGCATGTCTCTAACTCCTATTTAAGTCATTGGGAGGCCGCAGCAGATTTCGTTCAAATCTATGTTATTATATTACTTTATTTATATTATATTATTTATATTATTATTTATATTACATGTTACTTAAATTTTTCCGTGCTAGGAAAAAGCCTAGTGTGAAAAATTAAGCAACATGCTCTATATTTGAGCGGAATCCGCTACAGCCTCCAATTGACTTAAATTGGAGAGGAAGAAATGTGTTGGAAACTTTCCTTACTCCGCCTCTTATTGAAATCAATAGGAGGCTGCAGCGGATTGTGTGGTAAACTGAGATTCTCGGGAGCTCTCTTCCACAAAATCCGCTGCATTCACAATGAAATCGATAGGAGGTGATTTCAATGCCGGAGAACTGCTGACCACAGTTTACTCATTCAGAATGTGGGAGAAATGGGAGATAATTTTACACTGGGGAACAGTGTAAACTACATCTTATACTGGACCGATGTAGTTTACACTGTGTAAATGTATGGTGTTTTGTGTAAGTGTAAGCTGCTTTGTGTACTGTGTAATGATTACACACAAAGAACCTTACGCTTACACAGTATTGTGTCTATGGTGTGTGTACTGTTATATTATTAACCTTTTTTACAGGCTGTCTCTCAGGCTCTCTTGGCTCTCCACCTCGACTTCTGTCGTCCGGCACTTGCTGCATCTGACCACTGAAGACGTCAGCAAGCACCGGACACATATGTGGAGCATTCCCCCCACCCCTAAGCCTCGTAGGATGATGCAATCACGCCTGCACATGCACCCAGGCATTCAGTTTGGAATGCACATCCATAACCCCGGGCATTCCAGCTGAGTAGCACTGCTGCTGCAGACGGTAGCGCGAGTTCTCATCGGCTAAAGCCACCAAATATGTACTTTCCGATGGCTTTAGGCGACCCCTGTGTTCTGGTCCTTTGACCCTTGCCGGGGTCGCGACCCACAGTTTAGGAACCTCTGTTTTAGCACAAGAAATTATGACCATAGTTTGTTATTTAGGGTATAAACCCACACACCGTATATGCAGCGTATTTACTGCTGCGATACGCAGCAAACTCGCAGCAAACTCGCAGCAAACTCGCAGCAGATTAGATCTAAATAACTGAACACAGCATCAAATCTGTACCAACAAATCTGCTGCGTATTTGTTGCATATCTGCTGCGTATATGGTGTGTGGGTTTATACCCTTAAAGTGAGATCTCCTACAATTGAAATGAACATATGTTATACTACCAAAAGTCTGTGGTCCGGATTTAGTATTGCAAACACGCGACAACAGCTGTCTTAAATGACATTCGCCATATTTGCTATTATGTTTTAGACATTTAATCATGTAAACCTGTGGCTTAAGATGCACCACAAATATGTGAAAATTCTGGCAAAAAATCCTAGTGCAATTTAAGCATAATAATAGTTGGTCTAAAAACTAGACACGCTAATATAAAAGATTTATCCAACAGCTTTAGCCAATGTGATAAATCTGGAGCATTCTTACTTTGTCTAATCTTTTACAGATTACAGTGTCTAAAAATGAGACCGTAAGGCTAAATTCACACGGACGGATCTGCAGCGGATTTCTTGCTGCGAGTTTCGCAGCGAGATCCGCTGCAGATACCTGCCCTGACGCAGCACACTGATTGGCTGAGCGGGACGTGCACCCGGGAACCCCCGAAGCAAGCCGGATCACGGAGCAGATAATGTATGAGTTTCGGTCGGCCAGGGGTTAATGGGGCGGTCTCCTGACATACTCGCAGAGGGATGTCCATCCCGCTGCGAGTATGTCTGCCCATAGACTTTACAGGGCAGGGATCCGCAGCAGATCTTGCTTTGAATTCGCAGAAATTATCCGTCTGTGATAATTTAGTCTTAGGGTGCCTTCACACCTACCGACTCGGCTAGGTCCTGGCAGGTCACTGTCAGTACATACACGCAGCGGTCTGAACGACCACTGCATGTATGTAAATCTGCCGGACGCTTAACCCTTTCTGATGCCGGCCACCTCCCGCTCCGCTCTGTATACATATCTCCTCACTCCACGGGGTCCCGACGTCCTGTTCTCTCGCCCGGCCAATCAGTGTGTTGCCCTGCGGCAGCCACTGATTGGCCGGGCGGGAGAGCAGGGCATGTATGTACTGACAGTGATCTGCCAGGACCTAGCCGACTTGCAGCGTTATTTACGCTGCGAGTCGGTAGGTGTGAAGGCACCCTCAGGGTAGCTTCACATGTACCGCACCTCAGTGGATTTTCTGCTGCGGATCCGCAGCAGATTTGACAGTGCTGATTTAATGCTATGTCCATTCATTTAGTCAGATCTGCGGGTCTGCAGCAGAAAATCCACTGTGATACGGTGCGTGTGAAGCTACGCTTAAAGTAAATCTGGTCTTCTGAATTTTGTGCATTTTGTGTAGCAAGGGTTAACTTTATCTGACCCTTTAACATTGGTGTGGAGATGCATTAAAGGAGAGCACAATTGTTTTATTCTTAAAGAACAAATCTCTAATAAACTCAGTCAAATGACATTGATAATCCAAGGTGGCATAGTGACAATAACAGGGATTTAGATCTGGAAAAGCCCAGCCAATGAATTACTGTTTTCTTCTAGTACATTCCATACCTGGTGTTGGAGATATTTGAACAGTATCCAGGTATCCCAGGTCTTTTCCTTGCCTGCGCATACAGTGGGACACTCAGGTACAGTGATTCATGGATATATTAAACATTATTTTCTTCTGTGCAGGGTAAGCAATGTTTAATGTCATCTTATGTATATTCCTACAGTACGGCATCTACAAGTATAAATGCTATGGCTGCAGTGACGGTTGAAGATCTTATTAAGCCAAGAATGCCACATATTTCTATGAAACGGTTAATAATTATTTCAAAGGGATTGTGTGAGTATTTTACATTGTGTATGCTTATTCAGTCAAAAAAGTTGGTCAGCTCTATACAACACCGTTCACGCTATGCAGGGGCATGTTGCTATGGCTATAATGCAGATACAGACACAAAAAAAGAAAATGCAACAGGTCACTACTAATGTTAAGTCATAACCTTAATTTTAACGCAAATATTAAAATTGCTAAATTGCTATAAAACAGTTAAGGAAAATGATGAGGCCCTTGGCATACCATTTGAAATAGTGTCTACCATCCAACCATGAAAAGGTGGCCCTTTATACAGGATGGGCCCCACAATATATTCTGGTCTCTCCTGGGCTAATAATAAGCCTGGGCATGCAGAATCCAACTAATGCTGTCCAAACTAATCCCCACGGCTGGATGGGTGGAGTGCACAAAAAGCAGAGGCAGACACTTCCCCCATGTCCAACACAGAAAACACCAGATGCAGATGCTCAGCTGTTCTGGCAATTTAACCTCTTAGATGCTGCGGTCAACATCAACCTTGGCCAGAAGGGAGGTCCCACCTGTTAATTCCACAGTATCCTTGATGGACTGCCATGGCCCCCAGGTATGTCATGTACAGAAAATGATTAGTGCCTAATAGGTTGTCAGTGTAAGGGCCCTATTCCACAGGAGCGATAATCGGCCCCATTCGGACGATTTTCGCTCCGTAGAATAGAGAGAGCGATCAGCCGATGATCGTGTCATCGGCTGATCGTTCATTTAGGTTCAGACCTAAAATCGTAATTCGCCACCAGCGCATCGCTACGGTTGAATAGCGGTGCGCGACGGCAACCGACGATTTTTACAGAACCATACATTACCTGTCCGGGCCGCAGGTCGTCTTCTTCTCTCGATCCCGCGCGGCAACATCGGCTTCGGAGCGGAGCTGTCTGAACTTGGAATGCAATCATAAAAAATGCTTGTGAGGGCTTATAACAGGCTGATCACTAAATAATAAGAGGTTATTCATGAGTATGGTAGAGACATCTTGTGTTACTAAACATTTGTAAAGGTGCCTTTACACAGAGAGATTTATCTGACAGATTTTTGAAGCCAAAGCCAGAAACAGACCATAAACAGGGAACAGGTCATTAAGGAAAGACTGGGATCTATCCTCTTCTTACATCCATTCCTGGCTTTGCCTTAAAAAATCTGTCTGATAAATCCTCATGTAAAGGCACTCTTACACAAGCCAACAGATATTATAATACTATATTAACAATATAGGCAAATGGTAAATGGCTAATGTGCCAATATAGGCAAATTGGCACATTTTATGGTGAAAGGTATTATATTGTTTTACGCAATATGAGGGGACTTTATGTTGGAATCATAACATTTATGTGTATAATTATGCATTACATTAATCCATTAAAGGGGTACTCCAGTGCTGATAAAAAAAACAATCAATCAATCACAAACATAGTTTTTAGATTTACCATCCCTCCGGAGTCTCGCTCTGTTTGAATTTACCGCTGTTTGCAGGTAAACAGCTCCAGTTGGTGGCTTCGTTTTTTCTTTACTTCCTGGTTTGGGCTTTGCCATGATGCACTTTTTCTCCTGTGATGTCTAACTGACTCTGCAAAACTGTTAGATGGCTTACATCTTGTTCAGGCAATCAGAGCTGAGCAACCTGAGTCATCTGACAAAGGGAAGCCGGCCTAACAGGGCTTAGACCCGCCTCCTTCTTGATGATATCATTTTCACAAAATGGCTGCCACAGAGCAGCCTGGGGTGAACAGTCATTAGGTAAGAATGAGTTTACTTCACTTCCTGGTGGGGGATTGAAGGGGGGATATAGAAGGGGGGCAGATAGGTGATTGAACATATTACAAAGTTATATAACTTTGTAATGTGTTTCAATTACTGGGGAAAAGCTTTTCGCTTGAATACCCCTTTAAGGGTGTGTTTACGCGTACCAAATTTGCAGCAAATTTTACACTTCTAGTTTTGCGGTAAAATCTGCTCTGATACTGGGTACAATTACAGTCTATGGTACTCCATTCTCGTAGTGCATGCCATATTTACAACTAATTAAATAAGCCATATATTTCTTAGTAAAAATAGTAAATGGCAAATGCTTACCTACTCACACTCCCTCAGCGCACTCCTGCTTCACTTTCCTAGTCCCTGATCACTGATGGCGCACTCAGCCAATCACAGCACTGTCCCCCACCAGCCTGGCAGCTAATTAAATATGGCCGTCACTATGTTCTTGCAGTGGTATGAAAATCAGCTGCAAGAATGCAGGGCCATAGACTGTATTGCAGTGCATTTCATTGCAAAACTCGTAGCATACTCGATTGCACCCTAAAGAAGTATTAGGGTGGGTTCCCCCGTACTGGAATGGCTGCGAGTTCTGCAGCAAAATTTGCTGCGATTCACGGTACTGTCGGTTTGTATGGGTTTACATACTTGCAGAGGATTTTTCATTCCTTGTAAGTATGTAAACCCCACCCCATTTATTCTGCCGATGCCAGGTGAATACTTTACCCGTCCGTGCTCTGGCCTGCTTCTGTGGCTCCCTGATGTCCCGCTCAGCCAATCAGTGGCTGTGGTGGGCGGCGCACTGATTGGCTGAGCGGAACATCAGGGAGCTGGGAGCCACTGTAGCAGGCCGGAGCATGGACAGGTAAAGTATTCACCTGGCCGCAATGGATTAAGGGGGATGGGGCTTTACATACTTGAAGCATGATGAAAAATCCACTGCAAGCATGTAAACCTATACAAAATGGCACGACACAGGATCACAGCAGATTTTGCAGCGTTAAATCCGCTGCAATCCTGTATGTGTGAACCCACCCTTGAAGTTTTATTGTATTCAGTTAATGTGTTTTGTGAGTTATTGTAATTCCAGAGCAGTAAATTATAAACACATGCATTAAAATACAAATACAAATATGCTTATGTTACCAAATCAGTGTTACTTTGACCTGTGTTTAATAGTATTATTTGCCAATTGTTGCCATGTGGAAGTTGGGTATTGTATAGGTACTAGAGATGAGCAAACATGCTCGTCCGAGCTTGGTACTCAAAGGTGCTCGGTACTTGAGCGAGCATCTTGCGATACTCGAGGAAATGGCTTTTTCTCAGCCAATCAACATGCAGGGGAGGCCATCCTAGCGCCACATGGGAACCCCTGCACATCGATAGCAGATTGGCTGGCCAGATCAGATGACCTGGGCATATAAGAATCAGATCCCACGATGCTTGCTTCAGACGCAGGCTGGATGAGCTTAGGGAGAGAGCTACTGTCTGTCAGGGAGAATGTTAGGGTGGGAAAAATAGTGTCTGTTAGGCAGGAATTATCCACAGCTACATCTGTGTGCAGCTACATCTATCCTGGCTGCACACTGCAACTTGTGTTTTTTTTTAAACACCTTAGTGGTATATTCTTGGCTTGCCTAATACTGATGAGTGCTGTCTGTTAGTTATCAAAGCATTTAAGCAGTACATTTTAGGCTCGCCTAATACTGGTGCATGCTCTTCCGTTCTATTTACAACAGTCTAGTTAATACGTTTTTGCTCTCATTTATATTTACTCCAGTCTAGTGTATACGTGTTTGCTCTCAGATAAATTCACTCCAGTCTAATGAATCAGTGTGTGCTCTGCGGTACACCAAACGAAGTCTAGTGATTAAGTTTTTGCTTTCTCTTACGTTCACTCCAGTCTAATGAATCAGTGTGTCCTCTCAGTTACATTCACTCCAGTCTAGTGAATCAGTGTGTCGTCTCAGTTACATTCACTCCAGTCTAATGAATCAGTGTGTCCTCTCAGTTACATTCACTCCAGTCTAATGAATCAGTGTGTCCTCTCAGTTACATTCACTCCAGTCTAATGAATCAGTGTGTCCTCTCAGTTACATTCACTCCAGTCTAGTGAATCAGTGTGTCGTCTCAGTTACATTCACTCGTCTAGTGAATAAGTTTTTGCTTTCTGTTACGTTCACTCCAGTCTAGTGAATCAGTGTGTCCTCTCAGTTACATTCACTCCAGTCTAGTGAATCAGTGTGTCCTCTCAGTTACATTCACTCCAGTCTAGTGAATCAGTGTGTGCTCTGCGGTACACTAAACATAGTCTAGTGAATACATTTTTGCTATCTGTTACGTTCACTCCAGTCTAGTGAATCAGTGTGCCCTCTCAGTTACATTCACTCCTGTCTAGTGAATCAGTGTGTGCTCTGCGGTACACCAAACATAGTCTAGTGAATAGACAAAATGGTGAACCCCAGGGGTAAGGGTCGAGGACAAGGGTGTGGGCGTCCAAGTGATGTAGTGGGCAGAGGCCATGGTCCTGGGCAGGGTGACACAGTACCTGCTGATGAGGGAGCAGTGGATCGCTGCAGAGGTTCACTTCCTAGCTTTATCTAACAACTTACAGGGTCACATGGTACACCACTATTGAAACCACAACAGTGTGAACACGTGATGACGTGGATAACAGATAATGTGTCCTTAATGTATCTACAACCCAGTCTTCCATGCAGTCCACCCACGCTAGCCAAGGGAGTGGACCTCTGGCTCCTCTAGCTTAACCTTCTTACCCCCAGCCTGGCCCCTCCATGGAAATTAGGGATTCAGATCCGGTATACTCCGGGGAACTCTTTTCAGGACCCAGAGTCACAAACCACTGCTCAGCAGCAACCTGAGCAGTTGTTTTGTCCCGATGCCCAAACGACCAAACTTTCGCAGTCTTTGGGTGATGAGAGTGGGGACTTGCAAGTAGTGTGTCAAGAGATGTCGAATGATGATGAGACACGGTTGTCAGACAGTGACGTTGTTGTCAGGGCAGTAAGTCTGAGGGGGGAGCAGAGTGAGGAATCAAAGGAAGAGCTGGTGGATGATGAGGTGACTGACCCGAGCTTGGTTGGTAAGCCTAATCAAGACAGTGCTTCTGAGGGGGAGGCAAGTGCAACACCAGAAAAGGTTGGAAGAGGCAGTGGGATGGCCAGAGGGAGAAGCAGGGCCAGAGCAAGTACACCAGCAACTGTTTCACGGGTTGAAGCTCCTGTGCCAAGGCCTAGATGTTCTCAAATCTAGAGGTTCTTTAAAGAAAGTAGGGATGACCGACGGACAGTGGTGTGCAACCTGTGCCACACCAGGATCAGCAGGGGAGCAACTACTACCAGCATGTGCAGTGTTAAACACCCGACTCCAAGGCAGTCACCTCCTGCGGGTCATACCACTGCTCCTTCCCCTGTGTCACATGCTGGCTCTGCGAGTCAACCTCCCGCCCAAGACCCAGGCACTAGAGCCTACCGCCCCACAACCACCCCTCCACCTTCACAATCCTCCACACCCTTCACCAATGTGTCCCAGCGCAGCATTCAGCTGTCTTTACATCAGATCTTTGAGCGCAAGCACACTTCAACCCACCCCCATTCACAAGCACTAAATGGCCACATCTCAAAACTGCTGTGCCTGGAGATGCTGCCCTATAGGCTGGTAGAGACTGAGGCTTTCCTCAACCTCCTGGCAGTGGTGGTCCCTCGGTACTTGGTCAGCCGCCACTATTTTTCCTGATGTGCCATCCCAGCGTTACACCGGCACGTGTCAAAGAACATCATCCGTGCCCTGACCATTGCGGTTAGTGAGAAGGTCCACCTAACCACGGACACGTGGACAAGTGCTGTCGGGCAGGGACGCTATATCTCCCTGACAGCACATTGGGTTAACTTAGTGGAAACAGGGACCAAGTCTGACCCTGGGTCCCCTTATGTGCTGCCCACACCGAGGATTGTGGGGCTTACCTCGATCATGGTTTCTCAGGCTTATTATGCCTCTTACTCCAACCCCTCCTCCTCCTCCTCTCAATTACCATCCGTGAGCACAGCGCCTACAGTCGGTACCTGTAGGCGCAGCAGCACTACCGTGGGTAGGCGCCAACAGGCAGTGATGACAAGAGGCACACTGCCCAAGAGATGTTACAGGGCATCACGGTGCAGACCGATCTTTAGCTCGTGCGACTGAACCCTTAAAGTGTCACTGTTGTGAATTTTTTTTTTGCAGAAATCAATAGTCCAGGCGATTTTAAGAAACTTTGTAATTGGGTTTATTATCTGAAAAATGCATTTTTATCATGAAAAAGCAGTTTGAAGCTCTCCCCCCTGTCTTCATTGTTCTCCTATGGAGAGAGCTAAAGAATAGACCAAAACAGGACAACAAAGAGTTAATCTACAAATCCCTCACCCGTTGTCTCTTCTGACCATCACCAGTGACCTGTCTGAGCTCGGATTACAGCTGTCACCCAGCTCAGTGCCTGAAATCCTCTGTTATCTGCTTTCTGCTGCCGGCTAACTCCCTCCTTCCTCCTCCCCCCTCCCCTCTCCCTAGAGCAGACAGGGTACGACTCCTGCAACAAGTCACAATTTTCAGATTTTTTGGAGTGGATGGAAAAGAGGAAGGAGGGGGGGACCTGGGAAAAGGCTTTTTACATGCAGATAATGGCAGATTTGGCTAATAAACCCAATTACAAAGTTTCTTAAAATCGCCTGGACTATTGATTTCTGCAAAAAATACGACAGTGACTCTTTAAACCAGGCATGGTTGTGTGTGACAATGGGCGTAACCTGGTGGAGGCTCTGCAACTCGGCTGACCTCATACATGTTTCATTCCTGGCCCACGTGTTCAATCTTGTGGTTCAGCGGTTTCTCGCGACCTACCCCAATTTGTCTGATTTTCTCACCAAGGTGCAAAACATCTGTGCACATTTTCGCAAGTGCAACGGCGTTCACAACTGCCAGCTCACCAACTGTTGTGCGACGTGCCCATGCGATGGAATTCCGCATTACACACGTTAGCCAGGGTTTACCAGCACTGCAGAGCGATTGTAGACTGCCAGATGACAACTTCCACGTGAACTGGTAGTCGGGTTAGTCAGTTTCCTCAAGTCTACAATGAGGAGTAGTGTATGGGCTCAAGAGGAGGAGTTGGAGGAGGAGGAAATAGAGAGTCAGCCTATTGAGGAGAGGGAATTCTTGTGTGTTGGGACCCTAGCGCCCATGGCTGACTTCATGTTAGGCTGCCTTTCCCGTGACCCTCGCATTAGAAACATTTTTGACAACACCGATTACTGGGTGTTCACCCTCCTGGACCCCCGGTACAAGCAGAACTTTTCCACTCTCATTCCTGCAGAGGAAAGGAGTATGATAGTGAATCAATATCAACAGGCCCTGGTGCACAAGCTAAAACTATCCTACCCATCTGACACCATTAGAGGATGCAGTTCTGTGGGCCAACTAGCTGGGCAGAGGAAGGGAGCCGGCAGCTTGTCAAGCACTGGCAGGGGAACACTCTCAAAAGCCTTTGCCAGTTTTATGGCACCCCAGCAAGACTATGTCAACCGTCCCCAGTCTAGACAAAGTAGGGGGGAGCTGTTCAGAAAGTTGGTGAGGGAGTACCTAGCTGACCACACCAACGTCCTGCGTGATCATTCTGCTCCATACAACTACTGGGTTGAAAAGCTGGACACGTGGCTTGAAATGACGCTGTACGCCTTGGAAGTGCTTGGGCTGCTCTGCCACTAGTGTGTTGTTAGAGCGGGTGTTAAGTTCAGCTGGTGGCATCATCACTGATAAGCGTACCCGCCTGTCAACTAAAAAAGGCTGACAGGCTGATGCTTATTAAAGGGATTATCCAGCGCTACAAAAACATGGCCACTTTTCCCCCTACTGTTGTCTCCAGTTCAGGTGTGGTTTGCAATTAAGCTCCATTTACTTCAATGAAACTGAGTTTCAAAACCCCACCCAAACTGGAGACAACAGTAGGGGGAAAGTGGCCATGTTTTTGTAGTGCTGGATAACTCTCCACCGGGGAAAGACAGCTCAAAATGAAGAAATGAAGGCTAAATTTTTGGGTGGTTCACCTGCTACCTCATCTAGCTCGATCATTCTGTTGTCACCGCCATGCTGTGTCAGGCTGAATTTTTGGGTGGTTTATCTGCTACCTCATCTAACTTGGTCACTCTGTTGTCAATGCCATGCTGTGTCAGGATAAATTTTTGGGTGGTTTAGCTGCTATCTCAGTCTAACCAAGCCACTCTGGGGTTCACCGCCATGCTGTAAAACTGCAATGTCAGTCTTAAAAAGTCATCCTGAGATTCATCCCCATGCTGTAGACTGCAATCTCAGTTTAACTATGTAATTTAGGGGTTCACCACCCAGGTGTCACAGACTGTCATTCAGGGGTGCACCACTGTGCTTTATCAAACTAATTGTTTCTGAGGGTCACCTCCAGGCTCTCGCACACAATTTTTTGGAGGCTCGCCACTACATTGTTGCCCAAAATTGCCTTGAGGGTCACCATCAGACTGTTGGCCAGAATTTAGCATAATGGTGCGATTAGGCAGTCTCCGAGGCATCCATGCATGCTGCCCCTGCTGTTTCCTGTCTAGTTCCGTGGTGTTTACATAATTTTCTGATGTTTCCAGGTTTTCATGCAACCTTTCCTATGCAGAGCTTTGGTCCTCTGCAAAAATGCTCAAATTTCCCATTGACTTCAATGGGGTTCGTTATTCGAAACAAGCATTGGGAAAAATCGAACCCGAGCATTTTAGTACTCACCCATCTCTAATGGGTACTAATTTAGTCAGTCAATCTATGACAGTATTATGTGTGTTCTGTATGGGCATTTTAATGGTATAATTATATTACATACTGGTATTTTTTTTTAGACTGTGGTGTTAGTTAGTGTACTGTATAGTGGTTGCCTACAGTATAAGGCCAGCTATTTTCTACCTTTCATGATGATGATGATAAGAATAAGAAATGCTGGCCTATGCACTATTTAGATTGCTGAACATGACGTCAGGTACTAAAATAAGGACAAGAGTTACTTAAACATATTAGCACAAATGTATCAGTATTGTTGGAGGAAGCAAACACATGGCTAATGATAAAGGATGATAAGGCATGTTCTCTGTGCCAGCTTTCACCTTTAATACCACTTTTGTAAAGCAAAATTCTGACATTTAAAAGTAAATAAAACAGTCAACTGGAACTTCCAGCATTTGTAAGGAAAATGTAATATTTATCCCACAGCAGTTAAAGTGTTACTATCAATTTATAAAATGTTGACATGTCACACAAGCATATCAATGAAAAAAATCTTTTGACATGTCACACAAACATGGAAAAGGTTTTGATCGGACAGACTCCAAAGACTTTTAACGGAGCCCACCCCTGCAAGTTCTATCAAGTGGTGATCCTAGAGGTGTACTTCTCCTAGCTAATTCTAGCGGTTGGTAGAGGTTTCATCAGTGAGATCCTGACTAGAGATGAGCGAACCGGGTTCGGGTCGATCCGAACCCGAACGTTCAGCATTTGGTTAGCTGGGGCTGCTGAACTTTGATAAAGGTCTAAGGTTGTCTGGAAAACATGGATACAGCCAATGACTATATCCATGATTTCCACATAGCCTTAGGGATTTATCCAACTTCAGCAGCCACCGCTAATCAAATGCCGAAAGTTCGGGTTCGGATGGACTCGAGCATGCTTGAGGTTCGCTCATCTCTAATCCTGACTGATCAAAACTTTTGACTTATCTGTGTGATGTCAAACGTTTTTTAATGTTTAAAAAATCTCAAAGAAATGTAATCCTCTTTTTGACTCCATCACCATTTAAAATCTGTTAAATTTATTTAGTTTAGTTTATTTTTTGCTGAGTATTATTTAGTTACAAAAAAGAGGTATTAATGTAATCCTCTTAACACAGAGAACATTTTTACCCTAATAAAGTTTGAACATATTTACAATACAAGCACTGTAGAATGAGAAAAAATTATTCTCACTGGGAGAACAAACAATTGGTGAGAGTGTGAAAGCTTTAAGTAGCTTTCTGATGAAGTAATCTTCACAGTGATCAACTTATATTCTAACAAGCTTACACTGTAGGTGAACATAAATTGACTGATCGTATCTTTTCTTTCTTAGCACTTTTCTATGGGTGTTCATGTATTATAGTAGCTGCTTTATCATCGCTGCTTGGAGGAGGAGTTCTACAGGTATCAGTATTCTAAACTACGATTAATGGATAATATAGTTCTTTAATCACTGATTTTATGATCCTGACATAATTCTTTTTTCTCTCATATACAGGGCTCTTTTACAGTGATGGGAGTAATCAGTGGTCCATTACTTGGTGCTTTTATACTGGGAATGTTCACATCTTCAGGCAACACTCCGGTATGCATATGTTCTACTGTATTTTAAAGTGTCAGCATAAAACATTATGTATATATTTTTGTAGCAGATGTGCTATTGGCCCCTGCATGTTCTCATAGTGCATAGAACACTAAGTTTGAAGGTTTTCTAGTTTTCACTAAATCTTCACGTCATCAATATGTAAATTAGGTGTTTTGTGCACTGGGGCACCATTCCAGCTTGTCTATCCTTGTGTATACCTATCCAGTGCACTGCACTGATGAGTGCTGGAGTGACTTTAGTGGAGAATTCTGCTTCTATATTCATGAAGTGCCACATCCTGCTCCTGGACTCCTGCCGACATACTTCATATCTCCCCTCCTGCTACATCCACCCTGGCTGACTTACCCCAAATCCGGGAGAAAATTACATTCGTCAGGGTAAGGGAGCCTGGTGATGCGGTGTCGTGTGGCCTCGAGGTCCGGTAAACATACTTTCTTTATGATGTTTCCCCCACCCCCGCCAGACTTTAATCTCTGCATAGTTCAGTGAATTTGTGGTTAGCTGAAGCATATATATCAGAGGATTGTTGTTAATGGTGTGTATTCTAAGCAGAGACCGTGTACAAGTAGAGTGCCACAAAGATCTGTTCTCGCTCCTATTCTTTGTTTGACAAACAATGTTTGTTTGCTGATGAAACAAAAGTGTGCAATAGGGTTGATAAGATGTGTGAAAAATGGAAAATAATTTATCTTACCTAGATAAGTGGTCCCAACAAGGGGTAGGATTTACAGGTAGTCATTTCTGACAGCCTTAAAATGAGTCATCAGTGCAAGCAGGCAGTTGGGAAAGCAAATTGTATGCTGGGGTGTATAGCTAGAGGTATAACCAGTAGGAAGAAAGAGATTATGATTCCGCTGTATAGAGCTCTGGTGAGGCCACATCTGGAATACTGTGTCCAGTTCTGGAGACCTCACCTTAAAAATGCCATTGATAAAATAGAACTGGTGCTCGGTTTGAACATAGTAGAAAAAAAAGTTAAGGATCTAAATCTGTATAGTCTGGAGGAAAGAAGGAAAGGGGGAGGGGTGACTTGATCGAAATTTTGAAATATGTAAAAGGAAACCAATTGATAAACAAGTAAACATGCTGTTAGATCACCTAGCACACTTCCTACAAACATATTTTAGTAAAGACCCACGCTATATGTAAATGAGCCCCCAACTAGTCATCATTCTAAGTAGTCACGGTCCTGGGCTGCGTCAGCACTGTAAATCACACCCCTCTAAGCATGATTCAAAGCACTATTATCCCCAGTACATCATTGAGAGGCGGCCCTTTCCTAGCATCGGAGCTCCAAAGTCTTCATTTAGGCGGTCATGCGCAGTACAGCACGGATGTAGAGCATGGATATGATACCGTTCTGCTGCATATGTCCGCCTAAATGAAGACTTGGGAGCTCTGATGCTAGGGAAGGCCCGCCTCTCACTGATTTATTGGGGTTAAGAGTGCTTTAAATTACGCCTAGAGGGGTGTGTTTACAGCGCTGACGCTGCCCAGGAAGAATGACAATGCCCAGATGACTAGTAGGAGGCTCATTTGCATACAGTGCGGGTCTTAATTTAAAGGGGTATTCCCCCCAAATAAAATTAAACGTTCCCAAACCTAGCTATTCTTACTCACGTTACCCAAGTCCCTCTGAGTATTTTGAGCCGTCTCCCATCTTTCTAGCTGCTGCCGTTCCTGAGTTACAAGTTTTTCAAAAAGATGTTCTATATTCAAGATAGGAAACTACATTTCCCATCATGCAATGCTTCTGCCTGATGATGGCAATGTAGCAGAGCTGAGATGACAATGTAGCAGAGCTGAGATGGCAATGTAGCAGAGCTGAGATGGCAATGTAGCAGAGCTGAGATGGCAATGTAGCAGAGTTGAGATGGCAATGTGGCAATGTAGCAGAGCTGAGATGGCAATGTAGCAGAGCTGAGATGGCAATGTGGCAATGTAGCAGAGCTGAGATGGCAATGTAGCAGAGCTGAGATGGCAATGTAACAGAGCTGAGATGGCAATGTGGCAATGTAGCAGAGCTGAGATGGCAATGTAGCAGAGCTGAGATGGCAATGTAGCAGAGCTGAGATGGCAATGTGGCAATGTAGCAGAACTGAGATGGCAATGTAGCAGAGCTGAGATGGCAATGTAGTAGAGCTGAGGTGGCAATGTAGCAGAGCTGAGGTGGCAATGTGGCAATGTTGCAGAGCTGGGATGATATACTGTGTGAGGATGTCGGGTGGCCGGGCGCTGTACGGGGGGGGGGGGGGAGACGGGAGATCATGGGCCAGTGGTGCTGCAGTCACCGGGTGAGCTGCCCTGGGAGGCGGATACATGGTGGTCGGGCCGCGGGGAGATCACATACTGGGGGGCTGTACTGCACCTGCGGGTGAGTGGGTGAGCGGTGGGCGCTGCCTGGGGACCGCGGGCGGACACCAGGAGATCGCGCTGTGGGAGCGGGGGGTGCACTTACGGTGAGCGGGGGGTGTTGGGATGCGGCAGCTGCAGGGCTGGGAGATTGTGCGTCCGGGAGGTGGTGGGGTGAGCTCCGGATGGGGGACGGGCGGTGAGAGATCACACACAGGGCGGGAGCTCCACGGTGAGCAGCGGGCGGACGCCGCCACAGACGCTACTGAGGGAGGGATGGGGGGCTGCGGGCGGCACCAGAATATCGCACCGGCAGGGCCTGCATTCACCGGGTGAGCTCCGGTGCGGCTGCACTTTAGGGAGAGGGGAGGGGGGGGCGCGGGCGGCCAGCCACTGGGAGACACCGGTGGCCGCAGGCTCTACTAAGGGGGGCGGCCACCGGGAGATCGCGCGCGCGGGGGGGTGGTGGTGGTGATATGCTGCACTCACAGGAGCTCCGGATGGGGGGGATACAGTGTGTGGGGAGGGTGAGCTCCAGGGCAAGGGGGGGGGGATGGGGTACCCTCAGCTAGGGAGGCAGTGATCCGCTGCAGCTGTCAGCATCTCACTGTCCTCCCTCACTTCAATGAGCTGCGATAGAAGCGCTAACCCGGCCCATTGAAGAGAAGGAGGACACGTGATGCCGTCTCGGAGGGTGCGGGCCAGGAGCAGGGAGCGTGTCGGGTTGGACTGAGAGCTGATGATTCTAAGCAATCCGTGGGGGTGGATGTACCTAGATAACAGCGAAACTGTGCAGAATCCATAATGAATTGATATTGGAAAGATGGAAAGCTACGGGTGGGCAACGTATTAATGCAAAAATAATTTTGGGGGGAATACCCCTTTAAAGGGAACCTGTCACCCCCCGTGCCGGGGTGACAGGCTCCCGACCCCCCGTTAGAGCCCCATATACTTACCTAATCCTGCCGGGTCCCGCTTCTGGATCCGGTCGGGTGACGGAGATCTTAGCTGCTGCAGCCCGGCGCGCGCGCTGAGAGATGAGTCCAACGCTCATAGAGAATGACGGAGCGCTGGACTCTCCTGTCATTCTCTATGGGTGTTGGACTCATCTCTCAGCGCGCGCGCCGGGCTGCAGCGGCTGAGATCTCCGTCACCCGACCACCTCCAGAAGCGGGACCCGGCGGGATTAGGTAAGTATAGGGGGCTCTAACGGGGGGTCGGGAGCCTGTCACCCCGGCACGGGGGGTGACAGGTTCCCTTTAAGTAAATTTGCGGATTATTGCAGGCAGGGACGGAGGCTATAAGTATATGTTAAGGAAGTGTGCTGGGTCATCTATCGGCTCGTTTACTTAGCTTTATGTGTGTTTTTTTTTACTGATTGGTTCCTTTTAAAGGCCTAAAAAAGGTTTAGGATGGAAGTGTTTTAGTTGGGGGAAGGTTCAAAAGCAACACAGCAGATGTGGTTAGTAAATCCACAATAACTAAATTTAAACATGCCTGGGAGAAACATATATCTATTCTAAGATAGTAACAAAGGAAATAATATTAGTGCAGATGAGCTGGGCCAGGTGGCGTTTTTCTGCCAACAACCTTCTATATTTCTACAAAAAAGTAACCGTGAAAAGACTTTTCACTAACAATTTATTGCATTAAAATACATTATTATAATAGTTTTAAAAGCAAGTACTTACAATTCTTGTTCCATCAGAAATAACGACCAGACCATAATTATTTAGAAAGACTTACCTGAGAAGAAATGTTTACATGAAGAAATGTTTTATAATTACAATTGCAAATTTTGGTTAACATTATTGGCATATCCCCAAAAAGTTGACCTGTCAACATATATGCAGTTAGTACACTGGTACGTCATGGTGGCCTAAGGTATTAAAGGGGTGATGTCAAGAAGCAAAAAAGTTAAAATCACATGGTACATATGTACAGGAGGACAAATGTGTTGTTTCTAGTAAAGTAACTTACATTATTGTGCCAGTTTTCTTCCCCATGTATCTATTCACTTGGTTTCCTCTCTGAACTTTGACCCTGCTGTTGCCATGCAACAGTGCAAACACTTTCCCACAATCCCCCTTGCTTGCATGTAAAGTGAAAACCAACTGCCAGTACTAATCAGGTAGAGCATGTGACTATTGAACTGAGCATGTGCGACCCAAGAAAGTGGATGCCCAGTGGGTCATAACCAAGGGCAACAGATAATGAAACAAAACACATTTAGTGAGTCTATATATTTCAAATGATTTTAAGAATTGCTTGTACATTAGGAATAGGTTTCATTTTACATGATTTATCTGTATATACCTAGTTTTCTTCAAGACACCACCCCTTTAAATTATCATTGTGCCAAAATGACCTGTGCTAGAATTATGCACCAGAATTGCATTAAATTGATAATTTAGTTGGGAAAACTATTGTCAGACGGAAAGCAAGTGGGGTAACACAACACTAATTCCAAATCAGGGTCAATGTGTTTCGGGTTCCAATAACGTTGAACACTGCTGTAATTGTACTGTACAGGCGATATGACAGAATACTTAAAATAAAGGCACTCATTAATACCAGCACAAGCGCCTTTGCTCCTTCCACCTATAACTACCTCTACACTTTCTCTACACACACACTAGATGTTCTCACATTCACAACCATAGATTTCCAGCCACTGTAGGGTATTTGGTAAATAAGACACTGAGAAGACTATGACTAGTTGTGTTGCAACTTCTATTGCCATGAGTGTCTACAATCTGGGCTGTTATCATTGAGCTCTTTAATGCCTTCAACTTAAATTACGGTGAACATATCATCTCTGGTTGTTATTACTAACCTTGTTCAATGATGAAAGGAAGCAAGAATGTCGTTAGTTTGTTATTACGAGGTTTGATAAAACTTTCTAACTCATAATTAATATAACCACCCATCACCACATTTATTTAGGGGCAAAACTTTTTTTTTAACTCAAAACTTGTATGGAAAATAAAACTTGATGGCACAACAAGTGATTTTGTGATTCTGTGTTCAGAGCCACTTAGTAAAGGTGCTGCAAAGGGAACAAAAGGAAATCAGCAATATTCAATCCAGAAACCGAATGCAGAATGTTTCGGACATTTACAGTGTCAAGGTCATAATAGTATAGCAAACTATTTAAAAAAATCACTTGTATGTGTATTTTTTTTTATTCTATGTTTTCTTTATTGTTTTTTTTTTTATGTCCAGGGTGTGTTCTCAGGCCTTATTATGGGCTTCGCTCTATCCCTTTGGGTTGCAGTGGGAGGTACTATTTATCCACCAACTCCAGAGATAATGGGAGTGCTGCCTGCGAATGCAGAACACTGTCCGATCTATAACACTAGTCAAGGTGTCATATATGGGTCGCCAGCACTGAGAAACATTACAGCTTCCCTACCAAGGTGAGGTATTAACAATATAATTGCAAAGTTAAAGAGGTTGTCTCATAAAAGAAAAGATCTTCGGGGTTGTGCCCTATTTTTCCCAGATGGCTGCATGGATGACCAATATAGTCAATAGCTATACTTGTGATTACCTGGAAAACCAACAGAAAATGAAGTTGGATGCTGGGGGTTTACAGTAGTAGCGAAGTGAAGCGCTTCGCTAGGCTCGGCGGTCAGCTTGTCTGCCGGCTGTCTTTGAACTCTGGAAGTCCTGGAATTCACTTAGAAACACATTAAAGAGAATAGAACCCAGAACAGACCCTTAAGGCACACCACTTGTAACCAGTCTCTGCTCGGAATATACACCATTAACAACAACCCTCTGATATCTCTCCTTCAACCAACCACAAATCCACTGAACTATCCAGGGGATAAGTCCAATTATCCAATGATCCCACTGTATAGAGCTCTGGTGAGACCACATCTGTAATACTGTGTCCAGTTCTGGAAACCTAACCTAAGAAGGACATTGATAAAATAGAACGGGTCCAGAGATGGGCTACATAAATGGTGGAGGGTGTCAGGCATAAACCATATCAGGAAAGACTTAAGGATTTGATTCTGTATAGTCTGGAGGAAAGAAGGGAAAGGGGGGAACATGACTGAAACCTTTAAGTATGTTAAAGGACAAAATAAGGTTCAGGAGGGAAGTGTTTTCAGTAAAAAACGGAACTCAAGAACAAGAGGACACAGTAAGAGATTATCAGGGGAAAAGATCAAAAGCAATGTGAGAAAATATTACTTTAATGAAATAGTAGTAGAGACTTGGAACAAGCAGATGTGGTTGGTAAAACATGTCTGGGATAAACACACATCTATCCTAAGATAATAAGAAAGGAAATACTAAAAGGGCAGACTAGATGGACCCAGTGGTCTTTTTCTGCTGACAATCTTCTATGTTTCTAGAGATGAGTGCAACTCGAGTATGCTCGTCTAATCACTCGGCATTTGAATGCCGGTGGCTGAAGAAGTTGGATGCAAACCTAGGGAGTCCTGGAAAACATGGGTACAGCAAAAGGCCTTATCCATGTTTTGTTGGCAGTCCAGGATAAAATAAAGAAAAAAAAATAGGGGAACAATGGTATTTTAATGTACTCTATGCTCGTCAATCATTTCCCTTTTATGTACTATGCTGAACCCCCTAGCATATTGTTCAAATCACCTTCTACTTTTTTTCTAACAAAATATATAAAGTAAAATGTAGCAAGGTACAAAAATAAACTTATGAATAAAATAAATACGCAAAATACATTTTTCCTGATAATGGTGCCTTAAAAAATGTACAATTTGCCCCTAAAAAAACAATACAATAATAATTTTTTCTGTAAATAGTAGACTCTCTCTCTCTCTCCACACAGTCTGCAAAATATGCTGTATTCTCTATCTGTTCCTCTGCTTGTGTCATTGCTCAGCACAAAGCAGTATGCTGTAAACATCGCATTCTTCCAAAAATGTCCCAATAAAGAGATAAATATAACAGGGAGATGGTTCAACGTTCTTTTGGTATAAATCAATCAAATACACGTTGAAGCCAGTACAAATAGTCATATCAATATACTACTAAGTTTTATGTGTATTGTTTTATTTAAAAACTAAAAAAAAAAAATTCTGATACTGGAATACCCCAAAGACTGTATTTTGTATTGGCCACAAAAGTAAACCTGAATTGAACTGTGAACTTTTTGTTTTTTTAATTAAATAATTTTCTGTACAGGACAAGCATTGCAGATGACCTCTACTCTTTGTCATATCTCTATTATGGCGCCTTGGGCACTTTTAGCACACTTATAATTGGAGCTCTTGTCAGCCAGATAACAGGTAACATAACACAAATTGGACATGTCTGGTTTTACATTCAGGTAACATAAATGATAAATTATTTTTTGTATTTTAGGACCTACAAAGAGAGAAACAATAGCTCATGGCTTGCTTTGGTGGGACCTAGTAAGGGTACAGACTTTAAAAACAACAGATATGCCACCTGATGCTGAGAAGGTATGTGAACAAAAATAGGTCTTATTGAAACCTGGCACCATGGGATTCTAAATAGGTTTGTATGAAGTGTTCTGGTATTTTTATTGGCATGTAGTCTGCAGCTTTATTATTGCCATCTTAGGGTAGCTTCACACCTACCGGATCCGCAGCAGATTTCATGCTGTGAGTTTGCAGCGAAATCCGCTGCAGATACTGGTAGTGTGAAGTTAAATGTGTCACATACCCGCAGCGGAATTTTCATTCCGCTGCCAGTATGTGTATGTGCCCTGGCCCCTTTAACCCCTGCAGCATACATTACCTGCTCGGCACCGTGGCTGTGTGTGAGGCTCCCGGCTCCCCATCAGCCAATCAGTGAACGGCAGTGTATCAAACAGTGCTGCAGCAAAGGGTGCTGGGCACTAACATAAAATTAGTTGTTGCAACACGCAAGCATGCTTCTTCAGATCTCTCCCTTCATCCAAGTGTATGGTTTAAAGCGACTCTGTAGCCACAATCTGACCCCTCAAAACCACTTGTACCTTCGTATAGCTGCTTTTAATCCAAGACCTGTCCTCGGGTCTGTTCGGCAGGTGATGCAGTTATTGTCCTAAAAAACAACTTTTAAACTTGCAGCCCTGTGCCAAACGGCCGTGGCTTGGAATATCTGTGCCCCACCCCTCCTCCCCACCCTCTTTCCTCTTGTGCAGATTTCTTTTATTTATCAAATGGACAAAGGCATCAGACGAACGCCAGAAAGGTGCAGGTCATAAGCTCGTTTCGCGCTACTGCGCTTCAACAGACCTGGTCTGTTGAAGTGCAGTAGTGCGAAACGAGATTGTAACCTGCACCTTTCTGTCGTCTGCCCGATGTCTTTGTCCATGCGATAAATAAAAGAAATCTGCCCAAGCACCTACTGCGGTGAGTTGCCACTACTGTTTCTTTGTTGAATTATACTACCTTTATGGACACTTGTACATAGTGAGCACCACCGAACACAGCTGTGTCCAGTTAACCTTTTCTTGCCATTTGTGTTAGAAACCTGAAACCCGTAGTGCCGATCATTCCTTATTGTTGCTGCATAAATTAATATATCCAAACAGAAAAAAGATACAGCGCCTGCACAGATATACTCCAGTGAAAAAATGGCGTGAAATGGAGTGGAAGCGGGACCAGTATGGTGGATCAGGGAGTCGTGGTGCTGCTCACAATAACCACAGTCTATGTCATCACAACTTAAATGAGAGAAGAAAGGAGCGCACTCACCCCGTAAAATCAGGTACTTCTTTATTCTTTATCAAAGATTAAAAGCCATCCATGTGAACATCGGGTGGTAGGAACGCCAGAGCACTTGAATCACAGGAGACGTGACAGCTGCTTCGCGCCTTGCTGGCGCTTCTATCAGAGCGACGTCTGATAGAAGCGCCAGCAAGGCTCGAAGCAGCTGTCAGGTCTCCTGTGATTCAAGTGCTCTGGCGTTCCTACCACCCGATGTTCACATGGATGGCTTTTAATCTTTGATAAAGAATAAAGAAGTACCTGATTTTACGGGGTGAGTGCGCTCCTTTCTTCTCTCATTTAAGTTGTGATAAATTAATATATAACTTGAGAGGAATACTATGATTTTACTAAATGATTCTTTCAGCATGCTTGATCTTGGATAGTAAATTTTAAAATTATACACAACTCCTTTGTTTTGAATAGTCACGTGTATGTCACGCAACTCAAGGCTGAATTGATTCTCGATGAAGCCCCCGGAAAGAGACAAGTGCTGTCCTCGGTTCTCTCCGGCGGCTCCGTAAAGAATGAATGAAGCCGCAAGTCAGGATCCATACTTGCGGCTCTATTCAAAACAAAGGAGCCGCAGGCCGATGTAGAGATCAATGAAGGTGTGAAATTTGGACCTCCACGATCTCTTACTTGTCCCTTATCCTGTGGATAGTGGAAAAATTAGTTTAATCTTGGAATACACCTTTAAGGCTATGTTTACACACCAATGAGAGCTGTTTTGTTTTTGGACGGTCACCATTAACAACAAATAATGGGCATTATTTTATAACAGCTGTTATTATAGGAATAACAGCTGTCATTATAAAATAGTGGCCATAATTTGGCCTCAAAATTATGGCCATCCTAAAATACATCTGTCAAATGCTCAAAAAAGGACAGTGTGAGAACATAGCCTGAAGGTCATGAAACATATTTTCTGTTCACACTAGTGGTAATGCAATATAAAGCTGTCGCTTTTTCTTGGACTTATACCTTGAACTTGCTTTTTTTAATTGCTAAATTTTTAAACAAATCTGTCAGCCCATCTGCAAGCTATTAGCTCAAGATATGGGGAGAGAGATAATAGTACAATAACATAAACATCACATTTTCTGAAGCTGAATGCCTTTCAGTAGTCATAGAATACTTTTTTATTCCAGGTTGAAGTGTCAAGGAAGTGGGGACAAGCTGCTTCAGCCCAAAACAAAAACCTTATTTTAGAACTAATTTTGAAAATGGTAACCTTTGTGTTATTGCCCTATTATCTGGCAGCCCATGTCGGGAGCTCATAGTGTGGAGATGGGATGACAGCCTCACTTGAAAGAGTACCTGTCATGAAGTACACAGACACGATCTTTGTGAAATCCATTTTTCAAGTTTGGTATCCATGCTGGTTTGGTACTGTGCACAAGCCCTATTCTGATCCTATAGGGCTTGTGCACAGAACCAAGCTGGTGTGCTACATGGATACCCGAACTTCCGAGTGCAGAATGGATTTTATGCTGATCTGGTTAGCGTACAGTACATTATGACGGGTACCCAAGGTGTTGACAGTGTGCTCTAGTTGGCAGTCCCCTAGTGAGAATGTTAACTTTTGGTAATTTGTCCATGGAGTACACAATCTCAGGTCTCCTACTGTAATGAAGAGTCAAAGAGGAGTAGGAAGTGTGGTGCAGGGATGAAAAGGTGTTGGAGCTGTGGTGTAGGGATAAATGACCACTAACAGTTTCTTCCTGGAATCAATTCCTCTGTTGGACATTATTTTTTTAATTCTTGTATCATTGTGCAAAGAATTCTCAATCAGGTCCAAATTAATTTTAACCTTTTAAGAATGGAGCCAATTTTCGTTTTTGCGTTTTCATTTTTTCCTCCTTGTGTTTAAAAGGCCATAGCAGTTGCATTTTTTCACCTAGAAACCCACATGAGCCCTTATTTTTTGCGTTACTAATTGTACTTTGCAATGACATTTTTGCATAAATTATGCTGCAAAACCAGAAAAGAATTATATGCGCGGTGAAATTGAAATTGAATTCTTTTCCTTTGGAGTTTTTTTGTTTTTACGCCGTTTGTCCTATGGAAAAATTGACATGTTATATATGATCCTCAAGTCGGTAAGATTAAAACGATAGGCAACTTGCATGACTTTTTATTATTTGATGGCTTTAAAAAAAATAAAACCTACAGCAAAAAAAGTTCCCTAAAATCGCTCTATTACCATGCTTATAGTGCTTTTATCCTTTGGACTACGGAGCTGATTGAGGTGTCATTTTTTGCTCCATGATGTGTTCTTTCTATCAGTACCTTGATTGCATATATGCAACTTTTTGATCACTTTTCATTGCAATGTTTCTGGATTTGATGCGACAAAAAATGCACAATTTTTGCACTTTGGCAGGTATTTTCGCTTACGCCGTTTACCGTGCAAGATCAAGAATGTGATAAATTAATAGTTTGCGCGATTACGCACGCGGCAATGCCAAACATTTATTTATTTACACTACCGTTCAAAAGTTTGGGGTCACCCAAACAATTTTGTGTTTTCCATGAAAAGTCACACTTCTTCACCACCATACGTTGTGAAATGAATAGAAAATAGAGTCAAGACATTGACAAGGTTAGAAATAATGATTTGTATTTGAAATAACATTGTTTTTACATCAAACTTTGCTTTTGTCAAAGAATCCTCCTTTTGCAGCAATTACAGCATTGCACACCTTTGGCATTCTAGCTATTAATCTGTTGGGGTAAGCTGGAGAAATTGCACCCCACGCTTCTAGAAGCAGCTCCCACAAGTTGGATTGGTTGGATGGGCACTTCTGGTGCACCATACGGTCAAGCTGCTCCCACAACAGCTCAATGGGGTTCAGATCTGGTGACTGCGCTGGCCAATCCATTACCGATAGAATACCGGCTGCCTTCTTCTGCTGTAATTAGTTCTTGCACAATTTGGAGGTGTGTTTAGGGTCATTGTCCTGTTGTAGGATGAAATTGGCTCCAATCAAGCGTTGTCGACTGGGTATGGCATGGTGTTGCAAAATTGAGTGATAGCCTTCCTTATTTAGAATCCCTTTTACCCTGTACAAATCTCCCACCTTTCCAGCACCAAAGCAACCCCAGACCATCACATTACCTCCACCATGCTTAACATATGGCGTCAGGCATTCTTCCAGCATCTTTTCATTTGTTCTGCGTCTCACAAACATTCTTCTTTGTGATCCAAACACCTCAAACTTGGATTCATCCGTCCACAACACTTTTTTCCAGTCTTCCTCTGTCCAATGTCTGTGTTCTTTTGCCCATCTTAATCTTTTTCTTTTATTGGCCAGTCTCAGATATGGCTTTTTCTTTGCCACTCTGCCCTGAAGCCCAAAATCCCGCAGCCGCCTCTTCACTGTAGATGTTGACACTGGTGTTTTGCGGGTACTATTTAATGAAGATGCCAGTTGGGGACCTGTGAGGCGTCTGTTTCTCAAACCAGAGACTCTAATGTGCTTATCTTCTTGCTTAGTTGTGCAACGCGGCCTCCCACTTCTTTTTCTACCCTGGTTAGAGCCTGTTTGTGCTGTCCTCTGAAGGGAGTAGTACACACCGTTGTAGGAAATCTTTAATTCTTAGCAATTTCTCGCATGGAATAGCCTTCATTTCTAAGAACAAGAATAGACTGTCGAGTTTCAGATGAAGGTTCTCTTTTTCTGGCCATTTTGAGCGTTTAATTGACCCCACAAATGTGATGCTCCAGAAACTCAATCTGCTCAAAGGAAGGTCAGTTTTGTAGCTTCTGGAACGAGCTAGACTGTTTTCAGATGTGTGAACATGATTGCACAAGGGTTTTCTAATCATCAATTATCCTTCTGAGCCAATGAGCAAACACATTGTACCATTAGAACACTGAAATGATAGTTGCTGGAAATGGGCCTCTATACACCTATGTAGATATTGCACCAAAAACCAGACATTTGCAGCTAGAATAGTCATTTACCACATTAGCAATGTATAGAATCTATTTCTTTAAAGTTAGGACTAGTTTAAAGTTATCTTCATTGAAAAGTACAGTGCTTTTCCTTCAAAAATAAGGACATTTTAATGTGACCCCAAACTTTTGAACAATAGTGTATTTTTGTTTCCAAAA
This sequence comes from Dendropsophus ebraccatus, assembly GCF_027789765.1. Lineage (NCBI taxonomy): Eukaryota > Metazoa > Chordata > Amphibia > Anura > Hylidae > Dendropsophus > Dendropsophus ebraccatus. The sequence goes on from NC_091456.1 coordinate 97,753,437, forward strand.
TGGGAAAAGGGGGGTGATTCAGACTTTTATTAGGGGAGGGGGTTTTGTATTTATAAAAATACTTTTTTTCTTTGACTTTTACAGTAATTAGAAGTCCCTCAGGGGGACTTTTAATACAACTACTCTAATCTCTCATAGAGATCAGTGTAGCTGTATTACACAGCACTGATCCATGAGATCGGTGCTCTATTGCTATGGTCATTACGTCGCTGAGGTCCGGCCCGTAAGACCTTGGGATCCCCCACTAGACACCAGGGATGGGCAGAATTTAACACTGTTCGGGTGCGTTTACACAGACAGATTTATCTGACAGATTTTGGAAGCCAAAGCCAGGAATGGATTTGAAAAGAGGATAGATCCCAGTCTTTCCTTTATGACCTGATCCCGGTTTATAGTCTGTTCCTGGTTTGGGCTTCAAAGATCTGTCAGATAAATCTGTCTGTGTAAACGCACCATTAGATGCAGCTGTCATGTTTGACAGCTGCATCTAATGGTGTTAATTAGTGGGAGCGGTGATTGGACCGCTCCCGCTAGTAGCCGCGGTCCTGTGCTGCAGATAGCAGTCGGGATTGAGGCAGTTCATAACGGGGTCGTGGTGCAGCCCCCCTCTGAACACCTCTTGCGGGCATATGCCGTACGGCTATGGCTGACACTAATGCCTCTCGGCTACATTTAAAAACCAACGCCAGGGTGTTGGAATATAATTTGATCAAACCATATTGCCCCATGTACTACCCACGTGCAGGTCCCCTGGTTCACATGAGTCCCTATGCTAACTCACCACTGTGTCAGTCAGCGACTGCCAACCCTGCAAAGCGAGCACAAACAGGGAAGGTAGGCCATAGAACAGCCCTGCAATCCCAATGCTACAGGACCAATCCCCAAGGGCCCCCCATAACCCAGCAGGAACCCCCGGCGAAGAAAGCTGCCACCAAGTGAACATGATTGTTTCACTCACCATAGCTCCTGCAGGTAGAATGGGAAAGATGGGAGGTACTAGTCATGTGTGCACAGGTGTCTCCTGCTGATTGGTCCTGTGACAGTGGGGTTGCAGGGCAGTTCTATGGCCTCCCTTTCCTGTTTGTGCTCGCTTAGCAGGCTTGGCGGTCGCTGACTGACACAGTGTTGAGTTAGTGTAGGGACTCATGTGAACCAGGGGACCTGCACGTGGTACATGGGGCAATATGATTTGATCAAATTATATACCAACACCCTGGCGTTGGTTTTTAAATTTAGCCGAGAGGCGTTAGTGTCAGCCATAGGTGTGCGGTGCAGCGCTCTTTTCTCTCCTTGTCCGTATTTTACGTTTGCACTCCTCCTGGAAGACCCATGTGACCCCAATCAGCAGGAGGCACCTGTGCACACATGTCTAGTACCTCCTATCTTTCCCATTGTACCTGCAGGAGTAATGGTGAGTGTTTAAGACCATGTTCACTATTGTGTTGCTTGGTGACCTCTTTCTCCGCCGGCGGTGCCTGCTGGGTTTTGGGGGGCCCTTGGGGATTGGTCCTGTGACAGTGGGGTTGCAGGGCCGTTCTATGGCCTCCCTTCACTGTTGAGTTAGTGTAGGAACTCATGTGAACCAGGGGGCCTGCACGTGGTACATGGGGCAATATGGTGTGATCAAATTTTATACCAACATCCTGGCGTTGGGAGGGAGGAGTGCAGTACAGCCACTGAGCCAACTCCTCTTTGACTCTTCATTACAGTAATAGAGCCAAAATAGGCAGGGTTAAGGTACTGACAGATTCTCTACAGACAGATAAAAGGTAATCTTGTATCTTGATTCTGAAAATCCTTTTTAATAAGGAAACAAATGTTTTGTCCAATAAATATTAATTAATGATTAATCATTGATCATAATCATTGGCATCGCAATTATTTTTGTAGAATGTTAAAAAGACATAAAATGCAAGGGATTTTACTGATAAAAGTCATGTGCTGTGTTTGTAAATGTCTGATATATTATAACTCTAGAATTCTCAAGCTACAGAGAAGATGGAAGGGCACTGCTCTACAATTCAGCCCAACCCCCAAATTCCAAACGCTGAAAACAATCACTTCATTTTGAAAGAAGATCCCACCTTCTCCCAGAAGAAAGACCTAAAACATCTTAAAGAAAATAGTTGCTTCACTTTTTGGACGACAAATAAAGTTGACAGAGAGTCCTATCTATGATTTTCAACTATGTGGCTAGTAAATCTAAAGCCTATTAGTCTAACCTAAGGCTACATTCACACATCCATAGTGCAGCCCATGACTGTGGACTCGCGGCCCGCACTACGAATGTGCATCTGTAGTGCTCTGTGTTATACGGAGCGCTACATTGCCTCTTCGTTATCATAGCGACACGTGCCCCAAAATGTGGTCCACATTACAACATGTCCTTTTTTTGCAGCAGCACAGATTGCGGCACCGTAAACACGTACAGACTTGTGAACGGGGCCATTGAATACCATTGGTTCTATGTTCTGTCCGCAATTGTGTGCCCGTAATTGCGGAGAGAACAACGGATGTGTGAATGTAGCCTTACATGATGTCAAATGAACTGACTTTTCTTTTTCCAGACTTTATGCTGTTGATTAATACCATAATTTATTTTTCTTTTCTCTTTTGTTCAACACAACTGACAAAAAGAGATGAAAGGGAATCTTGGTATTTGAAATGCACTGATCTACACAATTCCATGTTACATATCATACTAGAACACATGGCATTAACAGGATATGTCCAAACTACCCTGCATAAACTAAAGCTGGAATATGTGTCTATTACAGCTGTTGGTGAGCAATTATTTCAAACACTGCCTATACATTTCAATATATTTAATAGATTTCACATAATGCATTGTTTTCCTTAAGAGTAGTATTGCAGAGGCTCCCAGCTGATTGGATTTAAAGTGGTATTCCAATTTTGACCCAGTCTTGTGATGGACAAGGACAGGTGTTTTCACATACAAAAAATAATTGAGAAAGAAGGTTTCACAGTTATAGAGTACCAAACTGTGTAAAGTGTATCTTTAGCGATAATTAAAAAATGACATGCATCACTTTCATTTTTCTAATATACATAAATTTCAAAAGCCTCTTTGACTCTTACTATAGAATAAAAGCATTTTGTTCTGGAAGCACAGCTGGATATATGAAAAATACAGTGATACAGTGTGTCTTTTTGACCTAACAGCTATCTAACATTGTCAGCAGTTTGGAAAGTGAATTGCAGCTGACGGATTCTCTTTAAAGTGAACCAATCAGCACATTTGTGCTGATTAGGCTCCCAGGGACGCTGCACAGATCTTATAGACAGGTCTCCTACCATGTCAAGGGGTTCCTGGCTCTGTAGCTTCTTGTCCCAATAATCCCACACAAGGCAGAGGGAGAGCTGTGAACTAGTCATCTGGGCGGTGGCACGGCTAGTCATGGATCTCTGCCTGTCAGTGCATTCTAGGGGGGAGATTGACAAGCAAAGTGGCCTCTAACAGGCCTTGGACACCGCCCAGATGAATAGCTCACAGCTTCCCTCCTACCTTGCGCAGGATCAAACAGTGTTTTACCGGGACATAAAGCTACGGAGCCAGGAACCCCCAACATGATATTAGACCCATCTGTGAGGTCTGTGTAGCCTCCCTGGGAGACTAATCAGCACACATGCTGACTGGTTCCCTTTAGGATGGCAAAAGTGGTAACCATGCATACGTTCAAGAGCTGCAAGGTAACAACAATATCTTCAGCCATCCAACAAATTACTTAGTCAACTCTCAAGACACCATATTCTATGTAACTGTGTTCTCATTTTGCTATTGATTTTGATTGGATATTTTCTGCATCCTGGCAATAACAGAAACTGCATTTTGTAAATTATCTGAACACCGAATTGTTAATCTTTTTGTCAAATAGGTTTTAGTTACTGTATTCTGTTTAAACTAAATAAAAAGGTCATACAAATATTTGTTTAAACCCCACTACTGAAGTCTTCATGGTACAGCAATGTGATATTTAGATACCTTACATACACATAAATGGGAAATTATACACCTGTGGCTAGTGTGTGCCAGGGAAAAGGCACAGATTTTTGCGCAATCCACCCTGTTTGTGCAATAATCTGCTTCTTTTCTCCGGCGTATGCCCAGCTCACCTAATGGGTGGTCAGGGGGGTGTAGCATTAGTAAATCCAGAGGGGGGGCGGGGGTATTTATGTAAGATCGGCATACCTGTTTTGGTAAACACCCCCAATTACCATCAGGCCTCAGCTTCCAGTTGACTGTCAATTAAGCAGGGATGAGGATGGAAGGGGGAATGACAAGTTCTTATGGCCCTCAGCACTTTGGGAGCCAGGGAACACTTTTTTGACTCTTTAAATAATAGCATAACTCTTTGAACCATAGAATAATAGCATTTTCTGTGTTATGAAAGCATGGTCAGATGTAAGAAAAGCACTATGGGGGGGGCGTGGATTGGCTTTGCGCGATGCTGACTGGGTGCACTTGCTAATCTCTCTGTCCGGGGCAGCCAGCGTTTTAAGGTTCTGCGGAGATCAAAATGAGCAATAAAAAGACGGAAAAGTAAAAAAGCTTGCGATCACACAGGACACAGCGATTCAACAATTGAGCAGAACAACACAGAACAGAGGGGGCATGGCAGCGAGAAACCACCGAAGCTCCGCACAGGAGAAGACGGCGGCCATCTTGGAAGCCGTGGCCTTACAAACAGCCTCCACACATGGCGCACAATCACACATGGCGCACAATCAGCTCAGGACCGGCAAAAACTCTCCAAAACCGTGAGTTACGGCTCAGAGAGGCCCAGCACACCCCCCGATGTACCCAGGAAAGAAAAAGCTAAAAACAGGGAGGAGAGCAGAGCTATGCATAACAGTGAGGATGCAACTGCCATTACAGACTCTGTCCATACAGACACTGACCGCACTGCTGCAGCACACGTCACAACATGATAGTGACAAGATAGATATATCATCCTCTTGCAATGTGATCACCCTAATTCCTACTGCAAAGAGATCACATGAATCAAGCAGCACTTATGCAACCAGAGAATACGTTCCAGAACAACACCAGAATATGCAAAGAGGACAAAATGGCTCCTTTGTCACAGCCCTCCCTGCATCTCTTAACAGACAGGAATATGTTCAGACAGGTCTTCTCCACCTGATTCAGACACAGAGATATATCCACCTAATAAAAAATAAAAAGAAACTACTGAAAAACGCCTAGTAAGCACGCATTAAATAAATCATTTTAAAGCCAGACATTATCCTTTTAGAAGACTCCTCTACTTCATCAGCTAATTCAGTAGTATACAAACCCACTCCAAGAGCACAGGGACATTTCCCATCTGCTGAAGATGCTATTAGAACACTACAAAGTCACCCTGAATTACAAGCTCTTTTGCTTGTAAAATCTTCCTGGCAAAAGGAACTGAATGTGGTGCACAGCAATGTAAAGGCTTTAAAGGACACTACCACAGCATTGGAAAAACTAAAAAAAAAAAAAAAGACACAAAAGAACAAATACGTGATCTTATCCGTACTACAAAAAAACCTTAAAGTTTCACTGAAGAAGCTAACCCTGTGCCTTGATGATATTGAAAATAGGAACAGAAGGAATATAATCAGGATCAGGGGGCTACCAGAGGAAATAAAATCACAATACCTCCATAGTGTGCTCACAAATATTTTCAATAAGATTCTGGGGAGACCCCAAGACACACCAATTGAAGTTGACAGAGCCCACAGAGCCCTAAAACCAAAGGGTAGTGACCCCAGAAAACCGAGGGATGTACAAGAGCCCTACAAAACATTGAATTCAACGGCGCCAATATATACCTTTTTACAGACCTGTCACTTCTGACACTCAGAAAGAGATCATCATTTCACTGTCGTGAAATTCTTTTTTTTGCAGAAATCAATAGTCCAGGCGAATTTAAGAAACTTTGTAATTAGGTTTATTAGCCGAAAAATGCCTTTTTATCATGAAAAAGCAGTTTGAAGCTCTCCCCCCTGTCTTCATTGTTCTCCTATGGAGAGAGCTAAATAAAAGACCAAAACAGGACAACAAAGAGTTAATCTACAAATACCTCACCCTTTATCTCCTCTGACAGTCAGCACTGACCTCTCTGACCTCTGATTACAGCTGTCTCCCAGCTCTGTGCCTGTAATCCTTTCTCAGCTTTCTGCTGTCAGCTAACTCCCTCCTCCCTCCTAACCTCTCCCCTCTCTATAGAACAGACTGGGTACGTCTGATGCAACAAGTCACAATTTCCTGATTTTTTGCAGTGGATGGAAAAGAGGAGGGAGGGGGGGGGCCTGGGAAAAGGCTTTTTAAATGCAGATAATGGCATATTTGGCTAATAAACCCAATTACAAAGTTTCTTAAATTCGCCTGGACTATTGATTTCTTCAAAAAAAAATTCACGACAGTGACACTTTAATCATATTTCACCAACTCACTCATTTTCTCCTTCCTTTCTGGAGGCACATATTGTAGTAATTCCAAAGGAAGGAAAATACCTAAATTTATGTCCGAGCTACCGCCCCATTTCACTTTCAAACCTAGATGCAAAAATATATGCTAAGATCATAGCTAACAGATTGTCAAATATCCTGAACTTCTAGTCAACTCAGATCAGGTCGGTTTTGTGCCAAAATGAGAGGCAAAGGATAACACCCTCAGAGCCTTCTCACTAGCAAGTTATGCACATAATTACAAGCTCCCTTCCCTGTTCCTAGCACTTGACCCTGAGAAGGCCTTTCATAAAATTGAATGGAAGTTTCTGGAAACCCCCCTTGACCAAATAGGCTTAGGCCCTATATTAAAAGCTAGAATTATGGCCCTATACAAATCGCCACACGCGATAATTTGCATCAACGGCACCCTTTCCAATCCTATTTCAATTAAAAATTGCACCCGACAGGGTTGTCCATTGTCCCCGCTTCTATACATTTTATGCATAGAACATCTTCTAATTGCTATTAGGGACAACCCCAATATTAAGGGCATTCAGATAGGCAATCATACTCATCTCTGTTCAGCCTTGGCTGATGACCTCCTACTTTTCCTGACAGCTCCTTTTTGCCTTCTTTACTTGCCACCATAAAGGAGTTTTCCTATTATAGCAATTATAAATTGAACATGACGAAATGCGAAGTGATGGGAATTGCAATAAGCAAACAACTTCGCTCCAGTTTGGAATCCAACTTTCCTTTTTCCAAGTCAATCAAATATTAAGGCACAAACATTGCCCTAACACAGAAGGAAATTTTCTCAGAAAACTTTGTCCCTCTGGTACAAAATATAAAGAATGACTTCTCTAGATGGTATAAAAGGGTTTTCATTGATAGGGAGAGGTAATATAATCAAAATGAACATCCTCCCAAAACTACTTTATTTATTTCAAACAGTCCCAGCTGTGCTTTCGCATCAAAACTAAATTCTGTTTTATCCAAGCGCTGCGGAATCTGTTGGCGCTATACAAATAAATATTATTATTATAAATATTATTATCCCATTTTGTTTGGTCACAAAAACAACTTAGACTACCTCTTAGAACTCTATTCAGACTAAAAATCAAGGGTGGCCTCGCCATGCCAAATTGCAAACTATATGACAAAGCTGCAATTCTGAGCAGAGTTTTAGAAGGTTTTCACCGAACATATAAATCTTTGATTGCCATGGAAATGGAAATCACTAACTTTGACCTTATCTTATGGACCCCTAATCACAAAAAAACTAAAAAATCTATTTTTCCGTCACCCATCAGCACCTCTATAGCATCACTTAACACAACTCCTAAACAATTAGCCATTAAATTCTTCTCCCCAGACAGTCCGCTAATACCTGTATGTGGGAACCCTAGATTTGTCCCTGCGCTTCATTCCTATTCATTCCTTGGTATTCTAGTAAAACAAGGATTCACCTTTCATTCTATACTAGATAAAGATGGGATTAAACACCTAGATAACCTCCCTTTCAGGGGGAACCGCCTGTCTCAGCCCTCTGACACAGAGGTCATCCAACACACATAATTAGTTGCTTTCTATAATAGACAGAAGCTCACACTCAAATTGGATAGAGATCTCCTACCATTCGAGGCACTGTGTGTCCTTCCATCTCCTATGGCTAAACCCATTTCTTCCATCTACAACATACTGTTGACGGAAGGAAATGAACTTCTACCTGATTTCATCAGCAAGTGGGAGTCTGAACTTGAGGCAAAATTCACGGCTGATGAAGTCAGCAAATCATTTTACCTTTCACACAAAACCTCAGTATCTTCTAAGATACAAGAAACGAATTATAAAATCATCTCAAGGTGGTACAGGGTACCTTCCAAATTGGCCCTGATGTACCCAAATTTATCTGACAGTTGCTGGAGATGTGGAGGAGAAAAAGGCACAATGACTCACAAATGGTGGAGTTGCTCAATTATAGAGCCATTTTGGACAGTTATAATAGAAGCAATCAACCATATGACAGACTCGCAGATTCCCAACTCCCCAAAACACGCACTGCTCTCAATGCTACCGGGCTCTATTCGCTCTCATAAAAATTCCTTGGTGGGATTCCTATTAGCGTCAGCACGAGCAGTGATCCCAAGGAAATGGAAATCTAACTCTCTCCCTACTCCTGATGAATAGGTAAAAGAGGTGGACCATTACTACTTAAAGGGGTACTCCAGCATGGGGGCACTTTTGCGCTGGGACTGGGGCAGAGGTGGCCGAGGGAAAAGATGTCCACTCACCTCCCCGATTCCAGCTGCGGGTCCCGCATCGCGGCGTTCCGGTGCCCGATTCCCGGCCGCTTCCTAGTGTCTGACGCGGACCCAAGTCGTGACGTCTCAGGTCCGCTCAGCCACTCAGTGAAAAAGGCCGGGAACCGGGCACCGAAGCGCCGCGATGCGGGACCTGCCGCTGGAACCGGGGAGGTGAGTGGACATCTTTTCCCTCGGCCACCTCATCCCCGGTCCCAGCGCAAAAGTGCCCCCATGCTGGAGTACCCCTTTAATGGAAGAGAGCCTCTCAGACAGTAACAAATCTGGAAAAAGCTTCTCCAAACGCTGGTCTCCATGGGTTCTCTTCAAGGAACCAACTCTATTTCATCACCTCTTTACAAATCTCACATCAGAGCTCTCTCCCTCCACATCCACTATACCTCCTCTAAATAACATCCCAATACTTCTGCATATAACTTTTCGAAGGAAATTTTTCTTACTTCTCCGCCTCCATGGACTCTTCTGCAGGATGTGATTCAGGAGCGACAACTCAGGTAAATGAAGTTGAAGTCTTGATTTATGTTAAAACAGTTATATGGTTTAAACCACACTACATTTCTGAACACAGAATATCTGGGGTAGTAGATATATCAGGATGACAGCCATCATTAAAGATGGACAACTGCGTCCCCTTCCTACCTTATTTCTCACCTACCTCGCTCTAACCTAACCCCCCTCATACCCCGATTTTTTGCTACTCCCAATTTTGGGACAGTAAAGACCAGACATACATTAATCACATTATACGCAGATTCAAAATGTATAATGTCTGTTTAATATGCTTATACTCCAATGTTGTATGTTGAGACCACAGACTGTAAAAACGTCTCACACCCAGATAGGACAAATTAACCTCTCTCTACCCTTTTTATTTGTTAAAAAGTTTTCTTAATAAAAACAAAATTCGAAAGAAAGGCACTATGGGAAAGATTTATCAAACCATGTTAGTGACCTAAGAAAAACTTTTGACATGTCACACAGACGTGTCAGAAGTTTTAATCAGTCAAGGTCTCGGTGCTGAGACCTCACACTTACTAGATACAGCTGAGACCTCACACTTACTAGATATAGCTGGAAGTAGTGTCCTTAAAAGAAGCGATATAACTGAGGCCAAGAGTCCAAGTGTCTGTAAAGAGGCCTGTCAGTCAAAAGATAGGTTTAAGAATAAAGGATCCATACCAATGCTACTATTACAAAAAGGATCATATGATATATATTATTCTCATAAAAAGGCTTTGAAACCTTAGGTGATGTATCGTTTACACTTTGCTTTTATTTCTATGGTGGTTATTTTATGTATAATATGTGATGATCTCAGTGAGACAAGAGACAATTCAGTAGGATCCAAATATTATATCGGTAATAAGCGCCCAGTTACTTCATATTATTGGTCTATGTATTATACTATTATACTATACGATTATTTACAGGAAGAGATGTGACCAGTCATTAGTCCTGTGTGATCTAATCATAAAGATGTTTTCTAGGTACAAAAAGAAGTAAAAAGACTAAAAAGAAGTGGAAATTCTGAGAATCTCTTACTGACGAGTGTGAATTCACTATCTGGTTATTATAAGTGAATCTAGTGGTTACTTAGTAGGTCACATTGTGGAGATTTTATTGCATTTACCTGTTGTGCTGTTTTTAGTTTATGTGTCAATCAACTTTTTATTTTTGCTTTTGCTATGAGATAAGATTTGCTGACATCTAAACTTTCCCTTTTCAGAAACTTTTTAAAGTTAGTTGTTGTGACTTTCCAATACCCACCTGATGCTGAAGTGGTAGAGTCCTTGTGATAGAGTCACATCTGTTATATACAGTGATAAGACAATAAGGTTTGGTTATTTTGATAAAATCCGGAGAGGTATTTGTCATATATATATATATATGTTATTTTGGGTATTGATAATAAGCTTTTATTTGTTTTGTTGTAACTAAGCTGTATATTGATGTATACTGTACAGACTCACCCATTGTTTAGTATTTTCTTTCGGTTATTGCAGATCTACCTATCGCATCTGCTGTAAGTTTGTTCCGCCATCTATAACTTTCAATAAAACGTATGGTACTATTTTTGTCTATCCTATGGTGATGCCCATAAACTAATGGGAGTCGTTCAGGGTCTCATCCAAGTGGTCTTATGCATAATACTGATCTGTTAGTCAGTAAAAGTGTTTATGTGTATTCTCTCTCGTATAAAACCTTGACGAACAAAAAGAAGGTCTACCATCATATAGGTAACTAACGTGATTATGTTTCTTTCTCTTATCGGTTCTCTTGAATCTGTGTCGCCTGGACATTTCTGGAGGTTGGATGCTGGACAAGTACTTGGAGGATGGGTTCACCCTATGGAGAAGATGTGACCCCTGAGCAACCCGCGGCTCAGACAGTATCTTTGGAACCTCTGGCTATGTACCAACCACAGTGATTCCAGTCCAAGGCTTCACGGATGTCAAATGGGGGAATGATAAGGCCAGATTATGGGATTTTACCTACTTGCACCGTAACTATATGACTACACCTATATATATTGCCCTCTTAAGAGACTGGAGATGATCAGAGCGTGATCAGAGGGTGATCAGAGGGTGACAGAGAGATGTTCTGGATGAAGAAGAGGAATGCTGGAAGCACGTCACTGAGATTAACTCCTGGAAAGTTATCATTTGTAGACACAATCCCCAAGGACCCAGAGACTCTTATCTATAAACAATTTATGGAAAACAACTACATTGTGCTCTTGGATTCATGAGAAAGTATCATTGCAAAGAATGTATTGTTCTAACCTTTTTGACCTTTTTGATTAATAATAATGAATACTAATATAGATGCAATTGCGCATGACTGAATATCTAAATCACTAGCACCGCCTCATCTATGCCTTATTAGCATTTGTTACCACCCTATATTTTATCTGTCTATAAAATGTGATTACCATAATAAAACTTGGGCCACTTTCTCCAGGCTTATAATCATGATACATTGTCTTATCTGTGTCAGTGACATATAAGTAACGAGCTGGTAATACTGCAGATTCCAACTCTAGATATAATTTAAAAACCATCCTTTACCTGGGTTTTCGGCTTCTCTCCATAGAGAGAGGTCAACATAAAAATTTAACCTTATCAGAGGCACAGCACTGGGGGCTATATATATGGGGGAGGCACAGCACTGGGGGCTATATATATGGGGGAGGCACAGCACTGGGGGCTATATATATGGGGGAGGCACAGCACTGGGGGCTATATATATAGGGGAGGTACAGCACTGGGGGCTATATATATGGGGAGGCACAGCACTGGGGGCAATATATATGGGGGAGGCACAGCACTGGGTGTTATATATATGGGGGAGGGACAACACTGGGGGCTATATGGGGGAGGCATCAACACTGGGGGCTGCATATATGGGGGAGGCACAACACTGGGGGCTATATATATATATGGGGAGGCACAACACTTGGGGCTATATATATATGGGGGAGGGACAACACTGGGGGCTATATATATGGGGAGGGACAACACTTGGGGCTATATATATATGGGGAGGGACAACACTTGGGGCTATATATATATATGGGGGAGGGACAACACTTGGGGCTATATATATGGGGGAGGGAAAACACTGAGGGCTATATATATGGGGAGGGACAACACTGGGGGCCATTTGTAAGGGGAACAACACAGGGGGCAATCTATAAGGAGGATGTCACAGAGGAGGCATCTATAAGGGTAACTACACTGCGGGATGTATATAATAGGGCATGCGCAAGGGGGGGGGGTATCTACTTTAGTGGACTACACAGAGGGGGCCATATACTACAGGGCAGGGATAGGGAACCTTGGCTCTCCAGCTGTTTAAAAACTACAGCTTTAGCTTTGACTGTCTACACATGATGGGAGTTGTAGTTTTGCAACAGCTGGAGAGCCGAGGTTCCCTACCCCTGGTATAGGGGATGCACAGAGGTTGTCATCTACTATAAACACAGAGGGGCTCTCTACTATAGTAGATGCACACAAGTCCATCTATGTGGAAGACTGAACAAGGGACCATCTATAAGGAGCCAGGGCTACCCACTGAAAGAGGGCTTAAAGGGGCCAATACAGATGTGCAGTGTGTATAGAGATGAGGATGGTGCCAGAGTGAGGAGCCTAATATGTCTGTCTGGCAGATTCTGTGGATTCGTGGCTCGGAGAAGTTCTCATAATGGCCCAGGGCAGATGGAGAAGAAGATGAAAAGGGAAGAACTCCGATCAGAGGAGAAATCCCCTGTGAGTCACTACATATGTTTGCACTGTAATTTATATGTAGTACAGACCCTGTGTAGAGCTGGGTTTGTTGACAGCGTAGTGGTCGGTTGAGGGGGGGGGGGGCCCCAATTAAAAGTTTGCTATGGGGCCCAGCCATTTCTAGTTACGCCCCTGGCCTAAAGAATGTAAAAGCCTTCTTCTATTTGATACTGCTGATACAAAACTGTGGGATGAGGTCCCAAAAATTAAAGTTCAGGTGGCAAAAGTAATCAGACGAACCTCTATCCCATTTGAGGATTCTAGTCAATTGAGAGATCCCATGGATAGAAAAGCTGATGCTTGTGGGAGGCGACTACTTACACAACTAAAACAAACGTAGCAGCTACCTCTGTCGCCAGAACTTTGGCGGTTTGGTTACCAATTGGAGGTTATTTTGTCTAAAAAGACTCCACTAAAGGACGTGTTAGCCTCGCTTCCCCTTCTAAGGATGGCAACAGGGTTTCTGGCTGATGCCTCAGCTGAGTCCATCAGAGCTAGCGCAAAGATAGCTGCACTATCTAACCTAGTCCGTAGGACTCTTTGGTTAAGGTTAAGGTCCTGGTCGGGAGACACCATATCTAAGAATGAATCACTCCCCTTTAAAGGAGAATATGTCTTCGGTGCTGAATTAGACAAAATTATCGAGAGAGCAGCTGATAAAAAGAAGGGGTTCCCGGAGGAACCTAAAAATAAGAAACCACCACCCTTTCGGAAAACCCGTTTTCCTGCTAACGAATTTAAGGGGAGGGGAAAAACGGGGAGGTGGAATTTCCCCAAAGGTGGTGGAAAAGGTAGAGGTTTCTTGCTTAACCCAAACAATAGCCAATCCTCCTCTTCCAAACAGTGACGGATCTCTGGTCGGAGGAAGACTGCTGCACTTTGCCCAGGCCTGGGATCAGGTCACTACTAACCCTTGGGCTCTAAACTTAGTCCGCAGGGGCTACAAAATCGAGTTCAGCAGCTTTCCTCCGACCAGCTTCCTGATCTCAGATGCAGGTTCCCCAGACCAATACAGCCTAATTCTGAATAGAGTAAAGGACTTAGTCTCCTTAGGAGCGATAGTCCAGGTTCCAGCCTCGGAGGAAAAGCGGGGTTACTACTCCAGCCTTTTCCTTGTAAAAAAAACAGATAGCAGGTTCAGGACTATTACAAATTTAAAACACCTGAACAAATGGATTGTCTACAGATGATTCAAAATGGAGACTATAAGGTCCATAGTACCCCTGATTCCGCAAGACTCCTTCATGGCCTCAATAGACCTGAAGGATGCTTACTACCACGTCCCAATCCACCCCTGGTATAAAAAATTCCTCAGGTTTGCTGTGGTTTGGGACGGGGTAGTAAGGCACTTCCAGTTTTGTTGTCTCCCCTTTGGGATATCCTCGGCCCCGAGGATTTTTACCAAGCTGGTGGTAGAGTTGGTAGCCCATCTCAGAGGAAAGGGAATATCTCTATTCCCTTATTTAGACGACTTTCTACTGGTGGCCCAGTCAGAAGTCATCCTAAAGACCCAGCTAGTCCTGGTAATATCCTTACTCCAGCGGTTAGGTTGGATAATAAACCAGACAAAATCAGATCTATCCCCTTCCAACCAAAAAGTTTTTCTGGGAGTCCTACTAGACTCTCAAAATCAAACCTCTTTTCTTCCCTGCGAAAAACTAAATCGTATTCTGCAGGAGTTCAGCGAGTTTTGGGAGAAGAGAATGGTTCCTATCAGACTCTGCATGAAGATTCTAGGCCTCATGACATCATCCATTATCTCGGTAGCCTGGAGTCAGGCCCATACCAGAGTTTTACAAAGCCTAATTCTCTCCTCCTGGAACAAAGACCCCAAAACCCTAGACAGAAGGATCTGTCTGACTCAGGGGGTAAAGGACTCCTTTTCCTGGTGGCTCTGTCTAAAGAACTTACAGAGAGGAGTTCCTTGGATTCAGGAACCAGTAATTACCATTACTGTAGATGCCAGCGGGTCGGGTTGGGGGGCCCATTGTCTAGACTACTACACCCAGGGAAACTGGTCCCGGGAAGTAATAGCTTGCTCTTTAAATCTGAAAGAACTCCTAGCTGTCTGGTTAGCTCTGCAACATTTCCAAAGTCTCCTTGTCTGCCAACATGTGAAAATATTGTCAGACAATGTGACAACAGTAGCCTACCTACGCCACCAGGAAGGTACAAGATCCCAACCCCTCCAGAGGGTAGCAGACAATATATTTGCCTGGGCAGAAAGGTCTGTTCTTTCTATAAATGCGGTTCATCTGCGAGGCACGGAGAACATAAGGGCAGATTTCTTTAGCAGGCAGGAGATCCTTCCTGGGGAGTGGTCCCTAAATACAGAGGTATTCCAGTCCCTGGCCCTCAGGTGGGGTCTTCCCAGTGTGGACCTATTTGCCTCACGCAGGAACAACAAAGTGGAGCGCTTTTGCTCCCTCTCCAAGATAGACACCCCCTGGAGACTAGACGCCATGTCAGTACAATGGAACATGAAATTAGCCTACGCCTTTCCCCACTTCCCATTAATCCTGCAGGTTCTGAGGAAGGATCGGGACAGCTTTGCCACGGTAATCTTTGTAGGCCCCAGGTGGAAGAAGAGAGGCTGGTTTCCCCTCCTAGAGGAGATAACAGTAGACGGCCCAATATCTCTACCAATAAGACGAGATCTCCTTCTCCAGGGCCCAGTGGTATTTCCAGAGGTGGCGGGGCTCAATCTATCAGCTTGGCTCCTGAAAGGAAGGTATTAGTGAGGAAAGGACTTTCAGAAAAGGTTATTTCCACACTCTTGCTCAGTAGAAGGGGTTCAACCTCTGCTATCTATAGAAGATACTGGAAAGCCTTTTGCACCTGGTACTCTCCTAGAGTCCCAGACTTAGATAGGCCAGATATCCCGGTCTTAGATTTTTTACAAAAGGGATTAGACAACGGTTTTGAGTTTCAGTACAATAAAAGTTCAGATCTCAGCCCTCTCTTGTTTTTTTTGAAGAATCCCTTATGGAAAATAAACTTGTTGTTAGATTTGTTAAAGTGGTGGCAAGAATTAGGCCATCTCCTAGAAAAACGTTCCCGTCTTGGGACCTAAACACAGTATTGGTAGCCTTGTCAGCAGAGCCCTTTGAGCCCTTACAAACCTTACCAATTAAATTCTTTCCATTAAAGCAGCATTTTTAGATGCCATTACCACGGCAAGGAGAATAGGGGAGATCCAAGCCCTTTCATCTCCTTTTAATTATTTTACGTCATGATTATTCCTTTACTCCAAAAGTACATTCGGAGTTTCACAGAAATCATGATATAATTTTGCCTTCCTTCTGTAATTCTCCATCCAATGACAGGGAGAAGAAATTCCACTGTTTAGACGTAAGAAGGATTATTATCCATTATCTATCGGTTACAGGGCCCTGGAGAATAGATAATAATTTGTTTATACAGTATCAGGGAAAGAATAGGGGCAAAAAGGTCTCTAAAGACACAATTGCAAGATGGATTAAGCAGGCTATCACAGAAGGATACAAAGCCCAAAACCAGACAGCTCCTCCTGGCATTAGGGCGCACTCTACTCGTGGGGTCTCCTCCTCTTGGGCCGAGAAAGCAGACGCCTCTCCTGACCAAATATGCCGAGCAGCCACATGGTCAAGTATTAACACCTTCATTTATCGTACAAGTGGGGTTTCCCATTTTCACTGATAGTGAGACACCTAGGAGGCACTGCCACACTGAGGGAACCCAAGGAGCTTCCAGATTTTCTTGCCACTCTTAACCTCCCTGATTTATACCTCCCAGAATGGTACGACCTGCATCATAATATGATCTTACCTCCTCCAAGCCACAACCCACAGAGATGACCAGGTCCATCCAGCAGTGCACGGAGGAACGATCCGCCTCGTCTACCACAAAGGACAAGGAAGACACTGTGATCATCATCAGGAAATTGACAAGGGGACTTTCTTCTAACTACATTTATGGTTTCTTTTTTCTGATTCTTTTTCTCTCCAATGAGTAGCTGATGTTTAAATGCTCTCTAATTTTACACTTAAAGTAACACTGTCACCCCCATATTTAATTTTGCAATCTTTAAAAACGTTGTAAACACTCATATAGCTCTTTCCATACCTTGTTTTCATTTTTATTTATTGAAGCTGGTTGTTGAGAAATTCGTACTTTGCTGAGTTTCTGACTGTGCCACTGGGCGGGGCTTAGTCCCTGAAGCGCCACATAGCTCTGCCCAGTACATCGCCGTTGACCCCGCCCCCTTTTTGTACGTCATATGTCCCGGCCGTCGCTCACACTATCTAGTGCTCCTAGACGTAGGTGACATGCGCATCCACATCACCCTGCGTCCTGCGCGCGCGGGCCCGTCATTCGCCGTGCAGGCGCAGAAGGTGATCACCGGGTCTGCCACAGCCGAGCTGTGCGTGCGGTCGCACAGCCCGCAGATTTTTCCTGGCGCATGGTACCTCTGCGTCCTGATGCCTCCGGAGCCCTCGCTGCGGCTATGAAACTCTCCTCACAGCCAGCAGCGAGGCGCAGAGTTACTGCGCAGGCGCACTGCGGCGTCCGACTTGCACTGCGCCTGCGCCGGAAGAGTGCTGCAGTGCGCCTGCACCGGAAAAGACTGCCGCAGTGCACGGAGGAACGATCCGCCTCGTCTACCACAAAGACCAAGGAAGACACTGTAATCATCATCAGGAAATTGACAAGGGGACTTTCTTCTAACTACATTTATGGTTTCTTTTTTCTGATACTTTTTCTCTCCAATGATTAGCTGATGTTTAAATGCTTTCTAATTTTGCACTTAAAAGTGACACTGTCACCCCCATATTTGCACTGCGCCTGCGCTGGAAAAGAGTGCCGCAGTGCGCCTGCGCCGGAAAACCCAGCGTAATTCTCCTCTGCGGCCGGCCAGTCAGAATTCTGTGAGGCACAGTCACATCACCGGGTGCCCACATTCCTTTTACCTGGCAGGAGCAAAAGGATAATCTTGTAAGTGGCAAGGAACAGCATATTCATAAAGGCCAATTTCTTATAAAGTTTTCCCCAATATCCCCACACTCCTTCATAGTCAATCTACAACTTGAAACTTTCACTTTGAAACTGGGCACAAAGGTAGATAGTGGCATAGATTGATGAGAGGAAGATAAGTTTGAGGTTGATAGAAGCACATATATTAGATAGATGTAGAGAGTGAGATAGGTAAGAGATATAAGCATAGATATTATTAGATAGATAAACGCACAGATGTAAAGAGAGATAGATTGGAGATAGCTAGGATTTAGAGAGAGAAACAGAAGCATAGATTTTATATAGATATGAGGTAGATAAGATATAGATAGTAGATAGAACGTTAGATAATACATACATAGAGAGTAATGGATTAATAGAAACAAAGATATTAGAAGTATAAATATGAGGTAAATTGGAGATAGGTAGATTGGAGTTAGAGAGAAAAATATCTAGGAGATAGATAAATAGCGATCTAGATAGAAGCATATATATTACATAGATATGAGGTAGATAGAAGTGAGATAGATACGCGATTGATCGATATGAAATAGTTATAAGATATTAGATAGATAGAAGCATAGAAATGAGGATGATGGAGATAGATAGATGTATAGACATTAGATAGATAGAATCGTAGATATGAGTTACATAGGAGATCGATAGTACATAGATAGATATATAGCAGATAGAGATATTGGAGATAGAAAGCTAGATAGATAGGAGATAGATAGAGAGCTAGATTGATAGAAGATATATAGAGCGTGCTAGGAGATCGTTAGATAGAATCAGAAATATTGGAAAGATTGATGCATAGAAATTAGTTACATAGGAGATACATAGTAGAAAGAAAGATAGAGACGGTCGGAGATTGATAAATTGGTATCTAGATATATAGATAGATATAGGAGATAGACAGATAGCTAGATAGGAGATAGATCGAAGCATAGATATGAGGTAAATTTGAGAAAGTAGATAGATTGATCGATTGATAGATACAGAGATAGATAGGATATAGATATATTGATAATTAAATAGCTAACAGAGAGGTAGATAGAAGCAAAGATATGAGATAAACAGGTGATTGATCAATAAATAGTCTAGATAGATAGAGATTGATTGATAGGAGATAGATAGATAAATACATAGATAAACACGGTAGGAGATGTATCGATAGATAGATAAGAGATACATATAGACATTTATAAAGAGATAGGAAATAGAGAGGAGATAGATATATAGAAGATTAAGAGCAAGATACATTGGAGATAGATCGATAGATAGGAGATGTATAGATAACTGATAGAGAGATAGATATAAGCATAGATAGTAGATAAACATAAACATAGATATGAGGTACAAAAGAGAGATAGATAGATAGCAAAATAGATGCAGAGCAGCACTCCAATAATGTAAATGGTGCCAGCGGATTATCATGACAAAAGATTAGGTAGCTAGTTCAGAAATATATAGTCCGCAGCACATAGTAGAAACGTGAAGAAAAACTTGTGTATTTTATTCCATCATTCCATCAGTGCAATAACAAGAAAACGTCTAGTCATATGCAGTTTTTTGTTATTGCACTGATGGAATGAAATACACAAGTTTTTCTTCACGTTAATACTGTGTGCTGCAGACTATATATTTCTGAACTAGATAGATAGTTTTTAGATAGATAGGAGATGGATAGATAGATAGATAGGAGATAGATAGATCGATAGATAGATAGATCGATAGATAGATCGATAGATAATTAGGGTAGGAGATAGATAGTTAGATAGGCGATAGATAGAGAGATAGGAGATACATAGACAGGAGAGAGATAGATAGGAGATAGATTGAAGCTTAGCTAGAAGTTAGATAGGAGAGAGATATATACATACAGTAGAGAGACAGATAGGAGATAGAGAGGAGAGAGGTATATATATATATATATATATATATATATATGATAGACAAGCATAGTTATGAGGTAGATAGGAAATAGGAGATAGATAGATAGATAGATAGATAGATAGATAGATAGATAGATAGATACAATGATACAGAGATTTTTAGATTGGAGATAGAGAGGAGAGAGATAGAGGGATAGATAGATATAGAAATAGAAACATAGATATTGCATAGATAGAAGCATAAATATTAGGTAATTCGGAGATACATAAATTGATGAGAGAGAGAGAGAGATAGATAGATAGATAGATAGATAGATAGATAGATACAAATACGAAAGTCCGCAGCACACCAGCATCAGGTGAAAAAAGGTTGGTATTTATTGCATGTGGCAAAAAATAATAATAACAGAGTGGATGCAACGTTTCTGCCTTCTCACAAGGCCGTTATCAAGCATAATGAGGAGGAGCCAGTGACTTCATTAAATAAGGAAGTTAATTAGTGACATCATCGGGTCATTAAAAAGTGTAAACAAGTGATTAGAAGTATAAAATACATGATCAAAACAAACAATTCATGTTATATACAGATCTCCATCATGTGGGGAGTACAGTGTACATAGTGATCCATTGTGCTCCATAGTGATCGTGATATATAATGTCCATGCTTAATAGAATACACAGTAGTATAAAATGCAAATGTTGAGAGGTCACGGGATCCACTCACCACTGTCATAGGAAACTGTACAGAGAGGCAACTGTAGAGGGTTCGGACCAATGTGCCGGTAGATGATCAGAAAGAGAGTCATGGCGCTGGATGGCGTGGGAGGGGACGGACTGCGCAGACGCACGGTGCGCACGTCACTGTTGTTAGCCGTATCTAGGCAACCGGCTGGAAGAAGACTGGCGGAGGGACAAATGGACTGCGCAGGCTCGAGGTACGCGCGTCATAATGCTGCGTAGTACTGTTTGCCGTTTCCAGGCAACCGGCTGTAGGAAGAACAGAGGATGTGCTGGGTCCTAGGAGCTGTCAACAACACAGGTATCGCACTGGTATACGAATATGAATCGCAGGTCAGATCACTACAACCCGACTGTAATTCGCATCGTTGCTCCGTGCTTCCACAGCACTGCAGAAGGTAGGAGCTTACCCAATACGGTGGTCCTGGTCTGGCTGCTCCCATACAGGTCCCGATCTAGTACACTTAATCCTCTATATAGATTATGATTGCAATATAATAGGGAAGGAGAGGGGTTAATTATTTAACTAGATCCAGAGGCCACCGGAACCCTCACCTGTCACAAACACCATGCACATCTTTTACAGAGGTTCATTGACCGATGATCAAGCCCCAAGATGGCGGATTAACCCCTCTCCTTCCCTATTATATTGCAATCATAATCTATATAGAGGATTAAGTGTACTAGATCGGGACCTGTATGGGAGCAGCCAGACCAGGACCACCGTATTGGGTAAGCTCCTACCTTCTGCAGTGCTGTGGAAGCACGGAGCAACGATGCGAATTACAGTCGGGTTGTAGTGATCTGACCTGCGATTCATATTCGTATACCAGTGCGATACCTGTGTTGTTGACAGCTCCTAGGACCCAGCACATCCTCTGTTCTTCCTACAGCCGGTTGCCTGGAAACGGCAAACACTACTACGCAGCATTATGACGCGCGTACCTCGCGCCTGCGCAGTCCATTTCTCCCTCCGCCAGTCTTCTTCCAGCCGGTTGCCTAGATACGGCTAACAACAGTGACGTGCGCACCGTGCGTCTGCGCAGTCCGTCCCCTCCCACGCCATCCAGCGCCATGACTCTCTTTCTGATCATCTACCGGCACATTGGTCCGAACCCTCTACAGTTGCCTCTCTGTACAGTTTCCTATGACAGTGGTGAGTGGATCCCGTGACCTCTCAACATTTGCATTTTATACTACTGTGTATTCTATTAAGCATGGACATTATATATCACGATCACTATGGAGCACAATGGATCACTATGTAGCACAATGGATCACTATGTACACTGTACTCCCCACATGATGGAGATCTGTATATAACATGAATTGTTTGTTTTGATCATGTATTTTATACTTTTTAATGACCCGATGATGTCACTAATTAACTTCCTTATTTAATGAAGTCACTGGCTCCTCCTCATTATGCTTGATAACGGCCTTGTGAGAAGGCAGAAACGTTGCATCCACTCTGTTATTTTTTGCCACATGCAACAAATACCAACCTTTTTTCACCTGATGCTGGTGTGCTGCGGACTTTCGTATTTGTATCTATTGGGATCCCTAGCCAAGGGACTTACTCTGCACAGCACCCGCTGCTTGTATTTGGAAGTGCGGCCTTTCTCCTGTCTCTACCTAAATCGGCTTCTGAGCGAGCACTCCCTGAACTGAATTTCCAAGAGGACCACCACAACATGGACTCTGGTAGGTCTGAACAACCACCCCCCATGGCATATTCTTACTCTTCGTCAGAGATCACACGTATGATGGGGGAATTGGAGGATGACACTACTTATTTGCATAGACCATCACGTATAGATCTACAACGTAGATTCGAGACAGAAACTAAGAGACTTTTGAACATTCGATTACATCTATCTACCCTGGGGGAATATTTTAAAGCTGAACGCATACCGAGAGGGATGCGCATTAAACCTCAACAAACTATGTATGCACAAGACTCTGATTACCGTTCTAAATATGAAATCATTTGTAATCAATTTGCCTTGAACCTGATTCTTCTCAACATTGAGTTTTTACAGAGGGACATTAAGAATACTAAAGCCAAAGTAACCAACCTGGAAACAAGAATCAAGGACATGCTACTAGAGGATGAGTACAAAATTTTTTTTTCTAAACAGACTGCGTTTTTGGATAAGATGAAGGCCGAACTAGAAGAGACTAAATGTTTGAAATGGCATAGAGATGCCCAGGACTATGAGACAGGGAAAGTGTATTCTTGGGTAGATGGTAATTCCTTCAAGAAACCCAGAAAAAATCTTGACAACCCTTCCTCTAATGACTTTACAGGTGTGAACCAGGCCTCTAGGCATAACGTGGGTATAGAGACAGTTGTTACCTCTAATACTATTTTTTTCAGAAACACCAAGCGCCTTCGTATCCGCACCAGGAGGGGAGGCAGACGACAACACAGACATCGGCAGGACTCGCAGCCAGAACAACCAGAAAACCAAAGCCACGAAAAACCCTACGAAAGGGAAAAACAAAGCGTGGTAAATATCTCGTCTTCCTTGTTAGATGAGAATCAAATTCAATTGTTAAGGAAGGGATTAAGCTTCTGCCCTAGCCAAAAAATGAACTGGTTTAATCTTGAATTAGACTTACAGCAATTTATAAGACGCATTAAACTGAAGGTACACTTTTCAAATCAACCGAAGAGAGCAATTGAGAACACTACACGGTCAAAACCCCTGTCCCTAAGAGACTGTGGGTTGAGACTTCCTAGCGATTTCACCCCTCAGGTGGAATCTTCAGCTATAGACACCTTTGACAACCTAGTGCACAAAGATATAACAGCCTTGAAAGCTAAATTTTCTGACATTTGTTATCCTAATCTAACCACCCATGAAATAAAGGCACTTGAGGAACTATCCAATAACAACAACCTGGTAATAAAGCCAGCAGATAAGGGGGGTGCAATAGTAGTGATGGACCGTAATACTTACTTGTGTGAGGCAGAAAGGCAGCTGTCAGATACATCTGTGTATAGAGCAATGTCACATGACCCTAAGTGGGAAATAATCAAAAGAATTACTGTTTGTCTTGAGGCAGCATTCAAAGAGAATGTTATTGATTTGGATTTAAAGTCTTTCCTCACTGTACTGTTTCCTGTAACCCCTTTACTCTATCTCCTACCCAAAATCCATAAATGTACCACAAACCCTCCAGGGCGACCGATCGTGTCAGGCCGTGGATCTATCACGAGTCAGATTTCTATCTTTCTAGATCAGATTTTGAGAACCTATGCCACTAATGCCAAATCATACATCCGAGACACCAGTGATTTCCTTCTTAAAATTCAGGATTTACACATTCCATCCGACGTCCTCATTGCATCATTTGACATATGTAGTCTCTACACCTCCATCTCACATGATCGAGGGATGGCGGCGGTTGAAAAAGCACTCCAGCAATCCACTTTTTCATCAGACAGGATTTCTTTTTTCTTATCCTTACTAAACATAGTCTTGACTTGTAATTACTTTGTGTTTAACGACACTTATTACATTCAATTGAAAGGTACCGCAATGGGTACAAATGTGGCACCTACTTATGCAAACATTTTTGTGGCAGACCTGGAGGAGACGTCGGTCTATGTGTCCCACCACTTCAGCCATGTGCTGGGGTGGTGGAGATACATAGACGACGTGTTCCTGATATGGCAGGGTACACAACAGGAATTGAGTGATTTTCACATATTTCTAAATTCCATTGATGCAGACATCCAATTCACTATGTCCTCTTCAGACAAATCGATACATTTTCTAGACACACTGGTTACGATACAAAATGGGACTCTGATGACTGACCTATACACGAAAACAACAGACTGCAATACACTCCTCCATTACAGAAGCAGTCACCCCAGATCAATGGTGAAATACCTTCCATACAGTCAGATGCTTAGAGCACGAAGGATAGTCAGTGAGCCTACACATATCACACCAACTCTGGAAATGATTGCCAATAAATTCATAGATAGAGGCTACCCTACCCCTTTGGTAGAAAAACACAAAGGCACTGTTGCCAACTTAAATAGACAACATCTTTTGCACTCTACTCAGCGCACACGCTCTATAGAACGCCTACCTTTCATAACTACTTACCATCATGTTGCAGGCCACGTTGCCCAAGTACTGAAGAAACACTGGAACATTGTCCGAGACAGCTATCCCAAAATTCCCGAATTGAATCTTCCACCTTTGATGAGCTACAAAAGAGACAGGAACATTAAAGACAGACTGGTGAAAAACGACATTTCTCTCAAACCCAAACTCAGACAGACGTTTCTGAAACCTCAAAAGAAGGGATCATTCCCCTGCTGCACTTGTATTAACTGTCCCCTGATGTACAAAGGTCCTACCTTCACTCATCCCAACACGCAGAAAACGTATACATTGAAACATTATTTAACATGTAACTCAGAATACGTTGTTTATGTCCTTTGGTGCCCTTGTTTTCTCCTCTATGTGGGAGAAACAAAATGTGATTTTAAAACCCGCATTACACACCATCGCTATACTATACGCAAAAGGAGACAAGATCTTCCTGTCTCTAATCACTTTCTGGAAAAGGGACATTCAGAACGAGACTTGAAGTTTATGCTCATCGATCACGTACCTCCGCTTTCTAGAGGAGGTGATCGTTTGAGCATTCTTATGAAAAAAGAACTTTTTTGGATTCATGAGCTCCAAACACTCAAACCCCAAGGGTTAAACGTAGAATTTAAGGTAAACCCTAAGATGTGCAAATGATTTGTCTAACCCTTTGTCCCCTATACAGATCTTCTGTATTCATGTATATATGCATATATTAATTCTTTTTCTTTTCTTTTGTTTATTTAACTAGATCCAGAGGCCACCGGAACCCTCACCTGTCACAAACACCATGCACATCTTTTACAGAGGTTCATTGACCGATGATCAAGCCCCAAGATGGCGGATTAACCCCTCTCCTTCCCTATTATATTGCAATCATAATCTATATAGAGGATTAAGTGTACTAGATCGGGACCTGTATGGGAGCAGCCAGACCAGGACCACCGTATTGGGTAAGCTTCTACCTTCTGCAGTGCTGTGG
This sequence comes from Dendropsophus ebraccatus, assembly GCF_027789765.1. Lineage (NCBI taxonomy): Eukaryota > Metazoa > Chordata > Amphibia > Anura > Hylidae > Dendropsophus > Dendropsophus ebraccatus. Next base: position 97,779,231 of record NC_091456.1, read on the forward strand.
AAGCACGGAGCAACGATGCGAATTACAGTCGGGTTGTAGTGATCTGACCTGCGATTCATATTCGTATACCAGTGCGATACTTGTGTTGTTGACAGCTCCTAGGACCCAGCACATCCTCTGTTCTTCCTACAGCCGGTTGCCTGGAAACGGCAAACACTACTACGCAGCATTATGACGCGCGTACCTCGCGCCTGCGCAGTCCATTTCTCCCTCCGCCAGTCTTCTTCCAGCCGGTTGCCTAGATACGGCTAACAACAGTGACGTGCGCACCGTGCGTCTGCGCAGTCCGTCCCCTCCCACGCCATCCAGCGCCATGACTCTCTTTCTGATCATCTACCGGCACATTGGTCCGAACCCTCTACAGTTGCCTCTCTGTACAGTTTCCTATGACAGTGGTGAGTGGATCCCGTGACCTCTCAACATTTGCATTTTATACTACTGTGTATTCTATTAAGCATGGACATTATATATCACGATCACTATGGAGCACAATGGATCACTATGTACACTGTACTCCCCACATGATGGAGATCTGTATATAACATGAATTGTTTGTTTTGATCATGTATTTTATACTTCTAATCACTTGTTTACACTTTTTAATGACCCGATGATGTCACTAATTAACTTCCTTATTTAATGAAGTCACTGGCTCCTCCTCATTATGCTTGATAACGGCCTTGTGAGAAGGCAGAAACGTTGCATCCACTCTGTTATTTTTTGCCACATGCAACAAATACCAACCTTTTTTCACCTGATGCTGGTGTGCTGCGGACTTTCGTATTTGTATCTATTGGGATCCCTAGCCAAGGGACTTACTCTGCACAGCACCCGCTGCTTGTATTTGGAAGTGCGGCCTTTCTCCTGTCTCTAGATAGATAGATAGATAGATAGATAGATAGATAGATACTGTGGAGATAGATAGGAGATAGCCTTACACCATATAAGACTGTTGGATAGATAGAAAGATTGCTAGATAGGTACATAGATAGATAGTGATACACTGAATAAGATAGCAAGTTTGGACGTAGATACAAAAAGAGATAGATAGATATATAGTTTGGATATAGATGGATGTGACAGACATACACAAATCAATGCCTCTGTTGTGATTTGCATCTTAGGCTGGGTTCACACTATGTATATTTGAGGCTGTATTTGTGAGGCTGTATAGCAACCAAAACCAGGAGTGGATTGAAAACACAGAAAGGCTCTGTTCACATAATGTTGTAATTGAGTGGATGGCCATCATTTAATGGCAAATATTTGCTGTTATTTTAAAACAACGGCTGTTGTATTGAAATAATGGAAGTTATTTACTGTTATATGGCGGCCATCCACTCAATTTCAACATTGTGTGAACAGATCCTTTCTGTGTTTTCAATCCACTCCTGGTTTTGGTTGCTATGAGGACCTGACATGAGGACCAAATACAGCCTCAAATATACTGTGTGTGAACCCAGCCTAATTAATGTGTTTTATCCTTTTTAAATTATTATTATAATTTTCTGTGATATTGCTTACACAGGTTACTATTGAATTCTTTCTTTGGGCGAATAGTTTTGGATCTGTTCAAAGTTTCTCTATGTTCGTATGACATTTGTAAGTTTGTGAAAGGATTTTTTTAAATAAAAAATATATTCATATTGATAACAAAACCGTATATTATACGTATATTTATTAATTTTAAAAAGTTTCAACAATCTTCTAAATGAAACAATATACATATATGTAGAATATTGTTGAATATTGTTCATTTGCATCTTTTCAAGCTAGTAGAATCTTTGTAGCATTTTTTTTTATTTGTAGTAATTTTTAAACAATGTCATAGTTAGATAGACTCTTTTGTTGATATATTATTCGATACTTATACAGACAGAGGCATAGATATGAGGAAGAATGATAGATAGAAATATAGATAGATAAATAGATAGACTGACAGTCACGGTAGGAGATAGATAGACAGATAGATCGATACTGTGTGAGATTTGTATACAGATACATCAATAGAGTTTTTGCCAATACATAGATAGAAAGACAGACAGACACGATAGGGAGATAGATACAGAGAGAGATAAATGCATAGATAGAAGATAGATACAAGCATAGATAAGAAGTAAATAGGAGAGAGATAGATAGGTAGATAGATAGGAGATTGATACAGAGATAGATAGAATCATAGATAGAAAATAGGTAAAAACATAGATGGGAGGTGGACAGGAAAGAAATAGATAGATAGATAGATAGATAGATAGATAGATAGATAGATAGTTTAGCAGATAGACAGATAGATAGCTAGACACTGTTGAAATATTGATTGATAGATAGTTACACATGAGGGAGCAAGATAGATAGATAGAAAGAAAGAAAGATAGATAGATAGATAGATAGACACTGTTGCCGATAGATCGATGTGACAGGCATACACAAATATGTTGTTGATCATTAGAGAGATAAATAGTAGCATAGATATTCATTTATGCCTGTTGTGATTAACATCTGATTCAGTCTTTTTTAACTTTTAATTAATTATCAGTAATATTCCTTATACAGGTTAATATTGAATTTTTTCTTCTGGTCAATCGTTTATAATCTCTTCAACATTTTGAAAGAAATGTATGCTATTTGGTAGGTCTTTGGATAAGTTAAAATGGTAAAAATTATTGTCAAAATGACTAGATCTTATATTTATATACACTACCGTTCAAAAGTTTGGGGTCACATTGAAATGTCCTTATTTTTGAAGGAAAAGCACTGTACTTTTCAATGAAGATAACTTTACACTAGTCCTAACTTTAAACAAATACACTCTATATATTGCTAATGTGGTAAATGACTATTCTAGCTGCAAATGTCTGGTTTTTGGTGCAATATCTACATAGGTGTATAGAGGCCCATTTCCAGCAACTATCACTCCAGTGTTCTAATGGTACAATGTGTTTGCTCATTGGCTCAGAAGGCTAATTGATGATTAGAAAACTCTTGTGCAGTCATGTTCACACATCTGAAAACAGTCTAGCTCGTTACAGAAGCTACAAAACTGACCTTTCTTTGAGCAGATTGAGTTTCTGGAGCATCACATTTGTGGGGTCAATTAAACGCTCAAAATGGCCAGAAAAAGAGAACTGTCATCTGAAACTCGACAGTCTATTCTTGTTCTTAGAAATGAAGGCTATTCCATGCGAGAAATGACTAAGAAATTGAAGTTTTCCTACAACGGTGTGTACTACTCCCTTCAGAGGACAGCACAAACAGGCTCAAACCAGAGTAGAAAAAGAAGTGGGAGGCCGCGTTGCACAACTAAGCAAGAAGATAAGCACATTAGAGTCTCTAGTTTGAGAAACAGACACCTCACAGGTCCCCAGCTGGCATCTTCATTAAATAGTACCCGCAAAACACCAGTGTCAACATCTACAGTGAAAAGGCGGCTGCGGGATTTTGGGCTTCAGGGCAGAGTGGCAAAGAAAAAGCCATATCTGAGACTGGCCAATAAAAGAAAAAGATTAAGATGGGCAAAAGAACACAGACATTGGACAGAGAAAGACTGGAAAAAAGTGTTGTGGACGGATGAATCCAAGTTTGAGGTGTTTGGATCTCAAAGAAGAACGTTTGTGAGACGCAGAACAAATGAAAAGATGCTGGAAGAATGCCTGACGCCATCTGTTAAGCATGGTGCTGGTAAGGTGGGAGATTTGTACAGGGTAAAAGGGATTCTGAATAAGGAAGGCTATCACTCAATTTTGCAACGCCATGCCATACTCAGTGGACAGCGCTTGATTGTAGCCAATTTCATCCTACAACAGGACAATGACCCTAAACACACCTTCAAATTGTGCAAGAACTATTTACAGCAGAAGCAGGCAGCTGGTATTCTATCGGTAATGGAGTGGCCAGCGCAGTCACCAGATCTGAACCCCATTGAGCTGTTGTGGGAGCAGCTTGACCGTATGGTACGCCAGAAGTGCCCATCCAACCAATCCAACTTGTGGGAGCTGCTTCTAGAAGCGTGGGGTGCAATTTCTCCAGCTTACTTCAACGAGATTAATAGCTAGAATGCCAAAGGTGTGCAATGCTGTAATTGCTGCAAAAGGAGGATTCTTTGACAAAAGCAAAGTTTGATGTAAAAACAATGTTATTTCAAATACAAATCATTATTTCTAACCTTGTCAATGTCTTGACTCTATTTTCTATTCATTTCACAACGTATGGTGGTGAATAAGTGTGACTTTTCATGGAAAACGCTAAATTGTTTGGGTGACTTCAAACTTTTGAACGGTAGTGTATATATTTTTTTTGCAGATTTTTTTTTACAAAAATATTAAATCTATATATAAAATATTGCATATTTACATCTTTTAGAACAAGGACAAGTTTGTAGGTATGTATTATATACATATCAATCAATTGCTGACAATGGCGATGATTGCTGGATCGATCGATAGGGAGATAGATGGATAGATATACCCTGTTGTATATATTTTTGGTCGATAGTTATTTAGACAGATAGATGCATAGATATGATGGATAAAGATAGCAAGAATTAATTTATATAATATAGTAATATAGATATAAAAATCAATGGACTGCAAATAGCAACAAATAACAGGGAAGATGCACGATTTCTGTCTTATCAAAACACCATTATCAAGCAGAAATATCTTGTGAGAAGACACAAACGTTGCATCTTCCCTTTTTTATTTTTTTGGCTACTTGCTAAACATTTCAGTTCTTTTTACTCCAAGCTGGTGTGATGTGGAATTTTGCTGTATATTGACTATGATCCTGAGCCTAGGGACTTGCTCTGTTGGAACCCGCTACATTTGTTCAGAAGTGCGGCTTTTCACCTGTATCTAGATAAATAGATAGACAGTCAAGGTAGGAGATTGATAGATTGATTGATTGATTGATTGATAGATACATAGATTGATATTCACCAACTTTGCTAGATACATGGATAGATACATCAAAAGATAGGAGTAATTTAAATAGATAGGAAATACACAGTAGATAAATAAAAAGATAGATGGATAGATAGAGTGATAGATAGATAAATAGACAGATAGATCAATGCAGATTTTTTTTGATAGATAGAAAATAGATATTTAGGAGAGAGATAGATAGATCGATAGGAGATTGATAGATAGATAGGAGATAATTTTATAGAGAGATAGATAGATATACAGATAGATCAATAGAACAACATAAATTGAGATGTCAAATACAGACAGCAACAGTACTCCACAATCCTACAGCACCAACACTCCTCAAAGTATTGGTTTATTACATCGTTACAGTTGCAGATACAAATATCTAATGCTAAATTTTCATTGGAAGGTTTTCTAATGGCCGAGAGTATTAGCGTTGCAATTTGTGTCTGCAATTTATGATGGAATAAACAACTGCGTTTCCATACCTTGAAATGCGCTGCACTGTTGCTGTATAGATAAATACATACACTGTATGAGTTTATATATAATCTTTTGAAAAGAAATATCTATTGACCACTTATAGATGTGTTTAGCCTTCAACTTTTGACAGTTTTTTTTTTTTTTTTAATTTTCTAATTTACAGAATATTTGAATAGAATTCAACAATATTGGTAAGATATTTTTCTTTAATACTAATGCTTTACATGTAATGTCAATAGTGAATTTTTTTTAACAATAGGCATTAAAATTATTCATCCCCACCTTCAGCATATGTTACATGCTGGGTGCTTTATCTGCTTTAGGCCTAGTTTACATATATCCGGCGATCAAGCGGCGTTTCCCTCCGATGCAGGAGAGAAGCACCGGAGGGAAACGGATCTCTGAACTGATCCCATTGTTTTTAATGGTACAGTTCGGATGATCCGTTCTGCAACTGATGCCGCCAGATCGCCGGACAGACCGCACGCTGCATGTAGGGTTCTGACGTACGGCCCGATCGGCTATCCGGCACCACATCCACTAAAGTCAATGGAGCACCGGAGGCATGTGGTGTGCAGACTCATGCATTATGCATCGTCCGTCTTTTGCCTCCGGCGCTCCATAGTGAAGTCCCTGTCCCCCCTGTGACCCTGGCTCTGCTACAGAGTGTCCCCTTGCAGGGGGCAGCTCCCCACCTCCTCAGTACAGTTGCAGCACTATAAGGGGTAGGGAACATTGCCTCTCCAGCTGTTGTAAAACTGCAACTCTCATCATGTCTGGGGTATCCAGGCATGATGGGAGTTGTAGTTTTGCAACAGCTGGAGAGCCAGGGTTCACTACCCCTGCTATAGGGGATATCCCCAAGTCCTGCTAAGGTAGTGGGCTCTGGTGTGCTGCTGCCCCCCTACATCGATGGCCCCCTGTAATGCCCTATAGAAAAAAAAATGATGACAACTGATTATACCTTTGGCAACTGATAGAACTGATTGAAACTCTAGTTTAAAAAAAAAAACAAAAAAAAAAAACGGATAGCAAACCTGATGACAACTGATGCCTTTATGGCATCAGTTGTGACATCAGTTGTGGTCAATTTTGTTCAAAAAAACTGAAACAAATGCAACATATATATGTAAATTAGGCCTTAGAGGTTCATGTCTCCAGGATGTTCCGCAAATTGGCAAATTAGGCTATGATTACATTTTGTGATATCTTTATTATTCATGACCATTTTAAACAGAGGTGCTTAGCATGTTGATTACATAGTGCTGCCTGCTGAGTAATCTTGCCCACAGTGTATACACATAGGGGGACATGTATCAACGGGCGTACATTTTTTTCCGGCGGAAAGTGCCGATTTGCGAATAAAATATTTGCAAATCGGCACTTTCCGCCGCCTACGCTGGGGGGCGGGGAGGAGGTGTGAAGGGGCGGAACGGAGAGCGTGGACTCAGAGTCTGCGCAATTCACCATTCGTTCAGCCAAAAGATACGTCGAAAACCTACTCCAGTCCTCAGCTAGCGTAGGTTTTCAGCCATGCGCACCGGAGTGCACAGGATTTATGTAGAGGCAGTCCGCCTCTACATAAATCCCTGTGGTGCCGGAGATGCAAGGACATTTTTAAGTCCTGCGTAAAAAACGTCGGACTTAATAAATGTCCCCCATAGTGTACACTCTGGCCGTGATCCCTAGTGAGCTATTGAGAAAGTCACATGCGAGTTTGTTGTGGCTGCTATTTGTTGAATATTTTGCCTTGTAAACAATTTTTTTCACAAAATGGAGTGTGCGTCTCAAGCTTCATTGTGAGCAGCGGGGAAATCAGATGTGGGTGTGCATTGGTGCACCCATATCTGATTTCTGTGGCAGTGATTATCATCCGGACAATAAAGTAGTACGGGGCAGGAAGATCTAATTATACAATGAATATGCAAAAAACGTTACCTAAGTTTGAGATCCGCTGCATATCCCCACCATAATCATTGCTCTTCAATCTAATGTCTAATAGTGGTGTGCTCAGTGTGCTCCTTGCCACAAGATGTACGCGGTTCAAAGCTTATCTGAGCTCATTGAGTTCAGAACCTGTGTCCTACAATAGAACCCGTCGATGAGTGCATTGACCATATCTGTTTTTTGACTGTGAGTGTTCCTTTGTGTCATAGCTTATATTATACACACTGGTGTAGTGTAATGTATTTTCCAAACAAAAAGTGGTTCATTATTTGGACAGAAGACGTAATCTGCTCCTCCATTGAATATAGTCTATCGAAAGGGTGGAGATGTGCAAGTGTGACAGATTGTGCGAACTGCCATGAGCTGCAGAATGTGGGAGGTGTTTCATGTCTCAATTGCTTAGGGAGAGGCAGAAATAGTGGTTTTATTGAAACGTGTAGTATGTGTAAAGCACACCTTTTTCCACAGTCTTTTGATTTGTGTTTATTTATATAGTTTGTTTTCCCTTAAAAAAAAACATTAGGAAAGAGATGAGGAAGGACATCGGTAGCAGGATTATGAGGAAGGACATCGGGAGCAGAATTTTGATCCTCAAGCATCAAATTCCCCGTCTTCTGAGGTTAGTCAACATAAATTTTGTTAATTTAATTGTTTTAAATTTAGTTTTTTAATATTATTCTATTTTTTTTCTTTACAACAGGTTGCCACATTATATCATGAGATGAATCTAAAATTTAGTGGAGATAATAGCAATCCAGAATGTTTTCCAAATAACCCTTTACGAGACTAAAACACACAATGTGCGTTTGATTTTTTGCACTCGCATAATGGATCGCATAGGACAGTGCAACTGGTGTCGATGTGGTTTATGCCTACCAATGACCACAAATCTTGAATCAATATGTTGCCAAGAAATCGATAATGCTGCACTATATCTTACGTCATTACAATGTATCACTTAGCATGAGTTTTTTGGCATTTTTTGCCAACGTAACGACACTGTGGACGTTGTTCTGCGGTCACATGGTCCACTGCAGCATCCTCCTTCTTCAAAGAATCTCCACAGGTAAACTTTTCTAAATTTAATGTAATGAATTCTTCTCAAAGCTAACATTTTACATAGCATTTTATGTTATATACTACAGATTTTTTTATTTACAGGTTTATTTTGTCTAGGTTTTTTAATTAACTGCAACAACTAGTATTTTACAGATGCTCTTGTGTCCGTTGACCAAATCAACCCTCTACCATGGAAATATTATCAACAGTATTTGTGCAATATTGGCCGTTACGACCGATAATAGTCCCATATAATAGAAGGCAACAATCATCCAACATTGCTCATTTATTACAAACATGTCCTAACAAAGTAGTGTGATAGCATCCATGTGCTGATGGCGCTCCTTGTAGATTGCAACTATCCTCTATGGGCTGCCTCACCAGGTACCCCCCCCCCCCCCAGCGCCCCCCCCCCCTGCACTTACACGTTCGCTGCTGCAGTGTGTAAGAGTGTTGACAGCAAACTAGTTTTGACAATGCTTGTTTGCTCCTCTCTGGTGCCCTGTGTAAAATGGACTATACAGCTCCAAACATAATTAGAGACTAACACAGCTGATCTATTGTTGAGAGGTACCCTACATATAATTTTTTTTTTATTTTGGATTTTGTAGTGTACAAGGAAAACATTAACATTCAATATAATTCACAAGTAAAAATAATACTACTCAATTTACATAGAAGAAAAAAGATAATGATTTGCATAAGGATTATATCACTAATAAGTTAAAAAATATATGATGTAAACAACCAGTTTACACAAATGTAGAATTTTTATATACAAATACCAATTTTACACAAAGTTTAAAAACTTCACATTGGAAATGCACATGTAGGGATGTTTCCATCAATTTTAAGATCAGGGAGCGTTCATATGCTCGCATAAAATGTGACGTCTCACAACTGGTGTATTGACTAGGGAGTGTCAATGTCTCTGAACTGTGTTCCAGTTTATTGAAGTTTATGTCATATAATCTAAAAACTACACTTTTTTCATCAGCAATGTGTATGGCATAATTTGTGGAGTTATGACACTAGCTCAGCAAATGAAAGCCACCGAGCAGGGAGTGAGTTTTGCTGGTGCATCTAATTACCTTCTTACTACCTTTGTGCTTGTTGCAGTGGGATAGATACACACTACTACTGCTTCCCTCATCAGGTCATAGAAGCAGCTGATGAAGGGAGTAGTAGTACTAAGGAGATCACCAGCACTAAGTCCCACCCTCAGCCAGCATCCCTAATGACCAACCCCCAACCCGTTGCAGCGGTGTATGTGCGGGATGTCGACTGAAGATGGGGACCTTGATGCTAGGAAGCTCAATAGTACTACTTCTCCCCTCGTCAGCTCATAATATGAGTAGATGATTGGAGGAGTAGTGTTGCTTATGTAAGCCACTGCACCAAACAGGGAGGGAGGAGGTAGTTAGATGCAACGGCAACTCTCTTACCCCATGCTCGAGCCACTCTATTTTTGGAGAAAATGTCCTTGTTCCCCAAATTAATCCATACACATACTCCACAAATAAAGTGTTGTTTTTAGATGACATGACATAATCTCCTACATACTTTATGGAAGTACTTAGACTTATTAATGTAGTGTGTCACCTGATGTATACTCCATGCGAATTACACCTGATGTGTTGAAACAAGGTTGCAGTAAACTAATACAGCAGCTAATATTGCCTATGTACCATGTGCGGTATTACCCATACCCTGGACACCCCAATTTCCGCCTTCGCTCTCCCCTCCATTCTTTTTGTAATTAATCAGCAGACGCTGCTCTCTGCCTACATGTCCCAGAATAAATAGTGCATCAGGACGTCATATTGCTGGCCCATCTACCCGGCCACCTTATCAATATTCAACCCCCAGCCCTGTAATGCCCGCCCCTAACGCATAGCCCATATTCATAGACATCAGATGCTGAGTGCTCACACAGGACGGGAGAGATATGGGGATTATATAACTCAGAGACATCTGTCATGCACCAGCTGTCAGCGATCTGCTGTGTATTGTGAACAGAATCCCTCTGTGTCTCTCCCTCCCCTGTCCTGCACGAGCTGTCATTGATCTGATGTCTAAGGGGCCTATTCCACAGGAGCTGTAATTGTCCAAATTGGCACCGTTCTTCCCGATTTGGCAGATTATCGCTCCATGGATTATAGAGATTGTGTCATTGGCTGATCGCTCATTTCGGTTCTGACATGAAATCAGTGTTCCCCACCAGCACATCAGTACGGTAGAATAGTGGTGTGTGGTGGCGACCAACAATTTCAGCAGAACAATACATTACCTGTCTGGGCGCAGGTCTTCTTCTCCCGTTGACATTTGGCAGCATCGGATTCGGAGCGGGCCTGTCTGAACTGACAGACCGCGAAGTCAATCACTGTCCGGAACGACCGCGTTTTTTGTTTTTTTTTATGAAGAAACAGAGTGCAAATTATATCTTAATTGAAGTAAAATAAATATTTACTTGCTATCCTCTTAATCCATTTGTTATTATTTATTATGTTCAAATCAGGATATAGTTGCCCATCTATATAGGGACCAGCACCAGAGCAGTGGTCAACTTACCTGGGAGTGCTCGACTGTGGGCAGCATGACTACAGCTCCTACAGCATGCCTAGGCAACCTTGTTTTTCTAAAATACAACATCCTATCATGCCTTGCTATTCCAGACATGATGTTAGTTGTTGTATTGTAAAAGCTGGAGAGGCAAGGCTCCTACCTCTGTCCAAAATGGTTCTACCCCTGCATAGAGGAACTAAGGGGCCAGGGGCCAGGGGTCAGTGACATCTCTATTTGGAGGGCAGGAGACAAAAGCCGGAGGATGCATAAATCCTGCATTTGTGCACGGCATGGCTCTGGCGCTCCAAACAGAAATGTTCCTGCCCCTGGCCCACCAGTTCCTCTAAGCAGGGGTTGATCAAGGCATCATCCAGACAGTCTCATTGTCCAAAAATTAGATAATTTCCACAATGCGTTTCCCTACGGTGCACTTCTAATGCACCAGAGGAAATGCTACCGGATTTATGCTACATATTTGCCAACTGTTGAAAACAAAAACCTTCATAGCGTCTGCACCTATGTTCACCTGCACCATGTCCATGATTTATTTTTAATATGAAGAAATAAAGACAAAGATTTTTATCCAGTGAGTGCAACCTATTTTCCTTCTCAAGTATTATATGATCTTTATGAATGCCTCGTTTCTGTGGGTTAGCAGCACCGACTCATGCTGTTGCTTACATGCTGCAAAATTTGGGCTGGATGGGACTTGTAGTGCCACCATATTTCTTTTCATATAAAAAAAAATGTTGAAAACAAAAAATTGCTCTTACAATAAACGTGTATATTCATGACATATGAGGATTTGAAAGTAAGTACAATTTGTCTTGATTATAATTTGATCACATGTACTGGCAGCTTCATAAATATTCGCTCTGTATAGGTATTCTGTCAAATCCACTGTGGATTGTATTTTATTCATTTAGTAAATTTCTTAATATGGGTCATCTTCTTGAAACCCTATGGAATTGAATTAACACCAGTTTCAAAATGTTATTTTCCTTGATGTGTATAAATGACCCACTTATTTCATTATGGATAAACAATATTTATGAATAATCTTCTAAAAATGGTTATAAACAAATTATGTTTGATTTTTCAGAATGTACAGGAAAACAGCTTACAGATCATTTACTGGATATGTGCACGGATATTTGGGTATTGGAAATCGAAGCCCAATCCCATCATGTGCAGTGAATCTGGTACGACAAGCATTTCCTGATCCAACTGGCCAATACATGGGGTACAGGGAATGCAATGACGATCCTGCCCAATTTATGGCCTACAGTTGAATATTTAATTTATTTGTGTGTATATATATATATATATATATATATATATTTGTACCTTGGTATTTTCAATTACAGTTTGTTGAATGTTGAAGTTCCCCTTTTTTATGAGCGTCGATGGTGGTTTGTATGGTGTAAATTTAGTTATTGTGTGACATCGGATACATACTGAAGTGCATATATAGTACACTAGTATTACATTTAGTGCACCACAATCTACCACCCAGTACTGCTGGAGAGCATATACAGAACATTAGTAGCACAGGCAGTGCACCACCATCTCCCATCCATTAGAGTGCATTGATATGGGTGAAATGAGGAGTTGTTGACTACTGTACTATATTTACTGGTTTTGTGGAATGTTTCTTGTGAACAATGTCCTGTACAGTATATAGTTCTGCTCTGTAATTATACAAAACAGTATAGTGCTGTTATGTATCTTACTTTTTCTTTTCATTATCAATGTTTGGCCGGTGAATGCGGGCGGCTTGGTGCCGCCGGATCGGGCAGGATGGAACGGCAGCCCTGGAGGGCCCCAGAGACTCTGGAAAGGCCCGGGAGCCAGCAGCTACAATGGGCCTGCTCTGATCGGTCGGAGCGTCCGGAACTGGACGGACCCATAAAAAGGAGCCCGGCAGAGACCAGCTAACATGGCGACAGGACGCCGGCACCTCGTGGCGCTGCTATTTCCATACGGACGCACTTTTTACACCTTGCTGCAACCTTCTATAAGGTAGCTTTTGCTTTACTACCCACTCCAGCTGCATGGTCAGGACGGTCATTGCTTGTGCAATATGGCTTATGGTGAAGTATTTATTTGCCTTATCCACCTCTGCTTTTACCTTCAGCTCAACTGCCCCCTCCTTTCCTCCCCTCTGAGCAGAAGATTTTGACTTGAAGAGGGCCTCTGAATTATCTCCCTTGCAGGCCAGCTGCCTGGGTAATCCTTTCCTGAGAAGAAGTCTCTCCGAAGTGGAGCTATATCTCTGCAGTTTCTGAAGACTTATTTGCTTTGAGAACAAAGTACATATACTACTGACTAACTTGAGCTTTTCAACTGCCTCTAACAAACAGAGAATTCACACTGGAAAACAGGTTCTATTACAGCAGATGTCATTTTCTTGAGTGGTTGCTGTTTTAGTTATATATATATATACATTCCGAGTGGTATTATTTTCTGCAGTGCTCAAAGATCCAGCTGCCTGTCTCCCCAGTGTGGAGAGCTAAATACATGGACTATTGACCAAATTTCACTGTCCTTTTGCTTTATAATATCAGAGAATGCACACAGGAAAACAGGTTTTATCATAACAAATGTTTATTTCCTTGAATGGTAGCTGTCTTATCCATACTTATATATAGATTCTGAGTGGTGTCACTATCTGTAGCACTTAAAAATCTAACTGCTTGTGTTTTCAGCTCTGAGTGCAAAATACATGGATTATTGACCAACTAGGTCCTCTACGCTGCCACACAGTATCAGAGAATTCACACAGGAGAATAATGCCACCAATAAGGTGTTAAGAGTTGAATTTCTGCGATACGGTTCTTAATACCGATGGAGGGCGCCCAGTTTGGTTGTTGATATCTTAAAGGGGTTATCCAGCGTGGGGGCACTTTTTGGGGGGGACCGGGGAGGAGGTGGTTGAAATAAAAGACGTCCACTCACATCCCCAGTTCCAGCGGCGGGTCACTCATCGCGGCGCACCGGTTCCCGGCCACTTCCTGGTGTCTGACGCCGCACGAGACGCTACGTCTCAGGGCCGCTCAGTGCAGGAGGCGGGATCCGTTTGAAGTCCGCTCGGATCCTGCCTACTTTACTGAGTGGCTGAGCGGCCCTGAGACGTAGCGTCTCGGGCGGCGTCAGACACCAGGAAGTGGCCGGGAACCGGGGATCGGAGCGCCAGGATGGGTCCCCCCAAAAAAGTGCCCCCACGCTGGATAACCCCTTTAATCTATATTACTTGTACATATAATTCTTAGCAAGGAGGGCTCTTGGTCAGTACCTTTTTTTTTTGCCTATCTTTGTTTGCTATTGTATAATATGTCTACTAAGTCAATGAATCGGAGGGGTGGTAACCAGGGGGGGAAATAATAGCTCAAACTCACCCAGATTGGAGAAATATCTAAAAACTTATTGTTTTTCTTTGATAACCCTAAAGAGGTTAGGTCCTGCCTAGATGGGGAGGGACTGGAGTGAGTGAGTGTCTTTCTTTGTATCAGATGTTAAATAAGTAATTTAAGCCAGCTACAACTATAATTATGCTTATGTTTTATGTATTCTTAGGCAGGGGCAGGGATTGGGGCAGGCGGGAGGCGTGGCATAGGTGAGGGTTGTGGGAATTTCTGCTCACAACAGTAGGGGGGTAGGGTGGAGGGGTGGCTGGGGGGAGAGGCGTGGCGGTCCCCGAGAGAGGGAGGAAGTGGGTTTTTTTTTGTTTTGTTTCCCCCCCCCCTCTTTTCCTAAATGGCAGGTCATACTAGGTTATTAAGCTGGCATGTCCGAGGAATGGCAGATAGAGTAAAGAGAGCGGTAATTACTGAGGTTATAAATAAACACCTACCTGCTATAGTCATACTTCTAGAAACATAACCAGTAAAACTGTTAGCTCTATTAAAAGGAAATGGGTGAAATTAGAGTTCCACTCTTTTGGCTCTTCCTATTCTTCTGGCATTTCGGTATTTATTCATAATAAGATTAACTTTACTATTACCCACAGTAAGGTGGATGATAAGGGACGGTTTATATTTCTTCATGGTAAATTGGATGGAAATAATATTGTTCTAGCATGCATTTACATTGCTCCCCCTTTTAGGAATGATGTGCTCTTAACATTGGTCCAGTTCCTGAAACATACTTTCTATGATGCTCTGTTTATTGTTGGAGATTTTAATTGTGTAATGAATAAGGCGAGGGACAAGAAGTACTCTGGCTTGGGGCAGCGTCCAGGTGGATCCCCTCTTCAAATATTCTGTTCTGAGATGGGATGGTTTGACGCGTGGCGCTGCCTCTATCCGGATAAAAATTTGTTTACCTGTTACAGTACCTCTTATGATGCAGCGTCGAGAATCGATCTGGTTCTCTGTAATAATATGGTTTTGAAGTTGGTAAACATAGGTTGTGGAACAGAGACCGTTGGTCCACTCCCATATAGAGTTAATCCTTATTGGTTGTCTGTTATTAACTGTGATGAGTTTATGAAAAATGAGCTTGAGGTCTTTTGGAAGATTAATAAAAACTCTGCACATCTTTTGGTTGTGTGGGACACCCTGAAGGCTTTTTTGAGGGGTGTACTATTCAAGCAAATTTGCTGGAAAAATAAATCCTTTTCCCAAAAGGAATCAGAACTCTTGAGGGGGGTGGAGGTGGCTGCTCAGAAATATGATCAAACCCTACAGCAGGATGATTGGTAAGGGTTGCAGTCTGCTCAGAAGAAATACTCCGAGTTCCTTAAGGAAAAGGTACAACATAAACAATTCTTCCAGGGTCAGAGGAGGTATGTTGAAGGAGGCAAACCGAATAAAATACTAGCTAATATTTTTAAAGACCAAAGAAAATAGAGATATAACTAGTATAAGGGGGAGGGATGGTCACCTAGTAACGGGTAAGGTAGAGATAGAAAAGGAGTTTTTGAATTTCTTTACCTCATTACATAGATCGGGCAGTTCGGCCAGGGAGAAAGGGATTAATGACTTTTTGAGTTCTCTGGATCTTCCAGCTCTCCAGCAGGACTCTCGTGATATGTTAGATCGTGACATCTCTTTTAAGGAGCTGGAAGAGGCATTAAAATCTATTTCTGGAAATTCCTCCCCGGGCAGTGATGGTCTTCCTTTCCAGATTTACAGAAATTTCTCTAGCTCTCTCCTTGCCATGCTGCTTGAGGTTTTTAATGAATCCTGTAAGAGAGGGAAACTTCTGCTTTCTATGAGGGAAGCACAGATAATTGTTATGAGCAAAAAGGGAAAAGATCTTTCTGAAATGGGGTCATACCGTCCCATTTCTCTACTTAACACAGATGTTAAATTATTTGCCAGAATTATAGCCAGGAGATTGACTGGTGTGATTCGAACCTTAATTGGCCCTGAGCAAGGGGTTTTTATTCCAGGTCGTACTGTACATGAAAATGTTTTAAGAGTATTTACCAATATCCAACATGGGGTCCCGGGTTCCCGCTTCATCCTGTCCCTGGATGCCACTAAGGCGTTTGACAGGGTGGAGTGGGATTTTCTCTGGGCGACTTTAGATAAGATGGGGCTAGGCCCTCGGTTGGTGGGTTGGATTCGTACCCTATATGATTCCCCCTTGCGAGATTGTCTATTAATGGTCGGGTGTCAGAATCTTTTCCTTTGAGCAGAGGTACTCGTCAGGGGTGTCCCCTCCCTCCTTTTATTATTTGCTATTTATATTGAAACTCTGGCAGCATGGGTCCGGCAGCGCTCTGAATTTAGAGGCTTCGGGATGGAAGGAGCGGAAAGTAAAATCCTTTTATATGCGGATGATCTGTTATTGTTTGTAGTGGATCCTGTTAACACTATTCCCAGTATAATTACTTTACTGGAAGGATTTGCAGCCTTATCAGGATTTGAGGTGAATTGGAGTAACTCATGTCTTTTACCTATAGATGAGGAGAATGGCGCCCCTATAGGAGAGTTGCGTATTTTAAAAATGTCAGACCCCCTTGAGTACTTGGGTATCAAGCTTACCTCTAAAGGAGGCTCCTATATGACCGCCAATCTGATTCCTTTTATGAATGGATTGAATAATCGAATTGCCATTTGGAAAAAGCTTCCATTGACCATGGCTGACCGGATTGCTATAATAAAAATGGTTGTCCTCCCTCAGCTCTTATTTTATTTTGGCTCTTCTCCCATCTGGATTGGTGGTCTTATTTGGGGAAGGAAACGGGTTCGCCTGAAATATTCGGTATTTAGCACTCACAAAGAGGAAGGAGGTCACTTAGCACGCATCACATGGGGTGGAGAGGAAACCTTTTTTCAATATTGGGTTAGACACTTTAAATTCGAGGATCTGTTTGGATTATTGGAGTCAGGTAATCTGGGCTCAGTTCGAACTGACCTGACATTATGTCACTTGGTAAATAGGGTATGGGAGGAGACTAGAAAATTAGCACTAGATCAGGGGTATTTCAGTTGCAACCCAATCTGGGGGAATGTAAACCTCCCAGAATTTGGGAGAATTTACAACAATCAATTTTGGATTAATAGAAAACTTTTGTATTTGTCGCAGCTATTTTTGAATGGGGAAATTCGTCATTTTGATGATCTTAGTAAGGATTTTGCACTGGATGGGAAACACGTGCTGGCTGCACGTTAACTAAGGAATTTTTTAGGCCCACTAAGAGCAAGGTACTATTAATTTTGCAAGGTACGGGATCCAATACCGAGAAAAGTTTATATTTTATTTATAGGTATATAACACTAAATTCACAATATGAACATGGGCACAGATTTGCTTACCGATCCAGATGGGAAAAGGAGCTAGGCCTTCTAAGTGAGGACACTTGGAGCAATATAATCAGTAATGTACAAAAGGTTTCACTCTCAGGGGGTCACAGGTTGATTCAATTTAGGATTTTGCATGCATCGTACTATTCCCCATTACTGTTTTCTCGTATGGGAGGAAGAAATGACTCCTCTTGTCCGAGATGCCAGGAGGAATGTGCGGGCCTGGTCATATGTTTTGGGGGTGCCGTGCTCTAGGCAAATACTGGGAGGGGATTTTTCATTTCTTGGAGACGAAGTTTAACTGTACTATCTTTCGTTCCCCAGAGATAGTATTAGGAGATTCACCTAATGTGAGAGATGATATTATAAGAGGTCTGATTATTAAATGTTTGATTTATGCTAGACTAGTTATTCTAAGGAACTGGATAGCCCCTAGGGCCCCAACATCTACTGAATGGGAAAACCTGATAAACCAAGTTTATCAATATAAAAGGATTTGGTATTCTGGAAAGGTAGCTAGAGGGAGGGGGAGGTTCCAACGTCTTTGGAAAAATTGGCAAGTGACACCTGATATATAAACATTGTTTATTTAATTATTTTGAAGGATAATTTGTTTATTTTTATTAATTTTTTTTTTTAAATTCATTTATTTTTCTCTCTCCTCTCAGAAGGGCAGCCACGCCTGGGGTTGGGGGGTAGGGGTTGGGAGGACGGGGTTGTGTACATTTTTTCTGTGTAAATGGAGTGTTTGTTTTTGCTATATGGCTATGCTTGTGCCAAGGGATCTGGATACTGATGCTGTTGTGGGTTTGATAAGTTTTTGGGCCGTGGCGGTTGTTGGTGCTTGTGTTTGAAATGTACACGCTGTTCGAGTTTGTGTTTGTACTTGAATTTCTTTTGTAAAATATTTTTGTTTCTTTTTTGTGAAGTTGTAGAAATAAAGATTTGAATTAAAAAAGGTAGCACTGTATGTATGTAGGTATATATATATAAATATATACATATATATATGTAAATATATGTATACTATATATATATCACATTGTGATATTTATTAATGTGTAAGTTTGTGAATTTTGCAAATTGTAAGCAAATAAAAGAACTTTATAATAAAAATAATTTTAAACAAACTTTTAGTATAATTATTTTATCAATGTATTCATATATAATGCTAGGTTCCCACTATATATTAACAAAGGTTTTTCTTTAGAGAACTCTAAAATTTGTCTATAATCACAAACATAGTGACTAGAAAGTTAGGAGCATAGGCCAATTAAAATAAATACTTACCATTATACACTAAGACACTGGTGGTGTAGGTGGTCCTCGAAATTGGCGATACTGATGTTGAATAAGATCTTCTTTTAAAGGCCTTTCCTTATTTGCGATGTGATGTGGCACACTTTGTGCTCTGGATGTCTGGATGTATGAGTGAACCATTAGCTAACCTCAAAACATCTTTGAAAATAATAGAAACGAAACTGATGTCCATTTTTTCATAGATGTTTCTAATAGTCCAACAACTATTTGCTTTCGTCCACACTACACTTGTTCTTTTAGTGCCTACTGCTTCAGATTGGCTGTTGGGGACTTCGACAACTGCTTGGTCCAGCCCGACATTATAGTTGTGGGTTAGGGCTGCAAGCCTTGTCCTTGCCTCCATCCCATCAATGCCGAAATGGATTCGTTTTGTCCTATACTTTAGTGCTAAGCTGTGAAAGTTTTCTAAGCTTCCGGTGTGACAATAATGAATCAGATGTGGCAAATCCTTCAGTATTTGATTGTTGTTCACTATTTTCTCGAAATTTTTATATGGAGGTGTCTCTTTTTGAAGCCAAAAGATGTTTCTTTCACCATCTAATGGACCATGTTCACAAGCAGAATATAAATCTCCCTCCCACGCATGATTGTTGATGACATGATTGAGAACAGAAAACCATTTTTCCTTTAACAATTGTTCGTTTCTTTGGCAGGTTTGTACACTCCACCAAAAGTGAAAAGTAATAGGCTCTATCCAGGAAGAAAGTTCTTTGCAATATTTGAGTTTGCTTGCCACATTTAATTATTTTTTTAAGAGACTTGGCGTAATGCCACATGTCGAATTGATGCACAATGTTAGGAAGTTCAGTCCGAATTATTTTTCGTACTCCAATGTGTCTATCAGATGTGAATATCTCAATTTTATAGCCATGATTAATGATTCTTTGTAGTACATTTTTAAAACCTAATTTTTCCATTGCTACCGATGACGTTGCTTGTGTAATTTGTATAATTTCATAATCAATGATTTTTTCCGATACATTGTCCATAACTGTGTAAACGCAGTATTTTGTGTTATGGCCAGGCGTATCACACTGGCCGTCACCAGAGACACAAAGTCGTTTATGCATGATTTGGGAGGAAACGTTTTCTTGTTCTTCTATCCATGATTTGTCAATAGCAGGGAAAAGGAATTTGTTTTGTAAACGGTAGTAGGATTTTTCCGAAATTGATCTCAGATCCATAATGTTTAAAAACTCATTGATTTTGGTGAAATCTTGGCCGCTGCACAATATGGAACTAGCTAGTAGATTACCGGCCTTGTAACCACCACTGCTTGATTGGCTTTCAAAAATCAGGAATTTGTGGCCACCATGACATTTTCCTTTAATTTTTAAAAAAGAACCTTCTTTTATTTTCTAAAAAGAACTAACCATGAATGTGCCGTTTGGGTCCAGCTGACATTTGACCTTATACAATAGGTTGTCAAAGCACTTTTCAAAAATAATGTATTTTGTGTAATTAACAATTTCTTGCTCTGAACAATATTCTGCTCTTATACAAGGTAGAGTTTGGATTTCAAGTTGGGAATCTATTGTACTATCTGTATCAGGGTCATATACAGATTCTACTCTTTTCTTTTTTCTTTGTGAGCGATTAATGTTTGTCTCCTCACAACTGCTGATAGAGCTGGTAGATGCTTCACTCTCAAATATTGGCAATGCATTCAAATTTGGGCTGACATTCCTATATGTGGAATTAGTAGGCCGATCTAGTAACATTTGTTGTTCTTCATTTGTAACATCAGGGGTTGAGGTAGTAGGTGTTAATTTTTTATCAAAACATATAGAATTCACTAAAGTATAATCAGTTTGTGTGGAGACTGTAGAATATTTTTAGATTAACAACAGGTACACTTGATTCCTCTGAACCTGACTGGGAAATATTTGTAGGTGGTGGATTTGTTCGCTTTCTTCTGGTTGACCTATCCTTTTTTAGTGTTTCAGGAATAATTTCTACCCCTTCTGCTACACCTTTAAAAAGTGTTGGGATAGCATCTGGGCGTAAATTACGCCCACTCCCAGCTCCTAAAAAACAGTCATCTGTGAAGTGCTCAGAGCACAAAAGGTATTTTCTTTTTAGGTGTCCACGTAAAGAAAGAATGGAGAGGGCACTCACCCTATGGTGTGATCTTCTTTATTGTAACGTAGTGGTTAAAGCTTAACAGGACATATGCGGGCTTCTTGCGGGACGCCAGGCACCTGGGAAATAGGTTACAGCTGGTTCGCGCTTGCGCGCTTCGTCAGACCTCGCCTCTCCTGTCCGTACTGGGTTTAAAAACATGCCCCCGATGACGTACAGCAGTAGGCGTTACATTCTGAATAAAAACAAATATGAATCTCTTAATACAAGCAAATGCTTAGATGAACATATTCAGTTCAATCTTGTCGTTTAAACCTATATCGGCTTGCGCTTTTGTTCTAAGTATAAGTCGGGCTTCTTTTTGCAACAATATTTTGTTTGTATCTTGCCCGGCTTTATTGAACACACGCTCTAAGCCTACAAACTTCAGACATTTTGTGTTCCCTCCGTGGGTTTCATTTACGTGTTTTATTAGTTTTGTGGCTCCTTTTTCTGTCCTGCAGGAATATATATGTTCATAGAATCTTCTATTAAGGTTTCTTATGGTTTTACCTATATAGTGGACACCGCATTCACATACTATCGCGTAAACTACTCCCTTAGTCTTGCAACAAATGAAGTCTGTGATATCGCAGGTATAGCCCCCTAAAGTTACAGTTTTTGTGGTTAGGCATTGTTCACACCACTTGCAATTTCCGCATTTGTACATACCTTTGGGGGCGATGTTTTTTAACCATGACTGGTTTTTCTTTTTTTCTTTAAACCTGCTGTGCACTAGCATATCTTTTAAATTTTTGCATCTTTTAAAGGTTACTATGGGTTTTTCCGAATAGATTTGTGAAAGGACCTCATCTTTTTCTATAAGATACCAGTTTTTATGGATAGTTTCACGTATTTTATCCGCTAAGGGGCAGAATTTAAAGGCAAAGGCAAACCTGGAGTGTACCTTAGACATTTTTTTATACTTTTTATTATTTTTTAGTAATTCATTTCTCTGTTTTTTAAAAGCTCTGTTTTTTGCTACCTCTAAATCTGCCCTCGAATACCCTCTCTGAGCTAAACGGGATGTGAGCTCATTCGCTTTTTCCTGAAATGACTCATCTGTTCCATTTATCCGTCTTAGCCGTAGATATTGGCCGTATGGAATGGCCGATTTTACGTGTGTAGGGTGGTAGCTTCCATAGTGGAGCAGGGTATTTGAGGCCGTAGGCTTACGGTAGCTTACTGTTGTTATAGTATCGTTTTTTATTTGGACCAGAACGTCTAGAAACTCAGTCTCTTTGCTATCTATTTTACTAGTGAACGACATGTTGTATTCATTACTATTAAGATAGCATACAAACTCAGTGAACAGTTCTTTAGTGCCTGTCCAGATTATGAAAATGTCGTCTACAAAACGCAGGTAACATTTCATAAATCTGGAGTAGGGGTTTTTTATACTGAAAATGTTTTCACGCTCAAAACCGGCCAGGAATAGGTTCGCCAGGGTACATGCGACCGGCGTCCCCATCGCTGTACCGCTGCGTTGCCTATACCACTTGTCGTTAAAGACAAAATTGTTATTCTCCAGGACAAATAATAAGCCGTCGCAAACAAAATCACATAAATCTGTACTTACTTCAGTTTTTTCAAGGAGCTTACGGATGGTGTCTACCCCTAATTTCTGGGGGATTTTTGTATACAGGCTTTCGACATCGATGGTAGCCAGGTATGCTCCTTCCTGCCATCCGATGTCGTTTATTGCCGTTAAAAAGTCATTAGTATCTTTGATCAATGCTGGTATTTCGTTCAGTAGCGGGCGCAGTAGCCAATCTAAATATTGAGAAAGGGGCTCTGTGACTGATCCTATCCCGGAGACTATGGGTCTTCCGGGAGGAGCTATTAGTGTTTTATGGATTTTCGGAACGAAATACCAGCATGGATCTTTTGGCATACTAGGAAGAAGTTTTTCTGCTTTTTTGCGGGACAGGATACCCTTTTCTACATGTCTCCGTAAGAACGTTTGGAGTTTGTTTTTTACTTTTTGTATCGGGTTTTCTTTTAACATTTCATAATTTTCATGGTCGCTTAGCTGTCGTGTGGCTTCCTGTAGGTAGTAATTTTTACTCATGATCACAGCGTTGCCCCCCTTGTCCGCTTTTTTTATAATTATTTCATCATTATTTTTCAACCATTTTAGGGCTGCAACATCTTTTGCAGTAAGATTTTTTGGAGGATTAGGGTATATTAAGGCCTTCAGGTCCTCTAGGACCTTGAAGCGAAACAGATCTAAATTGCTCCCTGCTTGGACCGGGGGGGTAAAGCTGGATTTTACGCCACCTGAAAAAAATGGTGAAATACAGTCAACATTAGAATTCTCCACATCTTGACCTGCTAAAGCTAGAAGATTTTTTAGACATTCTGCATCTTCTTCTGTGTTTGCTCCCGCTAAACTAAAACCCAGTTTTTCTGACGTTATAGGGATTTCTCCCTCTAGGTCAGGAATTGGGTTCTCTATCCCCTGTGCAAAAAACCTCCTCAGATTTAATTTGCGTATGGATTTATGTAGATCAATTTCAAAGTTTACTAAATCAAAGGGTTCCGCCACACAGTAATTTAAACCTTTATTTAACAAGTCTATTACTTCTTTGCTTAGTTCCTCATCAGTTAAATTCACTACCGTCGGTGGGTCATTTAATCTTTCTTCCACGTTACTTGTTTTTTCCTCACTACTGTCTCTTTGTTGACTTCTGTTCTTTCTTCTACCTCTCCTGGTTTTTTTCCCTCTCCTAAAGGGATCTGTTGATTTCCCTGACTTTGTAGATTTTCTTGTTCACTTTGTCTTTTATCCTGGTTTTTTGCATGTACTGGACCCGGTGGAGTGTTTTTTCTTGTATGTTTGTTATACTTCGGATTTTCATCAGTGGAGGACGATTCTGATTCTGTAGTCCAAAAATCTGTAGTCTTTTTTCTTTTTTGAAGGTTAGTTATCTTTTCATTTCCTTGTGGTGGTTTTCCCTTATTATATGTTTTTTTGCTTTTATAAACACTGCGTCTTCTTTCATAATGTGTATTACGTATGAATGCTCTTCCTGTTTCATAGTCTGTTTTGTCCCTTATAAATTTGTCTTTTTTCTGCTCCTTTATTTCTTTTTGTAGACTAGATAGCTTAGTGTCCAGTTTTTTAATAAAGGTATTAAAGTCTTTTTCTGTGGATCTTGTACGTAGTTCCATCCTAGCTTTACATAGTTCCTCTGTGATGTTTTCATACTCTTTTTCATTTTGACGCAAGACCAAAGTGAGCAGGTTCATAGCGTGTCTTTGATGGAGTTCATCCCAGTCTCTAATAAAATCCTCATCATTAGTGAATTGGGACACTTCCTTATAGGAGCGGAGCCCTCTAGGAGCCCGTTCACATTGGGCATACGATCTCAGGGAGGTTACAGTCCAAAATGCCCTCAGTTCTTTTTCTGCTAGTTGCTGAATTTTAAATTCTAGTTTTTTTCGGCTCATAGCTTTTATAGCTTCTTTTGCATCACAGCTTGTAAAGTAGGTGCTGGCGTCCGCCCGTCCTTCATTTACTGTATTAGTGTCGGTATTTCCCGAGACATCCATGTCACTCTCATTATTTTTGTCTTCTCGGATACTTAATGCGCCTCTCTCTGCCATAATGGTGGCTCAGGTGTGCTCAGGTGTGATGCAGAAAAAGCTACAATGTCTATGCATAAACAACAAGAAAGTAGACACCGGCACTACCGCTGGAGAGGTAGACAATGCGCCGTATCCCGTCGGGGACGACACTATAAAGGAGCCAAAACTCCTATGACCACTGGTTGGTGCTCACTCTCTTAGCTAGCAAAGACAGCAATAATAATCCACGTAAAGAAAGAATGGAGAGGGCACTCACCCTATGGTGTGATCTTCTTTATTGTAACGTAGTGGTTAAAGCTTAACAGGACATATGCGGGCTTCTTGCAGGACGCCAGGCACCTGGGAAATGGGTTAGGGCCCTATTCCACTGGACGATTATCGTTTGCATATCATTAACGATTAACGATCGCAAACGACCACTATTGCGAAAGACCTGAAAACGTTCACTCATTTCCATTGAACGATAATCGTTACTTATGATCGTAATTGCGATCGTTTTTTCTTCGCTATTTATTCGCTATTGCATTCGTATCTATTGCGAACGACCGAACGATGTCTTATTCAACGCGAACGATTTGCGAACGAGCAACGATAAAAATAGGTCCAGGTCTTATAAAGCGATCAACGATTTCTCGTTCGGTCGTTAATCGTTAACTGCATTTCAACCGAACGATTATCGTTTAGATTCGAACGATTTAACGATAATCTGAACGATAATCGTCCAGTGGAATAGGGCCCTTACAGCTGGTTCGCGCTTGCGCGCTTCGTCAGACCTCGCCTCTCCTGTCCGTACTGGGTTTAAAAACATGCCCCCGATGACGTACAGCAGTAGGCGTTACATTCTGAATAAAAACAAATATGAATCTCTTAATACAAGCAAATGCTTAGATGAACATATTCAGTTCAATCTTGTCGTTTAAACCTATATCGGCTTGCGCTTTTGTTCTAAGTATAAGTCGGGCTTCTTTTTGCAACAATATTTTGTTTGTATCTTGCCCGGCTTTATTGAACACACGCTCTAAGCCTACAAACTTCAGACATTTTGTGTTCCCTCCGTGGGTTTCATTTACGTGTTTTATTAGTTTTGTGGCTCCTTTTTCTGTCCTGCAGGAATATATATGTTCATAGAATCTTCTATTAAGGTTTCTTATGGTTTTACCTATATAGTGGACACCGCATTCACATACTATCGCGTAAACTACTCCCTTAGTCTTGCAACAAATGAAGTCTGTGATATCGCAGGTATAGCCCCCTAAAGTTACAGTTTTTGTGGTTAGGCATTGTTCACACCACTTGCAATTTCCGCATTTGTACATACCTTTGGGGGCGATGTTTTTTAACCATGACTGGTTTTTCTTTTTTTCTTTAAACCTGCTGTGCACTAGCATATCTTTTAAATTTTTGCATCTTTTAAAGGTTACTATGGGTTTTTCCGAATAGATTTGTGAAAGGACCTCATCTTTTTCTATAAGATACCAGTTTTTATGGATAGTTTCACGTATTTTATCCGCTAAGGGGCAGAATTTAAAGGCAAAGGCAAACCTGGAGTGTACCTTAGACATTTTTTTATACTTTTTATTATTTTGGCGAACCTATTCCTGGCCGGTTTTGAGCGTGAAAACATTTTCAGTATAAAAAACCCCTACTCCAGATTTATGAAATGTTACCTGCGTTTTGTAGACGACATTTTCATAATCTGGACAGGCACTAAAGAACTGTTCACTGAGTTTGTATGCTATCTTAATAGTAATGAATACAACATGTCGTTCACTAGTAAAATAGATAGCAAAGAGACTGAGTTTCTAGACGTTCTGGTCCAAATAAAAAACGATACTATAACAACAGTAAGCTACCGTAAGCCTACGGCCTCAAATACCCTGCTCCACTATGGAAGCTACCACCCTACACACGTAAAATCGGCCATTCCATACAGCCAATATCTACGGCTAAGACGGATAAATGGAACAGATGAGTCATTTCAGGAAAAAGCGAATGAGCTCACATCCCGTTTAGCTCAGAGAGGGTATTCGAGGGCAGATTTAGAGGTAGCAAAAAACAGAGCTTTTAAAAAACAGAGAAATGAATTACTAAAAAATAATAAAAAGTATAAAAAAATGTCTAAGGTACACTCCAGGTTTGCCTTTGCCTTTAAATTCTGCCCCTTAGCGGATAAAATACGTGAAACTATCCATAAAAACTGGTATCTTATAGAAAAAGATGAGGTCCTTTCACAAATCTATTCGGAAAAACCCATAGTAACCTTTAAAAGATGCAAAAATTTAAAAGATATGCTAGTGCACAGCAGGTTTAAAGAAAAAAAGAAAAACCAGTCATGGTTAAAAAACATCGCCCCCAAAGGTATGTACAAATGCGGAAATTGCAAGTGGTGTGAACAATGCCTAACCACAAAAACTGTAACTTTAGGGGGCTATACCTGCGATATCACAGACTTCATTTGTTGCAAGACTAAGGGAGTAGTTTACGCGATAGTATGTGAATGCGGTGTCCACTATATAGGTAAAACCATAAGAAACCTTAATAGAAGATTCTATGAACATATATATTCCTGCAGGACAGAAAAAGGAGCCACAAAACTAATAAAACACGTAAATGAAACCCACGGAGGGAACACAAAATGTCTGAAGTTTGTAGGCTTAGAGCGTGTGTTCAATAAAGCCGGGCAAGATACAAACAAAATATTGTTGCAAAAAGAAGCCCGACTTATACTTAGAACAAAAGCGCAAGCCGATATAGGTTTAAACGACAAGATTGAACTGAATATGTTCATCTAAGCATTTGCTTGTATTAAGAGATTCATATTTGTTTTTATTCAGAATGTAACGCCTACTGCTGTACGTCATCGGGGGCATGTTTTTAAACCCAGTACGGACAGGAGAGGCGAGGTCTGACGAAGCGCGCAAGCGCGAACCAGCTGTAACCTATTTCCCAGGTGCCTGGCGTCCTGCAAGAAGCCCGCATATGTCCTGTTAAGCTTTAACCACTACGTTACAATAAAGAAGATCACACCATAGGGTGAGTGCCCTCTCCATTCTTTCTTTACGTGGATTATTATTGCTGTCTTTGCTAGCTAAGAGAGTGAGCACCAACCAGTGGTCATAGGAGTTTTGGCTCCTTTATAGTGTCGTCCCCGACGGGATACGGCGCATTGTCTACCTCTCCAGCGGTAGTGCCGGTGTCTACTTTCTTGTTGTTTATGCATAGACATTGTAGCTTTTTCTGCATCACACCTGAGCACACCTGAGCCACCATTATGGCAGAGAGAGGCGCATTAAGTATCCGAGAAGACAAAAATAATGAGAGTGACATGGATGTCTCGGGAAATACCGACACTAATACAGTAAATGAAGGACGGGCGGACGCCAGCACCTACTTTACAAGCTGTGATGCAAAAGAAGCTATAAAAGCTATGAGCCGAAAAAAACTAGAATTTAAAATTCAGCAACTAGCAGAAAAAGAACTGAGGGCATTTTGGACTGTAACCTCCCTGAGATCGTATGCCCAATGTGAACGGGCTCCTAGAGGGCTCCGCTCCTATAAGGAAGTGTCCCAATTCACTAATGATGAGGATTTTATTAGAGACTGGGATGAACTCCATCAAAGACACGCTATGAACCTGCTCACTTTGGTCTTGCGTCAAAATTAAAAAGAGTATGAAAACATCACAGAGGAACTATGTAAAGCTAGGATGGAACTACGTACAAGATCCACAGAAAAAGACTTTAATACCTTTATTAAAAAACTGGACACTAAGCTATCTAGTCTACAAAAAGAAATAAAGGAGCAGAAAAAAGACAAATTTATAAGGGACAAAACAGACTATGAAACAGGAAGAGCATTCATACGTAATACACATTATGAAAGAAGACGCAGTGTTTATAAAAGCAAAAAAACATATAATAAGGGAAAACCACCACAAGGAAATGAAAAGATAACTAACCTTCAAAAAAGAAAAAAGACTACAGATTTTTGGACTACAGAATCAGAATCGTCCTCCACTGATGAAAATCCGAAGTATAACAAACATACAAGAAAAAACACTCCACCGGGTCCAGTACATGCAAAAAACCAGGATAAAAGACAAAGTGAACAAGAAAATCTACAAAGTCAGGGAAATCAACAGATCCCTTTAGGAGAGGGGAAAAAAACCAGGAGAGGTAGAAGAAAGAACAGAAGTCAACAAAGAGACAGTAGTGAGGAAAAAACAAGTAACGTGGAAGAAAGATTAAATGACCCACCGACGGTAGTGAATTTAACTGATGAGGAACTAAGCAAAGAAGTAATAGACTTGTTAAATAAAGGTTTAAATTACTGTGTGGCGGAACCCTTTGATTTAGTAAACTTTGAAATTGATCTACATAAATCCATACGCAAATTAAATCTGAGGAGGTTTTTTGCACAGGGGATAGAGAACCCAATTCCTGACCTAGAGGGAGAAATCCCTATAACGTCAGAAAAACTGGGTTTTAGTTTAGCGGGAGCAAACACAGAAGAAGATGCAGAATGTCTAAAAAATCTTCTAGCTTTAGCAGGTCAAGATGTGGAGAATTCTAATGTTGACTGTATTTCACCATTTTTTTCAGGTGGCGTAAAATCCAGCTTTACCCCCCCGGTCCAAGCAGGGAGCAATTTAGATCTGTTTCGCTTCAAGGTCCTAGAGGACCTGAAGGCCTTAATATACCCTAATCCTCCAAAAAATCTTACTGCAAAAGATGTTGCAGCCCTAAAATGGTTGAAAAATAATGATGAAATAATTATAAAAAAAGCGGACAAGGGGGGCAACGCTGTGATCATGAGTAAAAATTACTACCTACAGGAAGCCACACGACAGCTAAGCGACCATGAAAATTATGAAATGTTAAAAGAAAACCCGATACAAAAAGTAAAAAACAAACTCCAAACGTTCTTACGGAGACATGTAGAAAAGGGTATCCTGTCCCGCAAAAAAGCAGAAAAACTTCTTCCTAGTATGCCAAAAGATCCATGCTGGTATTTCGTTCCGAAAATCCATAAAACACTAATAGCTCCTCCCGGAAGACCCATAGTCTCCGGGATAGGATCAGTCACAGAGCCCCTTTCTCAATATTTAGATTGGCTACTGCGCCCGCTACTGAACGAAATACCAGCATTGATCAAAGATACTAATGACTTTTTAACGGCAATAAACGACATCGGATGGCAGGAAGGAGCATACCTGGCTACCATCGATGTCGAAAGCCTGTATACAAAAATCCCCCAGAAATTAGGGGTAGACACCATCCGTAAGCTCCTTGAAAAAACTGAAGTAAGTACAGATTTATGTGATTTTGTTTGCGACGGCTTATTATTTGTCCTGGAGAATAACAATTTTGTCTTTAACGACAAGTGGTATAGGCAACGCAGCGGTACAGCGATGGGGACGCCGGTCGCATGTACCCTGGCGAACCTATTCCTGGCCGGTTTTGAGCGTGAAAACATTTTCAGTATAAAAAACCCCTACTCCAGATTTATGAAATGTTACCTGCGTTTTGTAGACGACATTTTCATAATCTGGACAGGCACTAAAGAACTGTTCACTGAGTTTGTATGCTATCTTAATAGTAATGAATACAACATGTCGTTCACTAGTAAAATAGATAGCAAAGAGACTGAGTTTCTAGACGTTCTGGTCCAAATAAAAAACGATACTATAACAACAGTAAGCTACCGTAAGCCTACGGCCTCAAATACCCTGCTCCACTATGGAAGCTACCACCCTACACACGTAAAATCGGCCATTCCATACGGCCAATATCTACGGCTAAGACGGATAAATGGAACAGATGAGTCATTTCAGGAAAAAGCGAATGAGCTCACATCCCGTTTAGCTCAGAGAGGGTATTCGAGGGCAGATTTAGAGGTAGCAAAAAACAGAGCTTTTAAAAAACAGAGAAATGAATTACTAAAAAATAATAAAAAGTATAAAAAAATGTCTAAGGTACACTCCAGGTTTGCCTTTGCCTTTAAATTCTGCCCCTTAGCGGATAAAATACGTGAAACTATCCATAAAAACTGGTATCTTATAGAAAAAGATGAGGTCCTTTCACAAATCTATTCGGAAAAACCCATAGTAACCTTTAAAAGATGCAAAAATTTAAAAGATATGCTAGTGCACAGCAGGTTTAAAGAAAAAAAGAAAAACCAGTCATGGTTAAAAAACATCGCCCCCAAAGGTATGTACAAATGCGGAAATTGCAAGTGGTGTGAACAATGCCTAACCACAAAAACTGTAACTTTAGGGGGCTATACCTGCGATATCACAGACTTCATTTGTTGCAAGACTAAGGGAGTAGTTTACGCGATAGTATGTGAATGCGGTGTCCACTATATAGGTAAAACCATAAGAAACCTTAATAGAAGATTCTATGAACATATATATTCCTGCAGGACAGAAAAAGGAGCCACAAAACTAATAAAACACGTAAATGAAACCCACGGAGGGAACACAAAATGTCTGAAGTTTGTAGGCTTAGAGCGTGTGTTCAATAAAGCCGGGCAAGATACAAACAAAATATTGTTGCAAAAAGAAGCCCGACTTATACTTAGAACAAAAGCGCAAGCCGATATAGGTTTAAACGACAAGATTGAACTGAATATGTTCATCTAAGCATTTGCTTGTATTAAGAGATTCATATTTGTTTTTATTCAGAATGTAACGCCTACTGCTGTACGTCATCGGGGGCATGTTTTTAAACCCAGTACGGACAGGAGAGGCGAGGTCTGACGAAGCGCGCAAGCGCGAACCAGCTGTAACCTATTTCCCAGGTGCCTGGCGTCCTGCAAGAAGCCCGCATATGTCCTGTTAAGCTTTAACCACTACGTTACAATAAAGAAGATCACACCATAGGGTGAGTGCCCTCTCCATTCTTTCTTTACGTGGATTATTATTGCTGTCTTTGCTAGCTAAGAGAGTGAGCACCAACCAGTGGTCATAGGAGTTTTGGCTCCTTTATAGTGTCGTCCCCGACGGGATACGGCGCTGTCAGCGCGGACAAACACAACCAGACAGTGGGCCCTGATCTGATCCCACCCACTGTCCCTGCCTAATTGCCTCAGTCGACCCTAGGCGGTCGCGGACAACCACGAAGACGTTCCCTGTACTGAATACGTGGAACACAAAACACGACAGACGGACAAAACACAATAAGGAGTAGTAAACAAGCCAGGTCAAACCACACGGACAACGCAGTACAGAATCGGCAAGCAAAGAATAGTCACAGGTCAGGCGGAGGGTCAAGAACACGAGAAGGCAAGCAGAAAGGGATATAGGGCAGGGAACGCTGGGAAGGAGCAGGGGAGCTGGGACTAGACGAACTAATAGCCAGCAACTACCAGCTGGCTATCACTTTACTTTATACTGAACCAGGAGCCTGGACCAGACACTGATTGGTCCAGTCTCCTGATCCAGCAATCTCTGCAGCTGCGGTGCTGCAGACCAAGTGGCAGAGCGATCTGCCACTCAGCCTGCACGAGCCGCATCAGCTGCGCTGGCCGGCCAGCTGACTGACTGTCACGTGAGCCCGCGGCGTCCCCGGTTACTAGGGACGCCGTCGGGTCTCCGTGACGTCACTCTGCTCCGGCGGGCGGAGCTCCGGCGCGTACTCGAGCCGGCCGCCGGAGCAGAGGCCGGGGAAGACGCCGCAGGAGCCAGGTCAGGTGAGTTCCTGACATTACCCCCCCCTCTTATGAGGGGCCTCAGGACCCTTATCCACTGGACCGGGTTTAGACGGATTCTGGGTATGATATCGTCGGATTAACTGAGGAGCGTGTATATCTCTAACTGCCACCCATGTACGCTCCTCTGGTCCAAAACCCTTCCAGTGGACTAAGTATTGTAACGAACCCTGCACCCACCGAGAGTTTAGAATTCTCTCTACCTCATACTCCAGTTCACCCTGGACGACTAGTGGAGCAGGAGGAGGTGACGGAAACACCGGTGGCACATATTTTTTCAGCAAGGCTTTATGAAAAACAGAATGAATCCTTAGGGACGATGGTAGTTTAAGCCTGAAAGTTACTGGGTTAATAACCTCCATGATCATGTATGGCCCAATGTATTTGGGTGCCAGTTTTCCTGATTGGACTCTCAATTTCAGGTTTTTTGTTGAGAGCCAGACTTTTTCACCTACAACGTATTGATGGCCAGATATGCGTCTTCTGTTAGCGAATTTTTGGTAGGACTCTTGGGCTTTAACCAAGCTCTGATGAGCTTGGGCCCAAACTGTGCACAGTTTAGAAAAGATTGTCTCAGCTGAGGGATTGACAGACTCTGCAGAGTGAACGGACGAATACCTGGGATTGAAACCATAATTACAAAAAAAAGGTGACATATTAGTAGAACGTTGTTCATGATTGTTGATAGCAAATTCAGCCAGAGGAATGAAATCTCGCCATTTATCCTGCGTATCAGCTATGAAACATCTCAGGAATTGTTCCAAAGACTGGTTGGTTCTCTCAGTTTGCCCATTCGTCTGAGGATGGAAAGCCGACGAGAAGGACAAAGAGATTCCCAGCTTCCCACAGAACTCCCTCCAGAATTTGGCCACAAACTGGACACCTCTGTCGGAAACAACATTCTCCGGGACACCATGCAACCGTAGAATATGACCGATAAACAACGTGGCCAACAAACGAGCACTAGGGAGTTTACGCAGTGGAATAAGGTGACACATTTTGGAGAATCGATCCACCACTACCCAAATGACAGTCTTACCCCTAGATACTGGTAAGTCGGTAATAAAGTCCATCGATATATGTGTCCAAGGTCTCGCAGGAACCGGCAAGGGATGTAACAATCCCTCCGGTGGCCTACGGGGAACCTTGGACCTAGCACAGACCTCACACGCTTCAACAAAAGATTTAACATCTCGGGCCCAAGTTGGCCACCAGAAATGGCGCGAGAGCAAGTATTTAGTGCCTGCTATCCCTGGATGTCCTGCCAAAACGGAACTATGGATTTCCTCCAGGACCCGGAGGCGAAGGTTCGGCGGCACAAATAGGAGGGAGTCAGGAGTGTTATGGGGGGCTAAATCCTGAGACTCAGCAACAAGAGTAACCAAGTCCGGTTGTAGGACGGATACCACAACCCCTGGTTTCAAGATCGTATCGACCTGTTTCTCAGGAATGTTCCCGGAATCAAAACTGCGAGAGAGGGCATCAGCCTTAATATTACGAGAGCCAGGTCGATATGTGATCTCAAAGTCAAACCTAGTAAAGAACAGGGCCCATCGGGCCTGACGTGGAGAGAGTCGTTTGGCGGTATCCAGATAAATGAGATTCTTATGATCCGTCAACACTGTGACTCTATGTTTGGCACCTTCCAAGAAATGCCTCCACTCATCAAATGCCATCTTAATAGCCAATAATTCTCTATTCCCAATATCGTAGTTGCGTTCCGCTTGGGAGAACTTCCTCGAGAAGTACGCAACTGGCCGAAGATGGGTAAGAGTGTCAGTTCCCTGGGATAAAACTGCTCCCACACCCACCTCGGATGCGTCCACCTCAACAATAAAAGGGCGCTCGAAGTCGGGCTGGGCCAGTACTGGAGCTTCTGAAAAACATTGCCGAAGGATGTCAAATGCCTGGATTGCCTCTGTGGACCAGTGTACCAGATTCGCCCCTTTCCTGGTAAGATCTGTGAGGGGTTTAGCTATAACTGAGAACCCCTTGATAAATTTCCGGTAATAATTAGCGAAACCCAAAAACCTTTGTAAGGCCTTCAGGTTACTGGGTCGTTCCCATTTTACAATAGCCGCTACTTTAAGGGGATCCATACCAAAAGAATTGGGGGTGATGTTATAACCCAAAAACGAGACCTCCTGGATACCGAATTGGCACTTTGACACCTTGGCGTAAAGATTATTTTGTCTCAGAAGCTCCATTACCGTGCGGACCTGCTTTACGTGGGAAGACCAATCTGAGGAGAAGATCAAAATGTCATCAAGGTAGACAACAAGAAAACGTCCAAGGTGCTCACGGAAGATATCATTAACAAAGTGTTGGAAGACCGCCGGGGCATTGCATAACCCAAAGGGCATAACGAGATATTCGAAATGGCCCTCTGGGGTATTGAATGCGGTCTTCCACTCGTCACCTTCCCTGATTCTGATTAAATTATAAGCCCCCCGTAAGTCAACCTTGGAAAACCATTTAGCGCCCACAATTTGATTAAACAAGTCTGGAATCAACGGTAGGGGGTGTTGGTTTTTAACAGTGATCTTGTTTAGTTCCCGGTAATCGATACAAGGCCGGAGACCCCCATCCTTTTTGCCTACAAAAAAGAAGCCAGCACCCATGGGAGAAGAAGAAGGACGTATGTGGCCTTTGCGTAAACTGTCCTTTATATATTCTCGCATGGCTTCTCTTTCAGGGCAGGACAAATTGAATATTCGACCTCGGGGGTATCTGGAACCGGGAACTAAATCAATGGCGCAATCATACCGTCTATGGGGTGGCAACCCGTCCACTGCTTTTTCATCAAATACATCTGAATAATCCAACAAGAATTCGGGAATCTCTCCCTCCGCCGGGGAACACCCTGCAAGGGAAACCGCAATACAATGTGATGCACACCCAGGCCCCCACCGCACAAGTTCCCTATTGGACCAATCGAAGACCGGGTTATGAGCCTCCAGCCAGGGTAACCCCAGGATAACATCAGATGACAGGTTATGCATAACAAGAAAATCCAGACTTTCAATATGGACAGACCCTACTTTAACCTCCATGGAGGGGGTCCTATACCGTACATCACCCTGGGAAAAGGGAGCAGAGTCTGCTCCAGTGACACCAACTGGACGCTGGAGCAGCAAGGGACATACCTCTAAACCTGAAAAAAACATGGGGTTAATGAAATTTGCTGAGGATCCAGAATCGATCTGGGCATACCCACTAATACATTTACCTCCCAACACCAAGGAAATGGGCAACAACAGCTTATTTTTGAAGGATACCTGAGCGCCTGAGAGACCCCCTCGATAATCTCTCAGGCGTTGAAGTTTTCCGTCGAAGACCTCGGCTTGTTGGGACACTGCCGAACCTGGTGTCCTGTCTTCCCACAGTAAAAGCACAGCCTATTCTGCAGGCGATGGGCTCGTCGGGCCTTGGCATCGGCGGAGTCTACCTGCATCGGCTCCTCGAAAGGGGGTGAGACAGGAAGGGGAGGTTTGGAGAACGGAATAGGAGAGATAGGGGTTTTGTGATGGTCAGGAGTACCCCTCTCCCTTTGTCGATCCCTTAATCTACGGTCAACTCTGATCGCTAGTGTCATGCTCTCTTCGAGCGAGTCGGGAGTGGGGTATGCTACCAGCATGTCCTTCAGTCGGTCACTAAGGCCCTCCCGAAACTGAAACCGGAGGGCTGGGTCGTTCCACGTGGAGAGACAGCTCCACTGCCGGAACTCAGAACAGTACTCTTCCACTGGACGGCGACCCTGTCTTAACCCAGTTAGCTGACGTTCGGCATTGGCTGCACAGTCCGGGTCATCATACAGCAATCCCAGTGAACAAAAGAACTGGTCGGTGGTCCTTAGGTTAGGAGAGTCAGGGGGTAGAGAAAAAGCCCATTCTTGCGGGGGTCCTTGGAGGAGGGACATGATAATACCCACTCTCTGGGTCTCATCTCCTGAGGAGCGTGGCCGTAACCTAAAAAACAACTTGCACCCCTCCCGAAAAGTACGGAATTTACTACGGTCCCCCGAAAACTTGTCAGGGAGCTGGACGGGTGGTTCGGGAGGTAATGGGGAGGTTACGGTGAGCTGTCGTGATGTCGTCTCCTGATCCTGGACTCTCATAGCAAGTTCCTGGACCATGGTGTTAAGTTGCTGCATTTGGTCCACGATATTTGACATGGCGGTCCTGTCGTCCATGGGGCAATGGGCAGTATAGGGCTGGCTATTCTGTCAGCGCGGACAAACACAACCAGACAGTGGGCCCTGATCTGATCCCACCCACTGTCCCTGCCTAATTGCCTCAGTCGACCCTAGGCGGTCGCGGACAACCACGAAGACGTTCCCTGTACTGAATACGTGGAACACAAAACACGACAGACGGACAAAACACAATAAGGAGTAGTAAACAAGCCAGGTCAAACCACACGGACAACGCAGTACAGAATCGGCAAGCAAAGAATAGTCACAGGTCAGGCGGAGGGTCAAGAACACGAGAAGGCAAGCAGAAAGGGATATAGGGCAGGGAACGCTGGGAAGGAGCAGGGGAGCTGGGACTAGACGAACTAATAGCCAGCAACTACCAGCTGGCTATCACTTTACTTTATACTGAACCAGGAGCCTGGACCAGACACTGATTGGTCCAGTCTCCTGATCCAGCAATCTCTGCAGCTGCGGTGCTGCAGACCAAGTGGCAGAGCGATCTGCCACTCAGCCTGCACGAGCCGCATCAGCTGCGCTGGCCGGCCAGCTGACTGACTGTCACGTGAGCCCGCGGCGTCCCCGGTTACTAGGGACGCCGTCGGGTCTCCGTGACGTCACTCTGCTCCGGCGGGCGGAGCTCCGGCGCGTACTCGAGCCGGCCGCCGGAGCAGAGGCCGGGGAAGACGCCGCAGGAGCCAGGTCAGGTGAGTTTCTGACAGGCGCATTGTCTACCTCTCCAGCGGTAGTGCCGGTGTCTACTTTCTTGTTGTTTCTTTTTAGGTGCTCTTGAGCTATTCTCATCGCCATTGCCATTGCCATCTATGTCTTTGAAAATTTGACCAGTATTACTTAGCCATTTAATGTTGTACTTTTAGGAAAGCAATGAAAACTTATAATCTTCCCTTTACCGGTACGGCCGGATGTGTTATGACAATACGAAACCAGGCAAGTAGGCATTTTATATTTTGTTTTCCTAAAAAATAAAAAGAGAAGATTTTTTTTCAATTTCAATAAATAATACAGGCTAGTACGAGTCAGTACACACAATCTAACACCAACAAAAAACTTCTACCATCATACTAGATCTCTTGTGTGATCTGTTTGCCATTTGAAGTAGTTATTGTTCTAAAATATGATTTTCTACTGTGTGTATGCAGTAAACTTGCACCACCTCTTCCACACCCTATTCATCATTTGTAATGTGCCTTGCAGAATCACTCCTATTCGTCTCATATCAGAAAACTGCACAGTGCAGTTTTCACGCAGGTGATGAACAGGGGAAGACCTGCATGGAGCAATAGAAATGATGAATAGGGTGCGGAGGAGCAACAGATAGGTGGTGCAAGTTTACTGTACTTAAAGTGTCACTGTTGTGAATTTTTTTTTTGCAGAAATCAATAGTCCAGGCGATTTTAAGAAACTTTGTAATTGGGTTTATTATCCGAAAAATGCATTTTTATCATGAAAAAGCAGTTTGAAGCTCTCCCCCCTGTCTTCATTGTTCTCCTATGGAGAGAGCTAAAGAAAAGACCAAAACAGGACAACAAAGAGTTAATCTACAAATCCCTCACGGGATATCTCCTGTGACAGTCACCAGTGACCTGTCTGAGCTCGGATTACAGCTGTCATCCAGCTCCGTGCCTGTAATCCTCTGTTATCTGCTTTCTGCTGCCGGCTAACTCCCTCCTTCCTCCTCCCCCCTCCCCTCTCCCTAGAGCAGACAGGGTACGTCTCCTGCAACAAGTCACAATTTTCAGATTTTTCAGAGTGGATGAAAAAGAGGAAGGAGGGGGGGACCTGGGAAAAGGCTTTTTACATGCAGATAATGGCAGATTTGGCTAATAAACCCAATTACAAAGTTTCTTAAAATCGCCTGGACTATTGATTTCTGCAACAAAAAAAAAAATACGACAGTGACTCTTTAATTTTGAAGGCAGGGCAGATGGACGCAGAGGCTTTGCATTCCTTTGGCACAGACACTGTAGGTCTCGCCAATGTGACACAGGGCTGCAAGAATCACTGCACCACCTTCCAAACGCACACCATGACATATCTTTGTTTTGCAAAATATATCATATATATATATATATACACACATATTTATATATACATATTTATATATACAGTGCCTACAAGTAGTATTCAACCCCCTGCAGGTTTAGCAGGTTTGATAAGTTGCAAATAAGTTAGAGCCTTCAAACTTCAAACAAGACCAGGATTTATAAACAGATGCATAAATATTACAAACCAAAAAGTTACGTCGCTCAGTTAAAGCGTAACTGTCATGTTTTTTTTATTGCAGAAACCAGTAGTATAAGCGATTTTAAGAAACTCTGTAATAGGTTTCATCAGCCAAAAAAGCCTCCTTCTGTACTCAAGAAGCAATCTCCCAGCCTCCCCCCCTGACTTCTTATCTGTGCATTATCAGGCAAACACGTCTTCATTACAGAGAAGCCAGTGAAGACGGGCTCTGATCTCTCCATTGTAAGCCTATGAAGGGGGGAGGGGCTGAGGGAGATGAGGGAGCAGGAAGAGGTGACATGAAGGTCAGCTGTTTGTAGACTCTCTGGGCACCTAAACCGCAGGATTCAGGTGTCAGAAAGGTCAGTGCTTGTCTATGAACTTACTGAGAGAAGATTGCAGGGTGTTGTGCTGTGCAGAAATCCTCTGTGCTCAGTCACTCCTAACAGCCCCTCCCCTCTCCATAGCCACATAATGGAGACAGAAATCCTGCTTCATTTGATGTGAGGGGGGAGGCTGGTAGATTGCTTTTTCAGTCCAGAAGAAAACTCTTTTAGTACATAAAACCTATTACAGAGTTTCTTAAAATCGCTTGTACTGTTGATATTTAATGTTTTCAGAAAAATGGCCCTGAAATGACAGTTACGCTTTAAATTAGTCAATTATTATTCAACCCCTAGGTTTAATATTCTGTGGAAAAACTCTTGTTTGCAATTAAAGCTAATAATCATCTTTTATAAGACCTGATCAGGCCGCCACAGGTCTCTGGAGTTATCTTGGCCCACTCCTCCATGCAGATCTTCTCCAAGTTATCTAGGTTCTTTGGGTGTCTCATGTGGACTTTAATCTTGAGCTCCTTCCACAAGTTTTCAATTGGGTTAAGGTCAGGAGACTGACTAGGCCACTGCAACACCTTGATTTTTCCCCTCTTGAAACAGGCCTTGGTTTTCTTGGATGTGTGCTTTGGGCCGTTGTCTTGTTGGAAGATGAAATGACGACCCATCTTAAGATCCTTGATGGAGGAGCGGAGGTTCTTGGGCAAAATCTCCAGGTAGGCTGTGCAATCCATCTTCCCATGGATGCGGACCAGATGGCCAGGCACCTTGGCTGAGAAGCAGCCCCACAGCATGATGCTGCCACCACCATGCTTGACTGTAGGGATGGTATTCTTGGGGTCGTATGCAGTGCCATCCAGTCGCCAAACGTCACGTGTGTGGTTGGCACCAAAGATCTCGATCTTGGTCTCATCAGACCAGAGAACCTTGAACCAGTCTGTCTCAGAGTCCTCCAAGTGATCAGGAGCAAACTGTAGACAAGCCTTGACATGACGCTTTGAAAGTAAAGGTACCTTACGGGCTCGTCTGGAACGGAGACCATTGCGGTAGAGTACGTTACTTATGGTATTGACTGAAACCAATGTCCCCACTGCAATGAGATCTTCCCGGAGCTCCTTCCTTGTTGTCCTTAGGTCAGCCTTGATTCTTTGGACAAGCCTGGCCTCGGCACGGGAGTAAACTTTCAAAGGCTGTCCAGGCCGTGGAAGGCTAACAGTAGTTCCATAAGCCTTCCACTTCCGGATGACGCTCCCAACAGTGGAGACAGGTAGGCCCAACTCCTTGGAAAGGGTTTTGTATCCCTTGCCAGCCTTGTGACCCTCCACCATCTTGTCTCTGATGGCCTTGGAATGCTCCTTTGTCTTTCCCATGTGACCATGTATGAGTGCTGTTCACAAGTTTGGGGAGGGTCTTAAATAGTCAGAAAAGGCGGGAAAAACAGATAATTAATCCAAACACGTGAAGCTCATTGTTCTTTGTGCCTGAACTACTTCTTAATACTTTAGGGGAACCAAACAGAATTCTGGTGGTTTGAGGGGTTGAATAATAATTGACCCTCTGAATAAACTTTTCACAATTTAAAAAAACAATAAACAAAGAAATAACATTATTTTTTGCTGCAGAGCATTTCACACTTCCAGGCTGATCTACAGTCCAAATGTCACAATGCCAAGTTAATTCTGAATGTGTAAACCTGCTAAATCTGCAAGGGGTTGAATACTACTTGTAGGCACTGTATATATATATACAGCCTCATCAAAGGAAAAAAATACTCTTCCAGACTGCATTAAGACAATTTTTGAGCTACAATAAGCTTTGTTACGCCTTGAAGCAATCCTATATGCAGAGGCCGATCCGGGTGATCAGGACAGGTGTCACATTGGAAAATGGTGTCCTTCCTTATCCCCCTATTATCGCACACTCTGCGCTTCTTCTGGGGTCTCCTATTTTCCAGTGTGGGGGACGTCCCTGTACGATACGGGGTCCTTCACATCCAGGAGAGCTGGGTCAGCTCCATGGCTGCTAAATATAAGGGCTTTATCACTGTGTCTGATATTTAGTGAATGTGCCACAAGCTACAGTAGCTCGGGCAGCAAGAGAACGGAAGAGGGGGTGCTGGTATAAAAGTTTTCCCTGTACCGGTGATAACCTTTATCCAGCAGTGGGAAGACCAGTTACAAAACGATCTTCCCACTAACTTCAAGGATATGGGGGGGGGGGGGGATGGTGGTGAAGGATTCCGTTGTCCCTTCATTTATACACTCTAAGGGTACTTGCACCCTGCGGAATGGCAAAGAAGATAACCCTTCGTGCATTCCGCTGCTGGCACCCTGATGCAGGGGTGCGTCTCTGCTAGTTTCACATACTCCTTTTTGTGCACGGGTGAATTCCGGCCTGTGTCCAAAGAACGAACGTGTTCATTCTTTGGACGGACGACGGAATCCTCCCGAGCATAGAATGTAGTCTGTGAATGTAGCATCAATCTGCCGGCGGGTGCCAGCTGCGGAATGCACGAAGGGTTATCCTTCGCCATTCCACAGTGTGCACCTACAAAAAATCTGTAAGTGTACCCTGAGGTACCCTCACAGAGTTGGTAGTTTTTAGCGCCATACCGTTATCTCTTATGTCAGGTAGTGTTTTTTTTTTTTTTACAATAAGCAAAAATATTACTATACAAAAAAAGGAGCTGCTGATAAATGGTGCACTTATGTCCGGCACTTATCAGCAGACAGTGGCGTTAGGATATAGGGGTGAAAAAAAATCTCCTACGCCAAAAAGGAGGAGTTGCTGATCAGCGGCACCGTTACATGCAATGCTGATCAGCAATCATCGGCTTTAGGCCAGATTAAAAAAAATAAAGAAAGAAAGAAACTGATCAGTATATAATATACACTGATTAGCCACTTGGGGGCACTAGAGTGAAGCTGCTGAAGATTTTGGAAGACTGAAGACACAAAGAGGTGAAGTTTTATGCCAAAGAACTGACGTCACACGGAACTTATCCGAGCACAAGGATGCCATGGACCGCCGGTCTTAACTCCGGACGTGGGGATAAAGTTAGTATTATGCACCTACATTATACACCTGTTCTGTACCCCTCAGCTACATAGCTGAGGGGTACATAACCTGCCGGGGACACTTTTATAAGTGTTTGATCACCGTGATGGGCCAGCCGGTACTGGCCGGCCCATCACGACGTTCTTGGGGGTGCTACCGGAGCCATATTTTTGAAAAACAAAATCGCCATTGCCTTCACTGTTATCCTGCAGTGGGAAGATATGTTCCCAAACAATCTTCCCCCTAACTGGGGCAGGTCATCCTAGTGGCTGGTTTTGGGTGTCCCTTCCTACATAAACTCTAAGGGTACATGCACAAACTTGAATGGCAAACGATAACTGTTTGTGCATTCCGCAGCTTGCACCCACCGTTGAACTGATGGAGGGGCGTCTCTGTTCTTGTCACACTCCATGCTATGCACGGGCGGATTCCAACCTCTGTCCAAAGAATGGACGTGTTCATTATTTTGTTGGACAACGGAATCCACCCCTGCTTTGAATGGAGTCAATGACCTTGTCGTACACGCCCGCGCCCGCATCTGTCGGCCGGTGGATGCGAGCTGTCAAATGCACGAAGGCTTATCCTTCCATTCCGCATTGTGCACATACCCTAAATCTGTAAGTGTACCCTGAGGTACTCTAAAAAAAAGTTCCATCAATTTTACGCCATACCCCGATATTCAAAAGGTATTTGCGGAAAAGACGTGTCTGGGAGGAAGCATACGCTATGCTACCCCCAAACTTCACTGGATAATGAGAAATGATGAAAAAAGAATCGCCCCATACAGACTCACTGGCTTGTTTTTGTGTTGGAGACAATAATAGCGTATGCCTCTGCCACTAATAACACCCTGGTGGCCATCTGTATGTGGGGTGTAGTATATGGGGTAGTGTAGTGTAAAACTTTATTTCATATAGTGAATAGCCATTGTTTTGTTGACCTGAAAAGCTATTTTCAGTTGCTATTGGATGATCTGTGTAGATCAGCTTATAGCAGTAATTGTGTGTGTGTGTGTGTGTGTGTGTGTGTTAAACAACCCGCCCTTGCCGACAAGCAGGGATGGCCTGCTATACATTACAGCAGGCCATCTTCTCCCATCGCAATGTCTTTACACACAGCAATCAGTGAAATATCTGGGGTAAATGTACATTAATAATGGAACAATAATTAAATATAAAAAAAAATAAAAACATATATATATACGTATATATATATATATATATATATATATATATATATATATACAAGTAAATATAGGTTTTATATGCATTATTTTACTATTATATGGAGTTTAGTTTGCAAAATTATCTTATTGCTTTCTGGAAGGCTTATCTTCTCACTGGAAATGGAAGTTATGGTGCATTTACACAGATAGATTTATCTGACAGATTTTTGAAGCCAAAGCCAGGAACAGAGTATAAACAGGGTGCAGGTCATAAAGGAAAGACTAAGATTCCCTGTCTTTTCAAGTCCATTCCGGACTTTGGCTTCCAAAATTGGTCAGATAAATCTGCCTGTGTAAACGCACCATCACTCCTTCACACCCTCTTCATCAATCGGAATGCCAATAGTAGATTTACTCCTGTCTAAACATTGCAACATGTTCAGTATTCACATAGGTGGGGAATAGGATAGAATCTGTCTGAAGCATTCCTAATGATGAGGAAGGTGGGGCGGATAGATGTAGAGGTTGTGTTAGCCTAATGCATACATAACCTTAGCACCGGCTTTTGCACACAGGTATGCAAGATTAAAATTTGTTTATTATGACAATAAACGCATCACCTGCGGAAGGAAAGGAAGAACAGCTATCTGAAGGTACAAGCAGTTTGGGGTGGAGTCAGATAGTGGGAACAAATTTGTAGATAAAAATCCACATGGGCATGTGTCTAACTACTTCTATGTAATCTACCATGTGTGAAAAGCTTTCATAAGTTCATAAGTTATGTCCACATTATAAATAATAAATATGAAACTCATATTTTATAAAAAATAAAAGTACCATAAAAACAATTATATTATTTTATATTGTCAAAGTTGAGTATATCTATAATACCAATGATTCTAGAATAATTACTGAAATATTTTACCTGACTCTTTTTTTAACAGAATGTTCTATTAGCACCTATGAACTGTTGCTGTGCTGTGCACCTGTTCTTTATATGATTTTTTGCACAAAATAAATTTGGATTTTTTCACCTGAATGGAAGTGCTGCGGAATATTTTTACTTTGTTAATCACATGGTCTGAAGTCAAGACCTATCTGCTGGCACCTGCCCATATCGTTTTGAAAGAGTGCTGCTTCATGATTTGAACTCTATCTATCTATCTATCTATCTATCTATCTATCTATCTATCTATCTATCTATCTATGTTGTCTACAATGTCTCTAAATGATTTCTAACATTCTTATTATACATATATATATATATTTATATTTGTAATTATAATATGAAAAAAGAT
The DNA here is from genome assembly GCF_027789765.1 of Dendropsophus ebraccatus. Classification (NCBI taxonomy): domain Eukaryota; kingdom Metazoa; phylum Chordata; class Amphibia; order Anura; family Hylidae; genus Dendropsophus; species Dendropsophus ebraccatus. The sequence continues at coordinate 97,823,998 of NC_091456.1, forward strand.
ACCTTCAAACTTAGCCAAAACATCTAATTGTAGAATATATCTATATCATAAAAATGAAATCTGTCTGTCTGTCCCAAATAGACTTCCAAACGCCTGAACCGTTTGACCCCAAATTTGGCACATAGATACATTGGGTGCCCGGGAAGGTTATTGCGAAGGTCCCGTCCCCACCAGATGTACAGGAGAGGAGGGGGAGGGGGGAAGAGCGCCCCATAGAGATGAATGGGAAAATCTCCTCACTGCAAACACAGGTGATATTATTAGCTGCATGTCTCCAGCAGTAAACGGCAGTTGGGAGCCTTAGCAACCAATAGGATTACTGCTTTCACAGGGAGCAATGGTTGCTAGGGAAGCTGCCTCACAACATCCACAGGTCACCGGTGGTGATCGCCTAAGCATTCTTATGAAAAAGGAACTATTCTGGATCCATGAACTCCAGACTCTCAAACCTAGAGGGCTGAATGTAGAATTTAAGGTAAACCCTAAAATATGTAAATAGAGTGTTTTACCTTCTCCTCCTAATGCCTGATCTCTGTATATATGTATATATGTAAATAATAACATTGTATATCTTTGTCTATTAGATACTGAGGCCGCCGGAACACTCACCCATCAGATTCTACACTACACAGTCTTTATGGAGGCACAAGAAAGCATTTACTCTCCCTTTGCCAAATCCAACATGGCGGATTAACCCCTATTGTTTCCAAGATGGCCGATTCACCCTTCACTTACTGGGTTCCACAGAAGAGCAGCCAAGCCGAGCAACCCGCATCAGGTGAGCTCCTGTCTCCTGCAGTCCTGTGGGAGGAGTAGCAGCGGTGTGAACTGCAGCTGGGTCATTTTGATCTGACCTGCGGCTCTGATCCGCATACCACTGCGGGACCTGGCTTCACTGGCAGCTCTCAGGATCCCATTCATACAGTTGGTTGCCTGGGAACGGTAAACAATGCCATATCCAATGAGGGACGAGTTCCCTGCACATGCGCATACAGCTTCACTCCACGCCGCCCGGCACCATTACCTTTCAGTTAGCCATCTGGATCATCATACAGCCGCCTGCCGAATACCTCCTTCAGACATTACTCTTTTCATTACCTGATCAATGTGGTGAGTGGATCCCGCGACCTCAACTCATATTATGAACTTTGTAAAGCTTGTTAATGATCAAGCATCGCCACAACACAATCTGTTTCACTGTACACAGATCACATGTGTCACTATATTTCCAAATATATGGAGATGTTTATATTCACTGTTTTTTTATGTATTTATATGTATTTTATATCTTGTATCACTTGTGTACATATTCTAATGAAGTGATGATGTCACTAATCAGCACTGCTATTTAAGGAGGCCATGTGTACCTCCTCATTATGCTTGATAATGGTCTTGGAGTAGACAGAAACGTTGCATTCCTTTTTGTGCTTCTTGCTACAAGCAATAAATACCACTTCTTTTTTACCTGACGCTGGTGTGCTACGGATTTTCTTTTGTATTTGTTGGGATCCCGTGCCAAGGGACTTACTCCGTATAGCACCCGCTACTTGGATTCGGAAGTACGGCTTTCTCCTTTTTCTACAAACCGGCATTAGAGCGAGCACTCCCTTTACTGGACAATTTGAGGACTGTTCAAACATGGACTCTGGTAGGTCTGAACAATCACCCCCTATGGCATACTCTTATTCAACTTCAGAGATCACACGCATGATGGGGGATTTGGAGGATGACACAACATATTTACACAGACCATTACGTATAGATCTACAGCGTAGATTTGAGACTGAAACAAAAAGACTTTTGAACATACGACTACATCTATCAACCCTCGGAGAATATTTCAAAGATGAGCGCATACCTAGGGGCATGCGGATAAAACCACAACAAAGCATGTATACACATGATTCAGACTATCGTTCTAAATATGAAATAATTTGTAATCAATTTGCTTTGAATCTTATACTTCTCAATATTGAGTTTCTACAGAGAGACATCAAGAACACCAAAGCGAAAGTAGCGGATTTGGAATCCAGAATCAAGGACATGCTACTGGAGGATGAGTACATAAAATTCTTTTCCAAACAGACTGCCTTTTTGGATAAAATGAAAGCGGAATTAGAGGAAACTAAGCGTTTAAAATGGCATAGAGATGCCCAGGACTATGAGAGAGGGAAAGTTTATTCCTGGACTGATGTGAATACCCTTAAAATACCCAGGAAGAACCCAGATTATATTGCCTCTAATGACTTTACAGGTGTGAGCCTAACCTCTAAGGGGGATGCAAGTACTAGGACATCCTTTACCTCTAATACTGTTTTTTTCAGAAACGCCTTCGTATCCACACCAGGAGGGGAGGCAGACGACAACGCAGATATTGGCAGAACTCGCAGCCAGAACAACCAGAAGAACAAAACCACAAAAAATCCTCTGAAAGGGAAAAACAAAGCGTGGTAAATATTTTATCTGTGATACTAAATGAAAATCAGACTCAGTTGTTAAGTAAAGGCTTAAGTTTCTGTCCTAGCCAGAAAATGAATTGGTTTAACTTAGAATTAGACCTGCAACAGTTTATAAGAAGGATCAAACTGAAGGTACATTTTTCTGCTCAACCTAAGAGAGCGATTGGGGGCGCTGCACAGCCAAAGCCACTTTCCCTAGGGGACTGTGGACTGAGACTGCCCAGCGACTTCACTCCGCATGTTGAATCTTCTGCCATTGACACTTTTGATAATCTTGTACATAAGGACATAACATCTTTAAAAACCAAATTCTCTAACATTTGCCATCCAAATCTGACCACTGACGAAATCAAAGCCCTTGAAGAATTATCAAATAATTCTAATTTAGTTATAAAGCCAGCTGACAAAGGGGGTGCAATAGTGGTGATGGACCGCAGTACTTACCTGGGTGAAGCAGAGAGACAGCTGTCAGATACCTCAGTATATAAGACAAAGTCCCATGATCCTAAATGGGAAATAATAAAGAAAATTACTGTTTGTCTGGAATCAGCATACAATGAGAAAGTCATAGATCTAGACTTAAAATCCTTTCTGACAGTAATTTTTCCAGTGACACCTTTACTCTATCTTTTACCTAAAATCCCCAAGTGCATCACAAACCCACCAGGTCGACCGATTGTATCAGGTCGGGGATCAATCACCAGCCAAATCTCTATTTTTCTAGACCGGGTCTTGAGACACTATGCAACAGGTGCCAAATCACATAATCGGGACACCAGCGATTTCCTTCTTAAAATACAGGACTTACATATTCCACCAGATTGCTTAATTGCGTCATTCGACATCTGTAGTCTCTACACGTCTATCTCACATGCAAAAGGGATGGCAGCGGTACAGAAAGCACTTCAGAATTCCACATTCTCTTCAGAAAAAATTACTTTTCTTCTATCCTTGCTACAGATAGTCCTTACTTGTAATTATTTTGAATTTAATGAGACCTATTACATCCAATTAAAAGGTACGGCAATGGGTACCAATGTGGCACTTACGTATGCCAACATTTTTGTTGCAGACATGGAGGAAACGTTAATCTATGTGTCCCACCACTTCAGCAGTGTGCTGGGGTGGTGGAGATACATAGATGACGTGTTCTTAATTTGGCAGGGTACATAACATGATCTGATTGATTTTCACACACAATTGAACTCTTTTGATCCAGACATCCAATTCACCATGACATCATCTGACAAATCAGTACAATTTCTGGACACACTTGTGACGATACAAGAAGGTAGATTGACAACTGATCTTTACACTAAGACAACAGACTGCAACACATTACTGCACTATAGGAGTAGTCACCCTTGACCAATGGTTAAATATCTTCCCTACAGCCAGATGCTTAGAGCCCGGAGAATAGTTAGTGAACCCACTAATGTCACTCCAGCCCTAGAGATGATTGCAAAAAAATTCATTGACAGAGGTTATCCTACAAGTCTAATAGAGAAACATAAGGATACAGTAACTCATTTAAACAGACAACACTTGTTAAATTCATCAAAATCTAGACAATCCATGGAACGTGTACCATTTGTAACTACTTACCATCATGTTGCAGGCTGTCTCTCAGATCCTAAAACAAAACTGGAACATCATCCGTGACAGCTACACAAACATTCCTGAACTGACCAACCCTCCACTGATGAGCTACAAAAGAGACAGAAATATTAAAGACAGACTGGTTAAGAATGACATATCTACCAAAATTAAATTAAAACAGAAATTTTTGAAACCGCAGAAAAAAGGTTCATTCCCCTGTTGCACGTGCATTAATTGCCCACTCATGAGTAAAGGCTCTACCTTCACACATCCAAATACGCAACGGACATACACATTGAAACACTACTTAACATGCAACTCCGAATACGTAGTTTATGTCCTATGGTGTCCATGTCTCTTACTATATGTGGGAGAAACAAAATGTGATTTTAAAACACGCATCACACACCACCGATACACCATACGTAAAAAAAGACAAGATCTTCCTGTCTCCAGTCACTTTTTTGAGAAGGGACATTCAGAGCGTGACTTAAAATTCATGCTCATTGATCATGTTCCACCTCTTAAAAGAGGTGGTGATCGCCTAAGCATTCTTATGAAAAAGGAACTATTCTGGATCCATGAACTCCAGACTCTCAAACCTAGAGGGCTGAATGTAGAATTTAAGGTAAACCCTAAAATATGTAAATAGAGTGTTTTACCTTCTCCTCCTAATGCCTGATCTCTGTATATATGTAAATAATAACGTATATCTTTGTCTATTAGATACTGAGGCCGCCGGAAGACTCACCCATCAGATTCTACACTACACAGTCTTTATGGAGGCACAAGAAAGCTCTCCTTTACTCCTTTACTCTCCCTTTGCCAAATCCAATATGGCGGATTAACCCCTATTGTTTCCAAGATGGCCGATTCACTCTTCACTTACTGGGTTCCACAGAAGAGCAGCCAAGCCGAGCAACCCGCATCAGGTGAGCTCCTGTCTCCTGCAGTCCTGTGGGAGGAGTAGCAGCGGTGTGAACTGCAGCTGGGTCATTTTGATCTGACCTGCGGCTCTGATCCGCATACCACTGCGGGACCTGGCTTCACTGGCAGCTCTCAGGATCCCATTCATACAGTTGGTTGCCTGGGAACGGTAAACAATGCCATATCCAATGAGGGACGAGTTCCCTGCACATGCGCATACAGCTTCACTCCACGCCGCCCGGCACCATTACCTTTCAGTTAGCCATCTGGATCATCATACAGCCGCCTGCCGAATACCTCCTTCAGACATTACTCTTTTCATTACCTGATCAATGTGGTGAGTGGATCCCGCGACCTCAACTCATATTATGAACTTTGTAAAGCTTGTTTATGATCAAGCATCGCCACAACACAATCTGTTTCACTGTACATGGATCACATGTGTCACTATATTTCCAAATATATGGAGATGTTTATATTCACTGTTTTTTTATGTATTTATATGTATTTTATATCTTGTATCACTTGTGTACATATTCTAATGAAGTGATGATGTCACTAATCAGCACTGCTATTTAAGGAGGCCATGTGTACCTCCTCATTATGCTTGATAATGGTCTTGGAGTAGACAGAAACGTTGCATTCCTTTTTTGTGTTTCTTGCTACAAGCAATAAATACCACTTCTTTTTCACCTGACGCTGGTGTGCTACGGATTTTCTTTTGTATATATCTAGATACCAATTTATCAATCTCCAACCGTGTCTATCTTTTGATCTACTATGTATCTCCTATGTAACTCATATCTATGCATCAATCTTTCCAATATTTCTGATTCTATCTAACGATCTCCTAGCACGCTCTATCTCCTATCTATCTAGCTTTCTATCTCTAATCTCTCTAGCTCTCTATCTGCTAGATATCTATGTACTATCGATCTCCTATGTAACTCATATCTATGATTCTATCTAATGTCTATGCATCTATCTATCTCCTAGCTATCTAGCTTTTAAATAGCTATCTATCTCCCATCTTCCTCATTTCTATGCTTCTATCTTTCTAATATCTATTCTTATAACTATCTCATATCGATCAATCGCGTATCTCTCACTTCTTTCTACCTCATATCTATGTAATATATATGCTTCTATCTAGATCGCTATTTATCTATCTCCTAGATATTTTTCTCTCTAACTCCAATCTACCTCTCCATCTCAAATTTACCTCATATTTATACTTCTAATATCTTTGTTTCTAATAATCCATCACTCTCTATGTATGTATTATCTAGCGTTCTATCTACTATCTATCTCATATCTACCTCATATCTATATATCTATGCTTCTGTTTATCTCTCTAAATCCTAGCTATCTCCAATCTATCTCTCTTTCCATCCGTGCGTTTATCTATCTAATAATATCTATGCTTATATCTCTTACCTATCTCACTCTCTACATCTATCTAATATATGTGCTTCTATCAACCTCAAACTTATCTTCCTCTCATCAATCTATGCCACTATCTACCTTTGTGCCCAGTTTCAAAGTGAAAGTTTCAAGTTGTAGATTGATTATGAAGGAGTGTGGGGATATTGGGGAAAACTTTATTAGAAATTGGCCTTTATGAATATGCTGTTCCTTGCCACTTACAAGATTATCCTTTTGCTCCTGCCAGGGAAAAGGAATGTGGCCACCTGGTGATGTGACTGTGCCTCACAGAATTCTGATTGGCCGGCCGCAGAGTAGAATTACGCTGGGTTTTCCCGCGCAGGCGCAATCGGCGCTCTTTTCTGGCGCAGGCGCAATCGGCACTCTTTTCTGGCGCAGGCGCAATCGGCGCTCTTTTCTGGCGCAGGCGCAGTGCAAGTCGGACCCCGCAGTGCACCTGCGTACTAACTCTGCGCCTCGCTGCTGGCTGTGAGGAGAGTTTCACAGCCGCAGCGAGGGCTCCGGAGGCATCAGGACACCGAGGGACCGTGCGCCAGGAAAAATCCGCACACACAGCCCGGCTGTGGCAGACCCGGTGATCACCTTCTGCGCCTGCGCGGCGAATGACAGGCCCGCACGCGCAGGTCGCAGGGTGATGTGGACGGGCATGTCACCTACGTCCAGGAGCAATAGATAGTGTGAGCGGCGGCTGGGATATATGACGTACACAAGGGGGCGGGGGTCAACGGCGTTGTACTCGGCGGAGCTACGTGGTGCTAAAGGGACTAAGCCCCGCCCAGTGGCGCAGTCAGAAGCTCAGCAAAGTACGAATTTCTCAACAAACGGCGTCAAGAAAAAAAAACTAAAACAAGGTATGGAAAGAGCTATATGAGTGTTTACAACGTTTTTAAAGATTGCAAAATGATATATGGGGGTGACAGTGTCACTTTAAGGCCTCTAATTAACGTTAGTTTTATATTATTTGCTAGTTTCTCTATATGCTCTTTATGAGTTTTGTTTGAAGAAGTAATAGAGAGACATTTAAGAATATTTACTATAGCACTATGTCCACAAACCGTTTTTCTGACCAATAGACAGGTCATAGTGTTTAAATGTATATTACACATTGCTTACTAATTTTTCTATATACATTTTTAATGGTATGTTTGAAGAAGACACATAGTGACACGTTAGCATTTTTCACTGACATTTCAATTCACAACATATGTCAGGATATCAAACGCATTATTTATATTCTGACTACAGATTGTTTATCTGACCAATAGATAGGTCATATTGTTGAAACACAAAGGTTAATATGCATTTAGTCATATCAGACGACCTGGCTATTTATGTCATATTCTTCTCTCAGGAAACTCCTTTAATTGCTTACACTTATGCTGCGTTTACACGGATTGATAATTCACTCGATCGTACGATTAACGATATCCAAAGAGCGATGTTTTTTGTTATAACGATTCGCGTTTAGACGGAATGATATATCGTACGTCAAAATCATTTTGCGATTGTTTAAGCCTATCTCGCACATAGGTAAAATCAGTGAACGACTGTTTACACAGAACGATCTGCGAATTTTTTGCGAACGACGATTTAAGAACATGTTCAAAATTAACAATTTCTCGCTCGTCGCTTGACCGTTTGCTGCGTTTACATGTACGATTATCATTCGAATTCGTTATTGTGCACATGCAGCATTAGTGTTAAAGTTCTACTTATGTTGTTATAACAGTGGAGTTTCTATTGCACTCTACAAGTCACTCCCTCACAAGATCATTGATGTTAAAACAGACCCAGAAGCCAGATACATAATTCTCCATAGCGAAATAGCTGAAGAGACAATTACAGTGGCTAATTTGTATGCTCCCAATCATGACCAGATCAATTTTCTTATCCAAGCTCTTCAAGAGCTACAAGCATTCGCTAGTAGAGATGAGCGAGCCATGTTCGAGTCGATCCGAACCCGAACGTTCGGTATTTGATTAGTTGGGGCTGCTGAACTTAAATAAAGCTCTAATGTCTGGAAAACATAGATACAGCCAATGACTATATCCATGATTTCCAAATAGCCTTAGGGCTTTATCCAACTTCAGCAGCCACCGCTAATCAAATGCCGAAAGTTCGGATCGACTCGAGCATGCTCAAGATTCGCTCATCTCTATTCGCTAGAGGTCATGTATCAATTGGGGGCGATATAAATGTTCCACTTAATCCTCTCTTAGATACCTCCACCGGCAAGTCTAAAATAGCCTTTAGGAAAATAAGAGCCCTACAAAAGAAATTGCGGGACCTGCAGCTGTTTACCTGGAGGACGTTAAATCCAGACTCTATAGAATACACGTTCTATTCAAATCTGAATAGTTCCTAGAGTCAAATAGACTACATATTCTCCTCAAAGACTCTTCCATTGGTAATATGGTGCACTCAGATCACGCCCCAGTATACGCTACATTCACCTTCCTACCAACAAAGAAATCCTCCTTTACCTGGAGACTAAATGAGGCCTTACTAGACAACGCTATTTGTGTCTCCACCCTAAAAGAATCCTTTGAGATTTTTGAGCAAGCTCACCTAAATGATCCTACAGCTCCAACATTTAAGTGGGAGGCATTCAAAGCTACGTCTAGAGGCATTCTCATTTCCCAGGGATGTCGAATAAAGAGAGAAAAAGATCTCAGACCTGTTCGCCAAACTACACAAATTAGAAACAATTCATAAAGCATCCCTCCTCCAGGAAACAATGGCTTCTCCACATGTGTAAGAGAACAAGAGGCCTCCTACAAGTTGTTTGCTAGGTGGTATAGAACCCTAGCCTTCTTGTTTGATCATCCACCCAACACCCAATGACACATGCGATGCGGTAGAGAAAGAGGTTCATTGTCCCATATTTGGTGGTTTTGTAGTGTCATTCGCCCATTGTGGGAACAAGTGTTCTTCTGGATCTCCAAAGTACCCAACTCAAATTCCCCACTTTCTCTGGAATATGTTCTTCTATGGGCACTAGCAGATAGGAAACAGAAAAAAACGCAAGGCAGAGCGTCTCATAGCATAACACTGTGTGTATAGGTGGCAATCAGGCAAGACAGGAACATAAAGGTTTAAGCTCACCTGGTGTGGTTGTGATAAGCCACAACCACTATGAAGCACATCAATGGAAAAGATAAAAATGGTCGCTGCAGGGGACTCTCAACCGCACACTCTGAGGTGTGCGTTGTAAATTGCAAAATCCAAGAAACAAAAAGGAGATCCTGTCCACGCACAGACCATATATGAAAAAACTAACTTATTGGTGCAAGATATCCATAGGTAACGCGTTTCGAGAGTACATTGCTCTCTTTATCAAACCTCCAGGATGATTAAAACAATACACAAAAAAAGATCCATATACACCCTAACACATATACAAGGCCTGCCCACATCCATACCAAAACGGAAGTCCGATGGGCACCACCCCCCTCTCTCTCTGTCCGAATAAACGTTCTCTTATTACCCACTTGGTAGCTGTAGCCAAAATGCTTAAACCACTCAATTGGTGGTCTACTGACCCCCCATCAATATCTCATTGGATTGAAAGGGTGGAGGATACCCGGAGGCTGGAAGAAATTATTAGTTGGCAGAATTTCTCACATGATGCCTACTTAAAAGTGTGGGGTCCTTGGATTGCTCTACTGAAACGTAATCAATCCTAAGTAGATTGTTTTATAACATATGATACATGTCTGTGTATGGATCTTTTGCATTTAAGTCTTTAATGAGGTGAGACGCAGGACTTCCCCCTATCTCCTTCATCCATTCTCTTCTTCTCTATTCCCCTTCCAAACTCGCCCGCCCCCTATGGTTCTGTTAATTCCCCTCCTCCCTCCTTTCTCACCTAAGACCCTTTCCACATTATATATCTTTCTAGATGAGACTGTTACAGGACTGTAACTTGTACTGAATTTGCAAAAAGGTCTACAAACCCTTTCCTCTTTTTTCTCTCTGTATTTTTTAATGTCTTGTTATAAAAATTGAAAAATGTCAATAAATAAAGATTGGGGGAAAAAAAACATAATTAAAATTTAAATTGAAAAGGAAAGCAGGGTGATGTACAGTCTTCACTGATATCTCTGTATATATCACCCTATAAACCTCACACCCGTTCAACACACATTTTGTTATGAGATCTCATGTAAGCCTGTGCAGTAATAACATATAAACTTATGCTCTTCAGTCCAAGTCACACATACAAGCACCCTGCTTTCCCAGGTAGCAAAATTGTGCAAATACAACCCCTGGCAAAAAGTATGGAATCACCAGTCTTGGATGAGCACTCATTCAGACATTTCATGCTGTAAAATAAACTCAGATCAAAAACATGATACAATATTAAGGTCATTCCAAAGTGCAACTTGTTGGCTTTCAGGAACACTCAAAGAAATGAAGAGAAAACATTGTGGAAGTTAGTGAATGACACTTTTATTGACCAAGCACAGGGAAATAAATATGGAATCACTCAATTCTGAGGAAAAAAGTGTGGAATCACTCAAATTGGAGGTAGAAAAAAAAGGACACACCCAGTCTATTTCCTTTCGCTTGCCATTTGTCTTGAAAACCGAAAAAGTACAACTAAAAAGATGAAGCACAAATGGGAGGAAGCTGAAGTCAATGTATGTGACCGAACCGTAAGAAATCGCCTAAAGGAGATGGGATTTCTATACAGGAAAGCTAAACGAAAACCAGCATTGACACCTAAACATAAAAAAACGAGACTCCAATGGGCTAAGGAGAGGCAATCATGGACTGTGGATGACTGGATGAAAGTTGTCGTCAGTGAGGAGTCAAGAATCTGCATTGGACAAGGTGATGATGCTGGAACTTTTGTTTGGTGCCGTTCCAGTGAGATTTATGAAGAGGCCTGCCTGAAGAAAACAACCAAATTTCCACAGTCCTTGATGATATGGGGCTGCATGTCAGGCAAAGGCACTGGGGAGATGACTGTGGTTAATTCTTCCATCAATGCACAAGTTTACATTGACATTTTGGACAGTTTTCTCATCCCTTCAATTGAACAGATGTTTGGAGATGATGAAATAATTTTCCAAGATGACAATGCATCGTGCCATAGGGCAAAAACAGTGAAGGCATTCCTTGAAGAAAGACACATTCAGTCGATGTCATGGCTTGCAAATAGTCCAGATCTCAACCCAATTGAAAACCTGTGGTGGAGATTGAAAAAAATGATCCACAAGAAGGCTCCAACCTGCAAAGCTGATCTGGCAACTGCTATCAAAGAGAGTTGGCACCAAATTGATGCAGAATACTGTTTGTCACTCATCAAGTCCATGCCTCAAAGACTGAAAGCTGTTATAAAAGCCAAAGGTGGTGCAACTAAATACTAGTGATGTATTTTGAATGGTCTTTTGTTTATGTTTTTTTCATGATTCCACACTTTTTTCCTCAGAATTGAGTGATTCCATATTTATTTCCCTGTGCTTGGTCAATAAAAGTGTCATTTACTAACTTCCACAATGTTTTCTCTTCATTTCTTTGAGTGTTCCTGAAAGCCAACAAGTTGCACTTTGGAATGACCTCAACCCCTTAGCGACCCATGACGTATCTGATACGTCATGGTGCCGCTCGGGGTGTTCAGAGAGGGGTCCCGCCGGGACCCCGCTCTGAACGGCGCTGATCCCGGCTGACACGTGCAGCCGGGCAGTGCCTCTATTAGCCAGCGCGGGTCGAGTTGCCGCGCCGGCTAATTAAGCCTCTAAGTGCAGCTGTCAAACCTGACAGCTGCACTTAGATGCTGTGCTCTCCGTGTCCCTGGTGTCTAGTGGGACGGATCTCCCCCCCGCGATGCGATCGCGGGGGGGAGATCCGTTCTTCTGCCCGTGCCGGGCCTCAGCGTCGGAATGACGCTGATCCCGGCTCGGCAATAGATTGCTATGGCCTGCAGCAGGCCATAGCAATCTATGAACGATCTGATTGATCTTTGCTGTGTATATACACAGCATTGATCTCTATGAGAGATCAGTGCTGTGTATATACAAGTCCCCCAGGGGGGCTTCTAGTTAAAGTAAAAAAAAAGTAAAAAAGTGTTTTTATTAATAAAAAATCCCCTCCCCTAATAAAAGTCCAAATCACCCCCCTTTTCCCATTTAATAAATATAAATTAATAAATAAATAAATAAACATATTTAGTAATCGGCCGAACTATTAATTAATCACATTCCTGATCTCGCACGGTAAACGGCGTCAGCGCAAAAAAATTCCAAAGTGCAAAATTGCGCATTTTTGGTCGCATCAAATCCAGAAAAAATGTAATAAAAAACGATCAAAAAGTCGTATATGCGCAATCAAGGTACCGATAGAAAGAAAGCATCATGGCGCAAAAAATGACACCTCACACAGCCCCATAGACCAAAGGATAAAAGCGCTATAAGCCTGGGAATGGAGCGATTTTAAGGAACGTATATTTGTTAACAACGGTTTGAATTTTTTACAGGCCATCAGATACAATAAAAGTTATACATGTTATATATCATAGTAATCGTAACGACTTGAGGAACATGCATAACAAGTCAGTTTTACCATAGGACGAACGGCGTAAATGCAAAACTCCCCGAAATCAAAACAAATTAGTTTTTTTTTCAATTTGACAGCGCAAATGATTTTTTTCCTGTTTCGCAGCATATATTATGGAAAAATAATGCCTGTCATTGCAAAGTACAATTGGTTTCGCAAAAAATAAGCGCTCATATATGTCTCTAGGTGAAAAAATGCAAGCGCTGTTGACTTTTAAACTTAAAATGGAATAAGCAAAAGCGCAAAAACGAAAATTGGCTTTGACCTTAAGGGGTTAATATTGTATCATGTTTTTGATCTGAGTTTGTTTTACAGCATGAAATGTCTGAATGAGTGCTCATCCAAGACTGGTGATTCCATACTTTTTGCCAGGGGTTGTAACAGTCAGTAATAGACAGATACATAATAGATAATTCCACCAGCCCATAAGAAAGTAGAGGAAGTGCCTGTGTGAAGCAAACAGCAGTATACTGTAGCTGGGAAGGTGCACAGCCACTACAGAGATCCATATATGAGGGAATCCCTTAGGCTGCATTCACACGTTCAGTGATTTTCCCGGTCCGTGATTGTGGTCCGGTAGCTACCTCGTGATCTGTGCAAAACAGTCCGTTTTTCATCCGTGTCTGTTTTTTTCACGGATCTGTTTTACAGCATTTTAAATTACATTGATTACATCACATCCATGTCTTTCACGGATGAACAAGGATGTTACATCCGTGAAAAACATGGATCTCACATTCCGAGTTATGACGTCCTATTTTTAAACTGAACAATCATGGATCCGTGAAATCACAGAACGTCTAAATAGCCCAATAGGAAGCAATGGGCTGTAAAATTGTCTGTGCACACAGATCCATGAGCACGGACAACTTCCCTGAACGTGTGAATGCAGCCTTAGTTCAACATGAGCATGTGATCAGTATCTCAGCCTGCCTGGTTATTGGCCAGCAAGCACCATGTGACTAACAGGCCAACTGAAGCAAATTGGCCATGAGGAAGGGGGATGGTTTACAAGCCAGGACAGGGAATACCCTGTCGGTCAACAGTCATAGAAAAAAGTAGAAACTACTGAACTTCCTGAACAGCAGCTTAGAGCAAAAAAGTGTCTGAAAACAGCAGAACAAATTAAGCATCCCTTTGTGATCAATGTATATGCTGGGGAAAGGAAATAGATGTGGGAAAATGTTTTTTAGTGGATACCCTCGGCTATGATTTGATGCGCTGGGCAAAATACACCAATTTACAACTAAGACATAATTTAATTATTATTTATTTATTTACATATTTTAATAATTATTATTTATTTATTTGATTTTGGCCTAGCTGAAGTGACTTGAGCCCATTTTTTTAATCTGAACTTTCTCACTTTATGTGGTTATAACTCAGTGATGCTATAACTTATCCTTGTGATTCTGAGATGGCTTGAATTACTTCAATGCTATCTAAACATAGAACAGCTACCTAGAGGCCTCATCTATAATGTATACAAAGGTTTGCTAATTAAAGAAGCTGAGTCTAGACCATCCTTTATTGCAGAACTAAACCTAACGTTCTCCCACTCCACAATCTTACAGATCTTAACAAAACTCTCACAACTTCTCTAGGTGTGTTAAAGGAGTTATCCAGTGCTACAAGAACATGCCCACTTTTGCACCACTCTTGTCTCCAGATTGGGTGGAGTTTGAAACTCAGTTCCATTGAAGTAAATGGAACTTAATTTCAAACCACACCTGAACTGTAGACAATAGTGGGGCAAAAGTGGCCATATTTTTGTAGTGCTGGATAACCCCTTTAAAATTCAGGAAAATAATTATAAGCTGATGTTAAGATTATAAGGGTACCTTACCTCCTGAAGAAAATGACCTCCAACGCCACGCGTCATCCCTGGATGTAACTCTACACCTCTGCCGCAATGTGCCGCAAAAAGGGCTGTACAGTTAAGACCTTAGTCCTGAAAGAATATGGGTTAACAAGACATGTCTTTAAATTATTTAGATTGAAAAAAAAAAAAATGAGATTGGCATCCAAGAAACTCAGAGACACATCTGACACAAACTTTAAGCAGAAGCAAACCCACATAATTTCTTTTCCTTAATTATCGTAACATGAGAAGCATTCTGTTAATGGCCAGGTAAATTATATAATGTATTTGCTAAATTAAATGTTAATAAAAACAAGAGTAATTCTTGTTTTTTTTAAACTATTGTGTTATTCATATTTTGTATGCTGCCAATTTCTATACTAATTCTTGATATATAAACATCAATGATTTTTCTATAATTATATATATATATATATATATATATATATATATATTTTTTTTTTTAGGTTGTTAATTTAAGGGGAAAAATAGACAATGGCAAAGATTATTGAATTGTTTAACCCCTTCACATCAGCCATACGGCTATATACGTTCAAATTGCCGATGCCCCGTGCAGTTGCAATGTATATATACGTTCCTGGCTTGGAGGGGAATTTGAAGTGTGTAGGACTGCTTTAGTGACTGCTTTACTGCATGAAACCTTTCTTTATATATTCTAGTAGGTCTCCCACGGGATTTCCTTCACCTCCCTTCTGCACGATCACTGTCAGAGCTAAGAAAGTGCAGCGGTACATGTAATGGAAGCTGCAAACTCTTCTTCTCTATGCTACAGCTGTCAGCAGTGCTTAAAAGACTGATAAGCTGTAGTTTACTAAATGATAGCTTTCTTTAGAAGCTTCAGCATCTGTCCCATGAGATTTCATTCATTCCCGTGCTGTAGGATCGCTAGCAGAGCTTAGATTAAGGGTGGTATTACACGAAGCGATTATCGTTCGAATAATCGTTCAATCGGTCGTATTTGAACGATTATCTTTAAGTGTAATAGTAGACAACGATTAAACGACGAACGATTGGTCGTTGGTCGTTTAATAGGTTTTGAATCTATTTTTATCGTTTGTCTTTTACACATCGTTCGCACATCGTTCGTTTGAATAAGATGTCGTTAGCCGTTCCCTGTTCATTCGCAAATTGAAAGGGGAGTGTTCTTGAATTTTGTTGCTCCAATATAACCGATAATCTTTCCGTGTAGTAAAACGAACGATTATTAGGCAACCGCTATTGCGATCATTGGAGATCGTTTATCGTTAATTGTTAATTGAAAAAAATCGCTTCGTGTAATACCACCCTTACAGTGCTGAGAGCTATAGCAGAATATCGGCTGCTTCTATTATGTGCAGCACTGTAAATCTAAGCTCTGCTAGCGATCCTACAGCACGGGAATGAATGAAATCTCATGGGACAGATGCTGAAGCTTCTAAAGAAAGCTATCATTTAGTAAGCTACAGCTTATCAGTCTTTGAAGCACTGCTGACAGCTGTAGCATAGAGAAGAAGAGTTTGCAGCTTCCATTACATGTACCGCTGCACTTCTAAGCTCTGACAGGGATCGTGCAGCAGGAGGGTGAAGGAGATCCCATGGGACTGCTGCTGAAATTTCTCAATATTTCTTAACTTTATAAGTTTCAGCAGCAGTCCCATGGGATCTCCTTCACCCTCCTGTTGCACGATCCCTGTCAGAGCTTAGAAATGCAGTACTACACATAGTAGAAGCAGGGATGTGTGTACTACAGCTCTTATTAGTGCTTTATTGATTGCCACCCTGTAGATTACTAAATGATGGCTTTCTTTAGAAATTTCAGCTGCTGTTTCATAAGATTTCATTCATTCCCGTGCTGTACGATCCCTGACACAGCTTAGATTACAGTGCTACACATAATAGCAGTAAACGATCTTCTCTGATGTTATATCTCTCAGCACTGTAAATCTAAGCGCTGCCAGGGATCATACAGTAGGGGAATGAATGAAATCTCATGGGACAGCAGCTGGAAAGTCATTATCTGGTGAAGGGTGAAGAGAGCCATCAATCAATAGTACAGCCCAGAACTCCAGAATTCTTTCCTCTCTTTTTCAGTCTCCAACCATATCCCCCCTCCCCCAACACACACACACTCCCCCACACCTTAGTGTCACCTCCTCCCTTCTCCCTGGTTTCTGCCCAGAGATCATGGGCCAATGAACAATCTCTGGGCAGATGATTTCCATCATTCTCCAATCATAGTGAGCAGAAGAAAGTTTATTTGCAAAACAAACTTGCCCTCTGCTCTGAACTCTGAGCAGCTTGCAGTTTCAGTCTGGTTGCGAGTGAGAGAGAGGGGAAAATTCTTACAAAGCTTCAACAGTGAAGAATATATATCTATAGTGTAAAAAGTCAAGAAGAATTAGAAAAGTTCTATCTATATTTTATCTCCTGTCCATCTTAGTGATACAGTTAGGCAGGTAGGGAAGGAGAATCAAATATGTTACACACATTATACATATTATCTCTTTACCATCTTAGTGATACAGTTAGGTAGGGTAGAAGAAAAGAAGGCAGAAGAAACAAGAAAAGAAGAAGAAGGAGCCGGAGAAGAATAAAGAGAAAAAAAGACTCAGAAAAGTTACAAATATACAATTGCATATATAGACTGATAACTTGTTATATCTAATAAAGAAATACAGTTAGGTTGCATTTCATATATAAATCTATAATATAGTATTACATATATATTTCTGTAGGTCTGTTCTTAAATCTTTTGTTGTATTAGATATACATCTATATCTATAGGTCAGTAAGGTGCGCTTGCTCATAGTGTTATATATATTTCTATAGGTTTGTTCTTAGGTGATTTGTTGTATTAGATATACATCTATATCTATAGGTCAGTTAGGTGCGCTTGCTCATAGTGTTATATATATTTCTATAGGTTTGTTCTTAGGTGATTTGTTGTATTAGATATACATCTATATCTATAGGTCAGTTAGGTGCGCTTGCTCATAGTGTTATATATATTTCTATAGGTTTGTTCTTAGGTGATTTGTTGTATTAGATATACATCTACTGTATATCCATCAGTCAATAAGGTGCGCTTGCTCATAGTGTTATATATATTTCTATAGGTTTGTTCTTAGGTGATTTGTTGTATTAGATATACATCTACTGTATATCCATCGGTCAATAAGGTGCGCTTGCTCATAGTGTTATATATATTTCTATAGGTCTGTTCTTAAGTGATTTGTTGTATTAGATATCCATAAATCACTAAGGTGCACTCACTGATACTGTTGCAAATATATTGCTTTAAGTCTGTCCCTAAATTGGTTACCTATCTACATTAAAAAATATACAAAAAAAAAACTAAACAATAAAAAAAAATGTCTCGCAAAAGGTACAGTGTGGAGGAGGCATATGAACTGTTGTTCTCGAGCAGTGATCATTCTGAGAATGCCAGTGACATCAGTTTTAGAGGCTTTGAGGAAAGTGACACTGAAAGCTCTGATAGTAATGGGCATGCTGCCCCATTAGCAAAAATCCGCAGAACCAGGATGCAAAATTTAGCCATGCCAAGCACCAGTACAGACATGCCAACTACAAGCAGTGAGCAGGTGTCTGCTGAACTTTTACCGGAGCAGCTCCCTGAATTTCCTACTCTGAATTGGCAAACACCAAATACAGGCTCCCCCTTTGTCCCAGAATTTAATGTGGTCCCTGGTGTTAATTTGGATGTAACAGGATTTGACCCTCTACATTTTTTTCAGCTGTTCATAACTAATGAACTAGTTGAGATTTTTGTTAAAGAGACAAATTTATATGCAGCCCAATTTATTTCCCAAAACCCCTTGTCATACTATGCTAGGACTGGACAGTGGACACCCACAAATGTAGATGAATTGAAAAAATTTCTAGGGTTAACACTTTTAATGGGTATTGTAAAAAAACCTACACTGCGGTCTTATTGGGAAGCAAGCCCCATCCATAGCACCCCATGTTTTCAAGCTGTTATGCCCAGATATCGATACGAAATCCTTATGAAATTTTTCCATTTCAATGACAACAGTCAATGCCCCCAAAGTTCTTCTCCTGATTATGACCGGTTGTATAAAATTAGGCCACTTCTAAATTATCTGTCTGAAAATTTTTTATCAGTCTATACACCCTCTGAAAATATATCAGTTGATGAGTCACTTGTTAAATTTAAAGGAAGGTTACATTTCAAACAGTTTCTTCCATCAAAACGAGCCAGATATGGCATAAAACTTTACAAATTATGTGAGAGCACAACAGGCTACACTTCTGCGTTTCGAATTAACCAAGGGAAAGAGTCAATTAAACCCCCCTGGATGCCCAACTGGAATTGGAACAAGTGCAAAAATTGTTTGGGAACTAATGGGCCCAATGTTGCACAAGGGATATAAATTATACATTGATAATTGGTACACAAGCATTCCCCTTTTACAAAACCTGCAAAAGGCAAATACAGGAGCATGTGGCACATTCAGGAAAAACCGCAAAGGTTTCCCACAATCTCTTTTGGCCAATAAATTAGAAAAGGGACAATCTGATAGCCTCCGTAGTGGCAACTTACTGGCACTGCGCTACAGGGACAAAAAAGATGTCCTTATGGTGAGTACTATTCACAGAGAAACCACAGTGCCCGTAACAGAAAGGGGGTCAACCACTGAAAAACAAAAACCTGTGTGTGTAGTAGATTACAACAAATACATGGGGGGGGGGGTTGACTTATCAGACCAGGTTCTTAAACCCTACGAGGCAATGCGCAAAATGTATGTATGGTACAAAAAAGTTGCAATATATCTCATGCAGACCTCAATGTACAATTCTTTTGTCTTGTACAAATATTCTGGAGGAACTCATACATTTCTTTTATACCAGGAAGAAATTTTAGAAAAATTGCTGTACCCCACTACAGGCCCTATGTTGCCAATTCAACCTGAGGATATACATTGCAAATGGTGCAAATAGTGCTTGACATGGTACCTGAATCCAGTTCAAGCAAAATCTGTGCTTAAAATTCTCAATGGCGCTCCTTCTCCTCAGATGCTTGCCAAGGGCCTTAACAGTATATTAGGACCACATATGGGGTGTTTTTTTATTCCGGAGAAATTGCTGAATACAATAAGGGGTGCTTTTATCTCTTTATTCCTTTTCAAATAGCTTTTTTTTGTTTTTTAAGTAGAAATTTTAAGAAAAAAAAGCAAATTTTCACTTTCTCTGCCTGATTCTAAAAGGTTTATTCAAACACTAAACACTCACTATACCTCTAGATGAATCCCTTGAGGGGTCTAGTTTTCAAAAAGGGGTCAGTTCTGGGGGTTTCAACTCTACTGATACCACAGTAATGTTGCAAATGTGACATGGTGCCTGAATCCAATTCCAGCTAAATCTGTGCTAAAAATGCTCAATGGCGTTCCTTCCCTTCTGAGCCCAGCTGTGTGCCCATACAGTGTATTATGCCCACATATGGGGTACCGTTGTTCTCAGGAGAACCTGCGTTACAAATTTTGGGGCACTTTTTTTCTCTTGTTCCTCGTGAAATTGAGAAATTTCAAACTGAAGGAACATATTATTGGAAAAATTCGAGTTTTTTATTTTTACAGTCTAATTTTGAATACTTTCCTCTAACACCTGTGGGGTCAAAATGCTCATCCTACCCCAAGATGAATTCTCTGAGGGGTGTACTTTCCAAAATGGGGTGACTTATGGGGGGTTTTCTCTCTGCTGACACTACAGGGGCTCTGCAAATGCACCTGGCGCTCAGAAACTTCTTCTTCAAAATCTGCATTGAAAAAGCTTATTGGCGCTCCTTCCCTTCTGAGCCCAGCTGTGTGCCCATACAGTGTATTATGCCCACATATGGGGTACCGTTGTACTCAGGAGAACCTGCGTTACAAATTTTGGGGCACTTTTTTTCTCTTGTTCCTCGTGAAATTGGGAAATTTCAAACTGAAGGAACATATTATTGGAAAAATTAGAGTTTTTGATTTTTACAGTCTAATTTTGAATACTTTCCTCTAACACCTGTGGGGTCAAAATGCTCATCCTACCCCAAGATGATTTCTCTGAGGGGTGTACTTTCCAAAATGGGGTGACTTATGGGGGGTATTCTCTCTGCTGACACTACAGGGGCTCTGCAAATGCACCAGGCGCTCAGAAACTTCTTCTGCAAAATCTGCATTGAAAAAGCTTATTGGCGCTCCTTCCATTCTGAGCCCGGCTGTGTGCCCATACAGTGTATTATGCCCACATATGGGGTACCGTTGTACTCAGGAGAACCTGCGTTACAAATTTTGGGGCACTTTTTTTCTCTTGTTCCTCGTGAAATTGAGAAATTTCAAACTGAAGGAACATATTATTGGAAAAATTCGAGTTTTTGATTTTTACAGTCTAATTTTGAATACTTTCCTCTAACACCTGTGGGGTCAAAATGCTCATCCTACCCCAAGATGAATTCTCTGAGGGGTGTACTTTCCAAAATGGGGTGACTTATGGGGGGTATTCTCTCTGCTGACACTACAGGGGCTCTGCAAATGCACCAGGCGCTCAGAAACTTCTTCTGCAAAATCTGCATTGAAAAAGCTTATTGGCGCTCCTTCCCTTCTGAGCCCTGCTGTGTGCCCATACAGTGTATTATGCCCACATATGGGGTACCGTTGTACTCAGGAGAACCTGCGTTACAAATTTTGGGGCACTTTTTTTCTCTTGTTCCTCGTGAAATTGAGAAATTGCAAACTAAAGGAACATATTATCGGAAAAATTCGAGTTTTTGATTTTTACTGTCTAATTTTGAATACTTTCCTCTAACACCTGTGGTGTCAAATTGCTCATCCTACCCCAAGATGAATTCTTTGAGTGGTGTACTTTCCAAAATGTGGTGACTTATGGGGTTTTTTCTCTCTGCTGACACTACAGGGGCGCTGCAAATGCACCTGGCGCTCGGAAACTTCTTCAGCAAAATCTGCAATGGAAAAGCTAATTGGCGCTCCTTCCCTTCTGAGCCCCGCTGTGTGCCCATGCAGTGGTTTACGCCCACATATGGGGTACCGTAGTACTCAAGAGAACATGTGTTACAAATTTTGGGGTGCTTTTTCTCTCATGTTCCTTTTGAAAATGAGAAACTTTAATCTAAATGTATATATTATTGAAAAATTTAAATTTTTCATTTTTTTACAGCCTAATGGTGAATACTTTCCTCCAGCCCCTGTAGGGTTAAAATGCTCATTATACCCCTAGATTAATTCTTTAAGGTGTCTAGTTTCCAAAATGGGGTCACTTATGGGGGTTTCCAGTATACAAACCTCCTAAATCAACTTAAAATAAGAACTGGTCCCTAAAAAAATCAGTTTTGGAAACTTTCACGAAAATGTGGTAATTTGCTGATACATTTCTAACCCCCGTAACACCCTAAAAAAGTAAAATATGTTTATGAAATGAAGCCAGAATAAAGAGGACATATTGGTAATGTGACTTATTACTAATTTATGTAATACAACTTTCTTTTTTTAGAAGCAGAGAATTTCAAAGTTCATAAAATGCAAATTTTTTCAATTTTTCATGATATTTTGATGTTTTTCACAAAAAACACACAAAGTAGTGACCAAATTTTGCCACTAATATAAAGTGCCATATGTGATGAAAAAACAATCTCAGAATCGCTAGCATACGTTAAAGCATCACTGAGCTATAAGCGCATAAAGTGAGACAGGTCAGATTTTGAAAAATGAGCCTGGTCTTTTAGGTGCAAATAGGCTTGGTCTTGAAGGGGTTAAAAGTAAAATAACAAAACAACGTGAAATTAAAAGGTTGATAAATCATTATGTAAATCATGAACTTTTTTTGGACCAAGACCTTCCTTGCAACTCAAGAAGAAGATTTTATCCAACATTAAAAGATATTGATAATATAAAGAAGCACCTAGGAGTAAAAAAGCTGTGATATGGATCAGAGCACAATAATTGCGCCATTTGAACAGTGGCAGAAAGCTAATCCAGAACACAGTCATCTGTCACAGATAAAGGAACCGCAGCAGTAAAGTTATTGCTTTTCTACCAAACTTTGTGGTGAACAGCTCCGACTGTCCCGAATGCCGGCCTCCCTCTGCAGCGTCATCCGATGCTCAGCCGCAATTGGCTAAGCATAACTGTGCTCAGCCAATCGCGGCTGAGCAGCTGATGCCGCGGCCGCGTCATCAGCCGCGATTGGCTGAGCATAACTGTGCTCAGCCAATCGGGGCTGAGCACTGTTGTGACGCGGCGGAGGGGGGATGGGCGGCAGCGACTCGGCCGTCTGTCCGAAGATGACGTTTGGCACAAAATGGCGGACGGCCCTCGACACGGATCAGGTAATATATAATGCACCACACTTCCGGGTACACGGGTGGGGGTGGTGGGACACGGGGGCGATTCACAGACATAACATACATTACAAAGTTGTAAAACTTTGTAATGTGTGTTATTCTGTGAATAATTTCTGAGCGCCGCACTACCCCTTTAACTGACTGCAATGCAATGCATTGAAGTAAATGGAATGACCAACGTCCAATACACGTAGGGGGAAATTTATTAAGGGTATAAACCCACACACCGTATACGCAGCAAATACGCAGCAGATGTGATGGTGAAGATTTGATGCTGTGTTCAGCTATTTAGATCTAATCTGCTGCGTATTTGCTGCGTATCGCAGTAGTAAATACGCTGCATATACGGTGTGTGGATTTATACCCTAAGGGCTTTACTCCTATTTTTAGGTATATAATTGGATTTTTCGCCCAGTTTTGGTCTAAGTTCTATTTATGAACCAGTATTCGACAGGCAAATATTTTTTAGATGCAAGTTTTTTTAATCTGCCTCATTTGAGTATTCACCCAAAAGTTTGCATAACACGGGATTAGCGCCCAATTTATCATTTGCGACTTTTTAAAAAGTTGCATAAACAAGTGCAGGCTTACGTCTGGTCAGTACCATGTCAATATGCTTGGGCAATTTTTTAATTTTATCAACTTTTTACTTTTAATATGGTAGTGCTACATATTAATAAATCAGTCACAAGATATTGAAACAAAATACACACCAATCCCCATTAGAATAGTGGCACACATTAGACTCCTTAATAAATGTCCCTCATAGTGTATAAAATGACGGACAATATTTGCGCTGACGGCAAAGTAATGATCATGTCAATTATTTTCGGACGTCTTGTGCAAACAGTGGACATTATTTTTTTATTTGTTAACACAGTTTTTCTTTTTTCACCGTCCTTTCTCTGTTTTTACTATTAAATTCAATGGACTTGAATTTAAAATGTACCAGCAGCTAATATTGCACTGATGGGCAGCGAATCCTCAAAATTACGGACTTTATTTGGACTCAAATTACAAAAGGACAAGAAAAACCATTGTGTGAACATAGCCTAAAGGTGCATTCACACATAGTATTTTGGACAGCGCTTCTGTCAGTATGTATTTTTGCCAGTATTTGTACCCAAAATCAGGAGTGAAACTGACAGAAAAAACTATAATAGAAAGATGCGCAGTTTCTTTTTTTTAATAGACTCCTGAGGGGAGATTTATCAAACATGGAGTAAAGTGAAACTGGCTCAGTTGCCCCCAGCAACCAATCAGATTCCACCTTTCATTCCTCACAGACTCTTTGGAAAATGAAAGGTGGAATCTGATTGGTTGCTAGGGGCAACTGAGCCAGTTTCACTTTACACCATGTTTGATAAATATCCCCCCCGGTTTTAGTTGAAAAAATACTGACCAAAATATTAAGACAAATACTGTGTGCGCACATCACGTAACATTTTTAGACGCCTCTTATTGATAACCAGATATGCCCTTCCACTTTTTTGTAATGTGTACACACAAATATGTGCTTTGCAGTGGTTGGTAATTTTTTTTGTATAACATGAAACCAGCAGTAGTGTTGCAGAAGCTCATATTTCGGAAATGGAATAAAAATCTGTCTTCTGGTTGTTTTATGGTGGACTTTTCCAATCAAAAAATTAATGCTATAAAATAAATTTTACTTATTTAAGGTACATTTTATGTATGGCATATAAATTATTTCTTAAATAAAATTAACGAAATAAAATTCGTTATGTATTTGTGAAATAAATAAATTTATTTCTGAATGAATGATTTAGCAAAATTAATTTTCAATTAAAAATATTTTTAAATTACATTAAATAATTTAAATTCTATAGCTATGTTCAGTGTTTTAACAGAAGCTGGATGATATAATAGTGTCTGCTTGATCTTTTTGTTACAGGGTTTTTTTTTTAAATAAAAAAAAATTATCCTTTTGTATGCCCATACTCAAGCTCATTTCAAGACATTATCTGACACATTTGATTGACAAATGTCTGTCTTGTAAATCATTCTAAATAAACAATTTATTTTCATAAGGGCCAAGACTCTTACAAAAAAAAAAATGACACAAACGAAATGTTACATCAAATTAAGACTAGTAAAAATAATCTGGATAAATTATAAAGTATATGATTTAAATTACGTAATGCAGCTCATCTATTTTATTTAAAATATTTAGGTCAACACCAAGGAAATTTTGTTTAACCAAACCAATTAATATGTTATCTAACTTTGTTTATGTTCTGTTTTCTGGAACAACCTATGTCAATCTTCAGCCTTTTTGCAGGCAGTGTAGCCCTTTTTTCTTATTTGTTTTTCCCCTCCCTACCTCCCCCCCCTTTTCATTTTTGTACCCCACTACTCAATAAAGAATTTTTGAATATGGAAAAAATTTCATCCAAGTACATTTGAAGGAGCACACAAACTCTTAGAAAGATTCAATAAACATCTAATACAAATTTGTCAACACAAAAAGGAAAAAAAAAATGTAATTTTATGAAAATAAAAATGACTCAAAAGATTAAAGTAGTTCACAAAAAAAAATCTTTTAAATCAACTGGTGCCAGAAAGCGCCAGAGAACTGTAATCCATGAGATTGTTTTTTTTTTATGTATTTTATCAGAAATAGGCACATTAGAACGTCCCGGGGGAGCGGCTGCATCCGGTAATCGGATGCAGCTGTCAACTTTGACAGCTGCTTTCGATTACTTTATTAGCGGGCACGGTAATCGGACCGTGCCCGCTAAGAGCCGCGGTCCCGGGCTACACGCGGCACCCAGGATCCCGGCGGTTCACAGGGGGGTTGCCGCGCGGCCCCGTTCTGAACGCCCTTAATGACAACAGGGTGTAAATATATGCCCTTTGTCGTTAAGGGGTTTAAGAAGAATGTTAACTGGGGTGTCCAGACAAATTTATATTTTTCTATATGGCCTAGACAGTGATGGGTAAATAAAAAAAACAAAGCAAACTTAGGGCCCTTTTACACACAAAGATTATCTGACAGATTATCTGCCAAAGATTTGAAACCAAAGCCAGGACTGGATTTGAAAAGAGGAAAAATCACAGGCTTTCCTTGATGACCTGATCTCTGTTTATAGTCTGTTCCTGGTTTTGGCTTCAAATCTTTGGCAGATAATCTGTCAGATAATCTTTCTGTGTAAAAGGGCCCCCAGCTTCCTTGTTCCACCAGGTTCACCTAAATGTCACAGCTGCAGTCGATCTTAGTTGGCTTCTACAATTGGTGCTGTGAAATCATAGCCCTGCTTGTACAAGCAATGGCTACAATGGCATCCCGCCACTGATTAGACAAACGGGTCTCTGATGTCACAAAAATCAACATGGCAGTTGGGTGAGACAGAGACTTAAGCCGCCATAAAATGGAGTAAAGTGTTTTAAAACAGTTTCTAGACCAATTTAAAGTACTTACAACTTTGTCATATCATCTAATTAATGTTTTAAGTTAAAACTTTTTTAGGTATGTCTAACTAAATTTACTTAGTTCTGAATTATACAGAAAATGCGATGTCACGGCCCCAAAATTTCTGCAAAGTCCCATGTGTGCCTGCTTCTACAGTGGTACAGAGAGAGAGGCGGCATTACAACGAAAGATAAGTAGCATAGAATTTTTGATGTACTGAATGAAAATGACTAAAAAAAGTTTACTCAGTCCCCCCCCCCCCCACACACACACATAGACCCGGAATACAATATGAAACCCAACCTACTAATCACCCATTTCCAAAAGTAAAGGAATCATTTAGAACTATTCATTTCTTCCCCTCATCCCCTCTCGTACCTACTATACACTTTCACTAATTCCTCCCAAGCTGATACCTCTAGAGCCTTACCAGAAGACCAATTCCTAACTATTAATAATCTCCCCACAAATAATCTTCTATGTAGAGTTCTCCTTTTCTTCCTTCCTAAACCTGCTAACTGAGAATCATCACCTAATATGGTAACCATCTTGCTGATTTCAACAAAGATCTCCTCCCATAAGGTCTGCAGCTCTGAGCAGGTCCAGAAAATATGTACCCAGTCTGCCCCCTCCCTTCCACATCTGGAGCATTCTGATGTTTCCATTTTCCTGATCTTTTTCAAAAATACCGGGGTGTAATATAATCGATGGAGGATATTGACCTGCACAATCTGGTGATTCTGGTTTGCTGGCACCTCTTTATTATTCCTCAGTATTCTTCTCCACTGTATGTCTCACAGCTCACCAAGTTCACTTTCCCATTTATTCTTACTTCTCAAGGTTATCGCTATTTGATCTCTATCTCGTAGTTTTTTATATAACCATGACACACACTCCTTTTAAATACCCCCCCCCCCCCCTAGTTGTTTTATACATCAGGGGAGGACCCTAAAGAGCTTTTTATCAGGGGATCTGGAGACCGCATGTTTCAATTGTATGTACTCAAACCATGCATTACCCCCCACCCCATATTCAGCTTCAAGTCTCTGCCATGCCTTCAGGGCTCTATCCTCAAAGATATCCTTCACCTAAGTTATCCCTACACTTCCCATTTTATTAAGAACCCTGATCTTATCAATTTCAACTAAATGCCTATTACTCGATACCCCTCGTACAGTCAAGTGATACCTCTATCCTGAGCTGCTTCCTCAAGGCTACCCAGACTTTAACCAACAGACTTATGGAGGGGTACTTTAACCCTTTAGCGACCCATGACGTATCTGATACGTCATGGTGCCGCGGGGGGTGTTCAGAGCGGGGTCCTGCCGGGACCCCGCTCTGAACGGCGCTGATCCCGGCTGACATGTGCAGCCGGGCAGTGCCTCTATTAGCCGGCGCGTGTCCCGTCAAACCTGACAGCTGCACTTAGATGCTTAGATAAACACATCCCTGGTGTCTAGTGGGTCGGATCTCCGGAGATCCGTTCTTCTGGCCGGGCCGGCACTCAGCGTCGGAATGACGCTGATCCTGGCTCGGCAATAGATTGCTGTGGCCTGCAGCAGGCCATAGCAATCTATGACCGATCTGATGGATCTTTGCTGTGTACATACACAGCATTGATCTTTATGAGAGATCAGTGCTGTCTATATACAAGTCCCCCAGGGGGACTTCTAGTTAAAGTAAAAACAAAAGTAAAAATGTTTTTTTTATTAATAAAAAATCCCCTCCCCTATTAAAAGTCCAAATCACCCCCCTTTTCCCATTTTATAAATATAAATAAATAAATAAACAAATAAATAAACATGTTTGATATTGCCGCGCGTGTAATCGCCCGAACTATTAATTAATCATATTCCTGATCTCGCACGGTAAATGGCGTAAGCGCAAAAAAATTCCAAAGTGCAAAATTGCGCATTTTTGGTTGCATCAATTCCAGAAAAAATGTAATAAAAAGCGATCAAAAAGTCGCATATGTGCAATCAAGGTACCGATAGAAAGTACATGTAATGGTGCAAAAAATGACACCTCACACAGCCCCATAGACCAAAGGATAAAAGCGCTATAAGCCTTGGAATGGAGCGATTTTAAGGAACATATATTTGTTAACAATGGTTTGAATTTTTTACAAGCCATCAGATAATATAAAAGTTATACATGTTACATATCTTGTAATCGTAACGACTTGAGAAACATGCATAACAAGTCAGTTGTACCATAGGGCGAACGGCGTAAATGCAAAACTCCCCGAAATCAAAACAAATTCAATTTTTTTTTTCAATTTGACAGCGCAAATGATTTTTTTTCCAGTTTTGCACCATATGTTATGGAAAAATAATGTCTGTCATTGCAAAGTACAATTGGTTTCGCAAAAAATAAGAGCTCGTGTGGGTCTCTAGGTGAAAAAATGCAAGCGCTATGGACTTTTAAACATAAAGTGGAAAAAGCAAAAGTGCAAAAAAGAAAATTGGCTTTGACCTTAAGGGGTTAACCACTCACCCTCCTCTAACAGCCCCGTTTCCAGAATCTCTATTATATTCAATCCACCTTTCACTTTACTTACAATGTAATTATACAAATCCACCCTCTCCCTACTCCAAAGAAAGTACAATTGTGTAGCCAAAAAATAAATTCTATTTTCCGTGAACTCAAACCTTCCCTGCTCCTTGGGCAAGCTAAACAACTGAAGTCTAATCCTCACCCTTTTCCTGCCCCAGATTAATTTATTTATAATTGTCTCAATTCTTTTAAAGGTTCTTTCATCTATCCATATAGGCAACGCATAAAACTGATTGTGCCAGGGCTATTCTTTCTGCCTTAGTATGTATCATCTTTACCCAGACTTCTATCTTACTATCTAACTTTTTAATTAGCAGGACCATATTCTTATCAAGGAACTCTGTTATATTCCCCATAATTTTTACACCCAGGTATTTAAAGCTGTCTCCTATCTCTAGGGTTTTCAGCTTCCCAAATTCTCCCCCTAACCTGCAGAGGCGCTTGTTTCCAACTGGAAGAAGGATAGATGTGTCCCAATTAATTCTGAGACCTGAGTAGCCTCCATATTCCTCTATCACATCCACTATATGGCTCACTGCCTCCTCTGGATCTCTAACAAAGAGCAGCATATCGTCTGCGAACAGACTGAGCTTATCATCCACTCCCTTTAGGCCAAATCCACAAATCTTCGGTCCTCTCGTATCTTAATCGCCAGGGTCTCCAACGCCAAAATAAATAACATTGGGGAGAGGGGGCACCCCTGGCGGGTTCCCCTCCCCAACGAAAAAAAACTCAGATCTATTTCCATTTACTACAAAACAAGCCCTTGCATCCCTATATAACAGCTTTACTTTGTCAATAAACCCTTTCCCCAACCCATACCTCTCCAAAACAACCCAGAGAAAGTCCCACTCCACCCTGTCAAACGCTTTTGCAGCGTCTAATGACAGGATGGAGTGGGACCCCTCCCCCCGCACACTCTGCACATTATGGAAAACCCTAGCCACACTCTGAATGATAGTCCTCCCTGAAACAAACCCGTTTTGATCGCTATGGATCAAACTCGGGATAACCTTTTTAAGGCGATTAGCCAACAGCCTCGCATACAATTTGATATCTGTGTTAAGTAGGAATATCGGCCTATGAGAGTCTACGTCTTTAATATCCTTCCCCTCCTTCGGGATTAGGATTATACCTGCCTCCCTCATGGTGTCTGGTAAGTGACCCTCCATTAGGGCTTCGTCAAGTACTCTACATAATGTCGGTAATACATCTCCTCCCGAAGTCGTATTATCCTTTATCCCTTTTAGTGTACTCTCTAGTTCCTCTTCGGATATCGGGGCCCCCAATGCTTTTTTTTTTTTTGCTCTGCTGTTACTTCTGGGATTCTTAGATTATCTAAATATGCCCTGGTCTCCCCAACTAAACCCTTTACCTCAGACTGATGCAGTCTAGAGAAATAACTGGAGAATACACTAATAATTTCCGCTTGGCGGTATACCAAATTCCCCTTTACGTTTCTAATTACTGATATGGTCTTCTTTGGCTCTTGGTTTTTAATTAAAGTCATCAGTCGACTATTGGGCCTTCCTCCTTGCAAGTATCTTTCCTTACCTAAAAAAAAAAAAAGATTTTATTTCTAGCCTTCCTTTCCAATATCTTGTTATATTCCTCCAGTGCCTGTTGCCACATATTTCTATTCTCTTACTGGAGATCTCTTACATATTTTCCCTCCATCTTCACCACTTCTTCCTCTGCTGTTTTTTCCTCTTTCCTGAATTCCTGTTTTTTTCCTAGTGATTCTTTTCCTCAAAATTCCCCTTAGAAAAGCCTTCATGGTATTCCACACAACTCCTCCCGATGCCGTACCCCAATTTACCCTTATCATCTCCTCCTGTTCTTTATTTATACCCCTCATTACCTAATAACTCAAACCAATATGCATTGACTCTCCAACTCCCTAACAACCGTTTTTTCTCTGTGAATACATCTATACATAGAATAGAATGATCTGATACCGCTCTTGGCTTATATGACACTTGATCCACATACTAAACAAACTGGTCATTTATAAGGGCTAGATCTATCCTTGAGCTTGTCAGGCAGGTTTTGTTAAAGCAGGAGTACACAGCAGCCATGGGGTTCCTCTCCCTCCAAATGTCATGTAATCCTAATTTCTCACACATTCTATCTTAATGGTGTAATCTTGGGCTTATTCTTAACTGTTTTAACTCTTATTCTATCCCTCTCCTCATCCATCACACAATTCATATCCCATAGGAACATAACAGGCACCTTCTCCCATTTGCTAATAATCCCAAACACCTTACCTAATATGGAGGGTGAGAATGGAGGGGGTACATACAAAAACACCAAAATACACCTCAGACAACCTATAACACAATCTAAAATTAC
Organism: Dendropsophus ebraccatus; assembly: GCF_027789765.1. NCBI lineage: Eukaryota > Metazoa > Chordata > Amphibia > Anura > Hylidae > Dendropsophus > Dendropsophus ebraccatus. The sequence goes on from NC_091456.1 coordinate 97,855,563, forward strand.
AAAACATCCATCTTTCTATTTTTGCTTCCTTTAATTCCCATCTAACCCCCCTGTGTACTAAAACTGAAATCCCCTAGAGTAACCAGAAAACACTGTGTGATATTGATAAGACCACCAACTCCTATTCAGATAGGAGGTTGTGAGATTTATAAGGTGAGTTTCAAGTAAACACACTATACATGGTAAAACATTTTTAATAACCTCCAACACCGTGTGTCTTTTTAACCTATCCCCTAACCCCCTAACATTCCATACCATAATTCTAGTACTCATTTACCACCCCCATCTTTATCATAGCCCCAAAGGAAAAGATCATATATAGCACTAGAAAAAGGAACAAGACAGGAAAAGAAGAGAAAGTTTATTCTGGTTGTGTTGGTGCACATGGACCATCTTTTACACGCAATGATTAGTGAAAATTTCTCATGCCATGCAAACATATGTGGTGTCCTTTTTTTTTTTTACTGATTTCACATAGTACAATGTAAACAAATCATATAAAATAATTCTGCCTTGATGTTAACTGCTTTAATAATTCACGAAAGTTACTTAAGGTCGAAGAAGCCAAAGACATAGAATACCCCAAAAATGTACAGGATAAAAATATAGCAACACAAGACTCTTACAGACAATAATAATAAAAAAAAAACGCTTTATAAATATAAAAAAAAAAATGTTTGAGGGGAATGAAACAGGGACTTGATCTTTCTTGTAAAAGAAGCAGAAATCCTTAAAATGATTTATGGTAAAATTAATGAACTAAATATGTTAGTGAGAGAAAATATTGCACAGCAGGTAAGTCTTGAATTAGAGCCTGCCTCAAAAGCAATTGTTCCAGAACACATACAGCAACTTCCAGAAATGAGGTATTTTAAACCAAAAAAGCCTGACATACAAAAGTAAGGTTAAAGGCAGACCAAAAAAGAACAACTGTGGGGAAATATAATTCACGAGAGGGAGGAGGTGAAAGAAACAGCTATTAAAACTGAGAGTGAAGTACGACTTACCATGACATGAACCCAGCATGACAGAGCTGAAATTAGTGGAAGAAAATGGCTTGATGACAAGGCAATAAATGTTGCTCAATATCTAATTTTAAAAGAAAACCCACAACTACTTGGTCTTATTGATACAGTACATTGAATTTGGCCTACACTAAAATGAACAATCATACTGTCTGAGTTCACCATTCGGGGGCACACTGGCTGATATCTGTCCACCTTGAAAATGCCGGCTTACATCATCGCTAGTGGTGGCATAGTGGATCCACAACTTCCAGTGTTACAGTAGGCTCCAACCATGGATCCCAGCAAGGTGCCTGACGTCGGCGACATCAAAGAGTACTCACTCAGCAGATTCAGCAACAGCAGACCCAGCAATTGTCAGCCACGTTACAGCAGCATCAACAGGTTCCACCAGTGTCTCCACCTCCAGTGCAAGTGACACCTCCTCTTGGTTCAACCTTACGCCTTGTGCTGCCGTCCAAGTATGCTGGAGACCCGAAGATGTGTAGGGGGTTTATCACCCAGTGCACTATGCACGTCGAGTGGAAGTTCACCTTTCGGGGGCACACTGGCTGATATCTGTCCTCCTTGATGCCGTTTATGTGTATGACTCTAAGCCATCTACAACAGTTTGTGATACATTGAAAAAGCAGCTGTTAAAACTTTACTGCCCTTTATTTTAAAGGGTGAATAGGTGTTTAAATGTGAACATAATGTGTGTTCAAAAACAGAAAGGGGATTAGGACTGTGGTCTGTATGCCATAGCAAATTCCACAGCCATAGCAAAGGGCATTCATTTGAGAAAAATGCAATTGGTTCAAATTGAAATGCGCTCACATCTCATGAAATGCTTTGACAGCAAAAGCAAAGAAAGAAAAAAAAAAGAATTAATACTAAAATATCAATCACATTGTACTGCTTTTGCCAGAAAAGGGCATTTTCTGGCTGGAAAACTGGCAGTAAAACATGTGTGTGAACATAGCTTCTCTTGTCTATAGTAAGTAGAGAATTAAAAGGAACCAATCAGGCTGATATGGTTCCCTGAACCACTGTATACAGCTCCTGCAGCAGCCACGACATGTGACAGGAGGTAGTCACCTGGGCGGCTCCCCGCCCGTGTCTAGTCACCGCGCTCTGTCAGCGCAATTTGAGGGATGATTGACAGACAAAGAGGCCAGTAATGGCCTGATCTTTTTTATGTAGTAGGGGATTTTAACTGCACTCGGCAATGGGGTAGAGATCGGAGAAATAGTGGTGGGAGGTAAGGCCTTGATCCAACCCCTCTACGAAGCTTTCGCGTGGAGGCTGGCTGCACCGATGCATGGCGTTCTCTACGTCCGGAAGATATTGAGTTCTCTTGCTTTAGCTCCTCCTATCAGTTGTCCTCAAGGATTGATCTTGTGCTAAGCGTTGTGAAATATTTGGACTGTGTTAGTAAAGTTAAAATGGAGCCAAGATCAGTATCGGACCATACGCCACTTATGCTAGAAATAAAAGTCGGACATACAGACCAATAAACCCGCATCTTTAGGTTGAATCCCCACTGGTTATTAATATTAAATAATGATGAGAGTTTTAGGGAAGAGATAGGATGGTTTTGGCAAGCTAATAAAAATTCCGCTGACATCTCTTTACTATGGAATGCGCTAAAGGCGTATATGAGGGGTATGTTTTACAAGCAGATCCAGCATAGTAAGAAGGAGTATTGGAGGAATGAAAAGAGACGAAGGGAGGAGATTGGGGGAAAAGATGAGGGAATATGGTCTTAACAAGACTAAGGAAGCTTGTGATAACCTTTTAGACTGCACGTAAGAGGTATGAAGCGGGGGGGGGGGGGGGGGGGGGAGCAAGCTGCCAATGTAAGCGGACGTGCTGGTGGTGAGCTCCGTTCACACAGCTGACTAAACGGCCTCTTTTCTGCCCTTCCTGCCGAACTTTTATATGAGGAAGACTCCTAAGGGGTGCCCACGCCAGCCCGGACCCACTTATCGCCCGAAATCGGGTAAACGGACGCTTGATTGGTACTTACTGCCGGGCCCTGCTGTGTCTAGACGCTCCCCGCCGCATTTGAGGAGGCTGCGCCGCTATCAGACACCAGACCGCTGCCGGATTCCTGGTCCTCAGCCTTCTCCGACCTGCCTGGGCCTCCTGGTCTCCACTGACCCCCCTCCGCAAGTCCCGACTGCCGCCGGCTCCGAAATAGCCGACAAGTGGTCCGAGGAGATTACCGACAGTAAAGGACGAGCGCCATCTTGCCCCCGCCGTGACGCAGCATCTGTCCTCCTGGAGAAGGGAGCGTCGCTGCAGAGGAACCACCAGGAGGCTCCCAGTATCCAGCTGTCTGCACCCGGGCCCGGGGTCCTGGAAGCCACCGGCCTCCTCTCGCTGCCACAGATTGCCGCAGGCCCTGAGGGAGCTGCAGTGAGTACTGGGGAGGTCACGTGGGAGGACGGCAAGGTGCCATTTTGCCCTATTAGTGCGCCGGCACTAGACTCTCTGGAGGACAGCACACCACCGCCAAACCAGTCCCCTGGGGCTCTGAATCCCTCATCCTTCCTGGGCACTTTTTCACTTTCCCTGTGGCAGTACCCCCTGTCAACAGAGGCCCCCTTTGTGCCCCAGACTTTTTGCCTGATCTACAGCTGGGGTCCCAAGATCTTTTTAGCGGCACTTTCTTAGTTCTGCCATCTCCCACAGACCCCTTGCTGCGTGCCACCTCCTGTGTCACCACGCCCAAACCCCCCCAGAGGGGACAAAACTAGGTCTCAAAAGGCCTCACAGACGCCTCATAAACAGAGGGATAGAGGACTGCAAGATGGGGCGACTGCATTGCAACCGGATCCCTGGCTGCAACTAGGGAACTACGACTCTGATTCTTCACACATTGATCCCCAAACTAAGAGAGACATGAAACAGCTCCTTTCACAACTGTCCACCAAAAGAGACTTTAACCTCTTAACGACGCATGACGGGTATACCCGTCATGCGGCCGTTAAGAGTAAACAAAGAGGGCTCCCGGCGTGAGCCCTCTCTGCAGCGCGCAGTCCCCGGTTGCTAAGTGCAGCCAGGGACCGCGTGTATTAGCCGGCGCGGCCGATCGCCGCGGCCGGCTAATTAACTATTCAAATGCCGCTGTCAAAGCTGACAGCTGCATTTGAATAGCAGCTGTGCCCCCTCTCCCTGGTGTCCAGTGGGGGATCTCCCCCCCGCGATGCGATCGCGGAGGGGAGATCCATTCTAATGAGCCGGCCGGGGCTCAGCGTCGGAATGATGCTGATCCTGGCTCGGCAATCTATTCAGATGGTCTGCAGCAGACCATTATAATAGAGCACCGATCTGATGGATCATTGCCCTATTATATACACAGGATTGATCTCAATGGGAGATCAGTTCTGTGTATATAGAAGTCCCCCAGGGGGCTTCATATTACTGTAAGGGAAAGTTAAAAAAAAGTGTTTTTATTAATAAAAAATCCCCTCCACTAATAAAAGTCTGAATCACCCCCCTTTTCCCATTTTACAAATAAAAATAAATAAATAAATAAACATGTTTGCTATCGCCGTGTGCGTAATTGCCCGAACTATTAATTAATCACATTCCTGATCTCGCACGGTAAACGGTGTAAGCGCAAAAAAATCCCAAAGTGCAAAATTGCGCATTTTTGGTCGCATCAAATCCAGAAAAAATGGAATATAAAGCGATCAAAAAGTCGCATATGCGCAATCAAGGTACCGATAGAAAGAACACATCATGGCGCAAAAAATGACACCTGACACAGCCCCATAGACCAAAGGATAAAAGCGCTATAAGCCTGGGAATAGAGCAATTTTAAGGAACATATATTTGTTAACAATGGTTTTAATTTTTTACAGGCCATCAGATACAATAAAAGTTATACATGTTACATATCGTTTTAATCGTAATGACTTGAGGAACATATATAACACACGGCGTAAAAATGAAGCCCCCCCAAAGAAAAATAATTGCTTTTTTCAATTTCACTGCGCATATAATTTTTTTCTGGTTTCGCAGCATATTTTATGGAAAAATTCAGCCTGTCATTGCAAAGTACAATTAGTGACGCAAAAAATAAGGGCTCATGTGGGTCTGTAGGTGTAAAATGCAAGTGCTATGGCCTTTTAAGCACATGGAGGAAAAAACGAAAACGCAAAAACAAAAGTTAGCACGGTCCTTAAAGGGTTAATGCCCTCATTACTAAAGTACAAGATGCCTGCAGGCTGGAAATTTCGGAGCTGCGGAAAGACCTCCAACATATTGCTTCTAGAGTGGAGACTTTGGAAGATGAGCATGATCATTCTCGCTCCTATGTGGCCCAGCTGCGTGATACTGTTGACCTCCAATCTACTGCCCAATATGCCCAATACTGAACAATATGCAACGCCACCTAGAGGATCTCGACAACCGGGGCAGGCGCAATAATATTCGAGTGAGGGGTCTTCCTGAGGCCACTCAGGAGGAGGACTTAAAGGAAACATTGGAAGCTATTTTCAACAGCATCTTAAGGAAACCGTCCTCCCATAAAATCAAACTGGAGAGGGCTCTAAAGCCTAAATCTACCACAGGCTCCCCACGAGACGTTGTTTGCTGCGTCCATGACTACGCCTTAAAGGAACGGATTATGCAAAGGTCTCGCCAGCTCAAGGACTTAGACTTTATTGGTGCACCTATCCAGCTTTACCCTGATCTCTCTTGGCTGACCCTGCAAAAAAGGCGCTGTTTACGTCCTCTGCTTACAATTCTTCGCGACCATCAAGTAACTTACCGTTGGAGCTTTCCTTTTGCTTTGGTGGCGCGCAGAGATGGAAAGTCGGCTACCATCAGGGACCTGGGAGACCTCGATGCCTTCTGTACCACTCTGGAAATCCCTACGCCGCAGATCACGGAATGGACTGTTTCCTCTCCTCCTCCTCCAGCAGCGGTGTGGCAACCGCTCACTCAGAAACGGCGCAGGTCAAAATCTCACACTCCCTCCCCTTCTTCCTGGGGCTCCCCTGATCACCCCCCTTAGCTAAACTTTGCTATGAAGAACTTTATGATCTGTGGCAGGAATACTTATGCTTGTGTTTTATATAGGCCTTATCTTTAAGTTTATTTTTTGCTTTATTGCTGTGTGGACGAGGTCCACGATTCTACTGTTATCACACTTTATTCAGTTTTGCTCCTTGTCGTTTCTCCATGCCCCTCTTGGGCCTTTTTTTTTTTTTTTTTCTTTAATCTCATCAGATTTAGAAAACTCTAGTGGTCCCACACCAGTCCAGGTTTGTTGCCCCTACCTACGCATTTTTGGCATAGGTTTTTGGTCTAGTGCCATTGATTCTTTTGTTATGTTGTTTCTGCCTTTGTCAGTTTCCTTGTGGTGTCTCCGTCCCCCCCTTTTCCTCCTGTTTCCTCTCCCTCCTGCACAGTTGCCCTTTATCATGGGACCTCCTAGCTTGTTTCTGGTGCAGATTGTTGGACGTCTGTCGAGTCCAGTCCTATTGCTCCCATTATTTGCCGAGATGGGTAAGTTAGATAATAAGCATCCTTTAACCAGTCTTAGACCTAATGGCTAAGCTAGTGTCTCTGAACGTTCGGGGGCTTAACTCTAATTCTAAAGAGACGCCTCCTTCTACAAGAGCAAAATCGTAAGAAGAAAGATGAGGGCATTCACCGCTTTTAGTGATCTTCTTTTTTATTTCATTTCTTTACTTTACGTGCAATCTTACAGGGCAAACTGGGCTTAGCGTGGACGCCAGACACCCACCGAGTCGGGTAACAGCTGTTTCACACGCATGCGCGCTTCTACAGACCTGTACGATTTTGCTGAATGTGAGATGTCTATATTCGTAGTGAGCACCAACCAGTGATCAGCGTCTAGTCTCTGTCTGTCTGTGGGACCCATTGGTGTGGAAGCCTAGGCTCGGCAGTGCCGGAAACTACGATTCTATTTAGAGCTCCTTCTACAAGAGCTACGCACCATCCCTACGGATATAGCATTCATCCAAGAGACTCATTTTAGTTCCTCTGCTAATTTTAATTTTTCTAGACATCAATACCCAGTGGTATACTCTGCCTCTAGGGGTTGTAAACAAACGGGAGTGGCCATCCTTATCTCACGCAATTGTCCTCTTCAAGTCACTGCTGCATTCTCCGACCCAGGGGGACGATATGTTATCATAGATGGTACTCTGCAGGGTAGGCCTGTAACCTTATGTAATCTCTATGCCCCTAATAGACTCCAAATACCCTTCCTTAAGAGGGTGCTAAAGCGCCTGGTCAAATCTCCCCCTGCGCCTCTAGTCGTAGGAGACTTCAACCAACTCTACTCGAAAAAGGCTGACAGGCACTCTGTGCTGGGCCACCCCCCGACTCCGGAACAGAGCCGGCTCTCCACAGAGTTCCGGAAACTGATCCGCCTACATGGCCTCTATGATCTCTGGTGCATTGGGCACCCTACTGAGGCTACCTATTTTTTCTTCTCCCACCCTCGTAACACCCATATGCGAATTGACTATTTTTTGGGGAATGTTCCTGTAGTACGGCTACTTAAAGTGACTGTACCACCAGGCCCAGGCTGGCACTGGAGGCGGGCCAATCCACCCATAGTGGGAGGAAACCCCTGCCCCTCTATGATAGGAATCCATTGATTCTAATGGAGTCACGTCATGGAGGGGCTGGGGTTTCTTCCCACTAAAGGTGGGTCAGCCCGCCTCCAGTGCTTCAGCCTGGGCCTGATGGTAGTCACTTTAAAGACTCAGACATAGGCCCAATTTCATGGTCGGATCATGGCCCGGTCACTCTAGCTTCGCTTCTTACCCCTACTCACCAATGTCATTGGAGAGTCCTTACTGAAACATCAGATCTCCCGGGACTCCATTAAGAGCTGCCTGACCTCTTATTATCTAGAAAACGAGGGCTCTGTGTCCTCCCAGGCTGTTCTTTGGGAGGCTCACAAAGCTGTAGTCCGTGGCCATTGTATAGCACTTAGTGCCAAGTATAAGAAGGACCCGCAGGCTCAAATGGTGTATACTAGGAAAAAGATAAAGGACCTTGAGGCGGCCCTAATAGCCAGTCCCTCAGTGACTATCCTGCGCAGGTTGATAGCAGCACGAGCCCTCCTTCAGGATCTTGCTATGCATAAAGTTGAACGTTTGCTCCTTTATTCGAAGCAACGGTTCTATGAGAAAGTAAATAAAGCTCATACGTTGCTGGCTCGTATGCCCAATTTTCGCAAGCTCTACGAGATCATACTGGCTCGCTTAAATTTCACCCCTCAGACATTGCCACTATTCCTACTGAATATTTCTCCAAACTTTATTCTCTTCCATCTTCTTTGCCCTCAGACCCTGAAGCTAGGGCCCAAAAGATTGGAGATTTTCTGGCTCAGTGCAACCTACCTAGACTCCTTGCAGATGCACTAATTGACCTTAAAGGGGTATTTTGGCCAAAAACGAAATTAAAGTATTGAATTGCCCCACAAAAGTTATACAAGTGCCCAATAGACACCAATTACGGGTTCTGCACATATAGTGCGTCTTTCCCTGCACTTACCACAGCCAGATGTCTTGTAGTCCTTGCAGATCCTGTTTCGTCATGGCACGGGCGCCATCTTGGGGCCGTGACGTGTGCTCTGTGCTAATTTCCATGTAGGGCCGGGCCTGTACATAGGGGCGGGTTAGGAGCTCCCCGCCCACTCCTAGCTGTCTTGGGGCCGTGACGTAACGGCCCCGCTCTCTATTGGCTGCACTGTACTGCAGCAGTTCGGCCGCAGGACGCTTCCTGGTCCTTCCTCCCTCTTGTATCTTCATTTCAGCGACCTGTCCCCCACGCTGCCCGGCCGCAGGGCACCTAAAGTGAAGGTCTGCCTGTGTCTCCTGCACCCCGTTACTGCAGTGCCGTAGCGGTGATTCGGCGCTCCCATTATCCCTGTTCCCTCTCTCTCTCTCTGTAACTTACAGAGGAATGAGATATGCAGCAGCTGCTGTGGTGTGCGGTCCGCACGCTAAGGGGTCCGGCGTGAGCTGATGGAGGAAGAGATGTCACCCATCATTATCCCGGTGACATCTGATGATGATGGGTGACATCTCTTGCTCCATCAGCTCACGCCGGACTCCTTAGCGTGCGGACCGCACACCACAGCAGCTGCTGCATATCTCATTCCTCTGTAAGTTACAGAGAGAGAGAGAGAGCAGAGGTACCGGAGGAAGCAGGGACAACAGGAGCGCCGCATCACCGCTACGGCACTGCAGTAACGGGGTGCAGGAGACAAGCAGACCTTCACTTTAGGAGCCCTGCGGCCGGGCAGCGTTGGGAAAAATCGCTGGGATGAGGGGGAGGTAGGAACACGGAGCGCGCAGGGAGACCCCCTCCCCCCTCCAATGCCAAATTAACCCCCCCTTCAACCCCTGTATACCCCTCAGACCTTCAGCGCCAGGCCGGCTCTCACCTCCGGTCTCGGTCTCCCCCCCGGTCTCGGTCTCCCCTCCCCTGGATACTGTAACTCTCTGAGGTGCAGACTATGCGGACGCTGAGGGCTCCAGCAGGCAGAGGAAAGGATCTCACCGGGATGATGTGCCCTCTGAATCATCATCATCCCGGTGACATCCTCTCCTCTGTCTGCTGGAGCCCTCAGCATGTGTGCACCGCACACCACAGCAGCCACATAGCCCGCACCTCAGAGAGTGACAGTATCCAGGAGAGGGGAAACCGGAGGGAGAATGACAGGACAGAGATGGGACCAGGGGTGCTGCACACCGACACCCGGAGGTACATGATGCAGGGATGGGAGAGAGACCACCGGGAGGATGACAGGACCTTCTAACAACTAACTAACTAGCGCCCCCCTAGCTGGCCACCTGCCCTCCTTACACAGTGGTGGGTTTGGGGTCGCTCCTGAAAACAGACAGCTCGGGACCAGGAAAATTTATGTTCCGGGTACGTCCCGATAAGCCCCGCCCCCAGCGCCCACCGTGGGTGGCATACTGACTCTCTGCTTGCTGTAACAGTGTATGACTACTGCCCCCAGCGTACCCCAACAGCTGAAACAGAGTATGACTACTGCCCCCAGCATCCCTCATAGCTGAAACAGTGTATGACTACTGCCCCAGCATCCCTCATAGCTGAAACAGTGTATGACTACTGCCCCCAGCATCTCTTATAGCTAAAACAGTGAAGCAGGCTAAGAGGAAGAGAGAGGCGAGTGTATCAAGACACTCCACACTACATCATCAGAGCAGCTTTAAAGGGTTACTAGTTTGTCCCATTGACCATATACCTCCCAATACGCAAAATCGTTTCCAAACACTTAAACGACGGGAAATGTTTTGGATTTATAAACTCCATACACTGTCGCCCGGTGTTCTCAATGAGGCATTCGAAATAAATATCTAATAAAATATTATGGGCTATCTAAATACTGGTTTCTCACAATAATAATCTTATATATTTATACCAAACTATTTATTTATTCATTTATTTATTTACTACCTATCATTCTTTATTAATTTATGCAACATATATATATATATATATACATATTTACATCCTAATAGTCCTATTATACTAAAGCCCATAGTAATTAATTTTTTTCTAATTATTTTCTTTTAGTGTAGTCTCAATCTCCCTCTCTTAACTGTTATCCTCTCAGTTCACTAATTCTGCCACCGTTAGATCATTAAATAACCCCCAGCGGCACACATTTGATTTTATTTTATCCTTTCCCCTTTTCTGTGCGCTCAAAATCTGGATAGCAGAGTCACATTTTAGCAGCCCGGTCTTCATCTCATTTATAGTGATGCGCTCCCCGACTGCTCGCCTAATAAAGTTCCTTCATATTGAAAAAAAGAAAAAAGACTGCTCGCCTAATAAAGTTTCTTCATATTGAAAAAAAGAAAAATAAGAAAAGAGACTGCTCGCCTAAATAAAGTTCTTTCATATTGAAAAAAAGCCGATCACATGATCGGAATCACTGTCAAGTTTTTGCTAATTACCTTTTTTGGTTTTATGCTGCATGTAATAGTACTAATCATATTTTATACTAGTTATTTTATTGCATATATTTATTGTGTAGTATATTTAACAATATTCTTTTTAATCTAAATAGCGTCATCAGGTTGAGGGCGGTACTGGTGTATCCCCCTCCCAACAAACCACAATCAGTTGCCTATTTATCTGAGACTACTCTGTATGCTCCTATATGTCTCTTTTAACTTGATAAAGAGGTACTACACCTCGAAACGCATTGTTTCTGAGACAATAAATCATCTGTTCAATATACCTGTTTGAACTAAGTACCGTTCAGCGCTGAACAAAGTCCTTCTACTCTAGCCTGGCATAACTCTGAGGCTGTGACACAGCTGAAACTGTGTATGACTACTACCCCCAGTATCCCTCATAGCTGAAACAGTGTCTGACTACTGCTCGTTGTAGTAGGATTTAGTCTATCATATCTAAATAATACAGCCTCCCATCTCATTTGTGGTTTTATTGTGGGGGTTGTCTGGAGGGGTGGAAGGCTGTAAGATTTAGTCTGTCACTATTAGGGGGTATCAACAGAGGTGGTGGTGGGGGGGGGGGGGTGACAAAATCTACCCTAAGGCCGGCCCTGATCAGAGGCACACCGCCACAGCTGTGTAGCACCCTAATTCTCCACACTGTATAAAGCTGTAGTGTCAGTATAGATGACTCTACAGTACAAGACCTTTTCTGTATATGATTAGTGTGCTATGAGCTGTAATCATACACTCACCGGCCACTTTATTAGGTACACCTGTCCAACTGCACGTTACCACTTAATTTCTAATCAGCCAATCACATGGCGACAACTCAGTGCATTTAGGCATGTAGACATGGTCCAGACAATCTCCTGCAGTTCAAACCGAGCATCAGTATGGGGAAGAAAGGTGATTTGAGTGCCTTTGAACGTGGCATGGTTTTTGGTGCCAGAAGGGCTGCTCTGAGTATTTCAGAAACTGCTGATCTACTGGGATTTTTTAATGCACAACCTTCTCTAGGGTTTACAGAGAATGGTCCGAAAAAGAAAAACCATCCAGTGAGCGGCAGTTCTGTGGGCGGAAATGCCTTGTTGATGCCAGAGGTCAGAGGAGAATGGGCAGACTGGTTCGAGCTGATAGAAAGGCAACAGTGACTAAAATAGCCAACCGTTACAACCAAGGTAGGCAGAAGAGCATCTCTGAACGCACAGTACGTCGAACTTTGAGGCAGATGGGCTACAGCAGCAGAAGACCACCCGTTACTAGCATGGTGTACCTAATAAAGTGGCCGGTGAGTGTATACAGAACAGAGGTCTTATATACTGTAGTTTCATCTAAACTGACACTGTGTACTGTGTACAGTACATAGTATTCTGTATATAAGTGTGCTATGTACTGTATACAACATATAGTGTCAGTATAGACTAATTTACAGTATGCAACCTCTTTTCTGTATGATTAGTGTGCAATATACCATATAGTATACAGTACATAGCACACATATACAGAATACTATGTACTGTATACAACCTGTAGTGTCAGTATAGATGAATCTACAGTATATAAGACCTCTGTTCTGTATATGATTAGTGTGCTACATATCGTATACTTTACAGTATGTAGCACACTATTATATACAGAACAGAGGTCCCATATACTGTAGATTCATGTATACTGATACTACATGTTGTATACAGTGCATAGCACACTTATATACAGAATACTATGTACTGTATACAACCTGTAGTGTGAGTATAGATAGTCAGGAAAGGGTCAATTACAGTGCAGGCTGCACACAAGATGGGGAAGGGCCACAGATCAAGGGAGGCAGGGAGGTAATCCCAACTAGGGAGAGAGGGCAGAGAGTAGGCGGTGACTGAGGTGGGAGGGAGACAGACAATGCAGTGAGGAATGCTGGGAGTTGTAGGCACTGACAAGGACTCAGACAGGATGCAGAAGCAGCAATCAGCTAGAAGATATCAGGGTGCAGGGGGCACTGACAGCAGCCATTGCAGAAATAAACTGGATAATAAGGAAGCTACTACTAATTCCTCACTGTGAGAATAGGTTTTATTTTTTAGGGGGGTGGGTGGAATTCTTCTTTAACTCCCCTATTAGTTCTGAAGAGTTAGAGGAGGTCTTGAAGGCCCTCCCTTCGGGCAAATCGCCGGGCCCTGACGGATTTACGTACCTGTACTATAAGGTTTATTCTGCAAACCTAGTCCCGCGCCTGGTTCCTCCTTTTTAATTCCTTTCTTGAAGGCTCCACCATGCTGCACTCCCTCATTACTCTGCTTCCTCAACCAGACAAAGACCCACAGGATTGTGCTAGTTATCGGCCTATAGCATTGCTGAATGCCGATTTGAAGTTGTTTACCAAAATATTGGTAAACCGCTTAGGTTACTGGCTGCCTTCCCTGGTTGATGCTGATCAGGTGGGCTTTGTCTCAGGGCGACAGGAAGCAGACAATACGCGGAGAGCGGTGGACATAGTGGACGCAGTTAACTTGCAGTCGGACCAAGCCTTGTTGCTCAGCCTTGATGCTGATAAGGTGTTCGACTGCCTAGGCTGGCCTTTTCTTTTTGAAACTTTACGGCACTTTGGTTTTTCTGGACCTTTCTTGAGCGCCGTTAGGAACCTATACTCCGGGCCGACTGCGTCTATTAAGTCCGCGCATCACAAATCTAAGACATTCTCTCTCTCTAATGGTACCCACCAGGGCTTTCCTCTGTCTCCATTACTGTTTGTTCTTTGTATAGAACCCCTGGCGGCGGCCATTAGGGGCAATTGGGATATTGCTGGAGTTAACATCGGAGGGAAAGAATTTCCTGCATACTACCCTTCCGATCTTACAGGATCTGTTAGATTCCTTTGGTCTAGTGTCTGGCTACAAAGTGAACACGTCTAAGACGGAAGCTATGCCCATAAACTTACCCGATCCGTTCTTCCAAACCCTATGTACTAACTTTAAATATAAATGGTCCTCCACTTCTATACGGTATTTGGGCATTCGCCTGACTTCCTCTTATAACTTATTATACTCTACTAACTACCCCAACTTGTTTAAGGAAATCAGAATGTTACTTACTAAATGGAAAGGCCACTATATCTCTCTCCTGGGTTGCGTTGCACCAATTAAAATGACCATCTTGCCCAAAATCTTGTACTTTTTTGAAACCCTCCCCGTAAAAGTGCCTATGCGTGAACTTAAATCTCTCCAGTTTTTTTTAAGTTTATATGGAATGATAAACGTCATAGAATACCTAAGTCGGTTATGATGTCTAGGAAGTTGCAGGGGAGCTTAGCTGTACCTAACCTGCACTACTATTGGGAAATTGAGAAGAGATGGTTAGCCCCCATGCACCCTAATTCTCTGTTGTGGCACCAGACCCCTCCCTCCCCTTTCACTATTGCGTTTACTAGGTCCATCTGGTTTACTTGTACCTCCAAATTTCGGCTTGTGTCTTCTGGCCCCCCCCCTCCCCCCCCTGCTCATTTTGTTTCTACTCCATCCATCCTTTGCTCCCGGACTGGAATCAAGTGTTGTCCGAGTTTGGGGGGGGGGGGGGTAGAAAACTTTTTTAATTCGCTAATGTGGTTAATCCTGTTACTCGTGCGCTGTTACCCTTTGAAAATTTTGCTGACAAGCACAGCCTACCCTCTTCTGAACGGTATACTTACTTGCAGCTGCAGCATTATATGAGGGGTTGTTTGGGCACCACCACAGTTTCTAGGCCTACAGCGTTCGAGCAGCGGATTTGAGCCTGCTCATCGGCCAAAGGTCTAATTTCAGACATTTAGAGAATTTTGGGTTCCCCGGTAGATGACACCCCCAACTCGTCATAAATATATGGATAGATGGGAAACGGTCCTGGGGAGGGTGATATCTCCGGAAAGCTGGAACATTATTTGGGATCGGGCTGCCTCCTCCTCCATTTGTGTGACCTACAAGGAGACTCAATATAAGTTGCTAATGATGTGGTATCATACCCCAGAGCTCTTGCACAATTTGAATGGGAGTGTCTCCCCCATGTATTGGAGGTGCCTTCAATCCACAGGTTCTCTCTATTACATCTTTTGGACCTGCCCAGTTGTTAAGTCTTACTGGGCGGCCTTCTGCAACAATTTCTCTACTATTTTTTCACACCCTATCCCTTGCGACCCGGTAGTGTGCCTACTGAACCTCACTCCCAAAACATTTGGTAAAAAACCTACCAAACTTTTGCTAAACTTATTGACCGCGGCCAAGACTCTAATCGCTTGGCACTGGAAGCAACAGACCCTTCCTCCCTTTACAGATTTGGTGGCCAGAATTAAAGAGATACGCTCCTTGGAGTACCTCACGGCTTTCCTACATGAAAAGGTAGAGGTGTTCGACCAGATATTTCTCCCTTCCCTTCCTCCCCCCCCCCACCTGGTATGTTTTCCCTAGCGTTTTCTGTTTGTCTTTTGTGTCTTGTTATATAAGAAGCGGAATTATCTGGATAATCATTTTTTATTGTTGTACCTTGTTTTTGTGATATCTTTAGTGATATCTTGTCTGCATAACTTCATACTTGACTGTCTAGTTATGTATGACATGTTTCTTACTTGTACTATCCGCACTGGTTTACTATTGTGTTATAAAATATCTTTAAACTCTTAATAAAAATTCATTTATAAAAAAAAAAAAAGAGGTATGAAGCACACATTAGAGACAAAGCACAACATAAATTATTTTTTCGTGATCAGACCAATTTCCTGACAGGAGGTAAACCTAACCCCGTATTGTTTAATATTCTTAAAGCCCAGAAAAGTAGGGAATCAATCCTGTCCATTAGAGATCATTCAGGGCAGATAATGTAGGGTAAAGAAGCTGTTAAGTGAGCTTTTTGATTTCTTTTCTAGATTATACCAGTCGGAAGGCGAAGCTGATAAAACCATTATAGACCGGAGCAGCAGAGAGGTTTGTTTAGTAAGGATTTTACTCTACAAGAATTAGAGGAGGCCTTAGCTTCTTTCTCTGGTAACTCGTCACCTGGGACTGATGGGCTTCCGTTTCAATTTTATAGAAACATGTCCAGTACGGTGTGGCCTATTCTCTTGGAGGTCCTTAAGGAATCTTGTATTAGAGGTAGCATTCCCTTTTCTATACGGGAGGCCTCTATTGTATTAATTGGGAAGAAGGGGAAGGACCCCCTGGAGATTGGGACGTATAGACCCATTTCACTTTTAAATACCGATGTGAAGATCTTTGCAAAAATGTTAACTTTAAGGCTCAGAAAAATAATAACGGTGTTGGTCGGGGAAGAGCGGGGGGGGGGGGGGGGGTTATGCACAATAAAACTGTATATAATATTATGAAGGTCTCCGCTGCCTTTGAATATGGCGAGGTGGGATCCCACTCCATCCTGTCCCTTGACGCAACAAAAGCGTTTGACAGGGAGGAGTGGAATTTCTTATGGCAGGTGATGGAGAAGATGGGTTTGGGAGGTAAATTTCTAGGTAGTGTTAAAAACTTATACAACTCGCCGTCTGCTAGACTGGTCATAAATGGCTCCCTTTCATCTAGCTTTAAACTAACAAGGCACTCATCAGGGTTATCCTTTGTCACTGCTGTTGTTCGCTTTATACATGAAATCCCTGGCTAAACTAGCAAGGCGGCACATGAAATTCAGGGGTTTTGGGATAGAAGGGGATTCCAATTGTTACATCCACCGCCGCAGCACATACCTCTCGCCGCGGTCGCACTGTCACTCCTCTTTCACGGCCACAGTCCTCGTCCCCTTGTTTCTGCCGCTGCTGCCCCATCTCCTGCTCTGTGCTGGAGCTCCTCTTCCGGCTCCCTGTCAGCTCCCGGTCTCCTAGGGAGCACACGTCGGCTCTGCTTTAATTTAAAGGGTCAGTGTGACTTTAATGGGCTGCTGCTCTGCAGCTCTCCTATAAATTGCAGCCCCGCCCTACAACATGTGTTGGAGCTTCTACATGCTTCCCATTAGTGTGTGGCCCAGCTCTCGTTTATCCTGTCCGTGTATCCTGTTCGTATATTCCTGCCTGGGTATCCTGCCCAGCGGTTCCAGACATTCCTGGTTCCTGCCAACTGACTGCTGCCTTAGTTCCAGCCGAGCCTCCTGCTGAGTTCCAGTCTATCTGCCAGGGGTCACACAAAACTCAGTTCGGCACTCTGGGTGTCTTACCGGTGGTGCACATAGATAGGAGCCAGACCCATATATCACATGAAATCACTTTCTCGGCACTCACCAATACGCTGAATTCGTATTTATTGCATCTTCAAGATTCTCTTCCATTAGAATCAGTGATCGTTATTGGAGATCCGGGGGATGGAGAGTTCCTGGCCCTACGGATTGCTTACATGGGGACTCTGATTCGGCATGGTTACTAAGATACAATGTGGTTTATGATTCTTGATGATGATTTAATATTGCGGTCTGATTAGGATTGGACAGGCTAGTGTACATATTGTATATATGAAATGTGATTTTGACAATAACATAACATAACTATGTAACTAAGTTTGTGAATGCCCTTATATTCTTGTCATTTTGGTATGAATGCACTTTTACTTTGGCTATTACAGTAATCACATGAGTGCGAACGTGAGGACGTCTTGTTGTTTCCACTATATATACCTAGTTAGTATGGACTCTGTTAGACAGTTGATAAAGGCAATACGCCGAAACGCGTCCTGTACTGTATCCATTTTGATTTCATCTTGAAGATGCAATAAATACGAATTCAGCATATTGGTGAGTGCCGAGAAAATTATTTCATGTGATATATGGGACTGGCTCCTATCTACGTGCACCACCGGTAAGACACCCAGAGTGCCGAACTGAGTTTTGTGTGACTTGATTGCTTTGAGTTACGTACACCAGGATCTATGTCTACAACATTTTCTTTCGATGATGATGAAACAACAAGAATTTTGGCACAGCCTACTATTCCAACCGAATTTCTGCATATTCCGACTAGTGACTAGAAATGTGATTGGGAGAAGGAACGAAGGAAGCTGATAGCATATGAACTACATACTGCTACATTGACCGGGTATCATAAGCACGCAAGGATACCAAGAGGTCTGAGAGTTCCGTTGCGCCCCACGTTGTTCCTGGATAACATCGAGTATTGCAAGAATTTTGAACGCATAATAAATAAGTGTTCCTTGGACATTATATTATTAACTATTGATGAATTACATAAAGCGGTGACTGCAACTCGAGAAAAACTCGAATCTATTGAACAACAACTTAAGGATTGTACACAACCTGAGGATTGCACGACGTGGAAGGAGGCGATCGACATCCAATTGGAATCATACTGTAAGGACATTGAACGTGTGAAGCGGGATAAATATCTGAGAGATACGGAGGACTATTTGAGCAAATCGTATAGATGGCAGGATCCTTCAGGTGGAGCCCGGCCCTTGGGCAGATATGGAGGCTACCGTATGTCTGGATCCAGCAGCGATGCCTCTGGTACAAAGGAGCGTCCCCCTTTTCCTCGTCGGAGAAGAGGTCGACGCCCAGGAAAACGAGGTGAGCGGGCAGCCATCACCGACAGAGGTCCACCCATGATCACATGGTCCCAAGCACAACTAAGTCGATCGTCCTCAATATATCGTCTAAATTAGGGATGGCCCGAACCGAGGTTCGGGTTCGTATGAACCCGAACTCTCTGCAGCAGATTCCCACTGTCTGCCCGCTCCTTGGAGCGGGCGGATACAGCGGGGGGAATGCCTGGAAAACTGTGATACAGCCTATTGCTATGGCTGTATCCCAGTTTTCCAGGCGGTCCTCCCGCTGGATCCGCCCGCTCCACGGAGCGGGCAGACAGCGGGAATCATTACCGAGGGTTCGGGTTTGTACGAACCCGAACCGAACTCGGTTCGGACCATCCCTAAATCCTTAAGAACTGCACAACTTGATGTTTTACAAAAGGGACTATCATTCTGCCCGGTTGGAAGGTTGAATACTTTCCAGCTGGACATGGACTTGCATAGACTTTTCCGCAATGTAAGACTAAAAACACATTTTTCATTAGCTGAAAGAACGCAACATGTGAACACTGATGGTAATGTTGATAGCAATGCTCTGAAATTGGATCAATTTGGTTTCCGCATTAAAAGCACATATAATCCACCACAGATATTTCACCCGACAGAAACCTTTGTTGAGTTGATTAAAAATGAGGTACACAAAATGGTAAATTCTGGTGAATGGTTGGGACTAAGGGTAAAACAAAACCTGACAAAATGTGAGAAGGATGCCCTGCGGGAACTCATGAGTGATGGAGAGATTACAATTAAGCCTGCCGACAAAGGCGGTTCCATAGTTATTATGGATCCGCCTATAAAGCAGAAATGAATAGACAATTATCTGATTCCATCACTTATGAGCCACTATCCCGAAATCCAACGTTAGAAATCACTAGAGAAATACGTGAAATAGTGAATTCCTATCAATCTATGGGGGTCATAGACACAAAGATGGCAGAATACTTACAGGTTGAAGCTCCGATGACTCCAGTGATTTATACATTACCCAAAATCCATAAGACATTACAGGATCCTCCGGCGCGACCGATAGTGGCCTTGATCGGCTCTGTGCTGAGTCCACTGTCGATCGTGCTAGAGAAAGCACTTACACCACTGATTTGACATACCACCTCTTTCCTCCTCGACACAACGGACTTCCTGTGAGCCATATCCTCATACACATGTTCTAAAGATACACTAATTGTGACCATAGATGTGGTCAGTTTATACATGTCGATTGAGCACGAGAAAGGGATACAGGCTGTTAAATGGTTACTAAGAAACAGCCTGTTTTCCCAAGAGCAACAGTCATTTTTGGTAGATATCCTAAAAATAGTGCTTTACAGGAATCATTTTATGTTCGAAGTAAAGTACTTCTTACAGAAACGTGGATTGGCGATGGGGGCGAATGTGGCCCCCCCATACGCAAATGCCTATATGGTGTTTTTTGAAGATAATTTCATCTATAACCATTCTGATTTTCTTTTACATGCTAAAATATGGCGTCGTTTTATCGACTACGTGTTTTACGTATGGGAGGGGCCACCCGAAACCCTACTATCATTCATGGATTTTTTGAACAGTGTATGGGATGAATTACAATTCACAGTGACATATAGCATGACATCAGTCAGCTTCCTGGACACCTTGGTAAGCATCAATGATGAGGGGCAGTTAGTAACTGATCTATTTAAGAAAGAAACGGACAGAAATAGTCTCTTACATTTTCAGAGTTCACACCCCCCAGCATGAATTAAGTTATACCTAAATCCCAGTTCAGGAGAGTCCAACGGATTGTGAGTGACCTTATCCAAGGAAGATATGAAGAGATATGGCACTCACCAATTGATGTCTTCGTTAAAAGATGTACTTTATTTCATCCACATGGGAAAACAGACAGTGAGAGGACGCAATCAGCGCTAACAGCGACAGCTGTTTCCTGCCCTTCGGCACTTCGTCTTGGTAAAGTACATCTTTTAACGAAGACATCAATTGGCGAGTGCCATATCTCTTCATATCTTCCTTGGATAAGATTACTACAGTCTATTTGTATGATATAGAGCACCACCGATGTCATATAGATTTACGCATCTTATAAGCCCGTGTTCCCAGTGCCTGTAAATCACAACCACAGTGCCTAGTCTCCTTATCTACCCTGCTGGATTGTGAGTGACCCTAGTACCCTGAAAAGTAGACTAGATGAAATGGAGGATAGATTTAACAAGCAAGGTTACCCAAGACACCTATTGAGAGAAGCAAGAACAGGTTTAGGAGACATAACGACACCAAAGGATAAGATCCAACATAAAATCCCCTTTGTGAGACAGTTCCACCCACTTATCTTTAAGGTTGATAAGATTGTAAAAAAACATTGGCATATTTTGGGTAAAGCTTACCCTTAGGTATTGGAACGCCACCACTCATATGCAATAAGAGGAAATCTAATCTGAGAAATAGCCTAGTACGAGCTGAATGTAGAGACCAGAAGGGAGACTTAGACGTATTTAAGAAGTAGACGGTGTGGTACCTTTCCCTGTTTGAATTGCTCCCAATGTAGTAATGTGCAGAAGGGGAGTCAGATTTTTCATCCCCACACAGGACGGGCATTTGATATTAAAGGCTACTTTACCTGTTTTTGGCCCCTGTGGATTCATGTATGTAGGGGAGACTATGCAAACAGTACGTGATCGGATAGGGAAACACAAATCCACGATACGCTGCGGCAATACCTTACTCCCAGTGCCTTTCCACTTTACACTATTTCACACTATTTCACAGCTACGATTTCAGATATTAGAGCAAGTCCTTCCGGATACACACGTTACAAACGTTGGAGCCAAAAGGGATGAACAGAGAATACCAGATATTGCGTGTGTTATGATTCACTTTGCTTACTTCTCTTATCTCTTCCATTAGAATCACTGATCGTTATTGGAGAACTGGGGGATGGAGAGTTCCTGGCCCTACGATTTCAGATATTAGAGCAAGTCCTTCCTGATACACAAGTTACAAATGTTGGAGCCAAAAGGGATGAACAGAGAATACCAGATATTGCGTGTGTTATGATTCACTTTGCTTACTTCTCTTTTCTCTTCCATTAGAATCACTGATCGTTATTGGAGAACTGGGGGATGGAGAGTTCCTGGCCCTACGGATTCCTTACATGGGGACTCTGATTGCTTACATGGGGACTCTGATTCGGCATGGTTACTAAGATACGATGTGGCTTATGATTCTTGATGATGATTTAATATTGCGGTCTGATTAGGATTGGACAGGCTAGTGTATATATTGTATATATGAAATGTGATTTTGACAATAAACATAACATAACGATGTAACTAAGTTTGTGAATGCCCTTATATTCTTGTCATTTTGGTATGAATGCACTTTTACTTTGGCTATTACGGTAATCACGTGAGTGCGAACGTGAGGATGTCTTGTTGTTTCCACTATATATACTGTACCTAGTTAGTATGGACTCTGTTAGACAGTTGATAAAGGCAATACGCCGAAAAGCGTCCTATAGTGTATATATTTTGATTTCATCTTGAAGATGCCAAAAATATGAATTCAGCATATTGGTGAGTGCTGGGAAAGTGATTTCATATCTGCCAGGGGTAGCGTCATGGGGGTCGCCTGCCGCAGCAAACCAATCCTGCCTTGCAGCGGGCTCTGGTGAAGACCAGCGGCCCCTTAGACTCCGCTCCCTTGTGCGACTTACATCATGGCTAGTGGTGGCATAGCGGATCCACAACTCCCAGTGTTACAGTAGGCTCCAACCATGGATCCCAGCAAGGTGCCTGATGTCCGCGAGATCGTGAGAGTACTCACTCAGCAGTCACAGCAGATTCAGCAGCAGCAACAGCAGATACAGCAACTGTCAGCCACGTTACAGCAGCATCAACAGGTTCCACCAGTGTCTCCACCTCCAGTGCAAGTGACACCTCCTCTTGGTTCGACCTTACGTCTTGTGCTGCCGTCCAAGTATGCTGGAGACCCGAAGATGTGCAGGGGGTTCGTCACCCAGTGCACTATGCACATCGAGTGGAAGTTCACCATTTGGGGGCACACTGGCTGATATCTGTCCTCCTTGATAATGCAGTTTATGTGTATGATTCTAAGCCATCTACAACAGTTTGTGATACGTTGAAAAAGCAGCTGTTAAAACTTTACTTCCCTTTTTTTTAAGGGGTGAATAAGTGTTTAAATGTGAATATAATGTGGGTTCAAAAACAGAAAGGGGCTCAGGACTGTGGTCTGTATGCCATAGCAAATTCCACAGCCATAGCGAAGGGAATTAATTTGAGAAAAATGCAATTGGTTCAAATTGAAATGCGCTCACATCTCATGAAAAAAAGCAAACAAAAAAAATAATACTAAAATATCAATCACATTTTACTGCTTTTGCCAGAAAAAGGGCATTTTTTGGCTGGAAAACTGGCAGTAAAACATGTGTGTGAACATAGCTCAAGGTTCCTTCTCTTGTCTAGAGTATGTAAAGAATTAAGAGGAACCAATCAGGCTGATATGCTTCCCTGAACCACTGTATACAGCTCCTGCAGCAGCCACCACACGTGACAGGAGGTAGTCATCTGGGCGACTCCCCGCCCGTGTCTAGTCACCGTGCTCTGCCGGTCAGCGCAATCCGAGGAATGATTGACAGGCAGAGAGGCAAGTAATGGCCTGATCTTTTTTATGTAGTAGGGGATTTTAACTGCACTTGGCAATGGGGTAAAGATCGGAGAAGTAGTGGTGGGAGGTTAGGCCTTGATCCAACCCCTCTACGAAGCTTTTGCGTGGAGGCTGGCTGCACCGATGCATGGCGTTCTCTACAACCAGAAGATATTGAGTTCTCTTGCTTTAGCTCCTCCTATCAGTTGGCCTCAAGGATTGATCTTGTGCTATGCGATGTGAAATATTTGGACTGTGTTAGTAAAGTTAAAATGGAGACAAGATCGGTAACGGACCATACACCACTTATGCTAGAAATAGTAGTCGGACATAAAGACCAACAAACCCGCATCTTTAGGTTGAATCCCCACTGGTTATCAATATTAAATAATGATGAGAGCCTTAGGGAAGAGATAGGATGGTTTTGGCAAGTTAATAAAAATTCCGCTGACATCTCTATAGTATGGAAAGCGCTACAGGCATATATGAGGGGTATGTTTTACAAGCAGATCCAGCATAGTAAGAAGGAGTATTGGAGGAATGAAAAGAGACGGAGGGAGGAGACTGGGGAAAAAATGAGGGAATATGGTCTTAACAAGACTAAGGAAGCTTGTGATAACCTTCAGACAGCACATAAGAGGTATGAAGCACACATTAGGGACAAAGCACAACATAAATTATTTTTCCGTGATCACACCAATTTCCTGTCAGGAGGTAAACCTAACCCCGTATTGTTTAATATTCTTAAAGCCCAAAAAAGTAGGGAGTCAATCCTGTCCATTAGAGATCATTCAGGACAGATAATGTAGGGTACAGAAGCCGTTGAAAGTAAGCTTTTTGATTTCTTTTCTCCCTGTCAGCTCCCGGTCTCCTAGGGAGCGTGCGACGGCTCTGCTTTAATTTAAAGGGTCAGTGTGACTTTAATGGGCTGCTGCTCTGCAGCTCTCCTATAAATTGCAGCCCTGCCCTACAACATGTGTTGGAGCCTCTACATGCTTCCCATTAGTGTGCGGCCCAGCTCTCGTGTATCCTGCCTGTGTATCCTGTTTGTATATTCCTGCCTGTGTATCCTGCCCAGCGGTTCCAGCCATTCCTGGTTTCTGCCAACTGACTGCTGTCTCGGTTCCAGCCGAGCCTCCTGCTGAGTATCCAGTCTATCTGCCAGGGGTAGCGTCATGGGGTCGCCTGCCGCAGTAAACTCATCCTGCCTTGCAGCGGGCTCTGGTGAAGATCAGTGGCCCCTTAGACTCCGCTGTCTTGTGAGGCTTACATCATTGCTAGTGGTGGCACAGCGGATCCACAACTCCCACTGTTACAGTAGGCTCCAACCATGGATCCCAGCAAGGTGCCTGACAACTGCGAGATCTTGAGAGTACTCACTCAGCAGTCACAGCAGATTCAGCAGCAGTCACATCAGATCCAGCAATTGTCAGAAGCGTAGCAGCAGCATCAACAGGTTCCACCAGTGTCTCCACCTCCAGTGCAAGTGACTCCTCCTCTTGGTTCGACCTTACGCCTTGTGCTGCCGTCCAAGTATGCTGAAGACCCCGAAGATGTGTAGGGGGTTCGTCACCCAGTGCACTATGCACATCGAGTTCTTGGCAAACCAATTTACCACTGAAGGTGGCTTTCATCATCAGCCTCTTGAAGGGGAAAGCCTTGGACTGGGCAACACCACTGTGGGACCGAAATGACCCAGTTACTGCTAATCTCTAGGCCTTCCTATCTAAGTTCTGATGTGTCTTCAAAGAGCCAGCTCGAGCTTCATCTGCAGAGACCGCCCTTCTCAATCTACACCAGGGGAACTCCTCTGTTGGGGAGTACGCCGTACAATTCCGAACACTGGCAGCTGAATTAAACTAGAACAATGCCGCCCTGGTGGCCACTTTCAAAAAGGGTCTATCTTCCTGGGTAAAGGAAATGCTTTCCTGTCGTAACCTCTCAATGACCTAATTGATCTGGCCACCCGGATAGACAAACGGTTCTCTGAGCGAGAGGAGGAGGTTCGGCAAGAATGCGAGTCACATCGTCCTCGCCCCACGTATCGTCTGCCACCGACTTTCCAGAAGCCGTCCGCTCCTGAGTCCCTGCCACAGTCTGAGGAACCTATGCAGGTGGAGAGAGTTTGTTTCACATCAGAAGAAAGAACTCACTGTCGGGAGCAAAATCTATGCCTTTACTGTGCCAGCCCTGACCACTTCCGTCTGAAATGCCCTCAGCGTCCAAAACGTCCGGGAAACTCCCACACCTAGGTCCGGTAGGAGAGGCATCCCTAGGTGTGTGTACTTCCTCTCCAGGAATATGCTTCCAAGTAACAGTCTTCTCTCTCTCTCTCGAGTCAGCCATTTCTATCTACTGCTTTCCTGGACTCTGGCTCTGCAGGCAGTTTTATCGCTGCGTCGCTGGTAAAAGTGTGGCAGCTCTCTGTGTCTGTCATTGGCAAGACCCTCAGCGATGTCATCCGGTACCAGATCAATCCCCTGACCTGCTACACTCAGAGAAGATGGCATTCTACGTCTTGCCCCTTTCTTCCTCGTCCATCTTGTTGGGTCTACCGTGACTGCAGCTTTACGCCCCCAACCTTGACTGGAAGACTGGGGAAGTCTTGTCTTGGGGCCCGCATGGCCACAACCACTGTCTGAAGACTATTCAGATCCGGCCTCCGTCTTATTCGCCAGATCCATCCAAGCTTCTGCCTGGCCTACCGGCCGAATACTAAGACCTGGCAGATGTGTTTTAAGAGAAGAAGGCTGACACTCTACCGCCATATGACTGTCCTGTTGATCTTCTTCCAGGCACCACACCTCCTTGTGGTAGAGTGAATCCCCTTTCTGTTCCAGAGACTGAGGCCATGGCTGCTTATATCATGGAGAACCTGCAGAAGGGCTTCATCCGTAAGTCCACCTCTCCTGCTGGGTTCTTCTTTTGTCCAACAAAGTGACGGTGAAAAATCGCTACCCCTTGCCTCTGATTTCGGAGTTATTCCATCATCTCCGGGGACCTCGAGTCTTCACTAAGCTGGACCTCAGAGGGGCCAACAATTTGATCAGGATCCGAAAGGGCGATGAATAGAAGTTCGCCTTCAACACCAGGGATGGCCACTACGACTATCCGGTCATGCCTTTTGGTCTTTGCAATGCCCCAGCGGTCTTCCAGGAGTTCGTCAATGACATGTTCCGGGATCTCCTCTACGTTTAAGTCATTGTGTACTTGGATGACATCCTGATCTACTCCCCTGATATGCAGACCCATGTGACTCAAATACGCCAAGTATTGCGACGGCTAAGGGTCAACCATCTGTATGCCAATTTAGAGAAGTTCATGTTCCATCAGTCCAGCCTTCCCTTTCTTGGGTACATAATCTCAGACCTTGGTCTACAAATGGATCCAGCAAAACTCTCAGAAGTCTTTCAGTGGCCATGCCCTGTTGGGCTCAGAGCCATACAAAGCTTCCTGGGGTTTGCCAATTATTATAGACAGTTCATTCCACATTTCTCCACCTTGGTTGCCCCAATCGTGGCTCTTACCAAGAAGAAAGCAGACCCCAAGTGGTGGCCACCCAAGGCCGAACAAGCGTTTGCAAAATTGAAGTCAGCCTTCGCTTCTGCTCCAGTCCTCTCTCGTCCAGATCCTGCCAGGCCATTTTTGTTGGTGGTGGAGGCCTCTTTTGTGGGCGCCGGAGCCGTTCTCACTCAAAAGGGCAAGACTAGGACCTGCGTCTTCTTCTTTAGGAACTTTTCCCCAGCTGAAAGGAACAATACCATAGGAGACCATGAGTTACTGACGATTACGTTGGCCCTGGAGGGGTGGTGTCATCTACTAGAGTGGGCAAGACACCCAATAAACATCTTCACAGACCACAAGAACTTCCTGTACCTCCAGTCGGCACAACGACTTAACCCCAGGCAAGCCAGGTGGTCCCTTTTCTTCTCCCGTTTTGACTTTGTTATTAATTTTTGTCCCGCAGAGAAGAACGTGAAAGCTGATGCTCTCTCGCAGGCTTCCCATGTTCTTGGACAAGAGGACACTCCCTGCCACATCATACCACCAGAACGGCTGATGCCAGTCGCCACCTCCATTCTTCCTACTTCCCTGGGCAGAGTTCTCCTATAACCACCTAGACTCAATTTTCACCGGCAAGTCACCGTTCTTTATTGTCTACGGTCGTCACCCTCTTCCCCCGCTACCTCTGTCTACATCTACAGAGGTATCAGCCGTGGAGGAACTAGTAAGAGACTTAAAGTCCATTTAGGAACAGACATGCCAATCCCTGATACATGCAACCGGTCGAATGAAGGTGCAGGCAGACAAGAAGAGGAGACCTGCCATAACTTTCAATCCAGGTGATAAAGTCTGGTTGTCGGCCAAGCACGATTGAAGATCCCAAGTTACAAGTTAGGTCCACGGTTCCTTGACCCATTTATGGTCCTGAGGCGCATCAATCCGGTCATCTATAAACTACGCCTGCCTCCTACCATGCGAATCCCGAACTCCTTCCATGTCTCGCTCTTAAAACCAGTAGTCCTCAACCGTTTTTCCAGTAACCTCTCCCTTCTCCTCCACAAGCAGTCTCTGATGACATCTATGCTGTTAAAGGGAACCTGTCACCGCGGCCGCAGGCACAGAGCCCGCCCAACCCCCCGATGCAGCGCAAGCACTACAGAGATGAGTCCGACGCCCATAGAGAATGACGGCTCCATTCATTCTCTATGGGCATTGGACTCATCTCAGGTAATTTGCATACAGCACGCGCATGGCTTTGGGCTCTAATATCTTTGTTCCGGGACCTGCTCCAGGAGTGGGACTGGCCAGAAAGGGTAAGTATCTGGGGGCTGCACCGGGAGGTCGGGCGGGCTCTGTGCCCGTGTTCCCGGTGACATGTTCCCTTTACGGACATCCTGGCGATGAAGACTGTTAGAGGAAGACGCTTCTTTTTGGTTGACTGGAGAGGTTTTAGCCCAGAGGAAAGAACCTGGGAACCTGAAGCCAACATCTTAGATCGGGATCTCATTAAGAACTTCTTGCAGGCAAGAAAGCGGGGAAGGCCCAAGGGGGGGTACTGTCACACCCGCGGCACATACCTCTCGCAGGGGGTCGCGCTGTCACTCCTGGTCGCGGCCACAGTCTCATCCATGGCCGCGCAGGTTCTGCCGCTGCTACCCCCTCTCCTGCTCTGTGCCGGGGATCCTCCTCCTCCGGCTCCCTGTCAGCTCCCTGTCTCCTAGGGAGCGTGCGGCGCCTCTGCTTAAATTTAAAGGGTCAGTGTGCCTTTAATTGGCTGCTGCTCTGCAGCTCTCCTATAAATTGCAGCCCTGCCCTACCACGTGCTTCCCATTAGTGTGTGGCCTAGCTCTCGTGTATTCTGTCTGTGTATTCTGCCCAGCAGTTCCAGCTATTCCTGGTTCCTGCCAACTGACTGCTGTCTAAATTTCAGCCGTGCCTCCTGCTGAGTTCCAGTCTATCTGCCTACTTGTCTCCAGCTGCACCTTGCCACCACTAGCTATCCAAGCCAGGGGTAGCAACCTGGGGGTCGCCTGCCGCAGCAAACCCATCCTGCCTTGCAGCGGGCTCTGGTGAAGACCAGCGGCCCCTTAGACTCCGCTCCCTGGTGCTGCCTATGTCATCGCTAGTGGTGGCACAGCGGATCCACAACTCCCAGCGCTACACCAGTAAGATACTATTATATGCAGACAACGTTCTACTATTTGTTAAAGTCTCTGAGAAGCCTCTGCTGGGGATTATGGGCTCACTGGAAGAATATGGGAAGCTATCAGGATTAGATATTAGTTGGAGAAAATCCTCTCTCTTCCTGTTAGTGAGGCGGTTGGTCATATGGGCAGCTTGAAAATTCTAGTTGGATAGTTTGTGTTATCTAGGTGTAAATATATTGAGAGAAGCCTCACGTTTTGGTGCGGCAAATTTAAACCCATACCTCTTTAGATAAGCGAATTGGGGTCTGGAAGAAATTACCACGGTCCATGGCAGATAGATTTGTAATAATAAAGTCAGTGCTCCTTCCTCAGCTGATTTTTTTTTCTCCTTCTCCCCGATATGGATCAGTAACACCTGGATGCGTAGGGTGGAGGTCCTGCTGGGTGGTCTTGTATGGGGGAGGAAGCGAGTGAGGTTAAAGTATGAGGTATTTGCGGCTCCCAAAAGTAAAGGGGATTTGATTTGCCAAACCTTAGATTATATTTTGTTTCTTGTCACTTTGCACGAATACTGAAAGGAGTGAGGATTGGTTTATTTTGTCAATTACTAGAGCAAGGAAAATCTAAAGTTATGGATAGTTTTTGGCAAAACCTCCTTCAGAAAAAACTTTCCTCCTTCATTTATAAAACATTAGGTAAGGAATTGTCACATAAAAGCAGAAGAGTTGGGCTAAATGGGAAGCAGGAATAGGTGAACTTGATCTGTCCAAGCGTTCCGAAATTTGATTAAATATGGAGATAGCTTCCCTCTGTGAATATCATAGACTAACACAGTTTAAAATAATCCATCATTGTTATTATGATCCGAAAAGATTATTGCAAATGGGTATTAGACAGAGCAATGCTTGTCCTAAATGTGGACAGACTGAGGCAGACTCTTTGCACATGTTCTGGATGTGTCCAGTAATACAAGTGTTTTGGAAGGAAGTATGTGAATACCTTGAACAGAGGCTGGGGTTAGGGATGGTCCGAACCTGCCGAGGTTCAGGTTCGTATGAACCCGAACGCTCGACAGCAGATTCCCGCTGTCTGCCCGCTTCGTGCAGCGGGCGGATCCAACGGGAGGACAGCCTGGAAAACTTGGATACAGTCATAGCCATAGGCTGTATCCCAGTTTTCCAGGCGTTCCTCCCGCTGTATCCGCCCGCTCCACGGAGCACAGTTATGCTCAGCCAATCGTGGGCTGATGATCGCTGATGACGCGGCCGGCACTCGGGAAGATCAAAGGTGTTCGGACCGGCCAAAGATGACGTTTGGCACAAGATGGCGGACGCGTGTCGGCACGGATCAGGTATGTATAATGCACTACACTTCCGGGTACACGGGTGGGGGTGGTGGGACACGGGGAAGGGGGCCATTCACAGACATAACATACATTACAAAGTTGTATAACTTTGTAATGTGTGTTATTCTGTGAATAATTTTTTACCGCCACACTACCCCTTTAAATGAGCAATGTGTTGCTGCGAGGGTGGTTCTGTTTCCCATCAGTTCCTCTGATTAGCTGATACTGCAATGGAAGTGGCTACCTATTCCTTGCTGCAAGGGTAATAAGGGAGACCATCAATATCTAACCAGCGGCATGCTGACATTTGATATCATGCCCATTAGCTCTGGCATACAAAGAGAAAAAAGCTGGAAGCAGACATCTCCGTACATTGTTTAGTGGTGATGCTGGTTTACTGCAGATCTCCTATAGTTTATGCCAGCAACTGGGATTCACTACCACGGAAATCTATACTAACTTGGAGCTAATATAGATTTCTATGGGCATCAGTTGCAGTGGCAGATTCATTAAAGGGGTACACCAGAGGATAATGTTTTTAATTCAACCGGTGTCAGAAAGTTATACAGGTTTGTAAATTACTTCTGTTTAAAATCTCAATACTTATCTGACATGGTTCTCTCTGCTACATCAGAGAGCTCCATGTCAGGCTGAAAAGATAACAGCACTTTCTGCAGGGCATACAGCAGTTTATATGTACTTAAAGTATTTAGATTAAATAAATCTGCCAAATTCATTAGTAGCCAGAATATTGTAAAGACTAGTCTTTTACAGGACTAAATTAATAGATAGCTGATCTATTGGATTTGGGTTCTCTGAATCTACAAGGCCATTGATAAACAGCAGCTGTGCAAGTTGTAGCTACCGTACAGCTGTAGAATCTCAGATCTAGTGGTGATCATCTTCTACCTGCAGAACCAAGAGTCTTTAGATTAAAGGCCTACTCCACTGACTGTAAAGATGAAGAGGTGACTACAACTGATTACAAGGGAGTGTGAGATCACATCACTTAAAGGGGTACTCCAGCGGGGGGGGGGGGGGGGCACTTTTTCGCTGGGATCGGGGATGAGGTGGCTGAGGGAAAAGACGTCCACTCACCTCCCCGGTTCCAGCGGCAGGGTCCCGCATCGC
Organism: Dendropsophus ebraccatus; assembly: GCF_027789765.1. Classification (NCBI taxonomy): domain Eukaryota; kingdom Metazoa; phylum Chordata; class Amphibia; order Anura; family Hylidae; genus Dendropsophus; species Dendropsophus ebraccatus. The sequence continues at coordinate 97,886,895 of NC_091456.1, forward strand.
GGCGCTCCGGTCCCCGGCTTCTTCCTGGTGTCTGACGCAGGCCGAGACGATACGTCTCAGGTCCGTTCAGCCAGTCAGTGACAGAGGCGGGATCTGAGCTGACTTAAAACGGATCCCGCCTCCTTCACTGACTGGCTGAGCGGACCTGAGACGTCACGTCTCGGGCCCGCGTCAGACACCAGGAAGCGTCCGAGAACCGGGCACCGGAGCGCCGCATTGCGGGACCCGCCGCTGGAACCGGGGAGGTGAGTGGACATCTTTTCCCTCAGCCACCTCCTCCCCGGTCCCAGCGAAAAAGTGCCCCTCCCGCTGGAATACCCCTTTAATCCTTTCTTACCAGTTCGCTCTTTACCAGTGCATAAATCCCTGTGCTGGGATACACTGAGAATCTAACACTTAACACCAACTTAAAACCTCTGTAATGGATCATACAAGAAAACAAAATAGATACAGCTCGCAAGGCTGCTGTTTACCCGCTAAACAAAGCAGCGATCTCTCCATCTGTCTCAGCATGAAGACCCAGCAGGATCATACAAATAATCTACAGTATGGGACCACCTTTGTCCTTCCATGCCTCTGAAACATAATCCCCTACTGCCTACGCAAGCTTTAGTAGTATAGAGTCTATAGCAACTTGTGGCTCTTAAATGACATAGCTATACAGTATACAGTGGGGAAAAAAAGTATTTAGTCAGTCACCAATAGTGCAAGTTTCACCACTTAAAAAGATGAGAGAGGCATGTAATTGACACCATATGTAGACCTTAACCATGGGAGACAAAATGAGATAACAAATCCTGAAAATCACATTGTCTGATTTTGTAAGAATTTATTTGCAAATTATGATGGAAAATAAGTATTTGGTCAGTAACAAAATTTCATCATAATACAGTGGTGCCTTGGATTACGAGCATAATTGGTTCCAGGACGGTGCTTGTAATCCAAATCCACTCTTAAACCAAAGCAAATTTTCCCATAAGAAATTATAGAAATGCAGACAATTGGTTCCACACCCCAAAATAATGATTTATTATTCTGAATAACATGTAGGACAGATGAAACAAACATTCAGAAACAGCAGAATATGTGATATTATAAGTTACTGTACAGTAATGGAGAGGATGGGAAACACAAGGGCAGACAGAGACTGCAGGGAGTATGAAGGAATGAGCAGGGTATATGTGGGCACATACATGCAGCACTCTCTGTCTGGGGAGAGAGAGGTTACAGCTATGGAGAGATTACCTCCACAGTCCTGTCCCCTGATGTAAGGCCCAGCCTGAAGTGGATCTGCTATGATTTGGAAGGTGAGAGTACAGTGCTGTAGACCCCGCTATGAAGACCATACCCCTACCCCACTCGCGCTCCCACCCAGGACAGGGAGCTCTTAAACCAAAGCAATGCTCTCAAACCAAGTCACAATTTTGAAAAACTGTGAGCTCTTAAACCAAAACGCTCTTAAACCAAGTTACTCTTAAACCAAGGTACCACTGTACTTTGTTATATATCCTTTGTTGGCAATGACAGAGGTCAAACGTTTTCTGTAAGTTTTCATAAGGTTGGCACACACTGTTGTTGGTATGTTGGCCCATTCCTCCATGCAGATCTCCTCTAGAGCAGTGATGTTTTGGGGCTGTCGCTTGGTAACACTGACTTTCAACTCCCTCCAAAGGTTTTCTATAGGGTTGAGATCTGGAGACTGGCTAGGCCACTCCAGGACCTTGAAATGCTTCTTACGAAGCCACTCCTTCGTTGCCCTGGCGGTGTGCTTTGGATCATTGTCATGTTGAAAGACCCAGCCACGTTTCATCTTTAATGCCCTTGCTGATGGAAGGAGGTTTGCACTCAAAATCTCACGATACATGGCCCCATTCATTCTTTCATGTACCCGGATCAGTCGTCCTGGCCCCTTTGCAGAGAAACAGCCCCAAAGCATGATGTTTCCACCCCCATGCTTTACAGTAGGTATGGTGTTTGATGGCTGCAACTCAGTATTCTTTTTCCTCCAAACACGACAAGTTGTGTTTCCACCAAACAGTTCCACTTTGGTTTCATCAGACCATAGGACATTCTCCCAATACTCTTCTGGAACATCCAAATGCTCTCTAGCAAACTTCAGACGGGCCCGGACATGTATTGGCCTAAGCAGTGGGACACGTCTGGCACTGCAGGATCTGAGTCCCTGGCGGCGTAGTGTGTTACTGATGGTAGGCTTTGTTACATTGGTCCCAGCTCTCTGCAGTTCATTCACTAGGTCCCCCGCGTGGTTCTGGGATTTTTGCTCACCGTTCTTGTGATCATTTTGACCCCACGGGGTGAGATTTTGCGTGGAGCCCCAGATCGAGGGAGATTTTCAGTGGTCTTGTATGTCTTCCATTTTCTAATTATTGCTCCCACAGTTGATTTCTTCACTCCAAGCTGGTTGCCTATTGCAGATTCAGTCTTCCCAGCCTGGTGCAGGGCTACAATTTTGTTTCTGGTGTCCTTTGACAGCTCTTTGGTATTCACCATAGTGGAGTTTGAAGTCTGACTGTTTGAGGGTGTGCACAGGTCTTTTTATACTGATAACAAGTTTAAACAGGTGCCATTACTACAGGTAATGAGTGGAGGAAAGAGGAGACTCTTAGAGTACAAACACACACACCGTATTCGCAGCTTATTTACTGCTGCGATACGCAGCAGATTAGATCTAAGTAACTGAACACAGCATCAAATCTGCTGCGTATCTTCTGCCTATACGGTGTGTGTGTTTGTACCCTTAAAGAAGAAGTTACAGGTCTGTGAAAGCCCGAAATCTTGATTGTTTGTAGGTGACCAAATACTTATTTTCCACCATAATTTGCAAATAAATTCAAAATCAGACAATGTGATTTTCGGGATTTGTTTTCTCATTTTGTCTCTCATAGTTGAGGTCTACCTATGATGTAAATTACAGACGCCTCTTTTTAAGTGGGAGAACTTGCACTATTGGTGACTGATAAATACTTTTTTTCCCCACTGTACATGTAAGTTATCAGTTTGCTTTAAGAATATTGTTCTTGCTCTGTTTTCTTTTTTTTTTTTTTTTTGTTTCTTCATTTAACTTCCCTACCGCATATACTTTGTTACCCAGGGAACCCATCTTACCATCGGCCACATAACCCCACAATATCATCTCTACTACATTCCTGTCCAGCTTTAGCTCCAACGTGTCTTCTATGTATGTTTCCATTGATTTCCAAAAAAGGAAGACCTTTGGACATGACCAAGTCATGTGCAAAAAGTCTGCCTCCTCTCCTCCACATTTTGGGCAATTAGCATTCTCACAGCAGTTATTTTGATGCAATTTAAGAGGGGACATATATAAGCAATAGAGAAATTTCAGCTGTATTACCTTGTGCATTACGTTCTGGGACATTGAGCACATATTCACCAAAATCCTACTCCATTTTTCCTCCGAAATGTCCCCAAGGTATCCCTCCCATTTATCCTTCATCCTATTCAAATGTGTACTACCTCTTTCTCTAACTAATCTTTTATAGATTCCTGACATCATTTTCTTTCCATGTGTATGTGTCAAAAGAAAATCAAAAAATTTATGTTACTCAATGTCCCAGATCCCCCTATTTTCTGTATTCTTGTGTGCATTCTTCAACTGCAAAAACCATATTATTTGTGAATCAGAGATACCAAATTCCCCTTTGAACTCCTCAAGGGGACAAATCTGGCCATCTCGTGTTATTTGCTCAGTTGTGTTTACCCCTCTATTTAACCAAAACTGAACATCTATTATTTTTGCAAACTCCCCTAAGTTATTGTTCCCCCAAATTGGGGTAAAAGTGAAACTCCCCTTAATTTTACAAAGCTTTTTCAGTGATTTCCACACCCTAGTGTATAAATTGATGTAGGATAACGAGATGGATAGCCCCCCAAAGCCTGCCTGAAAGGCATCCTTATACTTTATTCTAGAATTTGTCATCATCCACTCTATTACTGGGGAGGTTTCCCAAGTCCCAGATCTCGAGCTCTTATCACAAAAAAAATACAGCTGGAAATCTGGTAAGGCGAGACCCCCCTCTCCTCACTGCTGCGTCCATGTTACATATTTACATATTATATAATTCTTGCTTTTTTCCTCCCCAAATCAAAAAATTAAGGAGAGAAGTCTTTTTTTTAAAAAGCTTTCTGGGGGAGAATTATCATTTTTACTATCCTTTCCACTTTAGATTTTAACTTTCTCACAAGAGGGGTGAGGTTAACCTCCACAAATTTTTTAACCGAGGGGGAAACCCTCACCCACAAATACTTCAACTTTTCACCCTCTCTGATCACGTTCATACTCATATTCCCTTCCCTTTGCATCCAATCTAAAGGGAGTACAGCCTATTTCTCCCAATTTAAGAGCCGTAAGAGTAACAGCCGTATTCATTTATCAGACTAATAGCATTCTGGATAGGGGTTTCTTGGCCCTTCACAAACAGCACAATATCGTCTGCGTATAACAAAAACTTTTCTTCTGATCCCTTAAGCCCAAACTCTTCTACTCCCTTATTCTGCCTAGGCCAGACCGCCGGGGCTCTAAATAAAAAATAAATAACAGGGGTGACAGGGGACACCCCTGTCTAGTCCCCTTAAGGAGATCAAACCACTCTGTTTGTTCACTATTCACTCTTACCCTAGCAACAGGGGAGCTATATAGTAGCTTAATCCAGGAGATAAACTCCTGTCCTAGATCATAAGCCTCTAAGGTCTTCCAGAGGAACCCCCATTCCACCCTGTCAAAGGCCTTAGTAGCGTCCAATGACAGGATGGAACGGGGGCAGCCCTCCTCCAACTGCATATTGGCATAAAGCCGATTTAGGTTATTATAAATCAATCGGCCCGGCACAAACCCCGCTTGTTCCTCTCCTATCAGCTGAGGTGCTATCTCTGCCAATCTAAGTGCCAACGCCTTCACAATAATTTTTATGTCTGCGTTTAGGAGGGAGATGGGCCAGAATGATTCAATTAAACTCAAGTCTTTATTTTTCTTACACAACAGTACAATAGATGCTTCTGTCATAGACCTAAGTAGGGCCCCTTCCAGACAGGATTCATTAAACTACTCTAACAGCATGGGAAGTAAAATATTGGCATATTCTTTAAAAAATGAGAAATAATCGGGATGTTGGTATAAAGACTCTTGGTGTCGAGAGTACAGAACATAGTTATTTCTTATCTCATTTTATAAAGACATTGCTTGTCTGTTTAGGGAAATCGGTGGTATCTGTAAGACACCTTTTCAGACGTCTTTTCACAATGCATTTAAGGAAGAAATATTCGGGAGGCCGGCCGACCTGCTCCTGCCGTCCCTCCTCTGCAGCGTCATAACTGTGCTCAGCCGCGATTGGCTGAGCACAGTTATGCTCAGCCAATCGCGGCTGAGCAGCTGATGACGCGGCCGCGGTCGGTCGGATCAGGTATGTATACTGCACTACACTTCCAGGTACACGGGCGGGGGTTGGGGAACACGGGAAGGGGGCCATTCATATACATAACATACATTACAAAGTTGTATAACTTTGTAATGTGTGTTATTTTGTGAATAATTTCTTAGTGCCGCACTACCCCTTTAATTACTTGTATATGGTTGGACTCACTGGGTGCAGTGTCCTAGGGTATTGACACGAAAACCAAGAGTGACTATGATGTCTATGTACTGCGTGTGCTAATTTCGCGTAAACCCAGTTTGTGATATGGTATAAAGACTATAATGCCAACGGATCCCAAGAGGACTAAGAATTTACGCCGTATGCTGCTTAAAGATTATACATTGTACCACCAGAGATGGTTTGCTCTGTGCAATCACTTTTCCTTAGATTTGATTTACTTAAGTTTTGCAGAGTGCGATAGTATAAAAATAAATTATTACTGTGGATGTGGAATTTAAATCTAATGCCACAACGTACTATGACAAAGTTCACATGAATCTGAAGCAAAAATAGAAACAATAAAATTATCTGATAGTAAATTGAATAAATTTGAAATAGATACAAAGGACTATTTACATGATAAAGTGTACACATGGATAGTAGAATGACGTGAAAGACCAAGAAAACAAAGATCAATAAAAGGGAAAAGTTATGAGAATTTTTCAGTAAGTGCCAGTAGCCTAAGTAATGACTGTGCCCGTATACGATTACGTTCCACAGTAAAAAACAAAATTATAATCATTTTTTTAGGCAAAGAAATGGATCAAGGACACAGGAGCAAAACCAAAAGTTTTAGCTCCAAAGGAAAAGTAGAAAAGAGCTGTGAGTTAGTTGTAAATTTATCAGACTGGACATTAACAGAGACTAAAAAACATATAATAAATAGAGAACTTTTGTACCGACATACACTATGTTTAAATTCATGGTAGACTTTTACAAAATGTGCAGGTCTATTAGACTAAGGATGCACTTCATGGGAGTTAAAAAGAAAAAGAAATATGTTTCTGAGAAAACTTAAAGATGATCATAAAAACATAATAAAAAAGTGGACAAGTGGGAGCCACTATGCTGTGGAATAGGGACACATGCTTGCTGGAAGCTAACAGACAACTAAATGATACATGTTTATATGAAAAACTAAAAAAAAAAAGATCCAATGCCCAAGCCGGCGATGGAAGTGTTACAGGAGGCATATGGGATGGATATAATTGAAAAGGAAATGTTAAGTATGTTTACCAATACTACCCAAATACCATTGTTATACTGTATCTACTTCCAAAAACCCGTTAAGGATTGGAGTGGCCTCCGGGTTGCCCAATTGTGTCTGGGATATGTTCATTATTCCATCTCATTGCCTCTTATGTTGATTCCTTCCTTCAAAACATTGTGAAAAACGTCTGAAAATGTGTCTTACAGATACCACTGATTCCCTTAAACAGATAAGCAATGTCGATATGAAAGAAATAAATATGCTCTGTACTCTTGACATCAAGAGTATTTATATTAACATCCCGACTATGGAAACGTTGACAGTGGTAAAAGAGAAATTTTGTAAAAATTCTGACCTTGACAACAGATTTATAAAGTTTCTGATGACACTGTTAGAAATGGTCTCGTCTCATAAATACTTTAGGTTCAGAGAGGAGATGTACTTGCAGCTTCAGGGGGTCTCAATGGAGGATGTGTACGTAGGGCAAACAAGTAGAGTTAGAAGATAAAAGTAAGGCACAATGAGCAGAATCTATAAGCAGAAAATAAAACGGTGAAAAGGAAGATAAAGACAAATCTTGTTTACAATTAACAATATGTGCAATATAATGAAAACATTTTTTTGTATTGTAGTTTAGACCCTGATGATCCTGATGACATCAGACCTAGCTTTACTAAATTTTGTGGGTTTCACTGGTCATATGCGCTTGAGAAAAGAGGGCAACACCTCCAAAATGTAGCGTGACCAAGCTATCTACCAGCCTTCTGGATGGAACAAAGATCTCTGCCTTGATGGATACAAAGACATCAAACTTCTAACCCTCACACCCATGAAGCTCTCCACAACTCTGCCCCTCCATCTCTTCTCTCATTTACACCTACCATCCTTCCCATGCTATGCGTTGTGCTAATGATCTTACTCGAACGTCCTCCATAATCAGAACCTCCCACTCCTGCACCAGTTCTCTGGAATGCTTTACCAAAAGACATCAGACTCATTTCCAACACTCACAGTTTCAAGCGTGTCTTAAAGACTCTTCAGGCACTCTTACAACATTCCCTAAACTCGTCTCCCTTTCTGCTATCCCTTCTCCATCTACTCTATAATCTCCTCAGTGCCATGTACTTTGTACTTTCTACCTGAACTCAAACAATGGCATGTAAGCTCTTGTGAGCAGGTCTCTAACGCCCTTTGTACCTTTATTAATTTTTTATTATTGTATAATGGTATATAAACATAACCTCTGTATTGTGTTGGTGCTACAAAAATAAATATTATTATTTTTATTAATAAATCTGCTTCAGAGGTTTACAATACAGTGGTACCTTGGTTTAAGAGTAACTTGGTTTAAGAGCTCACAGTTTTTCAAAATTGTGACTTGGTTTAAGAGCATTGCTTTGGTTTAAGAGCTCCCTGTACTGGGTGGGATCGGGAGTGGGGGAGGGGCATGGTCTGCATAGCGGGGTCTACAGCTCTGTACTCTGACCCAGGAAGTCTCCCTCACCTTCCCAATCATAGCAGATCCACTTCAGGCTGGGGCTTGCATCAGGGGACAGGACTGTGGCGGTAATCTCTCCATAGCTGTAACCCCTCTCTCCCCGGACAGAGAGCGCTGCAGGTATGTGCCCACATCTGCCCTGCTCATTCCTTCATGCTCCCTGCAGTCTCTGTCAGCCCTTGTGTTTCCCATCCTCTCCATTACTGTACAGTAACTTATAACATCACATATTCTGCTGGTTCTGAATGTTTGTTTCATCTGTTTTACATGTTATTCAGAATAATAAATCATTATTTTTGGGGTGTGGAACCAATTGTCTGCATATCAGTGATTTCTTATGGGAAAATTTCCTTTGGTTTAAGAGTGGATTTGGATTACAAGCACCGTCCCGGAACGGATTATGCTCGTAATCCAAGGCACCACTGTACTTCCAAGTACGCGTAACGCGCAACGGTACACAGCACTTGTGATAATCACTAATGTTGGAAGCTGACTTAGACACGGTTTGGGCATCCACTTGTCAAATGAGGTTCAATGTAGATAAATGTAAAGTTATGCACCCGGGTACTAATAACCCGCATGCATCAAATGTCCTAGGGGGAGTTAAACTAGGAGAGTCACTTATCTGGTGTACTTGTAGATAATAGACTAGAGAATGGCCCACAATGACAGTCAGCTGTTTCTAAGGAAAAATTTAGAAAAATGACTATTGTGGTAGATCCAAATGATGGTGCAAAAAATATTTTATTAGTAGCTCAAAAAGTAATGTAGTGTGCCGGCCGCAGCAGGCTACAGGACCATGGGGATCCCGGCTTGTGTAGGGCGCTGGTGTTCAGTGAACCACAGGATAGAGTGGTTATTCCATAAAAGGTTTTATTAAAAAACAACAACGCGTTTCGGCCGCCAGATAAAAGGGGGCCTTTCTTAAGTGTACTTCCAAAGTGCAAAATTGCGCATTTTTGGTCGCATCAAATCCAGAAAAATTGTAATAAAAAACGATCAAAAAGTTGCATATGCGCAATCAAGGTACAGATAGAAAGAACACATCATGGCGCAAAAAATGACACCTCACACAGCCCAATAGACCAAAGGATAAAAGCACTATAAGCCTGGGAATGGAGCGATTCTTAGGAATATATATTTGTTAACAATGGTTAGAATTTTTTACAGGCCATCAGATACAATAAAAGTTATACATTTTACATATCGTCGTAATCGTAACAACTTGAGGAGCATACATAACAAGTTAGTTTTACCCCAGGGTGAACGGCGTAAAAAAAAAAAAAAAAAATTAAAAGAAATGCGGTATTTTTTTTTTTTTTTCAATTTCACCACATTGAATTTTTTTCTAGTTTTGCAGTGTACTTTATGCAAAAATTCAGCCTGTCTTTGCAAAGCACAATTAGTGGTGCAAACAATAAGGGCTCATGTGGGTTTCTAGGTGAAAAAAATGCAAGTGCTATGGCCTTTTAAGCACGAGGAAAAAACGAAAAAAGCAAAAATTTAAATTGGCTGGGTCCTCTAAGGGTTAAAAGCTGATCGCAGCAAAAACAGTAGAGGGCTTCACAACAGGCTTAAAAATAACTAACTCATATATAGGAACGTAGATATTATCTATCCGTCCCCCCGGTCACACTCGATGGACATGTGCCTATTTCAACCATTGTAACTACGTGTGTAGCTTATAGACTGGGATGCTCAGTGGGAGTTCCAGTTATTTAGTAAGTAGCCCTCACACACCACTATGAGGTTGTTTTTGTAGTACACAGTATGCGCCAATGGACACCAATCTGTGGTAGTCCAGCGGTTACCAATGGAGGTACTACTCCCAACATGCACCACGGCAGCACGCTGTATAATCAGGACAACGGTGTTATATAGAAGGCCATGGTGAAGTAACCCTATAACTCTACTGAGTATGCACACTGTTACACCGCTCCTCATAGACTGAGAAACGGACTGGTTAAGTTGCGCTTAGACAATGCCATGCACTGCGCCCAGTCACAGCACGAGCGCGCGGCAGCGTGCGGCGGAAACACGCACTACTATGCGACAGCGGAAGTAGCGTGCCTAAAGCCGGCTCTGGTCGCTGACTAGTGACGTCACAGCGCGACCGGAGGTGGGGCGGAAGCAGGAGTCCCGGGTGTGTAACTGTGTGTGGCAGGGAAAGGGTGTTTGTAGAGTGCGGGGCAGCCGGGTGGTGATGTTAGTGGGCTATGCTGTGGACGAGCGTGTACTGTACAGTGGGAGCTGGGGGAGGCTCGCTGGCTCTGACAGTCCCCTCCTGTCAGACGAGTTTTGGTCCCGCTTCTCATGCTGTAGATACAGGGCGTAATGTAACTGCACAGGAGACATCTAGCTTCACAGGCTCATGTCTATACCAGGTCACATAGACTAAGAATCCAGTAGCTGATGGATCTGCATACCTTTACATTGTTTTATTAAGTCATTTTCTGTATTGATGACCTCTCCTCAGGAAGGGAAACCTGTGGCTAAGCTTAGGCTGTCGGGAATTGTAGCTGTGCAACAGCTAAAGGACCATATGTTCCTCTTCCCTGGGATAGGTCATCAGTGTCAGATTGGTTGGCTCCTGACACCCCCACCCATCACAGCTGACAGATATTGTGTATTGGCTGAGTAACTGCAGCTATACAGTATACAGAAATGTGTGCCTCCTGTACTCACCATGTATAGAGGTGCCATGGCCTCCGTCGAGCTACTGATCAGCAGGTGCAACTGATCTGAGAGTGTAATGTAGTTTCTGTTTATAATTGAACCCACAACATAGATATGCACAGAGCCTTAAAGGGGTTGTCCCGCCACCATTAGAAGTTATGTAAATTTGACTGTTTGGACCTGCCACTTTCTCAAATACAGGGTCTGAAGGATGTTTTGTACTTGCCACCCTGTAGCAGTGGCCCCATGGATCCATGTCTACATGCCGATTTGTTGTACAGTAGTTTTAGTGTATTAGAGAGTAAAAGAAAGCTATTAAAAAAGTTTGAATTAACAAGATCCCAATAACTACTCATTCTGTTTATTAAATTGGATACCTTTATTCTCAGCAGAGGGATGCCCAAAAAGTTTCAGGGTGAAAACACCAAGTCTGCTGCTGCCCGTGCCAGAAAGGCTGAGGCAAAGGCTGTAGCCGATGCAAAGCGTCAGCAGGCGCTGGAAGATGCCTATTGGCAGGATGATGACAAACATGTCCAGCGCAAAGAGCAAAGGAAGGTGAGTGGTATTACAGTGAATGTACCATCAGGCCCGGGCTGAAACACTGGAGGTGGGCCGACTTACTCCCAGTGGGAGGAATCCATGGAGCCATATCATAGAGGGGCGGGGGGTTCCTACCACTGGGAGTGGGTTGGTCCGCCTGCAGTGCTTCAGCCTGGGTCTGATGGTACATTTACTTGAAGTAAAAAAAAAAAAATATATATATATATATATATATATATATATATTTTATTAGTTGCCTGAAGGAAAAAACAAAGTCTGCGGGCAACACTATTACACCTATACTGTTTACATTCTAGGAGCCTGTTCACACTGGTTTAGCAGGCTCTGTTTTACGAGCTCTATGATGGATTTGTAATTCCCAGCTTTGCAGCTGCTTTCCATCCTGATGTCACTTTTTATGCATCATAATATGCTCAGTAATAGTGTTAAAGAAGAAGTCCGGCCAAAATTATTTTTTTATATGTTATTACTTATGGAAAGTTATACAATTTTCTAATGTACATTAATTATGGGAAATGCTCATATAATGCTATTTCCCTTAATTTAGTGTATCAGGAAGTGTTAGAATTCTCTCAGATCCAGTGACGTCACGACGAATGGTGTAATTCCTATGGAGTGTCCAGCAGGGGGGCGCTCTCTATATAGAAGTCAATGAGTACCATTGACTTCTATATATAGTGCGCCCCAGCTGGACACTCCATAGGAATTACAGTGTATGTGAATGAAATGTTATGTACTGTACTTTTGTGACTTCATGAATACATTTATGGAATACTTTGTGGAGCAACTGTCCTTGCTCCCCAAAGTATCCCATAAATGTATTCAATGAATACATTTGCAGGGCACCGAGCAGGGAGGGAGAGAAGTGCCATCTACCTCCCCCCTCCCTCCCTGCTCAGTGCTGGGCACATATACGAAGTACTACTCCCCCATTGTCTGCAGATAATGGGGGAGTAGTACCTGTGCTATCCCTATCACATCGCCGCTGCCGCTCACACAGGGGCTGCCTCTGACTCCCACCCGCCCGCGCCGCTCCTCACTATCCGGCCGCCGCTCACTCCCACCCGCCCGCGACTCTCCTCACTATCCGGCCGGCCGCTCCTCACTATCCGGCCGGCCGCGCCGCTCCTCACTATCTGGTATAGGTACTACTCCCCCATTATCTGCAGACAATGGGGGAGTAGTACTTTGTATATGTGCCCAGCACTGAGCAGGGAGGGAGGGGGGAGGTAGATGGCACTTCTCTCCCTCCCTGCTCGGTGCCCTGCAAATGTATTCATTGAATACATTTATGGGATACTTTGGGGAGCAAGGACACTTGCTCCCCAAAGTATTCCATAAATGTATTCATGAAGTCACAAAAGTACAGTACATAACATTACATTCTGGTGGGGCTGTTTTGGTTTGGTCCTGTGACATGGGGGTTGCAGGGCCATTCCATGGCCCCCCTTCCCTGCACGTGCACGCTTTGCGGGGGTGGCGGTCGCTGACCAACACGGTGTGGAGTTAGCGTAGGGACCCGTGTGAACCAGAGGACCTGCAAGTTGGTACACGGGGCTATTATGGCTTGATCAAATCATATACAGACACTCTGGTGTTGATTCTTAATATAGGCCAAGCCAACATAGAATAAACAAAAGATGCCGGACATGCACAACTGAAAGGTAATAGTGGGTGCTAAATGGTAAGCATATAAACAATCGTAACTATACCAAAAAAGAGAAAGCTATGCTAATTGACACCATAGCACACCAAAAGTGTAATAAATAAAGGTACTTTATTTTAACAGGTACAATATTAGAAGTCCGTAATCCCACAAGCTTAAAAACAATTAAAAATCCACAAACTAGGGGGTACCTGGTATGGTACCACCCTCAATGACACCCCAATTCAAGTATATCACACACCGTGTATGAGTAAAGTGCAAGTGCAATCCACAAATAATAATAATACCTAGAGAGTACAAATAATCCACAGTGCTAAATAATTTACACAATGAAAAACAATATCACCAAATGAGCAAGAGAATTTAGGTCTAAAGAACAATAAAGTGAAGATCAAACCAAGTAATGAAATGTCTCCATAAGTATATAGGTAACAGGGTGGTGATGGGGTGTCAGGGAAGAGAGTCCCACGCGTTCCGTCCGCCCAACCTGACTTAGACCTAAATTCTCTTGCTCATTTGGTGATATTGTTTTTCATTGTGTAAATTATTTAGCACTGTGGATTATTTGTACTCTCTAGGTATTATTATTATTTGTGGATTGCACTTGCACTTTACTCATACAGGGTGTGTGATATACTTGAATTGGGGTGTCATTGAGTGTGGTATCATACCAGGTACCCCCTGGTTTGTGGATTTTTAATTGTTTTTAAGCTTGTGGGATTACTGACTTCTAATATTGTACCTGTTAAAATAAAGTACTTTTATTTATTACACTTTTGGTGTGCTATGGTGTCAATTAGCATAGCTTTCTCTTTTTTGGTATAATATAGGCCAAGCGTCATTAGTATCAGCCATAGATGGGATTTGCAGCCGTTCCTGTCTCTCCGGTTTCAGTAACATTATATTCACATACACTGTAATTCCTATGGAGTGTTCAGCAGGGACGCACTATATATAGAAGTCAATGGTACTCATTGACTTCTATATAGAGAGCGCCCCCTGCTGGACACTCCATAGGAATTACACCATTTGTCGTGACGTCACTGGATCTGAGAGAATTCTAACACTTCCTGATACAGTAAATTAAGGGAAATAGCATTATATGAGCATTTCCCATAATTAATGTACATTAGAAAATTGTATACCTTTCCATAAGTAATAACATAAAAAAATAATTTTGGCCGGACTTCTCCTTTAAGCTGTCTTGCCAAACTGTTTGGGTTCGAGTTTGCGTTCTCCAAACCCAAATGCTTGTATCCATGTTTTCCAGGACTCCCTAAGGCGGCATCCAAATTCTACAGATGCCAGGAGTTGAGTGCAAGCGTTTGGGTTTGGCCACCTTTCTGAAGTTCACTGATCACTAGTTAGGTTAGTGGAAGAACATGCCATAAATGTCTCCTACCGGTCAGAGAAAAAAAAATGCAGAGAAAGGTCTGCATTTACTTTAAATAAGCTCATAATATTAATTGAAAGCTAATAAGGCCTGCCAGTTGTTGCTATATCAGCCAAAAACCTAATGTGTTTGCGAAGGAAGAGAGCCTCCTTACTGTCTCCTTATTGGGGGGTAGAGGGTCCAGGCAGGTTGGATTTCAACTTGCTCTAACCTTTGTTGCGGCAGGCGATAAGTTGCTGCCACAGGTGAGATTGGCGGGGGGTGGGGGGGCGGGGTTGTAGGGGGTGGCGGTGCGAGAACTGTTGTCAGAGCAAGATAACTTTTTTTTTTTTCATTCAGATTGTCCTTTTTATTGTGGTCTGAAAAGAAGAATATTAATTCATAATACATTAAAAAACTATTTTGTTCTTATACAACCATGAAAGTGACACATACCTTATGCACCCCACATTGTTGTAAACTATTGACATGAGAGGAGGTGGCATTGGCTGTAGTTAGCTGTGAATCCCACTAGTCAGACTGATGGGCATCATATCAGAGTTGTATTATGATAGTTGCCCAAACCACAGAGCTTGGTGGGAATTATAAATATTTATTTGTGTGTTCTTGATTCCAGAGCGGTATACAAGCGATAGGGGGTGACAAACAGAACATTACAAAATCAAAACACATTACATAAATAAGGTTAATGGCAGACTGGTACACAGCAGCTAGTCAAAGTGTGGTGCCAATTCATTGTAGGTTGTAACCTAGTTTAAAGAGATGTGTTTTCAAGCTGCTTTTGAAGATCTTGATGTTGGATGAGAGCCAGATGTGTCAGGGTAGTGAATTATGGGGGAGGCTTGGACAAAGTCTTGGAGGCGGTTGTATAAAGTACAAGCAAGGTGGGAGGACAGAAGGAGGTCATAGGAGGATTGGAGATTGTATGAGAGACGTTAGCGCAATATCAGGTCAGAGATATATACGGAGGGGACAGGTTGTGGATGGCCTTGTATGTCATGATCAACAATTTAAAATGAATGCATTGGGGAGCCAGTGAAATGATTGACAAAGGGGAGAGGTGGATTAGTCGGGCAGCAGAGTTATCAATAGACTGGAGGGAAGCAAGGGTGTAAAATGGAAAGCCAGAGAGGGGGATGTTGCAGTAGTCCAAGCAAGACATAATAAGAGCATGTACCAGCAGTTCAAAAAAAGAGTGTATTCAGGTAATGTTTTTGAGGTGAAGGTGGCAGGGGGTGGTCAGGGTCTGAATGTTACTTGGGTGACAGTGAACAGAGTGCAGCTGTGTATTGTGATTTACAGATTAGATGGAGAGGTGGAGCTAGATCGAGGAAAGATGATTTGTTCTGTTCTGTCCATGTTTTAGGAAGCAGGAAGAGAAGAAGGAAGATGTAGACTATACACACTCTGGGATCCTGCATAGCAGAGAGTTGACATCTGGACCAGTGAGGTAGATTTGAGTGTCATCAGCATAGAGGTGGTGAAGCCATGGGATTCAATTATGTGTCCAATGCCATAAGTCTAGATGGAGAATAGGTCCTAGGACAGAGCCTTGGGAGACACCAACAGTGAGGGGACAAGGAAAGGAGGTGGTGTGGGAGTGGGAGACATTAAAACAGTGGTTAGAGAATTAGAAGCAGATCCAGGAGAGGGCTAAGCTGGTGACACCAAGGGATAATAGAGTTTATAGGAGGAGGAAATGGTCAACTGTGATAAAGGCAGAAGGTCAAGGAGAAGGAGCACAGAGTATTGCCGTGAGGCTTTGGCAGTTAGCAGGTCATTGGCCACTTTGGTTAGGGCAGTTTCTGTGAAGTTATGGTGCAGAAGCCAGATTGCAGAGGGTTGAAGAGCGAGTTAGATGAGAAGTGGGAGGACAGTTCAGTGTAGACATGTTTTTTGAGGAGTTTTAAGGCAAAGGGGAGAAGTGAGATGGGTCGGTAACTGGACAAGAAGGCAGGGTCAAGAGTTGACTTTTTAAAGATGGTTGTGATGGTTGCATGTTTATATGGAAAAGGAAAGATGGCAGAAGTTAGTGATAGATTGAAGAGATGAGTTAGGTTGAGGCAAGGTTGGGGATAAGGTGGGATGTAATTGGGTCAAGTGTGCAGGTGGTGAGTAGTCTGAAGAGGTGTTCTTCAGTGATGGTGGAAAGGTGAGGTAGTCGGGTAGAGCACTGAACAGGCATGAGGTGGAGCTAAGGGGGCTGTAAATTGAAACTTTCTCTGATATCCGTTTTCTTTTTGAAGAATGGCGCGGTTGTGTCAGCAGTTAATCATCCTGCTGGGATCTTTGAGATCCACTCCACAGGAGATTGTCCGTGCACAAATGGGTTTTTGCGGACGTTTGCATTAGCCCTTAGACAGATGATAGATAGATAGATACATAGATAGATGAAAAAAGAATAATGAATGGAGGGATAGATAGATCCAGAAAGAACTAAATCTTTAGCAGCTCATCACGTATCTTGGATTACACATACATGTACGATCCTAGCACAGGAACACAACCAGCTGACCCCTTTTAATGACTAAAATCTTATGACCTATACCGCCATTTTATGTAGGCTGGGATAGTCTGGTTAATAGGGGGTTCTCCAGGATTAAAAACGTATTTCTCAATCTTGGATAACCCCTTTTAATTTTTACGTGGTTATATATGTAAAATGTAGAAAGTGTTTTACACTGATCTCAGTCCTTATTCTTTATGAGTAGTGGAGCAGAATATACCTTTCATTGTTTGGAAATTATTGAGGTCCCCCAGCTTTACCCCTAGCTACACCCTTTTTTAAAATGTAAATGGGAACACAGCCTCATGGTGATGTGATCCAATTTAAGTGTCTGTCTTCTATAAAAAGGTTAACTTCAGGTGCCAACTTGCCTTTACTATGCTAATTACATGACTAGTTTGTCGCAACCATATTTATTTTGTTTAACATTCCTATAAGTTGTGTACAGAGCAGCGTTCATACGTGAAATAAAACCCATCTCTATCCATGGCTAAAAATGGCTTTGGGTGTAGGTAAATGACTACACCCAAATATTACTCAGCTCCTATACTTAGACCCTCTGTTCTCATGAATCTTTTTACGAGTGGCCTTAAAATGTGTTGAGTGGAATTAAACCTTTGAGTTATGCATGCATTCTTATAGGTTAGGACTTTATAAGATAACTGGGACAGACACGTGACACCCACTCATACATTTTAATGAAACAGAGCAGATGTTGCTATTATGAAATGGAAAAGCTTTCTCTACAGCGTGTTACATATATTAAAGGTTTATATTATTAGTTTTAATATACACATATTTGAAGTGTCCCTGTCACTTTAGTAAAAAGAGAAGCGCTGTAGTAAGTTCTTCACACCACAGCTTGCTGGGATCCCTGTCTCACTGCAGGTGAGAGTTTCTCCATGGACTTATAATAAAGATTGTCTCCTACAACAAGATAGGAAAGGCAGCAAGCTAGGGATTAAAGTTTTTTTTTTTTTCTGTGCTGCTTCAAGCTGTAACAATTGGTGGAGGTCTGAACACTCAGACCCTGACTTGATGTTATAGTGACAGTGCCTGTTTGTTTCCTCCTCATATCTTTGTTTCCCCCAGTAGTTACATGGTATATAGACGCACAAAAAAAGTTTTAATTGCGGATAAATATTTTTTTACATTTTTTACCAACCACATCTGCTGGAAGTTTTTTTCCAAGCATCTACTACTCTTTCAGTTAAAAAGCATTTTTTCATATTGCTACTGAATTCAATAAACTGAGATTGTGCCTCTTCTTCTTATGTTCACTTTCTTATCTTCCTAACTGCTGACACTGTTAGGAGGCATTATAGCTTGCAGCTATTCAGAAGCTCGGGAAAGACTCTTTGTAGCAGAGAATAAAAGCATTTCTCTACATCCTGGAACCAAATCTGAATATATGAAAGATACCATGTGTCTCCTTGTCCTAGGCCAGTGAGGCTTTTTTTTGCCAAAGTGCCCGGGAGGGGGAGGATGAAAGAAATAATGTGTACTTACCTCCCAGGCTCCAGCTATGATGCTCGTATACTGCAGCGCCAGGCTAAGCGGGCCTGGAACGTTACTTCCCAGGTCCAGGACTCTTATGTTTAAGGCCCGTTCAGCCAGCCAGCCAGCGGGCCCAATGGGGTCCCACCTTGTCTGCTGACTGGCTGAGCAGGCCTGGAAGTCACTTTTCAGGTTCTCTTTCTAACCAGGGGGAGTGGAGCTGCAGTATACGGGCATTGGTGCTGGAGCCAAGGAAGTAAGTGCACATTATTTCTTTCATACTTCTGCTCCCCAGCACTTTGGCAAAAAAAGCCCCCTGCCTGGGATATTCTCAGAAATATTTCTTCCTGAACATTATTTAACCCTTTAATGTATGTACTAGAGCAGTGCTCATTTATAGGGTCTATTACTTGGCTTGATAATTGTGTGGCATGGACTGCATGAACACTCACTAGATTGTTTGTGCAGCCCTGGCGTTAATTAGCTATTGGCCACACATCTGTTACATACAGAGATGCACGGCCAACAGCAGTATGTACGGTAAAATAGGTAAACAATTTACACACACCCTTCTCACTGGTGGATCCCGGGTTACACACCAAATATATCAGAACCTGAACAGGCACATGACCTGTGGTATAAAAAGCCTTTAACAAAATAGACCTCCTCTAAAAAAAAGTGTAACTGGAAGTGTTATTGGAATAGATAAAAATAAATGTAACATCACATAATACCCACTATCTCTGCTATACACTGTCTATTAAAATATAATAAGATAGTAATATCCTCCAAACACTTTGCCTAGAAACCTAGCATAGCCTGCAGTACTGTGCTATTTGTGATATTTACAACTATTTAAAAGAACTTCAGTGCCTACTCTCTACATGTTTCATTGCCAAAGCAACATCAGGAGAAAAATAGGCAACAATTATTTAACCCTTTAACGTATGTGCTAAATTAGTGCTTATTTATAGTGCCTATTACATGTCTTGATAATTGTGTAGTATGGGTTGCACGAACAATCACTAGATTTGTGCAGCCCCGGCGGTAATTAGCTATTGGCCACACATCTCCTGTTACGTACAGAGATGCACGGCCAACAGCAGGATGTGAAGGAAAATAGGAAAGGCATGCAAACAGAAATGGAATACCAATGATAGCAATTACAATGATATCTCTTCTACTCTGTATTTCCAGACGCAATATCTCCACCTGTTTTGGCAGTGGTGAGCAGAGAGAGAGACTACACAAGGATGTCACATAACGACAGCCAGTATGAACTCCAAACTCAGCATGAGTACATCTCAGGAGTTTTTAGTATACAGTCATCCCTCAACTTACAATGGCCTCAAGATACAATATTTTCAACATACAATGTTACTTTCTGGACAATCTGAACTTGAGACCAGACTCAACATACAATGCTAGACTGTCCAGATCTGCGGAACATGTGAAAAAAAAAAACTATCTGATCGACCAGTGAAAGTGGCCATTTTACTGTTAAAACCCCAGTATAAAGGCCCTATTCCACTAACAGATCTGACGACAGATTATCTGCCAAAGATTTGAAGCCAAACCGAGGAGTGGATTTGAAAAGAGGAGAAATCCAGTCTTTCCTTTATGACCTGTTCTCTGTTTATAGTCTGTTCCTGGGTTTGGCTTTAAATCTTTGGCAGATAATCTGTCGTCAGATCTGTTGGTGGAATAGGGCCTTTAGTGAAGTGCCTGCACTGGTTGGCTGTCTGGTATCTCCTCTCTACAGTACAGTGTGATACTACATGTCATGTACTGCTCTTTGGGCATCAGGTGAGGGCGGGTTCATGTTATATTTCTGGGACCCTGCGTGACCTGTACAGGACCTGAAAACACTCCAGTCCTCTACAAAGAAAGTAATTTAGAGTCTCTTGTAGCTCTTTCTGGCTGGATACAGCGTCCTAAGTGCCGGCCGCCCTCTTCAGCGTCATCAGATGCTCAGCCACGATTGGTTGAGCACAGTTTGGCTCAGCCGCGATTGGCTAAGCCAAACTGTGCTCAGCCAATCGCGGCTGAGCATCTGATGACGCTAAAGAGGGTGGCCGGCACTCAGGACGCTTGGAGGGATTCGGCCCGGCCGCCCATAGACAGCATCGCAGACTGAAGATCGGAGACGAGTCGGCACGTGACAGGTATGTATAGCGCACCACACTTCCGGGTACACGGGTGGGGGTGGTGGGACACGGGGAAGGGGGCCATTCACAGACGTAACATACATTACAAAGTTGTATAACTTTGTAATGTGTGTTATTCTGTCAATAATTCTTTACCGCCGCACTACCCCTTTAATGTGCATTACTGGGGGGGGGGGGGGGGGAGAGAGTACTAGCTGCTTGGTATGTAAAACTGTATAGTTCTGGTGACAAGTAGTGGCCCCTGGGGCTTTTGCTCTATAGACCATGAGGTTATAATCACCCTTTCATAGTGACATTAAAAAATATAGATTTTAATTGTTTGCATCTATAGCAAATAAACATTGATTGATCAGAGACTCCCACTCATGGTGACATCAAAACATTTTCATCCTGTTCATAGATGTGCCCAAGTTCATAGACCCGTGTATACAGTAAGGGTAAAAAACAACTATGCAGTGGGGAAACCGATGGCGCTGTACAAATTATTATTATTATTCTATTCCCCTATAGTGTTGATCCAGAGGTAGAGGGCAGATTTCCTGAGGCTAAAATTTCCTCCAGAATCCAAATCTGAATGGTATTTTCTGACACACCATACAATAGTGTAGACCAGTTTTCTTCCCTCTTTTTTGCATCAGCTGTAAATAAATGTGGTAGACCTTAGAACTTCTACTTGTAATGTGTAATTTGTCCACTAGAGTGTGCTACATGTTAAAGTTTATTCAAAAAGACCATGATCCAACAGGAATTATATGTATGAAGTAAAACTGACAACACCAAAATTGTCTCTGAGGAGAAAAGCAGCGTGTGCCCCCAACAACCCTTGCCTTTGATTCAACACACAGACGCTGTTTTTTCTTTTTGAGGATGTTGTTAAATTACTGCATAGTTTTGCTGAAATGCTACTGTCTGAAAAATGATTACTAAGAGCACTTTTTGTGCTGTAACTGGTTAATGTGCTGCTTGGAGTCCCCTATTCAATCTGCAGATCACTGTCAAATAATCTAACAAAAAGAAGTTATAAAACATAGAACCTACCATACTATACTATATATATATATATATATATATATATATATATATCTCTTCCTAGTTATTTGGTCACATTTTGCTTCTCACTCTGTCACAGTTGGGAGGAGATTTTGCGCCCTAATGCAGCAGGATTAGAAGTTTGCATATCCAAATTTTTTTGAGATGAGGTTGGGCTTCAGAATAAGCTCTTGTGTTTTTAAATAATGTAAAAAACCAAGAGAATGAAAGGCTAAAATGGATAGCTTTGCTGGGGTAAAGGCAATATTTAACTCCCTCTTCCATGCAATTATATTTGCAGGTTTATAGGAGGAGTTTTGCGACCCTCTATTCACTTTAAGTGGGAGTTCCTAACATTGCTGAGTGCTGAGCTCTGCTTTGTCCTCAAAGTGTAACTATCATCTTGCCCGTGCGGCAGGATCCGCTTTTAACCCTTTGAGGACTAGGCCCAAAATGACCCAGTGGACCGCGCAAATTTTGATCTTTGTGCTTTCGTTTTTCCCTCCTCCCCTTCTAAGAGCTCTAGCACTTTCAGTTTTCTATCTACAGGCCATGTAATGGCTTGTTTTTTACAGGAATAGTTGTACTTTGTAATGGCGTCTTTCATTCTACCATAACATGTATGACGGAATCCCAAATATATTATTTACGAAGATATAAATAGGTGAAATCGTAAAAAAGAATGCAATATGGTAAGGTTTGGGGGGGTCCCTGTGTCTACGTAATGCACTATATGGTAAAAGCGACATGATACTATTACTCTATAGGTCAGTCTGAACACAACCATATGCAGGTTACACATATTCTCTAATGTTATATATATATTTTTTAATGAAATCCTTTTTTTTTTTTTTTTTTTTGGCAATTAATTATTAATAAAATGGACCTATTGTGACGCCTATAACAGTTTTATTTTTTCACCTATGGGGCTGTATGAGATGTAATTTTTTCCGCCATGATCTATAGTTTTTATTAATACCATATTTGTGAAGATCAGACTTTTTATAAAATTTTTTATATATAATGTAACATAAAAAAGGTAATCCGCGCACTTTTTTCTCTCTTTTCGTCTACGCCGTTCACCGTTCGCAATGACGCTGGTTATATTTAATAGATCGGACAATTACGCACGCTACGGTATATTATATGTTTATTTTTATATGTTTTATTTATATAATGGGAAATGGGGGTGATTTAAACTTTTATTGGGGGAGGGGTTTTGGGGTAGTGTGTTAGTGATTTTAACTTTTTTTTTTTTTTTAACATTTTAAGTCCCTTTGGGGGACTCCCCCTGTCACTTACACTTAAACGCCGCGGCAGCGTTTAAGAAGTTAATGTCACGCTGCAGCGCGATATTAACGGTGAGGTGCCGGCTGCTGATTGCAGCCGGCCCCCACCTGCTATGAAGCGCGCTCCGCTCCGGCGCGCTTCATAGCTCAGGACGTACCGGTACGTCCAGGGTCGTCTGGCCACCGACTTCCAGGACTTACCGGTACGTCCTAGGTCGTCTAGGGGTTAAAATGGCGAAAGGTCCGCAGTCTGGGCTACGCAACTGCTGGAAGCTCCATAGACTGCATTGTATGTTTATTACAATGCAATCTATGGAGCTTCTGCCAGTTCTTTAGACCGCTCATGTTAAGAGCGGACTACGGACCTGTCGGCATTTTAAAAGCGTATTGGCCCGGGATTGCTTAAAAAAAACAAATGTTATTGCGATCGTTTTAAGATCGCTTAAGGCCATCTCACACATAGAGTAAATTGTTGAAAGACTGTTTACACGAAGCAATCTGCAAATTTTTTGCCAATGACAATTTGAGAACTTGTTGAAAGATCAAAATGAACGATTTCGCTCGTCGTTTGATCGTTTACACAAGCCGATTATCGCTCAAATGCTGAAAATTTGAACGATAATCGTTCCGTGTAAAAGCACCATAAGACTTTCATTGGAGTGTACTCCTCTTTGCAACACGAATGAATTTGCTAGGAAAATAACTTTTTTTTTGTGTGCAAATGACTTAAGCTTGCTTGCAGTTAATGGCCCACATTTGTGATATAGTATCCCATTGAAAATGTTGATTCTGAAATTAAACTTAAAGGGGTAGTGCGGCGCTAAATAATTATTCACAGAATAACACACATTACAAAGTAATACAACTTTGTAATGTATGTTATGTCTGTGAATCGCCCCCTTCCCCGTGTCCCACCAATCGTGGCTGAGCACAGTTACGACGCGGCGGAGGGGGGGGGACGCGGCGGCAGCGATTCGTCCGTCCGAAGATGACGTTGTGGCACAAGATGGCGGATGGGCTCGACACGGATCAGGTAATGTATAATGCACCACACACTTCCGGGTACACGGGCGGGGGTGGTGGGACACTGGGAAGGGGGCGATTCACAGACATAACATACATTACAAAGTTGTATAACTTTGTAATGTGTGTTATTCTGTGAATAATTTTTTAGCGCCGCACTACCCCTTTAAGTTTATCTGACAAATCTGTTGGAAAAAACTCATTTATATTGAGCACTGTAATTACTAAATCTCAGAGCCACAGGATACATTGTTGGCTCCAAGTTATGTGGTACTGGCTTCCAGATTTTTTAGGGGTTGAATTATGGCACAGTATGTGATTTTTCTGGCCTGCCATGACACTTTTTTTCTAGCATCTAAGAGTTAAAAGAATTTAGGACATTTCACAGCTCAAAAAACTGAAGGTTTAACTAGGACACATTTGACTGCTGCAGGGCACCATTATAGCAGACAAATTGGTGTATTGTTTAGTCAGACTTGTATTCTAAGACTTTCTGGACTAGAGGCAAACTTAAGGGACAAGCATATTCTCTGGTCATTCAGGGGCTTACCAGTAAGAAGATGTTTTATCTCTATGCCCTCTGGGTTTTATCTTTAAATTCCCACAAATGCATTTTCTGCATTAAGAAAGCTTTCTCGATTTCCCCATTACCTTGTAGTTTTTTGTTGTTGCAAATGCTTTAGACTCTTAGAGAAAGGACATTGCCTATAGCTAAATAGACTTTTCCTCTTTCCCCCCTTATTCCATTCTTAAATAAGTAATCATTTGTTTCTATATCACTTAAACCAGATTCTTTAAATATTGTATTCAGTAGATAGCATACACCACTGTAAACACAGAATTTTACATAAGGGCTAGTTTATACGGAGTAAAAGAGGCAGAAGTTCTCAACGGAACTTTCTACCAGGAAATCCCACCAGCCTCAGTGGCATACAGACTGTCTATGGGAGGGCTTGCGCTCCTCCTCTCTCCGCTCAAAGAATTGACATGTTAATTCTTTGAGCGGAGAGGTGTGGAGGTGGGTAAGTTCTCCCATAGACAGTCTGTATAACACTAAGGCTAGCGGGGTTTCACAGCAGAGAGTTTCGTGGCGGGATTCTGCGGCGGGGAGTTATATCGCAGACTTCCGCCTTTTTTACTCCGTGTGAACTCCGTGTAAAAGATATCTTCTGTCCCAAGGATAGGGGATAACTAATGGTGGGGGCTGCGATCCCCACCTATCAAACATGTTAACAGAACAGCATCATGCATTGATCATGCTCTCATTCACTGTCTGTAAGGCTACTGAACATGGCCAAGTTCTGTGTTCTGCAGTGTTTGCACGCCAGGGACAATTGAGCTTTGTTCTCATAACTAGTGATGGTCCAAGAGGTCAGGCACCCTCTAATCAAACAATAATCTCCTATGCTGTTGACTGGGAATAACTTATAATAACCCATTTAGAGGGGTTATCCAGCATTAGAAAAACATGGCCACTTTCTTCCAGAGACAGCATGTCTCCAGTTTGAATGGGGTTTTGCAACTCAGTTCCATTGAAGTGAATGGAGCTTAATTGCAAACCTCTCCTGAACCGGAGGCAAAAATTGTGTTGTCTCTGAAAGAAAGTACCCTTTTTTTTTAAGCTGGATAACCCCTTTAACAAAGGCCCAAATGTTGGCATGTACAGCATGTATAGTCTAATAGGCTGCTTGTCTGTGTAACACTGACAGCCATAATACAGTGCAATGCAGTTCAACTACCACTTGGTCAGGTCCAAAAGAAAAATGTAAAAGAAAAAAAAAAATAATAGTGCATCTATTTATTTATCTAAAGGGAAGAATACGCCGCAGCTCTTCAGTACTGAAAAACTTAGGTGAAATTCCATGGGATAAAAGAAATTCACAGCAACATGCAGAACAAGCAGGGTCATGAAGTTTTGGTGAATACATTGTTACTGTGAATCACATGGAATAAATTTCATCTAAGTTTTTTTTTAGTACCAGAGTGCTGCGGGGTGTCCTGTTTAAATGCAACTGTTTCCTTGTCAGAATCTGTCTGCTGGCATCCATTCCATTAAGTTCAAGAGTTTTGTGCTGCTGATATGCTATACACATCTATTTATCTATCTATCCAACTATCTATCTCCCTTATACAATGCTTTAGTGTTTTAATAAGAACATAAAAAGAATGAGTGACATATACATTTTGGTGCCAAGTCCAAAGAGGAAGCCAGCACTGGATGACCAACTGTACCGCAAGGGACCAAACAACCACAAAGTGCCAATCGAGATATGCATACAAGGAGAAAGTAAAGTCACAGCAGAATCAGAGGCAGAGGTTTGGTCAAATGAAGCTGTATTTTTATCAACACTCTTAAAGTGCAACATTTTATCAACAATGCCTTTGTCAAACATAAAAGTGAATGAAGTTCACTGTGCAAGCAGTGATGAATAAGAATACAGCTTAATTTAAGAATACAGCTTAATAAAAAAGACCCGGGTATGTCACGACCCCGGCTGAAACATCACAAGCTAGTGGGATTTGGCCCACTCAGCCAATCAGTGACTGCAGCGGTGTGTCGCCCCAATCACTAAAAGGGGGAGGGGCATCCATCAGCCGAGTTGTGATGTAGCCGGAGGGAAGCTGAGAAGACAGCCGGCTGGGGTCCAGGAGTGGGATGCGGTGTGGCACAGGTATCTGGACAGGTGACTTTAACTTATTTTCCCCCTTCCCCGGCCCAAAATAATAATTTTGCCTCCCCCCGGATTTCTCATTTAGAAAAAATATTTTACAGCAACAAACCCTATGGTACATGAACATGTAAAGATAGGCCCATTAACAATAATATTGAAAACAAAACTATGCCTAGTAAGTAAAAGACACAAAATAAAGTCTATACTATAAGACGTAGCACAGTGAAATTAACAAATCGAGTATGTGTCCACTCCACAGCAACTCATAGCCTAAACGAAGGGAGGAACTAAATTTCTATAGTTAGAAGATAATTGTTATGGGTGAATTTATTTATTTTTTTTTACACACCATAACTAATATAGTGTGACCAAGCCTCCTCGTCCAGTATGCCAAAAAGACATGGCTTGGCTCACGGAACAGGCATGGACAGGACACCTGTTAATGTCTAAATAGATTCACTTCGAAAAGTAATAAGAGCAAGCCTATATCATATACCAAAAGTCATACTATATTGCTGTTTACATAGTGTGTATTCTTACATCTACAGCATGGGTTGTTGTTGGAAAAAAAGTGTTTTATAACATTAATTTGTGGGTATTTTACTGATTTAGAGGTGAAATTTTCGAACCATTTAGAAGAGGTGTAGGATACATTTATTTGAACTAATTTAACCCCTTCAGGACCGAGCAAATTTTAGTTTTTGCACTCATTGTCATCTTTTCCTCCTCCTGTTCAAAAATATAAATGGTTCTTAAAATTGCTCTATTACCATCATTACGCTTCTATCCTTTGGTCTATTTGTGAGGTGTAATTTTTTTTCCCGCCATTATCTGTACTTTCTATCAGTACCTTGTTTGCGTATATGTGACTTTTTATTACATTTTTTCTGGATTTGATGTGACAAAAAATAGCACTTTTTGCACTTTGGCCGCTTTTGTGCCATTTACCGTGTGAGATGAGGAATGTGATAATTTTATAGTTTGGGTGATTACGTACACAGTGATACTAAATATGTTTGTTTCTTTTTATTTATAAAATTGGAAAAAGGGGGGTGAGTTAATTTTTTATTAGGGAAGGGGATTTTATATTTTTATGTAAAAAATATTTTTTACACAGCAATTAGCAGTCCCTCTAATTGAGATCAATGCTGTGTATATAATAGAGCACTGATCTATTAGATTGGTGCTCTGTTGGTCTGGTCTGCTGCAGACCAGATCTATTGATTACGAAGCCGGGATCCGCATCATTCCAACGCTAAGGCTCGGCTGGGTAAGTTGAACCAGTCTCCTCTCCGCAATCGCAATCCATATACTAGACCACCATGGAGGGGGAGAAATAGCCATTTAAATGCAGCTGTCAGCTTTGACAGCTGCATCTAAAGGGCTCATTAGCGGGCGCAGCAATCGGACCCCGCCCGTTAACTGCTGCAGTTCCAGGCTATTAATAGCAGCCAGGATTGCGGCAGTTCAGAGTGGGGTTGTCGCAGGGCCCCCCTCTGAACTCCCCTACCCGACCCAGGACGTACAGTGCTCTATTGGCAGAAAAAGACCACTTGGTTCATCTAGTCTGCCCTTTAGATAATGACTTTCCTATTATCTCAGGATAAATATGTTACCAAGTTTAATGTATGATATAGGATTGATACGTTACCCAGTTTAAGGTACAGTGAAACCTCATTTTTTTTTCCCCCCCAGGAACATATTTATAATCCAAATGACTTGCATATAAAAGCAAATTTTCCCATAAGAAATAATTGAATGCAGATGATTCTTTCCACAAGTCAAAAATAATAAAGTGTTCTGTATCCGTAAAGAAGGGGTAATCGGTTAACTCTACCTGCACACACACAACTCCCCAGGTGGCTGCAGACATGCTGGTATTGGTGCCCTGCTGCCTAGAGTAGAAATTAGTGAAGGGGTTAATTCAGGGGTCAGAGAAAGACAGCAGTAATACACCATCCAGCGCCACATGTACATGTATGGAGTTACAATTGTTAAATTGTTAGCTTGTCTTTTAGAACGCTCTCAGACTCTCAGTTATTAGTAATCCAAAGTTTCACTGTAATTCTATGACACTGGGTTTTGCTACATAGCCAGAGCTGGAATTTCCCTGTTCTAATGAGTAGTTATATGCGTGGGGAGAATGGGCTTTCGAAAAGCTATTTCGGCATCCAAATAAAATTGAAAATGATTTTTTAAAAATGCACAATGCTACATGATTTTTCATAAAAAGTTCCTACAACAGAGTTGCTGCTACTATTGATGCCCTCTCCTGGAAGGCCAAGAGAAAAAAAACTAAACCAACCTTCATTGTAATGTTTCACTCCAGGTGATAGATGATACATGGAAATTGTGTACTCACTGGGGTCTCTTCTTTCCACTATCTCATTATACAGGGCAATTAATAAAATGGCTGGAGAATGAACTCCAGCCGAGCTCCTAAGAGACAAATCACAACTACCACATGACATGGAATGAAATAGAGCTTCCTGTAACTAATGAGTCTGGACTAATAAAGGGGGCGCTTTTCTCATAAGGACTGCAGTGTTTATGGCACATACCACGAGTTTAGATATGTGTTTATCATATTTGCCAGGAAACTTGCTCTTGCCATTTTTTTTCTTCTTTGTTGTTCCCTTCTGCTTGGGTACGTTTTTTTTTTTTCCAGCATTGAACATTGCTTACCAGATTACTCATGTCATCACTTCCTTTGTCTTCTTTAGGAGTGGAGCGTTTATTAAACACTTGATCAGACAGCTATAGAACTGGCATTAATAATTCAAAGGACACATCATTAAGTGTGCATAGCAATGTGACACCAAGATACAAAGAGAAGTTGAATCACTTTAAGTCTTCCAAACACAACATGCTTTATAAATGGTAATTTGTTAAATGCATCTCTGGAGTGCTTTACCAAAGTTTATAAAAGACCATTTTTTGGTTATTAAAAAGCATCTGTGGCTATTTTATTTTATATTTTCATAAATATTCTGAGGTTTTAATTAAAATTTTGTGTAGTATCTTTTGAACCATCTTTCTGAAAAATTTGTTTCTGTGTAAGTCTGGGAGGTTTTCTGTCTCTACAAGCCTTAAGGGCTTAAAGTGACACTGTCACCCCCTATTTGCATTTTGACTGCTCTCCACAGGTGTAAAGGGTAAAAATTTTTACTTTCATTACTTATTTTATGTTATACCTCATGGTGCTTGTTCTGGTAAAAAGTTGTTTTTATCACCTGTGGATTGGTGTGTATGTGGGCGGGGCCTCGCAGCCTATGGGCCACACCGCTCCGCCCCTATATAAATCAACAGGGGATGTGATATAAAGTTTGTAATATACATTCTTTATATATATATATATATATATATATATATATATATATATATATTCTCTATCATGCTTTAAATCAAAGTTGTACTTATCTGAAATCCAGGTCCAGTCTAATGAAGGCAGCTTTTTAGTCTTGTGTTGGTTGAAAAAAAAGAAGAGACCAAACACATGGGAAACATTTATGAAGACCGGTGTACAAGTACACCATTCTTAAAGAGGATGTACCTCTTTAATATGACCCACGGATAGAACGGTGCCGTCACGGGGAATCCAATGGCGTGGTCCATTTTTTTTAACTGCGGCCGGGTTCCCGTGTACGACGCCGTTCTATCCACGGGTACCGGGCTGGGGCTTAAGCACGGGAGGTGGGTCGAATCCCCTGCCCCTCTATGACGCGGCTCCGTTAATTCTAATGGAGCCGCGTCATAGAGGGGAGGGAATTCCCTCCCACTGGGGGCGGGGCGGCCCGTCTCCTGTGCTTCGGCCCCGTGGATAGAACGGCGCCGTATACGGGAAACGGGCCACAGTTAAAAAAAAAAATAGACCACGGAACCGGCTTCTCCGCTACGGCACCAATCTATCCGTGGGTCGTGTTAAAGAGGATGTGAAAGGACAAGTGCCATGAAAATTTTTTTTTCAGTAATTGAAGCACATTACAAAGTTACATAACTCTGTAATGTGCTTCAATTACCTATTTGCCTCCCTTCCCTGTCTTTTCCCCCCTCCACCCCCCACCAGGAAGTGTGAGAAACTTACACAGACCTAATTACTGTCGTCACCGTCACCAGGCAGCTCCTTCTTGTGAGGATGAGTCACCAGCAGGAGGGCTGCTCTAGGTCCTGTTACAGCAGCCCCCCTTCCCCAGTCCAAGTGATGGCTTGCAGTTGTTCAGCCAATAAGAGCTGAGCAAGCGGAGTCACCTGACAAGGCAGGGGAGGGGGGAGGCTAGTGTAACAGGAGAAGGAGCTGAGAGAAGAGCTTGGTGACGGTGACGACAGTCATTAGGTCTGTGTGAGTCAGGACACTTCCTGGTGGGGGGAGGAGGGGGTAAAAGACAGGGAAGGGAGGCAGATAGGTGATTGAAGCACATTACACAGTTATATAACTTTGTAATGTGCTTCAATTACTGGGAAAAAGTTTTTCATGGCACTTGTCCTCTAAATAAAGCCCCGCCTGTACATAGTATCATGTATCAATCAAATGACTGCCTTCTCTATGAGCGCTCAAATTACCTGAGAAACACGAGACTTCCTGTGCCTAGACCCTTTGGGGAGATTTATCAAACATGGTATAAACTAAAACTGGCTCAGTTCCTCCTAGCAACCAATCAAATTCCACTTTTAATTCCACACAGACTCTTTGGAAAATGAAAGGTGGATCCATGATAACTTAGAAAAAAATAATGAATCTAAATTGCAAACTTGCTGTATATCATATCCCCTGCTGATTTTAGATTTTGAAAGTTATAACAGTGACACTTTAATGTAGAGAAAGCTGGTAAGTTTTGTAAGCAGGATGAGCTATTTTGTTCCATAAACAGATCAAATGAGAATGTTTACTAAAAGAGTAGTAGATGCTTGAAACAAACTTCCATCCGATGTGGTTGGTAAGTCTACAATAACAGAATTTAAACATGCCTGGATAAACATATATCTATCCTAAGATAATAAGGGAAATGCTTAAAGGGTAGACTAGATGGACCAGCTAGTCTTCTATCTTCTATGTTTCTATGTATGCAGTACGCAGCAATCTCTATAAAGTTGTAATTGTCTCTAATTATGGCTTCTGCGCCGTTTCAGTCCTTTGAACATCACTCCCATAAAGATGCTAGAAATCCGTAGCAGGGCTTCCACTCAGTCTCGCTCCTGCTCTGTACCCATTCCCATAGGAGACGTGGATCACATGTCCTCAGACTCTTCAGTGGGCCGGGCTAGTTACAAGTCTACTACTGAGACAGACCACACGTAATCCAGTCCAGTGGCATGAGTTATTACTCTTAGTCCGTATTGCTCCATAGCCTCGATCCCGCACATGCTTCCTGTGCATTCTCCCTTATAAGATCTGGTATAGAAACGGCTGCTTTTTATCCTTTTTTAAACTCCAGGGGCGGTACGCTGACTTAGAAAAAGTTGGCGCACAGCATGATGGAAGATGTAGATTCCGGGGCGGCGACATCCTTAACCCCTTCGTGCTGCAGCTAGTTTGGGCCTTAATGACCAGGCTAATTTTTCAAAATCTGACCTCTCTCACTTTATGCGCTCATAGCTCAGTGATGCTTTAACGTATGCTAGCGATTCTGAGATTGTTTTTTCGTCACATATGGCACTTTATGTTAGTGGCAAAATTTGGTCACTACTTTTTGTGTTTTTTGTGAAAAACATCAAAATATCATGAAAAATTAAAAAAATTTGCATTTTGTGAACTTTGAAATTTTCTGCTTCTAAAAAAACAAAGTCGTAGCACATAAATTAGTTACTAAGTCACATTACCAATATGTCTTCTTTATTCTGGCATAATTTGGTAAACATATTTTACTTTTTTAGGGTGTTATAGAAATTATCACATTTTCGTGAGTTTCGTGAAAGGGACCAGTTCTTTTTTTAAATGGATTTAGAAGTCTGGTATCCTGAAAACACCCATAAGTGACCCCATTTTGGAAACTACACACCCTAAAAAATTATAAAGGGTATAATGAGGGTATAATGAGCATTTTAACCCTACAGGGGCTGGAGGAAAGTATTCACAATTAGGCAGAAAAAAAATGGAAAATTAAAATTTTAAAATAATATATACGTTTAGATTAAAGTTTCTCATTTTCAAAAGGAACATGAGAGAAAAAGCACCCCAAAATTTGTAACGCATGTGTATGGGCACACAGCCGGGCTCAGAAGGAAGGGAGCGCCAATTGGCTTTTCCAATGCAGATTTTGCTGAAGAAGTTTCTGAGCGCCAGGTGCGTTTGCAGTGCCAATGTAGTGTCAGCAGAGAGAAAACCCCCCATAAGTCACCCCATTTTGGAAAGTGCACCCCTCAAAGAATTCATCTTGGTGTGTGGTGACCATTTTGACCCCACAGGTATTAGAGGAAAGCATTCAAAATTAGACAGTAAAAATGAAAAACTAAAATTTCTCCAATATTATGTTCTTTTAGTTTGAAATTTCTCAATTTTATGAGGAACAAGAGAAAAAAAGTACCCCAAAATTTGTAACGCAGGTTCTCCTGAGTAGAACGGTACCGCATATGTGGGCATAAACCATTGTATGGGCACACAGGAGGGCTCAGAAGGAAAGGAGCGCCAATTAGCTTTTTCAATGCAGATTTTGCTGAAGAAGTTTCCGAGCACCAGGTGCATTTGCAGCGCCCCTATAGTGTCCGCAGAGTAAAATCTCCCAATAAGTCACTCCATTTTGGAAAGTGCACCCCTCAAAGAATTCATTTTGGGGTGTGGTGAGCATTTTGACCCCACAGGTATTAGAGGAAAGTATTCAAAAGTAGACAGTAAAAATGAAAAACTCGAATTTTTCCAATAATATGTTCCTTTAGTTTGAAATTTCTCAATTTCACGAGGAACAGGAGAGAAATGTCACTCCAATATATGTAACACAGGTTCTCCTGAGTAGAACGGTACCCCATATGTGGGCATAAACCACTGCATGGGCACACAGCCGGGCTCAGAAGGGAAGGAGCGCCAATTAGCATTTTCAGTGCAAATTTTTCTGAAGAAGTTTCTGAGCACCAGGTGCGTTTGCAGAGCCCCTGTAGTGTCTACAGAATAGAATCCCCCCAAAAGTCACCCCATTTTGGAAAGTGCACCCCTCAAGGAATTTATCTTGGGGTGTGGTGAAATTTTTACCCCATATTACTCCTGAGTAAAACGGTACCTCATATGTGGGCATAAACCACTGTATGGGCACACAGCAGGGCTCAGAAGGGAAGGAACGCCAATTTACTGGAGCAAAACCGCAGCAAGTAATGGTTATTAGAATAGCGCAGTTACTAAAATAAAATGAGATTACAGGTAATGTGGGGTGGTTATGGGCAACCTGAGGTAATTACAGGTAATCTGGGGTGGTTACGGACAACATGGGGTGGTCACGGGCAACCTGCTGTGGTTACGGCAACCTGGGGTGGTTGCAGGCAACTTGTGGTGGTTACGGGCAACGTGTGGTGGTTACGGGCAACCTGCAGTGCTTACAGACAATCTGGGGTGGTTACGGGCAACGTGGGGTGGTTACGGGCAATGTGGGGTGGTTACGGATAAACTGAAGTTCTTATAGGCAATCTGGGGTGGGTACCTGTAATCTGGCATGGGCACCGCAATCTAGAGGGGGTCATTGGCAATTTGGGGTGGTCAGAGGCGACGTGCGGTGGTCAGAGGCATTGTGGCGTGGTCAGAGGCAACGTGCGGTGGTTACGGGTAATCTGGGGAGGGGTTAGGGGTAATTTGGGAGTAAACTGCAATTATTACTATAATAAAAAGTGTGTGTTTTATTTTTTTGTATGTTTGTCACTTTTTGTACTTTATACATTCATTTTCACTGTATTACTATGATTACTGTGATATTTTCTATCACAGTAATCATAGTTCAGTGACAGAGACCAAATTGGTCTCTGTCACTTTAAATTTTCCAGAGTTGGCTGGTTGTGAAGCGCATGCGCACTTTATAACCAGCCAGGACGTCGAGGAGGAAGGAGCTCCAGGATCAGGTAACGTATATGGTGAAGGGGGGGGGGGTGACTGGGGGATGGGGGTGACAGGAGGGGTGGGGGGGCGACTTGGGGGGTGGGGGGACATCACTTTTTATCCCCTGTCACCAATCATTCATGGTGACAGGGGATAAAAAGTGCCGGGATGCACGTGGCGCAAGCGATCAGCAGTATATAGTATATACCACTGATCGCTTGTACCGGGACCCCACAGGGGGGTCCCCGATCACTG
Organism: Dendropsophus ebraccatus; assembly: GCF_027789765.1. NCBI lineage: Eukaryota > Metazoa > Chordata > Amphibia > Anura > Hylidae > Dendropsophus > Dendropsophus ebraccatus. Next base: position 97,921,799 of record NC_091456.1, read on the forward strand.
CCCCATGCTCTCCGCTACCTCCGGTGGCGGAGAGCATGGGGTTTTCATTCATTTTAACTTTTCCATCGCTGTGAACAGACATTAGTCTGTTCACAGCGATGGCGGCGGCCATCTTGGAAATGATGGCCGCCGGGGGAGGGGGGTTAGTTATCTGGGCACTAGGGGGGTCTGATCTGGGGTCTGATATACACTTATTTCATCTCCCCCCGCCGTAGATTCACGGCGGGGGGAGATGAAAAGCGGCGGCACCGGTAATCCCCTTTACCGACGGCCGCCGCTATAACGTTAATAGCGGCGATCGTCAGTAAGGGGGGGGGGCCGGGACGGACCCCACACACTGCCCCAACCCCTCAGATACCTCCGGTAGCTGGGTGGATGGGGTGGGGGCTGTCCCGGCCCGCAGCCTTATTCTCTGCCATCGCCGTAAAAAGCTGATGGCAGCAGAATAAGGACCCTTAGTGACCGCCGTAAAAAGCCGTATCGGTGGTCACTAAGGGGTTAATATAGTCCCGGATGTCCAAAACGGAGCAATGAAGGCACAGAGAAGAGCAGGAGAGGTATAAAAAGGAGACCACCCTCAAAAAGAGACAGTTTCCCACAAGGAGACTTTAATAAATAATTTTACACCTCTAGTGTTTTAAATGGGCTCTGTCACTAAGTCAAATGGTTGACATGTCAAAAATTTTCACCAGTAGTGAGTCCTTTTAGGAGGATTCTGATGTTTTAAAAATTGTTTATATAATACTGGACCTGGTGCAGAAAAGAAAATATATATACAGTAGGGAAAATAAGTATTTGATAAACTGCAGATTTTGCAAGTTTTCCCACCTACAAAGAATGGAGAGGTCTGTAATTGTACACTTCAAAATAAAGTGGTATATAGATTATGCAGAGGATGCAGGGGTATTCTGCTCAGGTAAAATGCATGTTGAATAATCCCCCCTCCTGGAGACCAACAATTCGTTCCACACTTGTTACTTTTTCAGCCCCCTTTCCCAGTTCTAAACTTGCTGCTTTGTGCTAAAGACACAGAAAACTGTGTATGAGCTTCCAGTTTCCCCCTCCTCCCCCCTCCCTCCCTTCTAAGATGGCTCATGTAAAAACATACTCTTGACCTCAAATTAACACTCCAGGTATTACTGAGTGCAGAATTAGCCAGCCAGGGACACTTTTTACACGAGCTATCTCTGCTGAAGGGAGTGTGGATAAGGGGGAGACAGAGAGAACAGCCCACACACAGTTTTCTGTGTCTTCAGCACAAAGCAGCAGTCTCAGAACTGGAAGAAGGAAACTGAAAATGTAATGACAAGTATTTGATCTGTGGAAGAGGAGTGGAATAACCTTTAAGCCAAACAAAGCAAGGCTACAGTCACACGTTCAGTAGTTTTTTAGTATCATATATCATGTCCACAATTTTCAGTTTGTGATCCACAAAAATGGGTCTGTATTTTTTTGCAGATCCGTAAAAGTGTAAAGGGAATGGTTAAAATGATGAAACTAGCTAGATCCGTATTTTTTAGGAATCTTTGCAAAAAATACAGAACCAATGGACTTCTATTGGTGTGTCTGTGCCGCAATAAAAGGGAATCTGTCAATACCTAGGCCCTACCACTGGTGCTGACAGTGTGGTTGTCAGTGCCCCAGTGAGCATGTTACATTTTGATAATTTGTCCGTGGAGTAGATTTTGTGCAGTCTGCTGCTGTAGTGAAGAGTCAATAGGGAGTTGTGGCTCAGCGTTTGTGCCTCATTATAGCATGCCTGACCACTCCTTCTTCCTCCCTTTTCTTCACAAATAATCAATGCTGCCCAGCCTCCTGCTTATTCATCTGTCAGTTCTCTAAACTGGAGAACTTATTAGGGATTTGTGTAAACCTATGATCTTTCTTTGTTGTGTATGTTTGGTAATGTTTTTAAAATTATATAAAATAAATGTCAGAAAAACCCTTCCAGTGCAGCTAGTAGGGTGTTTTTTGCATCCATTTCACTGTACCCATTTTAGTACGTTTAATTTTAACGTACAAAAAAAAATGTGGTACGTTAAAAAACTGATCTGATTCATCAGGTTGTTTTTTGGTTTTTTTTATAATGTAAGTCAATGGAAAACAGATGCTGCCATATGGCATACGACAGCATCTATTTTTACATCAGTTTTTTTCCTTTAAATGTTTACAGTCATCCCCCAACTTACAATAGCCTCAAGACCTTTCTGGACCATCGTAACGTGAGACCAGACTCAACTTACAATGCTATGGACAGTCAGGGTCTGCAGCACATGTAAATAACTAGATGATTGACCAGTGAAACTGGCTGTTTTACTGGTAAAACCCCAGTATTACTGAAATGCATGCACTGGTTGGCTGTCTAGTAGTGATTGTCTAGAGTATTGTGTGATACTACATGTCCTGTGCTGCTCTTTACCTGTGCCAGGATGAGCTGCTCCTTTGGGCACAAGGTGAGGGCAGCTTCATTTGGGAACCTGTGTGATCTGTACAGGACCATGAAGAGGCTCCCATCTTCTACTTAGAAAGTCATTTACAGTCTCAAGTAGCTTTTTCTGACTGTATATGTAAGGACTTGCTTTATCCATTTTATTATCTGCTTATTTTCCTTTTATATCTTGTTTTTCTCTCATTTTAGGGTGACATTTTAGGGGATTCAGAACAAATTACCAGTTTTCCATTAAATGGTCTCAACATACAATGGTTTTAACATACAATGGTCGTCCTGGAACCAATTAATATTGTATGTTGAGGGACCACTGTACTAGCCAAAGACTAGGTTGATGTATTTTTTTTTCTGTCTAACCTGTACGTTCAAAATGTATACTGGTGAATAGTCCTGCACATATTTCTACTTGTGGGCAGCCTGAGAATGGAGGTCAGAGGTTATTAGGGCACCTGCGATGATGCATCAATGTCCTGTATCCTGCTTAACCCTTTCTGTGTTGTAACATGAAAGTGAACTTTGTACTTTGTCACTTACATGCTTAAGCAAAGAAAGGTTTACTCAGCAGGGCACAAGGTATTTCTGCTTTTTTGCTTCTGCACTACCATCCTCCACATCCGATGACGTGTTTGTTTTTTTATCGGATTTTCATAAAAAAAAAAAAAAAAAGTTAGCCTTCCTAAGGGCAAATTATTTGAATTCAATTAATTGCCCAGTACTACAGATCTGTTTGGCCACATGTTGAACACATGTTTCTGTATGTTAAAATTAAATGTATGGAAACAATGAAACAGATGGGACAACGCTTGTTTCAGTAACACTTATTTTATTTTGCTGTATTTTTTTTTTCGAAGGGCCTGTTTACACTACACTACAGTGTGAACAGGCCATAAAGTATTTTAAGGTACAGTGTACATTTCTGCAGTGCAGTAGAAAGTGTTAAACAAAACATAGAAAAGCGTGTGTTTTTTTGTCATAGTAAAATAATTACAAGACCTTGTTACTTTAAAGTGCATATTGCCTAGCATCGGCAGACCTCACAACTTGCTTCCAGCTGTATGTCCTCCTTGAGTGATTGTCCTTGGCCTCTACCATACCCTGCAAATGACATCTGGTCTTGCTAAAACTGCTTTGCCTGCACTTCACTTTCTCTTCTGCACCATACTAATGAGGTTTAATACGGAGATTGAAGTAATATGAATAACCTAAAGATATGCTTTATAGGGATTGTATGGCATTTTAAAACTAAATGAAAAAGTGAAAATCTGTAAACGTAATTTTTAATTATTTATTTATTTTTTTTAAACCTACTTACCTTACCAATGATTTGCCACTCCTGTTGTGAGCTTTCTGGATCACCCAGCTGGTATCTGTTTCTAAGTTCATCTTGATATAACATTGGAGATGTGACTGCAGCAGCTAATCCTCTGCTGCAACCAGTCTCATCTGTAGTCAGTAAAAGCCAGTCACATGTCTTGAGCAACCAAGAAGAAAAGTCTGGAAGGGGGTTTTAAAACCGGAGCAGCAGGAGACCTGTGGGTGAAATATGTCTTATTTTATCTTAGCAGTCTTTTAAAAAAAATGAAATTGACATACAAGCCTTTTTTCTTTTTCTAAGATTTATTTGGGTTTCTGCCATTAAAACGTTGCAGACAGCAGGTACATAAACAAACGGCAAGGGCATCACACACTACATCCAGGCAACTACCCTGTGCCTGAGTGCTGTGAAACACCATAAAATCATGCATTGGTCATGGTGCCAAGTGGCAGCGCCAGGCTCTGAAAGCTGTTGTCTAATGCATTGCTTTAATAAAGTTGTTATTATTATTATATGTATTTTGTAATATTGTTTGTAATATAACTTCATTAAAGAAGAATTATTGACTTGGCAAGTTTGTGTAAAAAAAACCTGCTGATATCCTCCCAGCAGCTCTTTAACTCACGTTGCCAGTGTTGTTCATTTTTCTGTGCGTCACGGCGTTCTTGAGCATTTTTATCAAACAAGATATGAAAATCAATCTCTAAGGAGCACTGGGGTCACTGCCCAGGCGCCCAGAGCACCCTTCATGGCCTGCCAAGCCCACCCCGCCCACTATGTATATTTATATATGCAAAGTAATGGCGCTCATAAGCGCATGTGCAAGGAAAAGCTCACATAGGGGACGGGCTGCTTCTGGCGCATGCACGGTCACAAACTCCAATACTATGCGTATATAAATATGCAGAGTGGGGAGAGCGGGCAGGGCGGGCCGAGGGGAGTGCCCACTGTGCTCCTAAGGTGGCAATTTGAATATCTTCGTAAAGGGCTGCTTGGGGAGAAAATTTTTGTTAATAAATCGATTTTCTGTTGAGTGGCAGCAGTGAGAGGTGACACAGTGCTGTCTAAGGCTTGCAGTTCTTGGACCCCTGTTCTGGTGAAGCCCTGCTGCACAGAGCTATAGAGGGCAGAGTCCCGTTCCCCCTGTGAACTGTATGTATGTAATTTTTTTTTTCTTATACAGTCCCTGGGGATTCTGAACTTAATTTCCCAATTTCATTTTACCAAAACTAGAAGTAGGTTAAAACACAGAAAAGGTTTTGAATCTTTCCATTACACCAGTTGATGGGATCTTTTACTTCACATATTAGTCTGTTGGGTTTGTATAAATTGATCAAAATGTGGGCATTTCTACTACCAGTCATAAAGCTTTCACTCATGCCAAACATCATTCATTTTGTCAGGAAGAAAAGGAAAAACGTCGCCTAGAGCAGCTGGAGAGAAAGAAGGAAAGCCAACGCTTACTAGAGGAAGAGGATGCCAGGATAAAGAGTAAACAAGCAAAACCTGCACCCACAAAAGTGACACGTGCACAGATAGAAGAAACTCTTAACAAAGAAGATGATGAGAAAGGTAACAGGAAATTTTAAGAAAAACATGTTCTACTTTCTTGTTAAAAAAAATACATTTAACAATCTGATATTCACTCTTCTCAGCCACTGTTGAAAAGCCGAAAACACACCTCGAAATGCCGCTGGAAGAAAATATAAATCGCCGAGTGCTAGAGGAGGGAGAGGTTGAAGCGCGTTCTGTAGAAGAAGCCATTGCTGCACTAAGGTTGGTAGCAAAACTATTCCATTACAGTTATTAACCCCTTAACGACCCCGGGCGTACATTTTTGCCCCCGAAGTCCGTGCCTTAACGCAAATGGACGTGAATGTACGCCCGCGGTTTCCCCGATCGCTGTGTGTACACACACAGAGATCGGGAAGATGGCCTGCTATAATGTATAGCAGGCCATCCTAGCTTGTCCCTGTACGGGGATAACTTTTATACCAGCACCCCCTTTTCCGGTCCCTCGCCGCCCGAGCTACTGTAGCTTGCAGCACGATCCAAAAATATCAGAAGCAGTAATAAAGCCCTAATATTTGGCAGCCATGGAGCGGACCCAGCGCTTCTGGATATGAAGGACCCCGTATCGCACCAGGACAACATTTTCCAGGTGACGTCCCCCACACTGGAGAACAGGAGACCCCAGAAGAAGTGCAGAGTGTGGAGTAACAGGGGGATCAGGAAAGACACCATTTTCCAGTGTGACACCTGTCCTGATCACCCCGGCCTCTGCATACTGGATCGCTTCAAGGCGTACCACGCGTCATCGGAGTTATACATTTTCTAAATTCTGTCCCTTATTCCTATTTTAGGGGTCACATTGATCCAGGGATTATTCTGATTGCCATTATGGAGTCGGGAAGGAATTTTCCCCCTGTGATGAGGCTACTGTCGTCTGCCTCACGAGGGTTTTTTTTTTGCCTTCCTCTGGATCAACACAGGTTAAATTTGATGGACACCTGTCATTTTCAACCTTATAAACTAATAATTAATAATCGTCCCTTTTCCCCAGCTAAATAGGTATGGCCACCATTCCCATTAGAGGATGCCATGATGCAATTACAAAGCCTCTGTGCGGCCAGGACAGTAGAAACCCCCCACAAGTGAACCCATTCTGGAAACTACACCCCATAAGGAATCTAACAAGGGGGCAACGGGGATATGACCCCCTAGTGATGGGCACATTTGTGCTGTGAAAATGAAAATAAAATGGTATTTTTTATTTTCACAGCACATGTTCTACACATGTGCCCATCACCAGTGGGGTCCATATGCTCACTGCACCCCTTGTTAGATTCCTTATGGGGTGTAGTTTCCAGAATGGGGTCAGTTGTGGGAGGTTTCTACTGTCCAGGCAGCACAGGAGCTTTGTAATTGCGACATGGCCTCCATTCTCCATTCCAGCCTCTAAATGGTGCTCTGTCCCTTTGGTGGCTTGCCCTGTGCCCATATGGCACATTATGTCCACATGTGGGGTATTTTCGTACTCAGGGGAAATTACCCTACACGTTTTGCATTAATTAATGTCCTTGTGGACATGGAAAAAATCAAGGCTAGACCAACATTTAGTGTAATTTTTTTTACATTTTTACACTAAATCATTGATCTTGTCTTGATTTTTTCATTTTCACAAGGGGTTAAAAGATAAAAAAAAAAACACAAAACGTGTAGAGCAATTCCCCCTGAGTACCGAAATAACCCACATGTGGACATAAAGCGCCATGTGGGTGCAGGGTAAGCCTCCAAAGGGAAGTAGTGCCATTTGGCTTTTGGAGGCTGGATTTGGCTGGAATAGATTTCGAGGGCCTTGTTGCATTTAAAAGGCCCCTGTGTTGCCAAGACAGTTGCAACCCCCCCACAAGTGACCCCATTATGGAAACTACACCCCTCAGGGAATGTAACAAGGGGTGTAGTGAGCATATGGACCCAACTGGTGACGGGCACAAATGTGGAACAATGTGGCGTGAAAATAAAATATTACATTTTTTACACTATAATGTAAACACACAAAAACACACAATTTGTAGAGCAATTTCCCCCAAGTCCGTAAATACCCCACATGTGGACATAAAGCGCCATGTGGGCGCAGGGCAAGCCTCCGAAGGGAAGGAGCGCCATTTGGATTTTGGAGGCTGTATTTGGCCAGAATGGATTATAAACGCCATGTCGCATTTACAGAGCCGTCGTGCTGCCAAAACACTGGAAATCCCCCACAAGTGACCCCATTCTGGAAACTACACCCCTCAAGGAATCTAACAAGGGGTGCAATGAGGATATGGACCCCTTGATGATGGGCACATGTGTGCCATGAAAGTGAAAAAAATGAAAATTTTTACGTCACATTGTTCCACATTTATGCCCGTCACCAGTGGGGTCCATATGCTCACTGCACCCCTTGTTAGATTCCTTGAGGGGTGTAGTTTGCAGAATGTGGTCCCTTGTGGGGGGTTTCCAGTGTTTTTGCAGCACGAGGGCTCTGTAAATACGACATGGCCCTTGAAATCCATTCCAGTGAAATTCAGCTTCAAAAAGCCAATTGGCGCTCCTTCCCTTTGGAGGCTCGTCCTGCGCCCGCTTGGCACTTTATGTCCACATGTGGGGTATTTCCGTACTCTGAAGAAACTGCACTACACGCTTTGTGTTTTTTTTTTTTCCTTTTATCCCTTTAAGAAAATGAAAAATTGAAGGCTAGAACAACGTTTTAGTGTAAAAAATAATTTTTTTCTTTTTTCACGCCACATTGTTCTGAAAATCTGTGGGGTCCAGATGCTCACCGCACCCCTTGTTACATTCCTTGAGGGGTGTAGTTTTCTAAATGGTGTCCCTTTAGGGGTGTTTTTTAGGTTTTGCACCCCAGAGCCTCTGCCAACCTGAAGTGGTACAGTCAAAAATGACCAAATAAAACAGGCGTTGAAATTCACTAGGCGCTCCTTTATATCTGAGGCTTGTGGTTGCGTCAAATAGCGCATTAGGGCCACATATGGGGTATTTCTATAAACTGCAGAAACGGGGCAATCAGTATTGGGGTGCATTTCTCTGGTAATAAGTTTATAATTATGAAAAATATTGGATTACAATAAAATCTCTTCACAGGAAATTTTCAAATTTTTTACACACTTAGCTTTTATTTCTGTGCCTTCCCTTAAGGGTTAAAAAAACTTTCTGGATATGCTTTTGCAGAGTTTAGGGGGTGCTGTTTCTGAAATGGGGTGCTTTGTGGGGCTTTCTAACACACAGTCCCCTCAAATACACTTTAAACCTGAACAGGTCCCTAAAAATATCAGATTTTGAAATTTTACAGAAAATTTGGAAATTTAAGCTTTCCATTGTCTAAAAAAAATGAAAGATAGTTTAATAAATGCCGCCACCATAAAGTAGACATGTTGCTAATGCTATTTAATATATAATTTATGTGGCGTAACCATTTTCTGTATAAGCAGAAAAGTTTCAAAGGTGGAAAAATTTTTTACAATTTTTCACGTTATTTTGGATTTTTTCATAAAGATTCATTATACTCCAATTTACCAGAAATGTAAAGTACAATATGTCACGAGAAAACAATCTCAGAATCAGACGGATAGGTAAAAGCATCCTGAAGTTATTAATGACTAAAGTGACACAGGTCATATTCATAAAATTTGCCTCTGTCCTTAAGGCCATTTTAAGCCCGGTCCTTAAGGGGTTAAGGAGTACATATTTGCTTACTTATTAGAATAAAGGTTTTATAGCAGAGGAATTTGCATATCTCGAAGATAATTGCCATTTTTATTTTATCACAAAACTTACCAAACTGCTTTCAATTCACAAAACGTTTGACATATTAGACTACAAACCCTGTCTCTTGTAACAGGGTGGAGAGAACAGCAATCATGGAATGAAGCACTCAACTAAGAGGTTCTCTAACGTGGTTCTAGTAATTTTCGAGAGGCCTAAGGATTGTCGGGGTATCCAATTCTTTATGGTTAACAGACTTGCAAGCTCTGTAACATCCCTCCAAATTATAGTGTCTATATTATATGGTACAGCAGTCTGGCAGACATAAAATCTCCTTCCAGTATTTTGGGGCTTTCAGGCAATCCCATGTTTAATGAACAAAGTTTGCTTCAGGGACTTCACATCTGGGACACCTTGAGTTTTCCCTACATGCTACGCTAAAAGTCAAGGAGGGAAGTGATACAGCCCTTAAAGGGGTTGGCCACTTTATAGTAGAATTGCTCAGTGTACAGTATTAGTAAGTGTAGGCACAGCCCTTACTGACAGCAGCTCCCTGTGTACCTCATAGAGCTAATATCAGACTCCCGTCCTCTAGGCTGTGCTGCCTTGCTCTGTGGTATTTCTGTCCATAAGATGGCTGACATGGAGGAGCATGTGACCATACCCCGCCCCCATTGTTCTCCACAGACATATACAGGCTCAGTGGTGGACACTGGGGGGCAGGGCATGGTCACATACTCCTTCATGTCGGCCGTCTTTTGGACAAAAACAACCCAGAGCAGGGCAGCACAGCCTGGAGGAAGGAAGTCTTATTTTAGCTCTATGAGGTACACAGGGAGCTGCTGTCTCTGTATATACAGTGAGTACATGTACTAATACTGAACACTGAGCAGTTTTATTATAAAGTGGCCAACCCCTTTAAATTTAAAATTGAACCAGCCTATGATTGTAAAGTAACTATCACAGCACAGACAGAGGGCTAAGGGTGCGTTCAAACTAAGAAATCTGGGCTGATAACCCGCCGCGGATTTCGCCACTCACCCTGCTTGCATCTGTGCCCGTGCCATAGACTCCATTCTATGGTCAGGCAAATTCCGAGGTCCGTCCAGAGAATCGACGTATTAGGTCATGTTCTTATTATGTCTACCAGCATGTGTAACCTTTTAGCTATATTGCTTTTGTCAAGTATATGCCGTGCCGGAGCGACTCATAACAACGCAGGCGCACAGGCGTGGCAAAGCTTCTTGTTCTATGCTACTATGTCAGTCTGTATCTTCACTGGCGTCTGGGAGCTGTCATTTCTGCAGTAAAAAAAAGGAAAAAAATTTGGTCAGCTCTCTCATTTCTGCAGTGCAAGGGTTGTGACAGTCACTACAAAGTAAAGCTTGTACATCTCAAACCTGAGATACCTAATGGACCACAACTGTTGCCAGTTGCTTTAAACCAAGTTTAAAGCAGTACCAGAGGTGGTGATATATTAAAATCTTGGTCTTCTAAAAAAAAGTCTTGCATTAACTGAATTATCAGTATTTTCAGTAATTACCTTGTGCCACTCCTACACTTATTCTCTCGATTTTTTTTTTGTCATAAAGTCCATAAAGGAACATACCTTTGGGTCTGGGTTATAGTTTACGCACACTCAAATACTGGCTGTAATACCCAGGAGAGGGACTATTTTCAAAGCAAATGTACCATCAGGTACATCACTTTATGTTTTATCACTTAATGGATCAGCATGGGGATGCCAGTGACACAGTCCTTTTTAAGGACTGCTTCCCACGCACAGCACTGGTCTTTTCAGGAGCACCGGCCCGCACCGGAGCACTGGGGGGACAGGCCCACCAGCCCCCAATGTGAAAAAAAACCCTCCCCTCTGTGACGCCGCACCATTCATTCTAATGAATCGTCACACTGGGAGCTAGCGAGCCTGCCCCCAATGCTCCAGGGCGGTCTGGTGCTCCTGAAATGACTGGCTCCGTGTGCGAGAGGCAGGCAGCGGTTCCAAAAAAGAGGACCACACCACTGCTGATTCATTAAGGTATAAAACACAAAGCGATGTACCTAATGGTACAATTGCATTGTCTTTTATGCAGAGAAGCTAGTCCTTACTGAACTGCTGGTCCACTTTCTCTTTCCATGCAAATATGGAATGCTTCGACTGCAAAGCAATAGGTTGCCTTGTAGTTCCAGGATGCCAGTATGTCCAGGTACACATTTTTGAGAGGAGGGGAGGCACAGAGAGATGGCACCTGCAACATATACATATATACACAAATATGTCATGTGATGCATGTTCACTTCTACATCTACCCTTATAGGTTAAGGCAGTGCTTCCCAACCTTTTCCACCTCGGGGCACACCTTGGAAAAAGAAAATTTCCTCGGGGCACCCCTACTAAATAATGTTCTACAAAATAAGAAAACCGTCATACAGTGACTCAGAGGTGACGTCTTCTTTGATCTGAGGAGTCACTTTCCCTTTTCCTCTCCGCCATGATGATTTCTTCCAGCTACTTTTCATCTCTTCAGAACCTGCAAGACAAACAATTTAGGCTCCGCACATTTCTAGCAACTTCCTATCCTTTCTCCCTCCTGTAGGCTCCCAAAGTAACTGTGCTGTTTGGTGTTATGTGCAGTAAAGCGAGTAGGAATGTGGGATGCCCCCTGTATGTACAATCCCCTGCTGTGCCCCCATGAGCTAATAATGCCCCCAGAGGTGCCCCCATGAGCTAATAATGCCCCCAGAGGTGCCCCCATGAACTAATAATGCCACCAGAGGTGCCCCCCATGAGCTAATAATGCTCCCAGAGGTGCCCCCATGAACTAATAATGCCCCCAGAGGTGCCCCCCATGAACTAATAATGCCCCCATATACTAATAATGCCCCCAGAGGTGCCCCCATATACTAATAATGCCCCCAGAGGTGCCCCCATATACTAATAATGCCCCCAGAGGTGCCCCCATGAACTAATAATGCCCCCTGCTCTGCCCCTTAAAAAAAACAAACCTCCTACTTACCTAATCCGCGCTGTGGCTGCAGGCAGCAGCTCTCCTCCTCCTCTTCGGGCTCCATCTTGCGAGCCACGGGGACGGGACTTCCGGCAGGCGTGATGACGTCACATCATCACGCCTGCCGGAGAGGTCACGTCCCGGCCTCCCATAGGCTGCTGGTAAGTGCCGGCGGCCTATGGGAGTGAATATAGGAGCAGGACACTGACACTTCCTGCTCCTATATTCTGCTTACCTTAATGTTCTGCCCGCTCATAGTGCGGGCGGAACATGAAAGTGATCCGTGCATCCCGAGAAGCTGTGCAGCCGCAGCTTCTCTGGATGCTTAAAGAGACAGCGCACATTTCCCACCGGGATCCCGCGGCACCCCTGGCGGGTTCTCCCGGCGCACCAGTGTGCCGCGGCACCCCGGTTGGGAAACGCTGGGTTATTGTAACATCTAATGCAGAGTTGAACAGCAGTCAATAAATTGAGTTTGCATTTTTGGTGCTTTATTTTCAAAATTACGGGAATTTCTTTAATGTTTCAGACCCACACCTGTCCTTATACAGGCTCATGCCGACTTTTTCTCAGCACTCTTGCTCACTGTTTGTCTACAGACGCCAGTTTCCATAAGATTCTGCTGTTAGTCCTCTTGAGACTAATTTATAAAGGTATCTCCAGTTATGGTGCTGACTCCATTTTTCACCCAAAGTGAAGGCTGGGAGAGTGGTTTGTACAATTTCTTAGGCAACCAGAAGAGGGAAAAAAATATGTTTTATGTTAGATTCTATGGGACATACATAGTGGCTGTCTGAATGGGGACACATTTTATTTTAACACCTAATACTGTTTTGGGTGGGTATACTGAGATGCAGTGTATGAAAATTGTTACAGGGACTTTACAGAAATATGTATGTTTCATTGTGTTTTCAGATTTTAGATCATGCTTCAATAGGAACTTTCATTTGCATGTAGCATAAGAATAATTTCTATTAGGGTATTCTATATTGGAGTTTTCTTTTTTCCTCCCAATCCATTCCCCTGTAAACATCTTTATGATGATCTGTGACCTCTTTCTACCCACAGTGTCAGCAAAGAGCTTGACCGCCATCCTGAACGTCGAATGAAAGCAGCCTTTACAGCATATGAGGAAGAAAATCTGCCGCGCTTGAAGCAGGAGAATCCAAACATGAGGCTTTCCCAATTAAAGCAACTTTTGAAAAAGGAATGGATGAAATCTCCCGAAAATCCCATGAACCAGAGGCATTCTGTCTACAATGCCCTCTAACCAGTAGTAATTTGGATGTATATCTTGAGATGCTTCAACAGCTGGGCATACCTTACAGAAAGTCAAAAGCACTTGTAGGACATCTAGAATGTATATTGGTTGTCAGATCTTGTGGGGGAACAGGACCGTTTTGGTATTGGTTTTTATTTCAAGTGTTATGATTTAACAATCCAAAATGCTGCATGTGCCAAAGCCTGGCTGACGAAAAAAAAACAACTTTGGAAATTAAATTGGACTAGATTAATAATAAGCTTCAGGGTTCCTTTTTATTTTGTTGTGTAAGTTAAAGACTCCAGAATTTCCCATGAAAAATAATGATTTGCGGTGACTTGCGTAATTCAACTGCCATACATTATGTATTGTTCTTCAATAAATATGTTAGTTAATATTTACCTAACAATGGGGCTACACTATAAAAATTCAGAACTGTCCGTCACAGATTTATTGTTTTTTGTTTTTTTGTTTTCATTTTTTTTTTTCATTAATAACAAATTCATAGTTGCAATCTCATCTGACTCTGTTTTACTAAATCTAAAAATTGAATAAGGGGTCATTCACATGTCTGTACACAACTGTGTCAGTACACCAGCGTGAACTTTTAAATTGTTTAGGAGCTCCCAACATCAAAATTAATATGATGCTGGGAGCTCCCAGGTCCAGTCTGCAGAACACCTTCCTTGTACAGACTGAATTCTTTGGATCTGTGAATTACTACTGTAATGCAATTCTTAGAAAACCTACCTTCTCCCTCCTTATGTCAGTTTTACCTATATTTCATCACTAGACCATGTTAGTAATTGTAAGCTATATAGTGCTTTATGTCATGTCCAGTACAAGATTATTCCCTTTGATTCTTCTGGAATCATTGATCATAACATTCTTTACTTGCCTATCTAGTCATCCTGCTACATTTGAAACTTATGGTGCATAAGCTACTGTAAAAGTAATTTAGCAACATGCAGTTCAAGAGGAAGCAAAGGCAACATCTGCAAAGAGTTTGTATGTTCTCTCTGCGTTTGCGTGGGTTTCCTCCCACACCCAAAGACATACAGCTAGGTGAAGTGCTGCGGAATATGTGTGCGCTGTACAAATAAAAAATAAAAAAAAAAAACATTAAAGCATTCTATGCTGTGAATTAAGAGACTTTGGGGAAATTTTTAAAGCATTCTTACTGTAAGAATGTTCATTATTGCCCCTAGCAACCAATCACAGCTCAGCTTTTATTTTACCAAAACTCATGAATATTTGAAAGCTAAGCTCTGATTGGTTGCTATGGGTAGCATATGCAAAGAAGGGGTCCGTGGAGCCTCAGTTGCGAGTCTCAAAACACAGGAATAGCGAGATATCCCTCTCTCCAGAGAAAGAAGCCCGTTGCCAAGGGGTGCCTCCTAGTGGGAAGAGCACCAAACCACCCTGATACGTAGTCCTTCAGCTCCTCACTCTGTTGCGAGCTTTGGGACCTAAATAGGGAAACACCAGGGAGGTCCCTGTAAGTTAAAGTCTAACTCTGTGGCGAGTATAACGACATAAGAGAAGGGTTACCAAGGCAGGCATCCATCCACAAACTGCAGTTTCAGGGTATTTGCCCCTCGTCAGTGTGGAGTAGGATTCTGGCTACCGGGGACAATGAAAAATAGACCAACAAAACACAACATTCACTGAACTCCGGGAGAACAGCGAAAAAATCCAATGGAGTACTCATTACGAGGCTCCACTGAATGTTCCCTACAAAATTTGAATATGCAGAGAAGGGGTCCGTGGAGCCTCAGTTGCGAGTCTCAAAACACGGGAATAGCCAGATATCCCTCTCTCCAGAAAAGGAAGCCCATTGCCTAGGGGTGCCTCCTAGTGGGGAGAGCACCAAACCACCCTGATATGTAGTCCCTCAGGTCCTCACTCTGTTGCAAGCTTTAGGACCTAAATAGGGAAACACCAGGGTGGCCCCTGTAACGAGGGGCAAAAACCCAGAAACTGCACTCTGTGGATGGATGCCTGCCTTGGTAACCCTTGTCTTATGTCGTTATACTCGCCACAAAGTTAGACTTTGACTTACAGTGGCCACCCTGGTGTTTCCCTATTTAGGTCCCAAAGCTCGCAACAGAGTGAGGACCTGAGAGACTACGTATCAGGGTGGTTTGGTGCTCTCCCCACTAGGAGGCACCCCTTGGCAATGGGCTTCCTCCTTTGGAGAGAGGGATATCTCGCTATTCCCGTGTTTTTGAGACTCGCAACTGAGGCTCCACAGACCCCTTCTTTGCATATTCAAATTTTGTAGGGGACAATCAGTGGAGACTCGTAAATGAGTACTCCATTGGATTTTTTCGCAGTTCTCCCGGAGTTCAGTGAATGTTGTGTTTTGTTGCTATGGGTAGCAGCTAACATTTTTATTGTATATTGTAAGAATGCTTTGAGTCTCTCTCCATGTTCATGTTTAACCCCTTCCTGAGTGACCCAAGTTAAAGGGGTTGTCTGACACAGTGCTCTCTGCTGACATCTCTGGCCAAGACAAGAACTCTGTCTCGGTTTTCTATGAATCCCCATAGAAAACCTCTCCTGCTCTGGACAGTTCCTGTCTCGGCAGAGATGTCAGCAGCACTGTGTCAGACTGAAAATAAAACATTTCCTGCATGACATACAGCAGCTAATAAGTAAGGGAGGACTTGAGATTCTTTAATAGAAGTAAATAACAAATTTATATAACTTTCTGACAACAGTTGATTTGAAAGAAAAAGATTTTTGCTGGACAGCCCCCTTAAATAACCAGCCAGGCAAGAGAAGCCGTGTACAGCGCAAGCTCAGGAACTGATTCTGCTGCTTAGTTAAAAAAAAAAATTGAAATTAAAAAATATATGTTTGGCATTTGCGTAAACAAAGAAGTGTTTTTTTTTTTTTTTTTGTTTTTTTTGCTCATATCGTATATCCCATCAGTTTCCCTTCAAGTAATTGTTGGCATGTAGTAAAAAAAGACGTTTGTTTTAGACTATTGCAGGAGTACTGTATAGATGTTTTTAATTTAGTTATCAGTTTAGCATACATTGATTGATAGGTACCTGTGCTTTACTAAACACCTATGTTACTCATTAAAAGTAATGAAGGAGCAGGTGTTGGTCAGAGCAGCATGACCATGTGTGTTGTATCATTAATAATTTGTGGTGTATTTATTTACAGTATCTAGTGCACTTTGAGTTCTGAGTATAGCCCTGTATTCAACCCAGTTTTATCACCTCATCCCAGGTAACTTGATTTCTACACAATAAGGCCAAAAACTTTTGCTAGTAAAGTTTAAGTATACAATGTGCACATTAAAATAAAGGGGACAATAGGGTTAGTCCACTGTTAAATATTTTGCAGCACTGGTTTGTTTCACAAGGTGCAGTACAGCTAACCTGGTGCACATTTTATTTTCCTTCCGAGACCTTTTTTCAAGCTTGAATGTGGTCTTGGGAGGAGACTGAAATTTAGCGTTTTGAAGAACTTGTCCAGCAGCTTTCTCTGGATACATATTCTCGTGTACTTTTCAGGTTTTGCCATATATGCCATACTGCATTGGTTTGTGTCTGTCAAAACATTTCTATTTATCCTGCTGTCCTGTTTCATGCCACACTTGGCTTGACATTGCATACGTCCTTGGTTTCCCAGTGCTTGTGCAGTACTTCCAGGTGCCATGTTTGTCCCTTATTCTCTGTTTCTTACTCTGGGTGTGGTACTTGAGTATGCTATGTATTTGTATTTAGCTTATCTATTGCTGCGCTATTTCTAGTTACTCTTGTACTCGATCTAGTATGCAGACACTTTCCAGCACTAAACCAAGCAGAATACCCTTAAAAAGAAAAGAACCTATGTGCTGGAACACTGCAGAATCTAAGTTGATGTGGTGCAATCTTGGGGTGTATGATAGTTAGGATTAACCCTTTGAGGACCAGGCCCAAAATGACCCAGTGGACCGCGCAAATTTTGATCTTAGTGTTTTCGTTTTTCCCTCCTCCCCTTCTAAGAGTTTTAGCACTTTCAGTTTTCTATCTACAAGCCATGTAAGTGCTTGTTTTTTACAGGAATAGTTGTACTGTGTAATGGCGTCTTTCATTTTACCATAACATGTATGACGGAATCCCAAATATATTATTTATGAAGATATAAATTGGTGAAATCGTAAAAAAGAATGCAATATGGTAATGTTTGGGGGGTTCCTGTGTCTACCTAATGCACTATATGGTAAAAGCGACATGATACCATTATTCTATAGGTCAGTCCGATCACAACCATATGCAGGTTTACGCAGATTCTCTAATGTTATATATTTTTTTTTTAAATGAAATCCTTTTTTTTGGCAATTAATTATAAATAAAATGGGACTATTGTGACGCTTATAACGGTTTTATTTTTTCACCTATGAGGCTGTTTGGGGTGTCATTTTTTCCGCCATGATCTCTAGTTTTTATTAATACCATATTTGTGAAGATCGGACGTTTTGATCACTTTTTATAAAAAATTTTTTTATATATAATGTAACATTAAATTGGTAATCCCCGCACTTTTTTCCCTCTTTTCGTGTACGCCGTTTACCGTTCGCAATGACTCTTGTTATATTTTAATCGATTGGACAATTACGCACGCTACGGTATATTATATGTTTGTTTATTTTTATATGTTTTATTTATATAATGGGAAAGGGGGGTGATTTCAACTTTTATTGGGGGAGGGGTTTTGGGGTAGTGTATTGGTGTTTTTAACTTTTTTTTTTTACATACAGTACTTTGATTTTTACACTGATCATTGCTATGCCACAGGCATAGCATTGATCAGTGTTATCGGCGATCTGCTCATTGAGCCTGCCTGTGCAGGCTTAGTGCAGCAGATCGCCGATCGGACCGCACGGAGAAAGGTGAGAGACCTCCGGCGGTCGATTTTACCGATCGGGACCCCCGCAGTCACACTGCGGGGGTTCCGATCGGTAAGTGACAGGGGACTCCCCCAGTCACTTACACTTAAACGCCGCGATCGCGACGTTTAAGGAGTTAATGACACGCGGCAGCACGATCGCTGCAGCGTGTCATTACCGGTGAGGTCCCGGCTGCTGATTGCAGGCGGCCCCCACCTGCTATGAAGCGTGCTCCGCTCCGGAGCATGCTTCATAGCCGGAGAAACACCCAGGACGTATAGTTACGCCCTAGGTCGTCTGGGGACAGACTTCCATGGCGTAACTATACGCCCTGGGTCGTCTAAGGGTTAAAGTCCAGGCTTGCTTGATGCTATTTAAACCTTTCATCCAGTCAATCTGGTAAGAGGACCTAAGGATGGTCCCATGGCCTCAGCATGTGTCCACCTTAAGGGAGCTTAGGGGTTTTAAATGAAAGACTTTCTAAGATCTGGTCTGTCAACATACTTCTTATCTGCGGAATTTATTACTAGAGACGGTCAGAGGGAGAAAGTGGAGCACCAAAGAGCAGAAGAGGGTAGGGCCTTTTCTGCTCTCCGGATAACCCCTTTAAAGTTGATTTAGCAGTACTATTTGCCTGATTCAGGGTTTGTTACTCTTCTGTACCATTTTTATTCTTTATGCATCTGATTACTTCCTGATATCTTCTCAGAACTGGGACTGTGTTGCCATGCAACAGTGCAGACACTTTCCCACAATCCCCCTTGCTTGCATGTGAAGTGAAAACAACTGTAATTGGCGTGTGACCCTTTCCAGGCACAATGGTTCTCTTTAAATAATTTCTTTTTTTTTTTTTTTCTCAGAAAAAACAAAGAGTGTTACATAGTTAAAGGGGTTATCCAGTGTGGGGGCACTTTTTGGGGGGGGACCGGGGAGGAGGTGGCTGAAATAAAAGATGTCCACTCACCTCCCCGGTTCCAGCGGCGGGTCACTCATCATGGCGCTCCGGTTCCCGGCCGCTTCCTGGTGTCTGACGCCGCCCGAGACGCTACGTCTCAGGGCCGCTCAGCCACTCAGTGAAGGAGGCGGAATCCATTTGAAGTCCGCTCGGATCCCGCCTCCTTCACTGAGTGGCTGAGCGGCCCTGAGACGTAGCATCTCGGGTGACGTTAGACACCAGGAAGCGGCCGGGGACCGGAGCGCCGCGATGACTGACTCGCCGCTGGAACCGGGGAGGTGAGTGGACGTCTTTTATTTCAGCCACCTCCTCCACGGTCCCCCCCAAAAAGTGCCCCCACACTGGATAACCCCTTTAATAAGGTGGCAGAGAGTTTCATAGTCTCATTGCTCTTACAGTAAAGAATCTGCTTCTGTGCAGATGGAAAAACATTCTTTCCCCTAGACATAGATAATGCCCTCTTGTTTTAGTTACAGGCCTTGGTGAAAAAAAGATCACTACAAAGATCTCTGTACTGTCCTTTCATAAATTTTCTGATCAGATCGCCCCTAAGACGTCTTTTCCAAACTAAATAGCTCCAAGCTTGATAATCTGTCTTGGTACTGTAACTCACCCCCTTTTTGACCTTGATTATCTGCCTCCGGTTCAGCTGTGTCCTTCTTATATACAGGTGCCCAAAACTGTACACAGTATTCCATGTGTGGTCTGACCAGTGATTTATAAAGAGGCAAAACTATGTTCTCAACTTTAGCATCTATGCCTCTTTTGATGCATCCCATTATTTTATTAGCCTTGGCAGCTGCTGCCTGGCACTGATCACCATAGTTGAGTTTACTGTCCACCAATCCCCCAGGTCCTTTTCAGAAGCAGTATTACCCAGTGTTTTATTATCTAGCGCATAATTGTATGCCTCCTCTCTTCCACAGAAATCTGCAGGTAAAAAGTTACCCAGTGCTGCTAGAGTATAAAGTTTTATCTTTTTGTGTGATTATTGGATTTGTTCTAACGGCGACAAGGAGGGTCAATTGAGGCTCTTGTTGTTTTGTTTAAGGGTAAATCGCCAGTATCCCTATTATAACTCAGCAGTTACTTACTATTTAATTTTTAACCTGAAAAATACTCCTTAGATTCCTTAGACAGTTTTATTGCCAGGTACAGAGACATAAAGATTTTTACCTGATCCAACTTTATCCAGTTATCCTTATCCAACGAGCCATGAAAGAAACGCATGGAGACCAGACAACTGCAATGATGACCTTGGGTCTTATTCATTATAATTGCAAATGATAGAAAACCTAGAAACTCTAATCGATTTAAAAGGGATGATTTTGCTAAACTGGTGTAAGAAAATGAGCCATTATTATTGCCCCTAGCAAAAGATTCGCACTCCATATCAACATAATTTTCAGGGCCTAGTGTACAGTATATAGGGGAAGGGTTGGGCTTTCAGTATAATACAGTTCCCTCCTCCCCAAATGCCAAAGGGCTTGGGGCCCATACAGTACCTGGAAACATCAGCCTCCTGTGTCTGGTTGCACAGCACACAGTATAACATTGATTGGGGGGGGGGGGGGGGGGTCATGCTGAGCCTCCTTCAGTGCATAGAATAGCCCTATTTTCATGTCACAATACTGGTGCAGATGGGGGGAACCGTGCAGCGATTTGAAAAATAGAAGGCACCACGGGGATCTATGTGCCGGCGCTAACCAGGTGATGTAAAAACATAAAACTAAGGTACATTCACTTTAAGGACCCATGACGTACCAATACAACAGTGGGTCTGATGGCGATATGAAGTGAGCTCAGGAGCTGAGCTCACTTAATAGCATGTGGGGACCTGCTGCTATCAGCATCTAGGTCCTCACTGTTTAAGAAGCAGTTCACAAAAAATTGCGTACTCACAGCAGCTGATCAGCGTCCCACGGTGCAGCTTCGTTCAGGACCCGCGGCATCGTTCAAATCCGGCGCGCGCTCACTTCAGCCGCTGCTGTGACTTCTCTTTTGTGCCAAAACTCACGGAAGACAGAAGAGGAGTCACAGCAGAGGCTGACGTGAGCGTCCACTGGATTTGAATGGCGCAGCGGGACAACAATCAGCTGCGGTGAGTATACGTGTCAGCGCCTAGCGGGGGGCCAATAATAATTTTTTGTGAACTACTTCTTTAATGACGGGTATGCCATTAACCCCTGCAGTGCCGCAGATCGCTGCATTTAAAAGTCAGTGACATGAGCTGAACTCTTGTCACTGTCCATTTAGGACTCCTGCAGTGTAATTTGGGGCTTCCGATCATTCTGAGTGCCGGAGGTTTCTAAGCTTCCTGCCGGCAGTCAGATGGGTGATTAGTGGCCTTTGGCAGACTCTGCAATGAACGCAGATAACACTGACCAATGCTATGCTATGCTATGCTTGTGTATTTTGTTATGACATTTTTGAGAAAGGCTCTGTTATATGTGGGTGCCGAAACAAGTTGCGCTTATTAATAAATTATTTGTGCTCCTGAATTGATGGTCCATCGCTACTGCGTCTATCACAGACTGTGGTAACCGCTCACCTTGGGATTTTATAGAGGATCAAGTGGCATGATAGGTCTGGATCGAGCCGTTCTGTCTTAAATATTCCTGACACCAGTGGACACGGGTGGTGATCCCTCTTTCTTTGAGCTGCAGTGACTTATGTATACCACAACACGCTTCTGTGGAGTTGTGCCTATTTCTGCACAACTTGACTAGGTGAGTTCATTTCAATACAATTTTGTGTGTGCTCACCTTTGCTGATTGTATTGCACTAGGAAGCGCCCTCTTGTTTGTTTCTACAATGCTACTGGCAGTGGCATAGCAGAGTTGAGGTTGTGGAAGAGTTGACTTAAGGTATTGACATAGCAATGTCACTGCCTCAATTCTGCTATGTTGCTTCCTCAATTTTGCTGTGCTGCTGCCTCAACTCTGCTATGTCACTACCTCACCTCAACTCTGCTATATCTTGCGGATATCAGCTCTGCTACATCATAGAATAATCAGGTATAAGCATTGCATGATGGGAGATGAAGTTTTCTGGCCAGCGCCATGTTGGATATAGATTGACTTTTTAAAAGAATTGTAACTATGGAACAGCAGCAGCTAGAAAGAAGGGAGATGGCTCAAAATACTCAGGGTGAGTAAGATCAGCTAGGTGAGTAAGATCAGCTAGATTTGAGAGCATTTTATTTTTTAGCTCTTAGGGGAATACCCCTTTAATCCCTGGCAAGTGAGGTGGGCCTTGTTTTTAATAGATTTGATTTTGTTGTCACCTATCGCCCTGGTGTTAAAAATGTCAAGGCAGATGCCTTATCCTGTAGTTTTGGTGCCCAAGATGCCCCTGATAAGAAACCAGAGAATATTCTCACCCCAGTTATAGTAGTTGCTTCTCTTACACCAGACCTGGTATCTTCCATTGCTAACTCCCAGGAGTTAGCACCCCAGGACTTCTTCAGCTCTTCATCTTAGCTTGAAAATCTTGAAAGAAGTACATTCCTTAGTTTTATCTGGTCACAGGGCCGTTTCTAGGGGCGGGCGAGCCGGGCCACCGCACGGGGCGCCCACAGCTAGGGGGGCGCCAGGCGGCGCCCTACAGTACCCGGTCCGCAGCCCCCGCATCATTAGGACTGGCCTGAGGATCTGGAATCTAAGTTCCAGATCCCCTGGCCAGAGAGACCTTTAGCTGTGCGTACGCAGGCACAGCTAAAGGAAACAGCAGCCGGGGCAGAGACACAGAGGCTTCCTGTGCAGGCAGCCTCTGTATGACAGGTGGCTGCCTGCACCGGAAGCCAGAAGAGGACGGAGGGACCTGAAGAGGAGCTGGAGGCTGCAGGGACAGAGGTGAGTAGCTGGTGGGGGATCCTGCACAGAGGGAGCCCTGATATGTCCCGATAAGCCCGCCGCCCCCCCCCCAGCGATAAGCCCCGCCCCCTACGATAAGCCCCGCCCCGGCGCCAGAGCTGACAGGTCACCCAGCTCTCCCCTAATCCTGTATGTTAGTATAATGCAGGTCACCCAGCTCTCCCAGCATCCTGTATGTCAGTGTATAATGGAGGTCACCCAGCTCTCCCCTAATCCTGTATGTCAGTGTATAATGGAGGTCACCCAGCTCTCCCCTAATCCTGTATGTCAGTATAATGGAGGTCACCCAGCTCTCCCCTAATCCTGTATGTTAATATATCAGTGTATAATGGAGGTCACCCAGCTCTCCCAGCATCCTGTATGTCAGTGTATAATGGAGATCACCCAGCTCTCCCCTAATCCTGTATGTCAGTGTATAATGGAGGTCACCCAGCTCTCCCCTAATCCTGTATGTCACTATATCAGTGTATAATGGAGGTCACCCAGCTCTCCCCTAATCCTGTATGGCAGTGTATAATGGAGGTCACCCAGCTCTCCCCTAATCCTGTATGTCACTATATCAGTGTATAATGGAGGTCACCCAGCTCTCCCAGCATCCTGTATGTCAGTGTATAATGGAGGTCACCCAGCTCTCCCCTATTCCTGTATGTCAGTGTATAATGGAGATCACCCAGCTCTCCCCTAATCCTGTATGTCAGTGTATAATGGAGATCACCCAGCTCTCCCCTAATCCTGTATGTCAGTGTAATGGAGGTCACCCAGCTCTCCCCTAATCCTGTATGTCACTATATCAGTGTATAATGGAGGTCACGCAGCTCTCCCAGCATCCTGTATGTCAGTGTAATGGAGGTCACCCAGCTCTCCCCTAATCCTGTATGTCAGTGTATAATGGAGGTCACCCAGCTCTCCCCTAATCCTGTATGTCAGTGTATAATGGAGGTCACCCAGCTCTCCCAGCATCCTGTATGTCAGTGTATAATGGAAGTCACCCAGCTCTCCCCTAATCCTGTATGTCACTATATCAGTGTATAATGGAGGTCACCCAGCTCTCCCAGCATCCTGTATGTCAGTGTATAATGGAGATCACCCAGCTCTCCCCTAATCCTGTATGGCAGTGTATAATGGAGGTCACCCAGCTCTCCCCTAATCCTGTATGTCAGTGTATAATGGAGGTCACCCAGCTCTCCCAGCATCCTGTATGTCAGTGTAATGGAGGTCACCCAGCTCTCCCCTAATCCTGTATGGCAGTGTATAATGGAGGTCACCCAGCTGTCCCCTAATCCTGTATGGCAGTGTATAATGGAGGTCACCCAGCTGTCCCCTAATCCTGTATGGCAGTGTATAATGGAGGTCACCCAGCTCTCCCCTAATCCTGTATGTCAGTGTATAATGGAGGTCACCCAGCTCTCCCCTATTCCTGTATGTCAGTGTATAATGGAGGTCACCCAGCTCTCCCCTAATCCTGTATGTCACTATATCAGTGTATAATGGAGGTCACCCAGCTCTCCCAGCATCCTGTATGTCAGTGTATAATGGAGGTCACCCAGCTCTCCCCTATTCCTGTATGTCAGTGTATAATGGAGATCACCCAGCTCTCCCCTAATCCTGTATGGCAGTGTATAATGGAGGTCACCCAGCTCTCCTCTAATCCTATATGTCAGTGTATAATGGAGATCACCCAGCTCTCCCCTAATCCTGTATGTCAGTGTATAATGGAGGTCACCCAGCTCTCCCCTAATCCTGTATGTCACTATATCAGTGTATAATGGAGGTCACCCAGCTCTCCCAGCATCCTGTATGTCAGTGTAACGGAGGTCATCCAACTCTCCCAGCATCCTGTATGTCAGTGTAATGGAGGTCATCCAACTCTCCCAGCATCCTGTATGTCAGTGTAATGGAGGTCACCCAGCTTTCCCAGCATCCTGTATGTCAGTGTAATGGAGGTCATCCAGCTCTCCCAGCATCCTGTATGTCAGTGTATAATGGAGGTCACCCAGCTTTCCCAGCATCCTGTATGTCAGTGTAATGGAGGTCATCCAGCTCTCCCAGCATCCTGTATGTCAGTGTATAATGGAGGTCACCCAGCTTTCCCAGCATCCTGTATGTCAGTGTAATGGAGGTCATCCAGCTCTCCCAGCATACAGTTTGGGACCTTATAGGTGGGAAGGAAGTTTCTGGAAGTGCGGATCCTGAGATGTTTGTCTGGCAGGTTCAGAAGAGATGAATTGTAGCTGCAAGAAACCGTCATGGTGGTATTTTTAGTGTGAACGTGGGTTGATTCTGCCTTGGGATAGTTAATTTAATTCTGGTTAACACACCGAAATGGTTAACTCCTTGCCTATCCTCTTGCCTAAGGGTCCATTTACACAGAAAGATTATCTGACAGATTATCTACCAAATATTTGAAGCCAAAGCCAGGAATGGATTTGAAAAGAGGAGAAATCTCAGTCTTCCCTGTGTTTATAGTCTGTTCCTGGCTTTGGCTTCAAATCTTTGGCAGATAATCTGTCAGATAATCTTTTTGTGTAAATGGACCCTAAGAAAAAAAAAAAAGCCCATGGCAGTTGCATTTTTTCACCTACAGACCCACATGGGCCCTTATTTTTTGCGCCACTAACTGTACTTTGCAATGACAGACTTCATTTATGCATAAAGTATGCTGCAAAACCAGAAAAAAATTATATGCGCAGTAAAATATGGGGAGACTCCATGTTTGGCACATATCTGGAACCATTTAATACTATGATTTTCAATATCCCGTGGAGGTCACTGCTTGTATTGCACCATTGATACTATGTTATTTGCGTCTACAGAGACAATGATTAAAGGATAACTTTGTAATGTGGTTAAATACCCGGTCTGGCCCCCTTCCCCCACTTTCCGACTCCCGACCCCCACCCCGGAAGTTAAAGAATGTATACATTACCTATTACGATCGTCACGGTCCTCTTCTCCCGGGCGGCATCTGGTGACGGGTGACGCCAGAGCTGGGGGGCGGTCCGGGTCTTCTTCCTCTTCGGCGTCTTCATTGAGAGTGAATGGGAGAGAAAAGGCTGCTGGTGCACATGCGCACCAGCAGCCTTTTCATTGGCTGGAGCACATCACATGGCTTCCAGCTTGCTCAGCCCTGATTGGCTGACCTTGCTGGAAGCCATGTGATGCGCTCCAGCCAATGAAAAGGCTGCCGGTGCGCAAGCGCACTGGCAGCCTTTTCTCTCTCATGGACCCGGAAGCAAGAGACATCGCTGGACGGCGGACGCAGGTGACGGCGAGGCGGACGGTGGGCGAATGGAGTGGCGATCGTCACCGGAGGGATGGTGAGTATGATGTCTGTGTTTTTTTTTTGGGGGGGGGGGGTCCCGCCGGAGTTGTCCTTTAAGGGCAAGTATGCCTGAAACATGTCAGCCTTTTAAATGAATTTATAAATAAAGCAATTGTTGATTTTATGAGAGCTGGAGAGATCCATTTTTCTTCATTACATATTCATTACATGGTCCGTGCTCCACGATTGGCAATCAGCCTAAAGAGACTCACACACCAACTAGCACAAAGGAGTGCTGACCCACTACTGGATCTTTTCTTGCTACAAAACTGACTTGTTATCTATGTTCGTCAAGTTGGTACGATTAAAATTATAGGCAACTTGCATAACTTTTATTTTATTTGACGGCTTTTAAAAAAAACCTTTAAAAAAAACGAAATGTTTCTTAATATTGCTCTATTATCATAATTATAACACTTTTATTTTTTGGTCTATGGGGCTGTGTGAGGTGTCATTATTTGCTCCTTCATCTGTACTTTCTATCAATACCTGTTAGGATAGGGACAGGGAAACACAAGGAAAGGTGAGCCCTGAAGCTGGTACCCGCCCTGCTGTCCCTACCTACATGCCTCAGAAGCTCTAATTGGCAACGGACAACTGGATGTCAGTCCTTGATTTCACTAAGTGGAACACAGAACAAAACAAGACAATACACAACACAATAAAGGGAAAGTCAAGAGTCCAAATCAAAACCAACCGAGCAGCAAAGTACAAAATTGTGTCCAAAGGGGTACTCAAAGGGTCAATAGCAGAAGTCAGGTAATCAGAGAATAAATGCAGGAAAACGCTAGGTCTAGTAAACTAGGAGCTAGATACTATTGAAGGCAAAGAACATGATACAAATGCAGTTATTTATGGAACCTGTAGTCCCAGCCCCAGGCTTGATCGGAGCTGAGGCTCCAGGTCCTGCACAGATACCGACAGCTAACTAGTGAGTCAGCTGTCAGTCAACAATCCGTGAACACACACAACCCCTATGCTGATCAGCCAGGGGAGTGAAACCCAGGCCTCTGCTACAACACGAAATAGCAGAGTAGAGTAGGTGAAAAACATGAAAAGCAGTCCGGCTGCTATGGACGCCGTTGCTGCCACCCCCAGCAACTGAGCGGTTGTTATGTATGCTTTGGCCGCACGCATCGGCGACGTCAGGGGCCGAACGCACAGCCTGAGTCCTAACAGTACCTTATTTGCGTATATACGACTTTTTATCACAATTTTTCTGGATTTCATAAGCCCGGAGAGACAGAAATGGCTGCACATCACACCCATGGTTGATACGAAAGCTTGTTCAGCTACATTAAAAACCAACATCAGAAGTTAGTATATAATTTGATAAAACCATATTGCCTCATGTACCACGTGCAGGTCTCTCATACACGAGTTCCTAAGCAAACAACACTGTGCCGGTCAGCGAACGCCAACCCTGCAAAGTGTGCGCAAGCAGGTAAGGGGGCCACAGAATGGCCCTGCAACCTCAATGTCAAATGACCAAACCCCAAGGGCCCCCCCAAACCCCGCAGGTGGAGAAAGTGGCCGCCAAGCAACACAGGTGTGAACAAGCTGTTACCACTCACCATTGCTCCTGCAGGTAGAGTGGGAGAAAAGAGGAGGTACTTACCATATGTACACAGGTGCTTCCTGCTAATTTGGATCACATGGGTCTAGCCAAAAAGAAATGGGACAGAATACATAAAATGCACAAGCCTAGAGAGACAGAAATGGCTGCACATCGCACCCTTGCTTGATACAAAAGCTTGTTCAGCTACATTAAAAACCAACATCAGAAGTGTTGAAGAAATAAAGGCAATCCAGCCATCTTGCCCTGTTTTTAATATCAATTTGATGCTTAGAGTAGAATGAAAAAATATATTTTCTGCTTATGTGATAGTTTTTGTGTTTACAACTAGAATAAGTGTTTTTGAAACACATGCTTTGTCAGCCACCCTGTGAGGCCCAGCATAAGAACTTTTGCACGCACATCTCAATATGGTGGAAGATAAGAAAATGTGCTCCTTACCCATAATTCAAGCTCCAGGATTGGCGCAACCACCTCACATGGACATTTTAAACATTATAAGAAGCCAGTATTGTTATCTGATTGTAGCGCACTGAATTGCATACATGAAGTGCACATCTGTATGGGTCCATTTACACAGAAAGATTATGTGACAGATTATCTCCCAAAGATTTGAAGCCAAATCCAGGAATAGATTTAAAAAGAGAAGAAATCGTAGGCTTTCCTTTATGACCTGATCTCTGTTTATAGTCTGTTTCAGGCTTTGGCTTCAAATCTTTCGCAGATAATCTGTCAGATAATCTTTCTGTGTAAATGGACCCTATGGGGGAGATTTATCAAAGGGTGTAAAATTTAGACTGGTGCAAACTGCCCACAGCAACCAATCACAGCTCAGTTTTCCTTTCAGCACTGCCTAAAGCTGAGCTGTGATTGGTTGCTGTGGGCAGTTTGCACCAGTCTAAATTTTACACCCTTTGATAAATCTCCCCCTCTGTCACTTATTGTTATCTTGTTTGAATAATAATAATCTTTCAATTTGGAGCAGCTGTCTCACATTGTCTTTTTCCACGACAGAAGTTAGTATATAATTTGATCAAACCATATAATAGAGCAAAGATCTATTAGATCAGTGCTCTATTACCATGGTGTGCGGCCAGATGCATAGAATACTGAACGCTTAGAATACTGAATGCATAGAATTCCGACGCTGAGGCCCGGCCAGTACAAAGGATTCCCCCTCCACAATCGCATTGCGAGGGGGGGGGGGGGGAAATCCAACCACTAGACAACAGGGAGAGGGGCACTGCAGGGCATTTAAATGCAGCTGTCATGTTTGACAGCTGCATTTAACTGTCCTAATTAGCGGATGTGGTGATTGGCCGCACCCACTTATAGCTGCAGTCGCAGGCTTCAGAAAGCATGGGGGATTGCGGCAGTTTAGAAAAGGGTCGTGGCCTGACCTCTCTCTGAACTGCCCCACCCACAGCAGGATGTACCAGTACATCCTTCTGCGGGAAGGGGTTAAAAGTGACTTACTGTGCCTATACGCACTTCCTACCGTGTGATTTGCTATCTGGATCTATTGGTAACCTGACTTT
Organism: Dendropsophus ebraccatus; assembly: GCF_027789765.1. NCBI lineage: Eukaryota > Metazoa > Chordata > Amphibia > Anura > Hylidae > Dendropsophus > Dendropsophus ebraccatus. The sequence goes on from NC_091456.1 coordinate 97,951,251, forward strand.
GGCTTTTGTCCCTGACTTAGTTTCTGTCTTCTGACTTGTCCTGTATTTTTTGACTCTGTATATTGCGACTTTGTACTGGTATCTGCCTTTCCTGGTTTGTCCGTAGCTTACTGACCACCTCCATTGTGTATATTTGTCCTTGTCTTGCAATTGTCTCAAGTTTGTTTCGTATTTGTCTAGTGTCCTGTTCCAGCTGTAATAGTTGTCCCATGTCATCTATGACACATTGAAGCAAGTAGGCAGGAACAGTGGGCGTGGGACAGCGCCAGGGCAGGACTTGTCTGTACATTACCTGTGTGTACCCTGACCTGTCCGGACACACAACAATTACTGTATGTGTTAATAGCTTTTGTGGTGACACAATGCCGCACTTTTTTTTATGTGTGGTCAATACAAAATCAGTAAGATTAAGAGGGGAACAATTGAAACAAGGGAGTTTTTTACATGCAGATCACCATATATTGTTTATGCTGTATTATGCGGTTGTGGTATCTACTTTATCAGTAAAACAATCTTTCCACTATTTAAGATATTTGCCGAACACCTGAGATCAGTTAGAACAAGTAGAGGTTGCATATGTGAAGTCTACACAATGAAACAGTTAGTTAGTAAGAACATACCGGGAGGTGGAGATCGTCACGCCCATTCGCTGAACAAGGAAATAAACATGATACTGCGGGTTGATGTGCTAGGCCCGCCTGGGTTACAAGAACGCTCGGTCATGTAAATTTGTGAATAAATTTGGAGTTTATTACCAGTATAGGTACTTAGCTTTAGTACATTCCCTTAAAGTGACTCTGTACCCACAATCTGACTCCCAAAAACCTCTTGTACCTTCAGATAGCTGATTTTAATCCAAGATCTGTCCTAAGGTCTGTTTGGCAGGTGATGCAGTTATTGTCCTAAAAAAAAACTACTTTTAAACTGGTAGCCCTGTGTCAGATGGGCGTGGCCTAGAGTGTCTGTGCAATAGGATTGTGTCACACCTCCGTCCCTCCTTCCCTCCCTCTTCATCATTAGGAATGCCCCTAGAACAATTTCTCCTATTTCTCCTATTACCTGTACGAACACTGCACAGGTGCCTTAACGATCCAGCCCATGTGCAGTGTTCTCACAGGTGATGAATAGGAGAAATTGTTTCAGGGGCATTCCTAATGATGAAGAGGGACGGAGGGGTGTCGCAATTCTAGAGCATAGACACTATAGGCCATGCCAATTTGACACAGGACTGCAAGTTTTAAAATTGTTTTTTAGGACAATAACTGCATCACCTGCGGAACGAACCCCAGGACAGATCTTGGATTAAAAGCAGCTATCCAAAGGTATGAGCGGTTTGGGGGGATCAGATTGTGGGTACAGAGTCGCTTTAAAAAGGAAAGAGTGAATGTATTTGCTGATGTCTTTGCTTGTGTGTGCAAAACAGTGTGTCATCCTTGCAACCTCCATCCTACAATTGTGCAAAACGTTTTTCTACCACATAATGTTACATTTCATGTAATTTCTTTCTCTGCTTTAGGGACTTTGAATCTGTAATTGCGCAGATCACCACCTGTCATTAAGTGAGCATACAACATTATATGGCAGCGGAAGTTCACGTGATTTGATGTACCATCTATATGAACTTGATATATCACCACAAGTGAGTAGTGCTGCAGTCCTGTTTTGGAATTAATCTGTCCCTTTGTGACCTTCTGGTATGGAATCATGAGTTAGTTTTATTATGGAATAGTTATTGGTGATACTGCCAGTCTTGTGTAATGCAAGCCAATATATATATATATATATATATATATATATATATATATATATATGCACCTTAAGGCTATGTTCACCCAACATACTTTTTGCGTAAAACAACAGCAGTTCTTGTCAGGTAAAACAAAGGCCATTGTTTTCTAACATTGATCTTTTCTATGGCATTGAATGCAAACAACAGCCGTTTGTGCACACAATGTAGCTAACTGCAAATACAATGAACATGTCAATTTTTTCCACCTATTTTTTCGCAAACAACAGGTGTGTGGCAACTCTACATCTTTTTAGCACGGTATGCCAGCATTTTATGGCCCTTTCACCGGCCCTATGGCTCTTAAACCCTAGGCGACCCTGGACATACCAGTACGTCCAGGGCTGCCTCCATGTGTTCAGAGCGGGGCCGCGCGGCGGCCGCGCTCTGAACGGCGGCGGTCCCGGGTGCCACTCGTAGCCCGGGACTGCGGCTATTAGTGTGCACGGTCCAATTGCCGTGCCCGCTAATAAAGTAATCGGATGCAGCTGTTAAAGTTGACAGCTGCATCCGATTACTTGAATGCAGCCATCCCTGGTGTCTAGTGGGGTGGATGTATTTTTTTTGTAAGACACATGATGACAGGTATGCTTAAATACCTTAATAGACAGATTGTATCAACTAAAATATACTGTCCCTGTTCAGATTTAGACCATGCATAAGGTAGTAGATAAGAATAAACAGTAGTGTCTGCCCCGAATTTTTCAATAAGCACTAAATTATTATTAGAGATGAGCGAACTTTTCAAAAGTTTTGGCATAAAATTTTGGTTTGTCCAAACCGAACCTTAAACGAAACAAACTAAAAAAGCCAAACTCTGGCAGCTACACTAGTGGGACTATAGGGGTCTTTTGCAGCAAAAACAGCATACAGAACGTCCATTCTTACGCAGCAAAAACGTGATTTTATTTAATGACTTGCAGTGAACTGTCCCTGAATTGCATCGCTCCCAGCTGCTATCAGCAGCCAGATACCACAGCTATTCGCGGCCAATCACTGACCCCAGCTAATTAATTATTTAAATGCAGCTGTAAAAACAGATCAGTTCAGTGATCATAGAAGTCCCCCATAGACAAAAAAATAAAAGCATTATAAAGATGGTAATAGAGCAATTTTAAACACATTAAGTTGACAGCTGCATCCATGCTTGCTGTCCCCCATCATTGGTGGTATAGTGGGGGGATCGCCCCCCACAACACAATCGCGGAGGAGCAATCCCCGCATCTTTACCGGGCTAGGGTCTACACCGTAATGGCGGTGATCCCGACTTCTACTGCAGCAGCCGAGAGCAATAGAACACTGATCTCATAGATCTTTGCAGTATATCTATACTACATAGATCTCAATGAGAGATCAGTGTAGTGATACTTTTAGTATGGGGATACAAAAAAAAAAAGTTTTTTTTATTTATAAAAAAAAAAACCTTTCCTAATAAAAGTTAGAATCACCCCCTTTTCCCATTTTATAAATAAAAATAAATAAATAAACATGTTTAGTATCGCCGCGTGTGTAATCACCTGTTACATAGTTACATAGTTACATAGTTAATACGGTTGAAAAAGACACATGTCCATCAAGTTCAACCAAGGAGGGGATGGATATAGGGAAGGGGGAGGGGTGATGGGTTCTATACATTGCATTTATATTATTTTGGTCTAAGAACTTGTCTAGGCCGGTTTTGAAGCCCTCTACTGTTTTTGCTGTGACCAGATCCTGTGGTAGACTGTTCCACAGATTCACAGTTCTCATGGTAAAGAAGGCTTGTCGCCTCCGGAGATTGAACCTTTTTTTCTCCAGCCGGAGGCAATGCCCCCTTGTCCTTTGAGGGGGTTTTACCTGGAACATCTTTTCCCCATATTTCTTGTAGGGGCCATTTATATATTTAAATAAATTAATCATATCTCCCCTTAAACGTCTCTTCTCCAGACTAAACAAATGTAATTCTTTTAATCTCTCCTCATAACTAAGATGTTCCATTCCCCTTATTAGTTTAGTTGCCCGTCTTTGTACCCTCTCCAGCTCTAGAACATCCTTTTTATGAATCGGGTTCCAAAACTGGGCAGCATACTCCAGATGAGGCCGCACCAAGGCTTTATAGAGCGGTAATATTATATCCCTGTCCCGTGAGTCCATGCCTGTTTTAATGCATGACAATATCCTGCTGGCCTTAGAAGCAGCTGCCTGACATTGTGTGCTGTTCTGTAGTCTATTATCTACAAGTGCACCCAGTTCCTTCTCCATCAGCGACTCTCTCAGAGTAACTCCCCCTAGGACATATGATGCATGCGGGTTATTAGTACCCAGGTGCATAACTTTACATTTATCCACATTGAACCTCATTTGCCAAGTGGACGCCCAAACACTCAGTGTGTCTAAGTCATCCTGTAATATCTGCACATCCTCCATAGACTGTACTGTACTACAAAGCTTGGTGTCATCTGCAAAGATAGAAACATTGCTGTTAATTCCATTCTCAATATCATTAATAAACAAGTTAAACAGAAGAGGGCCCAGTACTGACCCTTGGGGTACCCCACTTATTACCGGGGACCATTCGGAGTAGGAATCATTGACCACCACTCTCTGGGTACGATTATTAAGCCAGTTTTCAATCCAGTTACACATTAAACTTTCCAAACCGATAGACTTTAACTTACCCATCAGACGTCCATGAGGAACTGTGTCAAACGCTTTAGCAAAATCCAGGTACACGATATCCACAGCTGCGCCCCCATCCAGGCTTCTACTCACCTCTTCGTAGAAACATATCAGGTTGGTTTGACAGCTTCTGTCCTTAGTAAAACCATGCTGGTTATCACTTATAATACTATTAGCCACTACATATTCCTGGATGTAGTCCCTTATAAGCCCCTCAAATAGTTTCCCCACAATGGACGTTAAGCTTACAGGTCTGTAGTTACCTGGGGAAGTTCGAGAGCCCTTTTTGAAAATCGGCACTACATTTGCCTTACGCCAGTCCCTCGGCACAATACCAGTAAGCAAAGAATCAATGAATATTTCATACAAGGGTAGAGAAATTACAGAACTGAGTTCCCTAAGAACTCTGGGGTGTAATCCATCAGGCCCTGGAGCTTTGGCTACATTGAGTTTATTTAATTTATCTTGGACCATATCTATAGTAAACCAGTTCAGTACATTACATGTGTTCGCAGCACTGGCCCCACCCACCACAGTTCCATCCTCTTTTGTATATACAGAACTGAAGAAGCCATTAAGTAACTCAGCTTTCTCCTGATCCCCAGTTATTAACTCCCCGTCACCATTATTTAGGGGTCCTACATGCTCTGACCTTGGTTTTTTTGCATTAATATATTTGAAGAATTTTTGGGGGTTTCTTTTGCTATCTATAGCTACCTGCCTTTCATTGTGAATTTTTGCTGCTTTTATTACATTTTTACAGGTTTTGTTGACTTCTTTGTAATGTTTAAAGGCTAAAGCTGACCCCTCTGATTTGTATTTTTTGAATGCCCCTTTTTTCTCATTTATAGCCCTTCTAACCTCGGTTGTAAGCCATGTGGGATTTGATTTTAACCGTTTATATTTGTTACCCATAGGAATATATTTGGCAGTACAGTTATTTAATGTGAATTTGAAGATTTCCTATTTATTAGCTGTATCAGTATGTGACAGCAGCCTCTCCCAGTCTATGCTTTGAAGTTCTGCCCTTAACCCAGGAAAATTGGCCCTTTTAAAATTAAGAGTTTTTGCCCTCCCAACATGTTTTTCTTTTCTACACTTTAAGCTAAAAGTCACTATATTGTGGTCACTATTACCCAGGTGTTCATGGACAGTGACATCCCCAACCAGCTCAGCGTTGTTAGAAATAACCAGATCCAACAAGGCATCACTTCTAGTTGGCTCCTCCACAAACTGGCCCAGAAAATTATCCTGCAGGAGGTTAAGAAATTCCCTCCCCTTTGTGGTTTTAGCTGAACCGTGACCCCAATCTATATATGGGTAGTTGAGGTCCCCCATTACCACTACTGTCCCCTCCCGGGCAGCCCGCTCTATTTGTCTATTCAACTGGCCATCTACCTCCTCAGTAATGTTGGGGGGTCTATAGATTACACCAAGAATAATTTTTTCACTCTTTACCTCCTTCTGTAGTTCTACCCACAATGCTTCCACATCATCACAGTCATCACCCACTATTGCATCTTTTACACTCACTTTAATATCATTTCTGACATACAGACATACTCCTCCTCCCCTTCTTCCCACCCGGTCCCTTCTGAACATCGCAAATCCCTGAATATTGACAGCCCAGTCATGTGAGGAGTCCAGCCATGTCTCAGTCACACCAACCACATCAATGGACTCCTCCAGAACCAAGGCCTCTAGCTCCCCCATCTTGCTGGCTAGACTTCTGGCATTAGTAACCATACACTTTATATTACCATTGAGTTTAACCGCTACATTATAAGAACTAGGATTTATTACTGTGCTGTGGCTACAATCATCCCCACTGCTCATCTGCAACATATGGATCTCCCTATGCACTGGTCTTATCCTCCCCTCACAGGACCCTCCTCCTCCCTCCTCAATGTTCTGTCCCCTCTCTAACCTATCCGCCACTATATTACACACTACATTGTCCTCCCTCCACATCCCTAGTTTAAAAACCTCTCCACCCCTTCTAGGATTCTCTCCCCCAGCACAGCGGACCCCCTTCCATTAAGGGGCAAATTATCTGCGGAAAACAGATTGTACCCCAATGAAAATTCAGCCCAGTGCTCTAAAAACCCAAACCCTTCTTCTCTACACCACGACTTGAGCCATGCATTTAACTCCCTAAGCTCCCGCTGTCTTTCCTGCGATGCGCATGGCACAGGCAGTACTCCAGAGAATACAACCTTGGAGGTCCTTCCCTTCAACTTAGCACCTAGCTCTCTAAAATTATTTTTAATAGACCTCCACCTACCTTGTATCCTGTCATTGGTTCCCACATGGACCACGACAGCTGGGTCATCCCCAGCCCCCCCAAGTAATTTATCCACCCTTTCCACCACATGCCGAACCCTGGCACCAGGGAGACAGCAAACCATTCGGTTGAAGCGGTTTTGGCGACAAATTATTCTATCCGTCTTCCTGATTATAGAATCCCCTACAACCACTAACTGTCTAGGCCTACCTACAATACCATCCCGCCCACTACTAGTTGGACTGTTCCCCCAGCTGTTAGGGAGAACAGGTTCCACTAGAGCTGCCATTTCTGACACAGATGCCCTTGCATCATCACCTAACTTGGCAATTTTGCTTGGGCATACAGTAGGAGAAGTGGCCTTCCTTTTCTTGGATCCCTTACTGGTCCCTCTAACTACATTAACCCAGCTACTTACTTGGGCCTCCTGATCTATATCACCTCCCTCCATCACTACCCCACTAACTTCCTGCTCAGTGAGCCGAAGTTCCCTCTCAAGGTGGCCAAGTTCCCTCAGTGTTGCAATATGCTTCTCCAGATCTCTAACTCGAGCTTCTAGATGGGCAACATGCTCGCATCTGTCACAGTGGTACTCACCCTGGAACTTCTGCTCCAGTTGTGCGTACATGCGGCAGACTGGGCACTGAATGAAACCCTCCATCTCACTAGCCATCATCCTCAGTGCAAAAAAACAGTGAAAAAGAAAGAGATTTAGCACTTACCAGAACTTGAAACTCCTTCTTTCAACTCCTCTTTAAACTCCACTTATTTTCAACCACTTGTCAGCAAGCACACACAGTGAGTGCTGAGCCTTGATTTAAGCACCTGAGATCAATTAACCCCACCCCCAGGTGCAGAGCAGACCAGAGAAAAAAAAAACTGTTGAACCTGTTTAACTAAGCAGCTATGGTACTATCTATCTATGCGCTGCAGCAATACACACCACACAATTGCACAAAAACAACAATATAGTCAGTCACTCCAAACCCACAGAATCAGCAGCAATTCCTCTTTAAACTCCACTTATTTTCAACCACTTGTCAGCAACCTATTAAATTATCATATTCCTAATCTTTCAGGGTAAACAGCATAAGCACAATAAATTGTGCATTTTTTGTCGCATCAAATCTGGAAAACTTGTAATAAAAAGTGATCAAAAAGTCACATATACGCAAACAAGGTACCAATAGATAAAACACATCATGGCGCAAAAAAAAACACCTCACGTAGACCAAAGGATAAAAGCGCTATAAGCATAGTAATAGAGCAATTTTAAAGTGTACCTACCTACAGCCTCGTAGGCTCCTAGAAGGTGAGAAGGAACATTGCATTAATTTGACCTGGACATCCGTGCATTAATGGGCTCGGTCTTGAAGGGGTTATGGTCATTTAACGTTAACGTTAAAAGCACATTACACATTAATATGAACGCTGTGTGACACAGTACCATAGTACCTGTATCATAATGAACGCTGATTACTGTGATGTTACAAGTGCCTTATCAAGGACTTAACTGAGTGTTTCCCATTGGGCAGAAGGCATCCCACTTTATAACTTACGTTACTATTTATTGTTATATTTATACTTATTGCACTTTTTTTGAGAATATTTGCCTATGCCACTATTATCTTACATATGAAGTACAGTGGTATCTTGGTTTAAGAGTAACTTGGTTTAAGAGCGTTTTGGTTTAAGAGCTCACAGTTTTTCAAAATTGTGACTTGGTTTAGGAGCATTGTTTTAGTTTAAGAGCTCCCTGTACTGGGTGGGAGGGCGAGTTGGGGAGGGGCATGATCTGCATAGTGGGGTCTACAGCACTGTTTTCTGACCCAGAAAGTCTCCCTCACCTTCCAAATCATAGCAGATCCACTTCAGGCTGGGGCTTACATGAGGGGACAGGACTGTGGAGGTAACCTCTTTCCCTCCACAGAGAGTGCTGCAGGTATGTGCCCCACATCTGCCCTGCTCATTCCTTCATACTTCCTGCAGTCTCGGTCCGCCCTTGTGTTTCCCATCTTCTTTATTACTGTACAGTAACTTATAATGTCTTATATTCTGCTGTTTCTGAATCTTTGTTTCATTTGTTTTACATGTTATTCAGAATAATAAATCATCTTTTTTTAGTGTGTGGAACCAATTGTCTGCATTTCTATGATTTCTAATGGGAAAATTTGCTTTGGTTTAAGAGTGGATTTGGATTACAAACACAGTCCTGAAACTAATTATGCTCGTAATCCAAGGCACCACTGTATATGCATTTTATTTGAGTGAGATAATTTGCACTTTTTGACCCATCTGTGTCCGAAAGTTATGAAGGTACTCAACAGATTTTACCCATTGTACTTATCATTTGGGTAAGTCACTGTTGAACGATAATACATTGTTTCCCTGTTGGCTGATTTCTACTGCACCTCACCAAAACCAAGGGTGTGCCTATGATGTCAGTGATGTCAGTGATCCACCAATGTCCACAGCTCTCCTGTGTTAAGTTTAATTTGTCTGATTACGTCAGGTGGCCTGTTGTAAAACCATGTTTGGCAGCAAGATAAGTGTTATTGTAATTGACTGTTATTCTTCCGCCAGACATGATTTTAGAACAAGTCTGACGTAAACTGACAGGTGACTCGCTGCGTTAAGTTTACACAGGAGAGCTGTGGACAGGGTGAACTGTCACAAAATTGACAGGGCAGGAGCAATTTGACAACTACACACTGCTAGATAGATTGGAATAGTCTTAGGATAGGTTAGAGTACTTAGAATAAATTATCATTATATACCATTCTAGACATTACAGACATGAGTGCACTTTTGGCCTTTAGGCTATAGAAAATGTTTCTGTCTTGCACTTATTATTATTATTATTATTATTATTACTTATTTATAAAGCGCACTTAATTCCAGAGCGCTATACAGGCGACAAGGGTAACAAACAAGAACATTACAAGATCAAAACACATTACATGAAGGCAGATAGCAGACTGATACATGGGGAAGAGAACCCTGCCCGCGAGGGCTTACAATCTATAAGGATTCACTCTCAGTTCTTTGGGGATCCCTTGTTGGATGGACTGGCCTTTATTCTGCTTCCCCAGGCAACCGGACTAAAACTTTGCGTAACTTATTAAGTTCTGTTTTTTCTCCCTTTTATTTTAAGAACTGTATTTCACTGTATATATATGTCTGTGTATTTTATCATGTATTTTTCTTAAATAACCCTTTGTTGTATGCACTGTCTTTTTTTATGATATTAAATTTCACTTTAATAAGAGTCTTCTTGTGTTCTAACGATCTTATGACCCTAAGAAGAGCGTTACCAAGGGTGAGTTGTTAATCTGTTAAGGCTATAGCATATAGTCTGTTGCAACTGTGTTAGGTGGGTTTAAGGTAAGGTGTCACGTCAGCCTTATATGATGTGTGGTGGCAGCGACAAGATTTGAGGAGTTTCTTGTTGGCAGCTGACGGAGGGGGGGGGGGGGGGGGGGGTTGTTCAGTGTGACCCTGTAGGCTATCATCCAGAACCTAAGTCACGGGGATCGTGACAAATTGGAGAGATACACTCTGAGAGTTCTGTCCAATATTATATTGGTGTGTTTGTTACTGGTCTATAATTAGATCATCTAACTGGACAAAAAATGATAAAGTACAAATGTCATATCAGCTCCCCAAAGGTTATAGTTGTTCATATTGAGGCATTCTCTATGAATGCATTCTCCTGCAGTGCAATGTGTGACAGACGTCTGGCAGTGAAAGGGGTACGGGCTGATCGAGAAGTGGGCTGAAGAACAGCAATTCTCTGGAGCTTAACTAGTAATTAACCTTTAAACTGCAGATAAATGGGGCATTTCAGTATCTCCGCAGCTGCTATAGAGGATTAATTAGTTTACCACATCACACTGGCGATGCAAGAAAATGGTGAACTGGGGAGCAGGAATAATGTATAAGCCAGGATACTGAGTGCAGTGTTTGCCCTGGACAGCATGTTAGCATCCTCGCACAGATTTGTGCACAATTTGTAGCTCTTTAACCTTTCACGGTTATAAAAATGCATTAACATCTCTGTCCCCTCTTATTAAACCTTATGCAGGGTATCTTTTTTCTGTCATGTCATGACTTCTAGGGAATATTAAACAATTTTTCAGGTTTCTTATGGTCACCTGCTTTCTGCGTCATTTCTTGTCAACATTAGGTTTCCCTCGACCTCCCTTTGTCTGCCTTTTGTTGTCTTTCATTACACTACAATTTTCTGCAGCCTTTTCCTACATCATCTTTCTGATATTAAGGGTTAATTTTTATTACAAAGCTTTATTGACAAAACACCTGACAGACTTTGGCATACAAGCTGATGAAGGGAAGATGGCCAATTGCCATGGCAACCGTGGAGCCTGAGCACAGTCTTTGATGTGGAAAAAAGGGATGCTGAGGAAGGGAGGTGGGGAGAGGGGATTCCCTGAGTCTGTGGGTGATGGGAGGGGGAGAAGGGTTGGGAACTGCAATATATTTAACCGTTTCCTATCTTTCCTCACAGCTTGGCTGTTTATATAGCTTAACCACATAGTATCTTATTTAGCCTTGTTTGTAAATGGTGCCAGATAGCCTGTCCTGAGGCAGAAGCATATATAGTGTTATATACAGCCTGGTTTGTAAATTCAGCCAGTTCCGATGCAGAAGCTCTGCATAAATATCACCACATCTCTTTCCCTCGCAGTACATTTTCTCTCATTGACTTTATCTCTTTGCTGTCAGTCTTAGTTACTCACAAGCTTGCCTCTATACCTTCCTCATCATCCAGCTTTCCCTTTCACTGTGTGTTCTCATTCATTTGCTGCTTATCTGCTCCACTCTGATCTCTACTTCTCTTGGCCTCAAACCCTCACTCAATTTCCATTTTTTTTGTACTTATCTCCCCATCCTCATCTCCACCAGTAACTGCACTCCTTTCTAATTCTCCTTAAGGTTACAAACCCACTTGCCGGATCTGCAGCGAGTCTCCTTGCTGCGTTTTTGCAGCGAGACTCGCTGCAGATCCTGGCCCTATACTTTCAATAGCAGAGAAATTTTGTCTGCAGCCCGCCCCATTAACCCCCCGGCCGCCGGACATTATACATTACCGGGTCCCCGTTCCTGCTTGCTTCGGGGCTCCCGGTGTCTTCACGGCCCGCCTGGCCAATCAGTGCGCTGCGGCGGGGCAGCGCACTGATTGGCCGGGCGGAACGTGCCGGGAGCCGCTGAAGCAAGCAGGAGCCGGGATCAGGTAATGTTGCCGGGATCAGGTAATGTCGCCCCGCAGCCCCCGGCCGCACGATCGCCCCCAGCCCCGCAGCCCCCGACCGCACCATCGCCCGCAGCCCCCGGCCGCACGATCGCCCCCAGCCCTGCAGCCTTCGACCTCACGATCGCCCCCAGCATCGCAGCCCCCGGCCGCACGATCGCCCCCAGCGGGCGATCGTGCAGCCGGGGGCTGGGGGCTGCGGGCGATCGTGCGGCCGGGGGCTGCGGAGCTGCGGGCGATCGTGCGGCCGGGGCTGGGGGGATGCAGGCAATCGTGCGGCCGGGGGCTGCGGGGCTCGGGGCGATTGTGCGGTCGGGGGCTGCGGGGCGATCGGGGCTGCAGGGGGGCGGGCAGGATATACATTACCAGGTCCCCACTCCTGCTTGCTTCGGCGGCTCCCGGCACGTTCCGCCCGGCCAATCAGTGCGCTGCCCCGCCGCAGCGCACTGATTGGCCGGGCGGGCCGTGAAGACACCGGGAGCCCCGAAGCAAGCAGGAACGGGGACCCGGTAATGTATAATGTCCGGCGGCCGGGGGGTTAATGGGGCATCCCATTAATGTACATCCCTGCTGCGAGTTTCTCTGCTATTGAAAGTATAGGGCCAGGATCTGCAGCGAGTCTCGCTGCAAAAACGCAGCAAGGAGACTCGCTGCAGATCCGGCAAGTGGGTTTGTAACCTAAAGGGGTTTTCTAGTGCTACAAAAACATGGATACTTTTGCACCACTCTTGTCTCCAGATTGGGTGGGGTTTCAAACATTAACCCCTTAAGGTCAAAGCCAATGTTGCGCTTTTGCTTTTTCCTCTTTGTTTAAAAGGCCACTGCGCTTACATTTTTACCTAGAGACCCAAATGAGTCCTTATTTTTTTGCGACACCAATTGTACTTTGCAATGACCGACTTTACTTTCCCATAAAATATGCTGCGAAACTGGAAAAAAATCATTTGCGCTGTCAAATTGAAAAAAAAAAAGAATTTGTTTTCATTTCAGTGAGTTTTGTGTTTACCCTATTAGCCCTATGGTAAAACTGAAAATCTATGTTCCTCACATCAGTACAATTACAACGATATGTAACTTGTATAACTTTTTTTTTATTTGATGGCTTTTAAGAAATTAAAACCTTTTAAAAAAGACTAAATGCGTTTAAAATTGCTCTATTCCCACCCTCATAAAGCCTTTTTTTTATCTATGGGGTTGTGAGAGGTGTGATTTTTTGCGCCATGATCTGTACTTTCTATTGGTACCTTGTTTGTGTGTATGCGACTTTTTGATCACTTTTTATTACATTTTTTCTGGATTTGATGCGACCAAAAATGCACAATTTTGCACTTTGGAATTTTTTTTGCGTTTACACCATTTACTGTGTGAGATCAGAAATGTGGCAGTACCACGCATCGCACACGGCAATACCAAATATGTTTGTTTATTTGTTTATTTATATTCATAAAAATGGGAAAAGGGGAGTTATTGGGACTTTTATTAGGGAAAGGAATTTTTTATTAATAAAATAAAATTTTTACTTTAACTAGAAGTCCCCTTGAGGGACTTGTATATACACAGCACTGATCTCTCAATGTATTGCTGAGCCGGGATCAGCATCATTGTGACGCTGAGGCCCGGCCCAGCCAGAAAAACAGATCTCCCCCCCGAGATCGCATTGCGGGGGCGAGATCCGTCCCACTAGACGCCAGGGACGACGGGAGCAGAGCATTTAAATGCAGCTGTCAGGTTTGACAGCTGCATTTAAATGCTTAATTAGCTGACACGACGACGAGACCCGGGCCGGCTAATAGAGGTGCTCCCCAGCTGCACATAGCAGCCGGGAGTGGCGTCGTTCAGTGTGGGGTCCCGGTGGGACCCCTCTCTGAACTCCCCTCACGCCGCCATGACGTACCAGGTACATCATCGGACGCTAAGGGGTTAATATTATAAAATATATCGTACTTAGGGTGAATATATGGTGCTTAAATCTTCTTTTTGAAAAGAGGATGGATATAAAGTTATTCTCCAGCCTGACATTAACATTCCTTGATCAGATAATGCAAGACCATACATTGACTAGATAGGCTTTTTAGATGTTATGCAATGGGTTTCATATCTGTAGGCATTCTAATAGCTTTAGGCTGGCTTCACACATGGGGGGACATTTATTACATGTGATGTTTTTTGCACCGGGCTTAAAAATGTCCCCTGTGGATTCTGTGTGCAATGCCCCTCCATACGCACAAAGTGAAACATGTACTAGCTCAGAGAAAAATGTTAAATGTGGTGTACCGCCCTCCTCTGCGAACAGCCACACACCCCGTTCTGCCCCCTCCCCACCCCTCTGGTTCAGGCTGCGCAGAGGGACCCAATGCGGAAAAAATGTTTGCAAAATCAGTATTTCCGAATATATATTTATGCACATTGGGCCCATCTGCGCCATAAAAGGGCATTTTAGCCTGATAATAAATGTCCCCCATAGTTTTTTACTCAATATTTGGAACTTGTTTTGCCATTCATTCTGGTCAGTATTCTTAGCCAAAGCCAAGAGTGGAACCAATAGAGAGAAAAAAAAAATAGAAAGATAGGTGCCTTTTTTATGTGTTTTGGACCCACAAGGAACATATATACATTTCAGTTATGAGAGAAATAACCTGTTTGCCAAACCCATAATGTCTTTTTAAAAGACACATTTTGTAAACTTCTTAAATAAATAGCAATTTTACAGGAAATTTTATAGTGAATGGCACAGTTGCTCTCTTTATGTTTCCAGATTCTGACCAGTAGACGGCACTGCTGACTATATATATATTTTGTTTGCTGCACTGGCACAATTTGATTGTTAAATGTGGGGCTTAAAGTGTCACTGTCGTTTAAATTTTTTTTTTGCAGAAATCAATAATACAGGCGATTTAAAAAAAAAAATTGTAATTGGGTTTATTAGTCGAAAAATGCATTTTTATCATGAAAAAGCATTTTGAAGCTCTCCCCCCTGTCTTCATGGTTCTCTTATAGAGAGGGGAGGGGTTAAGGGACACGAGGCACCAAAACAGGACAACAAAGAGTTAATTTACAGCTACATCACCAGGCTATTTTCTCTGAAGTCAGCACTGACCTCTGAATACGGGCTTTCACACAGGTCCCACTGTGTAATCCTTTGTTCTCTGCTCTCTGCTGGCGACTAATATCCCTCCTCCCCCTCCCCTCTTCATAGGTTACACAGGGCTCGACTGATGTAGAAGAGTCGAGATTTCCTGATAATGAGCAGTGAATGAGAGAGAGGAGGGGGGGGGGGGGGGCTGGGGAAAGTATTTTTGAATGCAGATAATGGCATATTTGCCTTGGGGCCCTATTACACCAACACTTTATCTGACAGATTTTTTTGAGCCAAAGCCCGGAATGGACTATAAACAGAGAACCAGTAATATAGGAAAGACTGAGATTTCTCCTCTTTTAAAATCCATTCCTGGCTTTGGCTTAAAAAAATCTGTCAGATAATCTGTTGGTATAATAGGGCCCTAATAAACCCAATTACAAAGTTTCTTAAAATCGCCTGTATTATTGATTTCTGAAAACAAAATACACTTTAAAATCTTGTGTATAGTGTATAGTGGACTGTTTTCTTCCATATAAAAAACTTGAAATTGCTAATAAGAAAAGCATTGATATTTGTAACATATCAAAGACCATTGCTTTACACAATAATACCCATAATGTGGGATTTGTTGAATTGATGACTCCAAAAATCCTCCAAATTTTAACATATCACTCATACAAGCACACAAGCAAAAAAAAAAAAAAAAAATTGAATGCTCAATCTGATGCCATATGTGTGGTGCTATTCTTCTTTACATATGTATATATGAATGCCAGAATCCAAAGTTTTCCAGCAGAACATTTCCCAGAGTATCCCACCTCCTCCACTGACTGTCTTCTTCTCCTTCATCCTGATGACATCATTCCTTCAGGTATGAGTCCACATGAAGAAAGGAAATTGCTATTGCTCCATAGCCCAGTTATGATGCTTGCATGACATTTGTAGATGTGTTAGGACACTCATAATGGTCTGCGGCCATTATGTTATATCTGTACCACCATTTTCGGGTAGATGGGACTGAACATCCAGGATTTGCCACGTTGCAACATCTGTCAAACTGCCTGGTTGTGTGACCTATTTATTCATAGGTGAATGGCCAACAAAAAGTGAGCTATCTGGCTATTTTTTTTTTGCGACTGTGGGGTTGTGGTCACTTGTGGGTCACAATGCTGCATCTAATAACTTATATGAGTAAAGAGGTCATGCAACCAGGAAGGTTAGAGGATAACAGGATTATCTCTAAAGGTCCAACCACTGGGACCCCCACAGATGCCGAAAATGGGCATGCAATTGCACCAAAGCAAATGGAGCACTCGCCACCGTTGAGGCATCAGTCAAAGGCACATCAGTGGTGTGAAAGGGCATATTTCCACGGTTATGGCAAATATATGACGGTCTGTGTGCCATTTTGATAAATTTGGCGCACAGAAATGATATTCGTATGGCCATAGGCATAATATAGCCGCAAACACATTTGGAACTAATTTGATGAATTTCCCCCTATATTTCCATTCAAGGCAGCATGAAAACCAGTGCATCTAGTTAACATTTGATATATTCAAAATTCTACATTATACAGCTTAGGGTAGGTAAAGATCTTTTTTAGCTAATACATTCGACAGAACAGCTTAAAACATACTGACACATGTATATCCATAACATATGCAACCATATGCCTGTACGGTTGCATATGTCTATGTAGATTGAAACCAAAAGTGTGGTATACTTTATTATGTGTACAGTTTTACTGAAAACAGTAGTTGCCTATTGAATGTATGAATTATGTGCCCCTAACATATACATGTTTTTATCCATAAAGACCATAATACGTGACATATTTCTCATCAATGTTTCCATTCCAGCCATTGCAGAGTGCGGCAGACAATGCTGCTGTTTATTATCAGTGCTCATCTTATCTCTGCCACTATTTACTATCGTATCCTTTAGCTGTATACCCATTTCTCCATCTCTTTACATGTGAGTATATGATCTATCTTCTATTGTTTGTTCCTGCCTAATATTTATTTAGGCATTAATAATATTCTTTCATTCTCCTAATCACTTTTTTCCAGTCTTTCCTTCTATGATACATCCTTTCTGCCTGCACACCCATCCTCACTGCCCCACAGTACCTTACACTTTGCATTTTATTTCTCTTCTGCACTGCTTTTTTCTATTTGCACATTGCTGTGTAGGTTATCTATTAATGCCACACAGTTTTGTCACAGTTGACTGCTTTAATTTCCAATAACAGGTATGTATAAAATGGATTTTACCAAGGTCATGCTGAGCTGGGTGTGACCAATACCTTGGATATAGCATACCATACCTTTGGCAATGAGCTTGTTAAAATTCATATGCCTACTCTAACTGTTATTTTAATGTAATTAATAAAATATTTAGTTAATTTGTATACCTTATTTTTATTACTTGTACATTTTAGTATCTGTGAACTTAAAGATACATTTGCTAACAAACATTGCTCATTTGATATTTCACATCTACATTAATTGACATTAGTAGCCAATTGTAACAAAAGAAGGCTTGTTACATTATAGTAATGTTTTATTTTTCAAAGGGTTTACCCTAAAAATCACAAGAAAATGCCAGCATGGTTACATTTATTTGTGAAAGAGTCAAGCGTCCTTCATTTCTGCAGCATACAGTGTAACCCACTCTTAACCATTTCAATGCCACTAAAGCATTTCTCCTGATGGATCACCTTCTTTATTTTATACACTCACTTTTAAGTTCCTTTTTGTCTCTAGATTTTTTTTTTTTCTTGCCCTTTTCTTGTGTTTTCCACTATTCTCTCCTCTTTCTGCCACACCTGCTCTTTCGATTCCCTCTCATCATCCATCCCCCTTTCCTCTCCCCCCTCTTCATCTTTTCCGCTGGCTGGGTATTTCCTCTCTGTCTCTGGGTTTGATGTGGAGGAAAATTGATGCTAAAAATAGTTTGTTGTGATGTATTTGATTGGGGAATGAGAAATCAGACCTTCCAGGGATCCCAGACTGAGAAGTACATTACTTCCAAGGAGAGGGAGCAGCAAAACACGAGAACACATTTAAATAACATTTATTGCAAAGTCAGATTAAAAATATATAAATGCAATCTGTCTGCAGAAAGATAGATGGTAGATTTTATATTATTGTTATTATTATTATTATTATTATTATTATTATTATTATTATTATTATATTAAGTTGGTGAAATCATGAAAAGAGGAAAACAGATAAAAGATCAAGAGCAGTTAGACTAGACTAAGATTGGAACAAAGATTAGTTTGGGCAGGCCAGAGTGGCTTTTTAGTTTTTTAGTGCCCTATATGATATACCCCCAGCCCTATAGCTAATCCCCTGGGAGAGAAAATACGTAACTTAAATTTGTATCTCAATACGCTGACAAGACATGCGTATTTGTCTTCCTTTTGACTTACCTTTTCCTTGCAGAATTCAGTTCTTTGAATACGAACTCCAGCATTCTGATCAGTTAAACAAGTGAGCTATTGTTGTTAGAGCCCCTCCCCTTGTTCTTCCATTTTGCTCTCAGTTTATGTGGTGCCAACAGCTGCATTTATGGATGAAATATGTACAATATAAATTGTATATGATTTATTCTAGGCTACAACTTCTTTGTTTTCTTAGAGCCCATGGACCAGTTGCAGCAACCTTCTGGCTTCATTTTGACTTGCTTTTATAAGCTCCTGGCAAGCCTTTCCTCTGACTGTTGGTTTCAGAAGCTTTCAGTTTTGTACGCTCACAGTAACCCACCATGATGAACATATGGCAGAACCAAACTGTTTCTTCACATGTGTTTTCTTAGAACACATGATACATAGATGTGCTGAAAGAGGTAGTCTTTATGGCTGAGAAACCCTGGTCCTCATAAGGCCAGAGTGTGCTTGCTGCTTGGCACACAGAATTATACTTACCACCATTCTGCAGTATACTCTAATGCAATATGAATTTAAGTCCTGGAGCAATAGGACGGAAGCATAGAATACTTTCACAAATGACCTGGATGTCTCAATGATACTTGTTGTCCAACTATGTGATGTGAAACTGAGATAATCAGTTCCCTGTCACATGACCAGAATAACATAATGCTCCATCAGGCATTCTGCACTGGCAGGTTGGCATGGAAACCTATTATGTCATTGTGATGTTACAAAATTCCCTGAGTCACTGTGGCTGCAGAGGAGACCCAGTCCGTGTCTTCCCTGTGTTCTCATGTGTAAACATTATCGTATCCTCCCTGATACCATTTCTTCAAGTTTTAATAAAAGGTTTAGAATTCTGTGTGAATACTCAGGAGAGCATTTAGTTTTTTCCCATGTTTTCTGTGTATAGATCACTGATATTATAAATCTATCAATTCAGTATTTTGCACCACAATATTTTTTCTACCACAAACCTAGGAAAGACAAAGACACCTAAGGACAAGAAAACAATGAACAGAAAAGAAAGGAACAGAACAAAGGATATACAGTATTGGAAGGATGAGGGATGGGAATCGTGTCAAGCTATTCTAATTATTGGGAATGATCTGGATTGTAGGGACATCTTAAATTAGTAGCTGATGTAGCTGCGGAGCATCCTGAAAGCAAACCAGGAGGCAATAGATGAGTAGAGTTTCTAATGTTTATAATGAACTCTTCCATGTAAATCAGATCTGCATGAGCTCTTCAATTTCTATAACCATTCTATAATGGGAGGAGATTAAGCATCTCTCCAATCATCGTGTGATCTACAGTAAGAAATTGTCCACAAATATGTTTTTTTCTTTAATAGAAGAAAGCATACCTATGCGTGCTAAGAACAAAGGTGAGTGCTGGCCATTTTGTGGTCCCTCACTAAGTATTAAGTTTCCCAAAAGCAGAGGGCAAACCCACAAGACATGGGACATTATACCATGATGACTTCCAAATTGTCAACACAATTGTCAATATGCATGAGGTACAATATGTATGTTGAAGCTTTGTTCCCAATGGAACTCAAAATAGGGGTTATATGGCTTGTTTTGTTTTAATAGTCACTAACCTCTTTCCTACATACTGTATATCATATACCTTTAATAGTCTGCAGCTACTTTTAAGTGATTCCAGAGGCACCCTCAGTGGCCAGAAGGCTGTGATTAATTTCATATATTGATGTAGGCTAGTGGATATATTATGTTTTTAATCTTCATATTCATTATAGGTTTTACTTAGGGGCCAATAAAAGCTATATTTTATGTCTGGGGGTAAATTTGGGGTACGCGTTTGGCTTTTGGCCCTATTGTGTTGGTGGTACTCAGGAACCCTATTTTTCTGATTGGACCCCTAAAAACCATTTATCATCTATGCACTGCGTACAGTATGTAAATGGTAATTGTGGGATAATGCCGTGGCTGGGGGGTGCTGGATACAGGTATTGCACCAGCCGGTGGGCTCTGGAGTTTTGGCAAGATTTGTCAAAGTGGCCAAGAGTGGTATTACCCACCCCCGGACACAAAGGCACCAGACCCCGGACACAAAGGCAGACTTAACCAGATGTTAACTTTACTTGAATCAACTTCAATGCAATACAGAAAAATATAAGGACAATACTGCTCACATGTGTCAGTGTAAAAAATATATAACCCAATACTTTGGTTTCTATCTCCTGCAGACTTTGGTTGCAGGCGATAGAAGAAGAAGGTTGTTTGTCAGGGGCTAGATAGGAGCCCTTGCCTAAATAGTACAGTACTCTGACGGGATGTGGGTGAAGTATAACTTCTGACCACCTTCTGCTTACACAGTCTTGGAGCCCACCCTGTGAGGTAGTATGAGTCCGAGGCCTCTGTCTCTTGGTGAGGCTAACTAGTTAGAGTTTTCCCACATAGTCGAGCATTGACATCAGAGAGTGGCTAATTTGCATCTGTGCTTTACTGCAGATCAGTCACTCTTCCTTTCTTTCTTAGGGGATGACTGTCCTGAAATGAAAATCCTTAATGTCGGCAAGGGTGTTTCCTATTTCTTCGGCTACCCTGGGTTTAATTTCAGCAGTGCATAGCTGCTGTAGTGTCTCTCACTGGAACTGGAAGTAGACTATCTGACTCGTAACTGGTCTAGAGCCAGACTACAACTGACTACTCCCCAGGAAGTGTGTGAGCAAAGAGTATAAAGGCAGCTAAACCTTCCTACCTAAACTGCAGCTGTGCACAGGGGGAGTGAGACATCTAGTGGCTGGAGTAGGGGACAGCAACTAACTGCCCTAGGTGTGGCACCTGAGTGAACTAGTTTTACCTGGGTGTACAAGAACAAAAGAATCACCCATAGTGGGACACTACAATAGCCATATAAAAGGGGGGAAAAACCTGTGGGATACATGTGACTTTTTAATCAGATCATCAAACATTTTTTTGGGTAGTGAAATGAAAAAAAAACTAACTCATTTTTTATTTTACGCGCTGCTTTCTGCACTAGCACTGTAACAAGCGACCTAGCTATGCATATATGAATATGCATAGTGGGATGGGCCGCGAGGCAGCAGGCTAGGCGGCCCGAGCAGGTGCTCTGGGAGCATGGGGAACGCCCCAAATGCTCCGGGACCGCTGATTAGCATACCAGGAATTAGCCGAAAATGCCGGTATACCACACCGCACCAGTATACGGAGGACGGCCAGGGGATCCGGAGGTAAAAAGCGTCTGGCTCCTATCAGCAGGTTGACTGGCCCGAACCTGCTAATAGTGTGGCTTTAAAAATTACCAATATGAAATTCATAGTCATTTTACTTAGTTTTACATAAAAAAAAAAATATGGAAAGCTCAGAAATTCTGTTCCAGTGCACTAAAATTCACAGCTTTATTGTGAATCCCTAATGCATTGCTGATCTGTAAGTCCTGTAAGAAAGTCTGTAAGTAAGTATAGTGTAACAATAATCTTATACATTGCCCCTGTAGCTATTAAAGAGATATTCCAATTTTATAAATTAATACATTTTTAATATGTTGCTGCCCAGGCACAGAACATAACAAACAGCCTATTCTTACCTTTTCGTGCTCCCCTGGTGTCCTCCTACATCATCTACATTCCCAAGCTGAAGACAGACTCATCTGGCAGTGACTGTCTGTTCAACCAATTATTGAATAAGACAGGTCAGCGCTGCAGTCAGTAATTGGCTGAGCGGGCTGTCACTGCTAGTTGAGTCTGTCTCGAAAGTAAAAGTGGGATTGCTCAGCCAGGGATGATACAGGAGGTCACCAGGGGAGCAGGAACAGGTAAGGATAGCATGTAAGTTATGTTCTGGGATTGGGCAACACATATTAAAAGTTCATTCTGATTGGCTACTCCTTTATTAATGCCCCTTCCCCAACAATAATGCCCCCTTTACCTAGTAAATATGCCTCCTGCAACCATTAACCCTTTGATGACCAGGCCAATTTTCATTTTTGAACTTTCGTTTTTCCTCCTCGTGTTTAAAAGGCCATAGTACTGTGGCCTGGGGCGCTGGATGCTGGTGTTGCACTAGCTGTACACCAGCTGGTGGGCGCTGGTGTTTTGGGGCAACTTGTCATGATGGCACACCCCACTCCATATCCCTATCCATATCACAATTCTCTTTAGACAGACTCCTGTAATAGAAATTAGTAGTAGAAAGAACTTGTTTGCAAGGTTAGTGTGGGGGCTGGATAGGAGCTCTTGTCTAAGTAGTAACAGTTCTCTACCGGGATGTGTATTGGAGATAGTGTACTTGGTAAACAATCTTTGTACTCATGTTGAGATATATCTTGAGTATCTGACCGCCTTCTGCCTACACAGTATTAGTGACCGCCCTGTGAGGTTGTACAAGTCCTAGGCCTTTTTCTCTAGGTGGAGCTTACTAGTGAATGTTTCCCCATGTAGTCGAGTGTAGGGTAAGTAAAGTACTTCAGCTTAGTGCACTCTTGCTTTACTGAGAATCAGTTTCGTTTCTCTGGGGGTGACTGTCCTGACTGAGGAGATCCACATCGTAGACAAGGGTTTTCCTGTTTCCTGGTTGCCCCACTGCTAAGGTCTAGCAGCGCATAAATGCTGTAGTCTCTCACTGGAACTGCAACTCTCCTGACTGCTGACTGGAACTAGGACCAAACTGGACTCCTCTGAACCCTGACAGGAATTAACCTGCACAGGAATCCCCCTATCCTATATAGGGTCATGTGACAGGAAGTGTAGGTGAGAGAGAGAGTGTGTGTGTACAGAAATTAGACAGTTTGACAGAGTTTGACAGCTTTATTTAAATTATATAGTGAAAAGTCCAACAGCACCTGAATTGGTAGAAGATGCCTCTCAACGCTGTAGAGGATGGACGCACGCCAGAGGGTCTCCAATCCCAGTTAGAGACCATATACTGTCCTAGAAGAATTGTTCCGACAGCATCCAATAGTGAAGAATTGGTGGAAGTTTATTCAAGCAACATACACCATGGCAACGTTTCGACCCAGCAGGCTTGAAAAAGACCCTGCTGGGTCGAAACGTTGCCATGGTGTATGTTGCTTGAATAAACTTCCACCAATTCTTCACTATTGGATGCTGTCGGAACAATTCTTCTAGCTTCATTTAAATGTCCTAATTAGCGTGTGTGGCGATCGGCCAGCACCCTCTAATAGCCATGGTTCCGGGCTGCAGGAAGCAGTCAGGATCACAAAGCAGGGTTGCTGCACAGCCCCTCTCTGAACTCCCTGACATACAAGGTACATCATGGGTCCTTAACCCCTTCGGGACTAGGCTAATTTTCGTTTTTTCCTCCTTGGGCTTAAAAGGCCATAGCACTTGCATTTTTACACCTACAGACCCACATGAGCCCTTATTTTTTGCGTCACTAATTGTACTTTGCAATGACAGGCTGAACTTTTGCATAATTTATGCTGCGAAACCAGAAAAAAATTATATGCGCAGTGAAATTGAAAAAAAAACACAATTCTTTGGGGGGACTGTGTTTTTACGCCATGTGTCCTATGGAAAAACTGACATGTTTTATATGTTCCTCAAGTCGCTACGATAAAAACGATATATAACATGTATAATTTTTCTTTTATCTGATGGCCTGTAAAAAATTCAAACCATTGTTAACAAATATATGTCCCTTAAAATCGCTCCCTTCCCAGGCTTATAACGCTTTTATCCTTTGGTCTATGGGGCTGTGTGAGGTGTCATTTTTTGCGCCATGATGTGTTCTTTCTATCGGTACCTTGTTGCGCATATGCGACTTTTTGATCACTTTTTATTACAATTTTTCTGAATTTGATGCGACCAAAAATGCGCAGTTTTGCACTTTGCGATATTTTTGCGCTTACGCCGTTTACCCTGCGAGATCAGGAATGTGATTAATTAATAGTTTGGAGCGATTACACACGCGGCGATACCAAACATGTTTGTTTGTTTATTTATTTATTTACTTTTATTTATAACCTGGTAAAAGGGGGGTGATTCAGACTTTTATTAGGGGAGGGGGCTATTTATTGATAACAACACTTTATTTATTTTTTTTACACATATACTAGAAGCCCCCTGGGGGACTTCTAGTATATACACTTTGATCTATCATTGTGATCTTTGCTGTGTAAGTATACAGCAAAGATCAATGAGATCGGCACTTGTTTGCTTTCGGCTGCTGCAGCCGAAAACAAACGAGTGCCGAGTCGGGGATGGCGCAATCTTGGAGACGTCCCCGGCCGGCTTCAGTAATGGAGATCGCTCCTCCGAGACAACGTCCCGGAGGAGCGATCTCCCCCGGCTGAATCCGGTAATCAGGGCAGCTGTCATCTTTGACAGCTGCCTCCGATTATCTAATTAGCGGGCACGGCGATCGGACCGTGCCCGCTAATAGCCGCGATCCCGGGCTACATGAGGCACCTGGGATCGCGGTGGTTCAGAACGGGGTTACCGCGCGGCCCCGCTCTGAACTCCCGCACCCGCACGAGGACGTACAGTTACGTCCTCGTGCGGGAAAGGGTTAAGGGGCTAAAATATCCATCCTTTTAACGCTTTTATTTTTGGTCTATGGGGCTATTTGAGGCATACTTTCTATGGGTACCTTGCTTGCATATATGCAATATTTCCATCACTTTTTATTACAATTGTTATGGAAAAATAAGCAATTTTGTATTCTGGTATTTTTTTGCGCTTACACTATTTACCGTACAAGATCAGGAATACGATAATTTAAAGTGTCACTGTCGTTATAAGTTTCAAAATCTAAATCAACAGTAAATCTGATATAAAGCAATTTTGCAATATGCATTCCTTAATTTTTTTTGTTGTTATCATGCTGTAAAACAAAGCTGAACTTACCAGAAATTCAGGTACAGTCTCCTGATGGGGGGTGGTATCAGGTGAGGCTTTTTCAAGCCGTTTAAATGCTGCTGTGAATTTTGACAGCGGAATTCAAATGGTTAGTTAGTTGGGTGCGGCATCGGCCAGCGACAGGTAATAGCCACAGTCCCCAGCTGCTGATAACAGCCAAGAGCGGCCTGATTGTGATCCCTCTCTGAACCCCTCTAGCGGCAACATGACATAAGGTTACAGCATGGGTCGTCGAGGGGTTAATAATGCCCCTTTTAGCCACATACCACCTTTAGTCAGATATGCTTTATGTAGAAATGTATGCCCTCTGTAGTCAGATATGCTCTATGTGGCCAGTAACAACGGCACAGTAAAGAAGTATTTACCCTAAAGTCAGGTATGCCCCCTGTAGTAAGATATTCACCCTGTAGTCGTGTATAACGAATGTAGCCTAATAGCTCATCAGAACTGCTTTCGTCTCTTTCAAGGTCATCAATATTTGCAGAGGCTGGAAAACATGATCTGCTTCAGCTCCCCACTAGAGATGAGCGAATAGTTTTTGATAGAATAGCTATTTGATCGAATACTGCACTATTCGAAAGATTCGAGTTTGATAGAATATGTGATCGACTATTCGAATCTAAATTAACTTTACTAAAACAGCTAAACAATTTTTTAGCTGTTTTAATAAAGTTTATGCTCCCTGGGGAAGCAGGTAGGCAGTATTACAGGGCACGGTAGTACCGGCAATTAGCAATTGCCGACAATAATACCGCACCCTGTAATAGTTAATATTTAATTAATAAATAAAGTTTTGTTCTAAAAAAGTTATTTTCATTGTTCAATAGCTTAAGTAAAACGAATCCATGCTTTTGCAATTTATTATTTGTTAATAAAAAAATAAATATATAAATAAATATGTATATTTATTTATTTATTTACATTATGTTTAATTGCAAAAGTATGTATTCGTTTCAATTAAGCTATTGAACAACGAAAATAACTTTATTAGAATGAAAATTTGTTTTATTAATTAAATATTAACTACTACAGGAAGCTGTATTATTGCCGGCAATACCTATTGCTGGTAATACAGCTCAATGTACTAATTAATACTTTAATTAAAACAGCAAATGTTGCTATTTTTTTATCACAATAGCAACATTAGAAACATTTTGATTTATATGTCCGCTCAGCTGATTGGCTGAGCAGATATATAAAGAGCCGGTCCCGTCACACTAAGCTCAGCGTGCCGGGGACCCGCGAAGAGAGAAGATAGAAGACATCGGAGGGTTAGTAGAAAGCTATCCCCCCTGCACTACACCCATCCCAGCAAGGAAAGGGGGTCACTTAACCCGATCCTTGCTGGTATGGATGCAGTCTGACATCAGTCTGGCCCCCAAGGGGTTTAGTGGGGACCCTTACTTAACCCCCTGGGAGCCATATTGTCCAGTATAGATACAAATGTGAACAGCGCTCCATAGTGTGATTCCCACAAGATCAATTGGTAAGAGAGAAGAAAAAGGAGACTCTCACCTGTATAGGTTGTGCAAATGCAAGGCACAACACTCAGCATTAGCATGTAGATAGATGGACCGCAGCCACTCCCAAGAACCAAACTGGTTACTATAGCATAAAATACCTCCACTCCAAACCTTGGGTAACTTTGGGCGCAGGTCCAAGATGAGCATAGATTATATTAAAAAGGTTAGATTTATTAAAACACAATGCGTTTCAAAGTCGTACTGACTTCTTTCTCCACCACTTCTTTCTCCACCATTTGTATATGCATTAGGCTGGCACCACCTCTCCGTCCTTCCTCCCCACCCTCCTCATCATTAGGAATGATCCAGGAACATTTACTGCTGTTTGAGCTTTGCACAGGTGTATTAACGATCCAGCCCATGTTCATTATGCACACAGGTAGGGAATAGGAAGCAATCTGCCTGGAGCATTCCTAATGATGAGGAGGGTTGGGAGGAAGGGCAGAGAGGGTGTGCCAGCCTAATGCATATACAAATGTAAGCCCCGGCCATTAGACACAGCGCTGCAGGATTAAAAGTTGTTTTTATGACAATAACTGCATCCCCTGCCGAACGGACCCTAGCAATAATACAGCTTCCTGTAGTAGTTAATATTTAATTAAAAAAACACATTTTCGTTCTAATAAAGTTATTTTCGTTGTTCAATAGCTTAATTAAAATGAATACATACTTTTGCAATTAAATATACTATAAATAAATAAATTATACATATTTATTTAAATATTTATTTTTTATTAACAGTATATTTGATTGCAAAAGCATGGATTCGTTTTAATTAGGCTATTGAACAACGAAAATAACTTTTTTAGAACAAAACTTTGGGGGACATTTATTAAGTATGACGTTTTTTACGTCCCCGCTAGGGATGGTACGAAACTGCCGAACGCTCAGCATCAGATTCCCGCTGTCTGCACGCTCCAGGGAGCCGGTGGATACAGCGGGAGGACCGCCTGGAAAACTGGGATACAGAACTCTGTTCGGACCATCCCTAGTCCCCGCATCTCCGGCGCTACAGAGATTTATGTAGAGGCGGACTGCCTCTACATAAGTCCTGTGCGTGCCGGTGTGCACGGCAGGAAACCTCTGCTATATGAGAGCTGGAGTAGGTTTTCTGTGTATCTTTAACACAAAGCAATGATAGATCGCGCAAACTCTGAGTCCACGCCCCCCGTCCCGCCCCCTCCACAGCTCCTCCCCGCCCCCCTGGCGTACGAGGCAGAAAGTAACGATTTGCGAATATTTGATTCGCAAAACGGCCATTTTGCAAATCGCCACTTTCCGCCGAAAAACAAAGATACGCCACTTGATACATGTCCCCCTTTGTTTTATTATATTTTAACTATTATAGGAATCGGCATTATTGCCAGCAATTGCTAATTGCCGGTGATACTGTGCCCTGTAATACTGCTTCCCTGCTTTCCCAGATGCATTCCAGAGGTGTTTGCATCACTTTCTAAAGATATGTTGGACTTGGTGACCTCTGATTGGTCAAATCTTGATTTCCAGGTCCCAAGGATTTTTCTCCCATAGACTATAATGGCATGCGATATTCTTTCTAATAGTCGAATATCGGGAGCTATTCGAATCGAATCCAATCGAATCAAATATTTCACTATTCGCTCATCTCTACTCCCAACACAATACATTTTCTTTTTATTTCTCCAGGAATGGCCCCATGTAGGAGGTATGAGGGAATACAGGAATGAGTTTACCATGGCAAAATCTTATATGAACCACCAATTTTAACCACTCACATGCAAACTGGCCAACATCTCAATCACATTGTTGGTCAGGAGCCATTGCTGCACCACTTCCTACAACTGATCGCTGCACCTATAGGTTTAGCTGCTGAGATCTGCACTGCTGGGTGTAGGCAGTTGTGGGTCTAGTCTTGTGCTATTTTCTTATGAAATCCAAACGCATTTTCCTTTATTTGTACAGACTTTGATTTATTAGATATATAAAAAATTTGTTATCTCCAAATAATATATGCCTGATTGTCTTGGTAGCATGGGATGTCATTTCAGAGTTTGCTCTTTTTTTTGTTGAGGGGTTACTTTTACCAGCAGAAAAGATTTGGGGTCTGATACATTTTTCTTAACGTTAAGCGTAGAGATAGATACAGTTGCCATGGGGTTTACGTTGCCATGACAAGCTGTCAGTATTAGTTGGATTAACTAAAGGTTTATGAGCATTACAACATGTTATTTTAAAATATATAGTTTTTGGTTTCAGAATCTTTGCAAAATCAGTACAAGGACTAGAGTGAGTAATAATGTTTGTACAATGGAATATGATGGGGCTATATAGGAAACAAGAAGTTGTATCAGTGTGGTTTATCAAATATTACATTTACTGATTCATTTTCAGATGTTATTTCACATATATTCTATCAGTTAAAGCTGATGCCATGGCCTATATGTACAATTAAAACAAAATGATTTACAGTGAAAACAAACTTGCATCCAAAGTACACATATTAACACCATTTAGTTTTTTACTTTTTAGTTTCAATATTATAGCATGTTGTCAAAGGTGTTGGCCACTTTATAATTAAATTGTTCAGTGTATAATATTAGTAACTGTACTCACAGCCCTTACTGTACCCCTTAGAGCTAAAATCTGACTCCCCTCCTCCAGGCTGAGCTGCCCTGCTCTGTGGTGAATCTGTCCATAAGATGGCCGACATGGAGGAGCATGTGAACATGCGCCACTCCCCAGTGTCCACCTCTGAGCCTGTATGTGCCTATGGAGGACACAGGGAGCAGGGCATGGTCACATGCTCCTCCATGTCAGACATCTTATGAACAGACTCACCACAGAAAAGGGCAGTACAGCCTGGAGAAGAGGAGTCTGATTTTAGCACTATGAGGTACACAGGAAGCTGCTGTCAGTAAAGGCAGTGAATACACTTACTAATACTGTACACTGTAATATTTTACTATAAAGTGGCCAACCCTCTTAACTGCTGTTTTTTTTTGTTATTCAAATCATTTTATTGAATGCAAATAGAAGTACAGAAAATAAATAAAAACAGCATAAAATCAGTCAGAACCATGACAAAAAAAAAAACATGAGTACAAGTAATTAGCCAAAAAATGGATATGCAGTGTCAGTGTAAGTATACAAATGACTGGACTGTATCCGGTCATTTGACCGCTTAAGTGATACAATCAAAGGTGTCGTCTATAAGAGCTCTAGTGATACAGTCAATAGAACCTATCTCACTGAATTAACGTGTACGTGCACGAAAAAACGTGTACATTAGGAAAACAAACTGGCACTTGTCTACCTAACTATAGATTACCATAGAGTGCATCACTAAAGAACCTTTTTTTTTTTTTTTACAAAAATTAAGAATAAAAGAAAGAAGGGAAATAGAAAAACGAGAAAAAAGAACAAGAGTCTAAGCGGGAAGATAATAACGGACCGCCAGTGTGGTCTATTGGGGGGAGGGGGGACAGAAGAGGAGAGCTTAAGCGGTAGAAAGAGTAGGAAGAGTCAGAGGTATTCCAAATGAGTTAGAAGCTGGTGAACAAGCAAAATCATCCCATTGGAGCCACAAACGAGCGTTGGCTACCTGAGTGGAGTGCCTTAAGTTCTTCCATCCTAGAAATTCGGATCACTTCCTGTAACCACTCAGAGATTGTTCCTAGGAACGACCGAATGGGCCGCAACCAGGGGGAATCAGATGATTTTCTTTTTTTGCTGGTGCATCTCTCCTGGTAATACCAAGAGAAGGAAGATCATCGGATCATCCAGTAGCTCACTGCCGGTAATAGTATGGATGAGTTCCCTCACCTTTGTCCAAAAATCTCTTGAGTAGCACACAGTCCCACCATATGTGCAGCATAGAACCAGAAGCTGCTCTGCACCTCCAACATATGTCGGGGACCTTTGGATATAACTTATGGAATAATGTCGGGACCCTATACCACCTAAAAATAATTTTGTAGTTTGTTTCTTGGGCCTTACAGGAAATAGAGGCTTTATGACAAAAATGGAAAGATTTGCCCCAGTCATCATTACAAAGTTCTCTGTGTCTGGTCAGGTCTGATCAGGTACCAATGATGCAAGGGGGAGTAACGTAGCAGAAGACACAACATGATAGAATCTGATAGGCTTGTGCAGAATACTCGTTAGGAATACATTGGGAAGGCGACCAGGTTCAAAGGCAGGGTGTGCATGTATAGCAGTTAAAGGGCCATCGCGTGTGAATAATTTAAGTCTAGCAAAATGGTAGGAACATACAGCAAAGATGATCTGCGAGACAATGGCGAGATTGCATTATCAAGGCGGGGTAATTGGGTGGGAGTGATCCAAAAGGCGGTAGCCAGTGGGACGGAAGCGAGAGTAGACTCCAATCTGACCCATAGTTTTGAGTCAGCATGATGTGCCAGTCCAAGATTCTGGTGGAAACCGCCACTAGATAATAGTAAAAAGGATCCGGAAGCGATAAGCCTCCTCGGTGCTTAGGGCGGATCAGAGTTCTCCTCGCTATTCGCTATCCCCTGTTGGGGATAAAGCCAACTTGATCAGGGTGGACCAGATCCTCAAGGAGGGGAGAAAGTCTGAGAGCAATAAGCTTGGCTTATATCTTGGCGTCAACTTTAATGGGGGAAATGGGCCTATAACTGGCACATTGGTTAGGGTCTTTGCCCTCCTTCGGGGTCACAGTTATGTGAGCATGTAGAAAAGAAGAGGGAAAGTGCGTGGAAGTGGATATAGAGTTGAAAGAGGAAAGTAGGAAGGTAGACAATTCGGTCTGAAGAAGCTTGTAAAAATTTGCTGTATAGCCCTTGGGGCCTGGACTTTTCCCCGAGGGCATTAAGGTCACAGCTTGGGTAGCTCCTCAGGAGTAAAGGGGTCGTCTAGCTTCTCTAGAGTTTGGGCTGGTAATCTTGGAAGGGCTGTGGACTCTAGATATTGCTTGAGTGACTGGGTTGGGGCTGTAGTGGTACCTGATAAACTGCCAATATTTTGTTAGTCAGATGTTAGTCACATACAAAGGTGCTCGCTTGTCTCGAAGTGCATGTGCCAAGAGCCTACCTGATTTATTTCCCCATTTATACATGGTGCTAGAGCATAACTGCTGAAAATGGGAGTACAGTGGTGCCTTGGATTACGAGCATAATCCTTTCCGGGACTGTGCTTGTAATCCAAATCACTCTTAAACCAAAGCAAATTTTCCCATAAGGAATCATTGAAATGCAGACAAATGGTTCCACACCGCAAAAATAATGATTGTTTATTCTGAATAACAGGTAAAACAAACATTTAGAAAGCTAGATGTGTCATATTATAAGTTACTGTAGAGCAGTGTTTCTCAACCTTTTCAAGCCAAGTACCCCCATGCGACGAGATGCTCCAACCGAGTACCCCCAAGGATGTGATCAATTATAAACATTGCCTTAGGGTCGATTCACACGTACATTTCGCAGCAAAATCCATTGCAATACTCTGTGCTGTTATGGCCTATGGCTCTGCATTCTCACAGAGGATTTTCATTCCACTGCAAGAATGTGGCCACTGCCTATTAAACTTGTTAGCTGCTGGGCCTTAGGGTTCATTTACACAGAAAGAATATCTGACAGATTATCTGACAAAGATTTGAAGCCAAAGCCAGAAGCAGACTATAACAGAGATCAGGTCATAAAGGAAAGCCTGAGATTTCTCCTCTATTCAAATCCATTCCTGGCTTTGGCTACAAATCTTTGGCACATAATCTGTCAGATAATCTTTCTGTGTAAATGGACCCTTAAACAGATCATGCTTACCTGCCTGCACTTTCACCTGCTTCCCTGGCTCGTGACTCACTGACAGCCTGCTCATCCAATCAGTGGCTGCAGTGGGATAGTGCACTGATTGGCTGAGCAGGTCGTCAGTGAGTCACAAGCCAGGGAAGAAGGTGAAAGTGCAGGCAGGTAAGCATGATATGTCCCTTTCAGATAGGTATGCCCCTGAAGCCAGATATGTCCCCTGCATCCAAATACATCCTTTGCAGCCACACATACTCCTTTCAGCTAGGTATCTCTCATGGAGCCAGATTTGCCACTTTGCAGCCAGATATGTCCCCTTTAGCCCGTTATGCCTCCTGCAGTCAGCTATGTTTCTTAATGACAGGTATGTCCCCTGTAACCGGATATGTCTCTTCCAGCCGGATTTGTCCCCTGAAGTTGGATATGCCTCTTACTGCCAGATATGTCCCATGGAGCTGGATATGTCCCTCTGCAGCCAGAAACCTCCCCCCATGTAGTCAGATACCAACTCTCCCATGCAGTCAGATACCTCCCCATTGTAGCCAGATACCTCCCCCATGCAGCCAGATACCTCCACCATGTAGCCAGATACCTCCCCCCCATGTAGTCAAGGTACCTCCTTATATATAGCAAGATACCCCCTGCCATGTAGCCAGATACTTTCCCCATGTAGTCAGCAGGGTGGTCCTTCTGGCCCAGACCACCATGATAATTTCCTGCAGCTACAATTCATCTCTTGCCAGATAACATCTCTTGCCAGGCAAACATCTCAGGCTCCTGACTTTTCCTTTAACTTCCTTCCCTTTTTCCTACCTATAGGCTCCCATACAATAGTAAGTCTGCTGTTTGGTGTCATGCGCAGAAAAGTGAATAGGTATTGGGTTGCCCCTGTATGTAGGATTCCCCATATAGTAATAATGTCCCCTGTGCTCCCCATATAGAAATAATGCTCCCTGCTGTACCCCCATAGTAATACCATAGTAGTGATGCCCCCTTCCCTGCTCCCATAGTAAATGAACCCCTTATCTGCTGTGCCCCCATATTACTGCCCCCTACCCTGCTGTGTCCCATAGTTATGCCACATCCCCCGCCAAACACCAAAAAAATTCTTACTCACCTAACCCGGGCATGGAGCAGGTCTTCCTCTCTTCTCCAGCCTTTGAGGCAGGGGGAAATCCCATCCAGGCCCAGCACTGCAGATTGAGGTCCAAGGGGGACAAAGTGGGGAGAGGAGGAATGAGGGGGTGATGGGGGGAGAGGAAGTGAGGGGGTAGAGAGGAAGTAAAGGGGGTGAGGGGGAAAAAGGAAGTGAGGAGGGAGAGAGGAGGTAAAGGGGGTGAGGGAGAAAAAGGAAGTGAGGAGGGAGAGAGGAGGTAAAGGGGGTGAGGGGGAGAGAGGAGGTGATGGGGGAGAGCAGGGGAGAGGAAAAGAGAGAAGGTGAGTTGGGAGAGAGGAGGTAAAAGGGGGAGAGAGGAGGTAAACGGGGTGATGGAGAGAGAAGGTGATGGGGAGAGGAGAGAGGGAAAGAGAAGGTGATGGGGGGAGAGGAAGAGAGAGAAGGTGAGGGGGGAAAGAGGAGATAAAAGGGGAAGAGAGGAGCTAAAGGGGGTGAGGGGGAGAGAGGAGGTTATGGAGGGAGAGAAAGTAAAGGGGGTGAGGAGAGAGGGAAAGGGGAGATGATGGGGGGAGAGGAAGGGAGAGGAAGAGAGAGAAGGTGACGAGAGAGAGGAGGTAAAGGGGAAGAGAGGAGCTGGAGGGGAGAGAGGAGGTAAAGGGGGAGAGAGGAGGTGATGGGGGAGAGCAAGGGAGAGGAAGAGAGAGAAGGTGAGGGAGGAGAGAGGAGGTGATGGGTGAGAGGAGGAGAGAGGGAAAGGGGAGGTGATGGGGAGAGCAGGGGAGAGGGAAAGGGGAGGTGATGGGGGAGAGCAGGGGAGAGGGAAAGGGGAGGTGATGGGGGAGAGGAGGAGAGAGGGAAAGGGGAGCTGATGGGGGAGAGGAGGAGAGAGGGAAAGGGGAGGTGATGGGGGGAGAGCAGGGGAGAGGAAGAGAGAGAAGGTGAGGGAGAGAGGAGGGAAAGGGGGTGAGGGGGAAAAGGAAGTGAGGGGGAGAGAGGAGGTAAAGGGGGTGAGGGGGAGAGAGGAGGTGATGGGGAGAGGAAGTAAAGGGGGTGAGGAGAGAGGGAAAGGGGAGGTGATGGGGAGAGCAAGGGAGAGGAAGAGAGAGAAGGTGAGGGAGAGAGGAGGTAAAGGGGGTGGGGGGGAGAGGAGGTAAAGGGGGTGAGGGGGAGAGAGGAGGTGATGGGGGAGAGCAGGGGAGAGGAAAAGAGAGAAGGTTAGGTGGGGGAGGAGGTAAAAGGGGGAGAGAGAAGGTGATGGGGAGAGGAGGTGAGAGGGAAAGAGGAGGTAATGGGGGAGAGCAAGGGAGAGGAAGAGAGAGGAGGTAAGAGGGGTAAGAGAGAGAGAGAGGAGGTGATGGGGGGAGAGGAAGTAAAGGGTGTAAGGAGAGAGGGAAAGGGGAGGTGAAGGGGGAGAGCAAGGGAGAGGAAGAGAGAGAAGGTGAGGGAGAGAGGAGGTAAAGGGGTGAGGGGGAAAAGGAAGTGAGGGGGAGAGAGGAGGTAAAGGGGGTGAGGGGGAGAGAAAGTAAAGGGGGTGAGGAGAGAGGGAAAGGGGAGGTGATGGGGGAGAGGAAGAGAGAAGGTGAGGGAGGAGAGAGGAGGTGATGGGGGAGAGGAGGAGAGAGGGAAAGGGGAGGTGATGGGGAGAGGAGGAGAGAAGGAAAGGGGAGGTGATGGGAAGGAGAGCAGGGGAGAGGAAGAGAAAGAAGGTGAGGGAGAGAGGAGGTAAAGGGGGTGAGGGGAAGAGAGGAGGTGATGGGGGAGAGCAGGGGAGAGGAAAAGACAGAAGGTTAGGTGGGGGAGGAAGTAAAAGGGGGAGAGAGAAGGTGATGGGGAGAGGAGGTGAGAGGGAAAGAGGAGGTGATGGGGGGGAGAGCAAGGGAGAGGAAGAGAGAGAAGGTGAGGGAGGAGAGAGGAGGTAAAAGGGGTGAGGGGGAGAGAGGAGGTGATGGGGGAGAGGAAGTAAAGGGGGTGAGGAGAGAGGGAAAGGGGAGGTGACAGGGGGAGAGCAAGGGAGAGGAAGAGAGAGAAGGTGAGGGAGGAGAGAGGAGGTGGAGGGTAGAGAGGGGGGAGAGAAAGTGATGGAAGCTGTGTTTGCGGGTTAGAGGTCAGGGGCGCGATTGGGGGGGGGGGGTCGCGGGGCTGCCCTGCAGTGGGATGTGGACCGGGAGGGGCGCCCCTGCGGACATCAGCAAGTGGCAGCCAGAGGGCGACACACACGGTACAGGCAGCGGCAGGCTGCTGATGTCCCCACGCGGTGGGTAGAGTCAGCGGCGGCGGTGGCATGCTGATGTCCCTGCTGGCCGGGGTAATGCAGGGCGGCAGGTTGATGTCCCTGCTGGCCGGGATAAAAGCAGCAGGTTGAAGGCTAATGTTCCCGGAAGGCACATCAGCCTGCCGCCCTGCATTACCCCGGCCAGCGGGACATCAGCCTGCTGCCCTGCATTACCCCGGCCAGCGGGACATCAGCCTGCCGCCCTACATTGCCCCGGCCAGCGGGACATCTGCCTGCCGCCCTGCTCCACCACGGCCAGCAGGGACATCAGCATGCCACCGCCGCTGCTGACTCTACCCGCCGCGTGGGTCGCCTCTGTTCGTCCCGGAATCGCCCCCGCCTCAAGCCCCAGCATGACGCTGCTGCAGCCGCAGGGGAAGAGCGTGCACCGGACGCTGCTGCCTCACCCCTGCGGTCACACTGTCACTCTGTCCTTCCCCTAGCAGCATCACCAAGCCCCCCCCCCCCCCACAGAAGCTGCTGATGCTGCTAGGGGAACTAAGGTGATTGATGCCGGGGCATTGCTGGGTGATAGCAGTGTCCCGGCACCAAAAACAAGCGTTTATTTTTCCCACCTCCCGGCGTACCCCCTCAACCTGCGGCGCGTACCCCCTGGGGTAAAAGAAAAAACAAAAGACGTGTACTATAATGGTAACATCGGCACACCACAATGTAGGATATATAAAAGTACTTTATTAAATCAGGTACAAAGATACAAATGAAAAATCCCCATTAAAACCATTTAAAATCCCAAAAAAAAACTCCAGGGAGAGCATAAGATCCAATGCTATCCAAGGTGGCAACCCCATATACAATACATACAGTATCCCTGCCTAATTCAAAGATACAACAATGCGTACAGTGGAGATACAGCAAAAAGATGTAGGTATATATAAAGTATAAGAAAAACCACCATAGCACAACAATACATATAAGATATACAACAAAAGTATGATAAAAATGAGAGATGCTAAAGAGTTTAAATAATGATGGCTATAAAAGAAAATGACCAAGGCTGTATATCACCATATTAGGGAGACAGGGATAAGCTGGGGTGCCGACCACAGAGCCCTGAGAGATCCCGCTTTGCAGACCATGCCCCTCCCCTACTTGCACTCCCACCCAGTACAGGGAGCTCTTAAACCAAGGCAATGCTCTTAAACCAAGTTACAATTTTGAAAAACTATGAGCTCTTCTTACAAAACGCTCTCAATCCAAGTTACTCTTAAAACAAGGTACCACTGTATTTATGCTCTAGAAGCTTAGATATATCATGCCTGGTTTTTGTAAGTTCCTTGAGCGCCCCCTCGCCCATGGTCATCTTGTTTAATTTCAAGATCCCGTAGAGTGGAGAGCAAGCGTGTCAATTTGGCCACAGCTTCCCTTTTCAGATGAGCCCTGTGCTTGATGAGTACCCCCCGCAGAACATATTTCAAAGCCTCCCAACAAATCGGAGGAGTTGTGGTGTCAGCAGCATGATCAGTCGCAAAGTCACGGGTTGCAGACTTCAGCTCTG
Source organism: Dendropsophus ebraccatus (assembly GCF_027789765.1). Taxonomy (NCBI): domain Eukaryota; kingdom Metazoa; phylum Chordata; class Amphibia; order Anura; family Hylidae; genus Dendropsophus; species Dendropsophus ebraccatus. Next base: position 97,988,821 of record NC_091456.1, read on the forward strand.
ACAGACATAAAGGATCATTCAGCAAGGATTCATTCAGTCTCCACGTGAAGGAGGGTTTGAGAGAGTCTGGGAGGGTAAGTTCACAATGCACAGGTGCGTGATCCGAGTACAAGATGTTGCCTATGGACAAAGAAGACCCCTAGGTAAAAGATAATGGTGGAGAAATATGTAATCAATCATACTGTAGGAGTTATGAGGGCTTGAGAAGAAGGTATAGTCTCGGGAGTCTAGGTGAGAGAGTCTCCAGGAATCGCAAAGTTGCATGCGGTGTAAGGCCTTACGAAGCTTGTTAAGCTTGGCATGTGAGAGGGCGGAAGAGCCTAAAGAAGTATCTATGTCAGGAAACAGGGTGACATTAAAATCCCCAGTAAGATTTAAATCACCCTGTATAAAGGGTAACAGGACTTCTAAAGTATGCGTAAGAAACTCAAGTTAACCCTGATTTGGAGCATACACTGTGGCCACCGTATACAATTGGCCAGTAATAGATAGTAGGAGAAACAAGTAGCGGCCCTCAGGGTCAATCTTGGAGTCTGTGAGCTGAGCTGGTAAGCTAGAGATTTGTGGAGAAATATAGCCACTCCCTTAGTCTTGGCCTGAAAATTACTACTATGGAGACTGGTTGGGAAACCTATTTCCCGCCTCCAGTGCTTCAGCCCCGGGCCGGTACCCGTGGATAGAACTAGAGATGAGCGAACCGGCTGAGGTTCGGGTTCGTATAAACCAAAACTTTTGGCTGCTGATTACTGCTGTCTGAGGCAGTCCTCAGGCTGTATTCACCCTCTCCACAGAGCGGGCAGACAGCGGGAATCAGAAGCCGAGAGTTCAGGTTCATACAAACCCGAACCTCAGCCGGTTCACTCATCTCTAGATAGAACGGCGCCATACACAAGAACTGGGCCGCGGTTCAAAAAATGGACCATGGCACCTGCTTCCCCGTGATGGTGCCATTCTATCCGTGGGTCATATTAAAGAGTACCTGATGGTACATCCTCTTTAACAAACCAACAACAACTAAAATAGACACCCAAGGCAACTTACAAGAGCCATCTGCTTTCATCTCACTTGACACCAACTTCCCTTTTTATTTCCAACCAAATGCTTCACCCAGTAGTTACTTTTAAAGGGGAAGTGTCAGGTTTGTGCAAATATCCCCCTGCTGCTGTGTACATGATGTTTGCATCCCTGGTCTTTTTGCTGCTGGTCCTGTTGTTTTTGAGCAATTTGATTTAGATCAAATTATGCTAATCAGTTCCATAGGAGCACAGTTCTTTCGGCCCCACAGAGCACCCCCTCGGCCCGCCAGCCGGAGTGGGGCAAACTGAGGCAGTGCAGCCATGCTGGGGGAGGTCCCGCTACAGGTAGGCGGGCTGAGGGGGCTGCTCTATGTGGCCAAGGAATGCCCCCAGTGCTCTTACGGGGCTGGTTAGCATATCTTAACCATATTGCTCAAAAAACGTGAGACCGACAGCAAAAAGAAGACTGGCACCGCAAACATCAGGTACACAGAAGCAGGGGGTTATCAGCAAGTTTGTTTGCACAAACCTGGTGATGGTTACCTGTTAAAGGAGGTGGCCTTGATAAAATTGTTCAGTGAATGGTAGAGATAAACAAGCATGCTCTATCGAGTATAGTATTCGCTTGAGCATTGGGCTACTTGAAAATCCTCAAGCAAGTAGCATGTCCAGGTTCTAGGTAATGTAATTCAAAAATTAGTCTCTTTTGACAGAGCTCCTGGCAACAAACCGAGTATTGCCATGTACTAGGTCTTTCACAAAGCCATACCCTTTACATTTGTTGAACTTCCACATGGTTGCCTTCCTTTGTTTAGGACATGCTTCATCTGGGTCTTGGTGCTCCAGATGTCTCCTGATATCCCACTACTGCTACTTCCTCCGTCTATCGTCTACAATAGGTCAAAGGCGGAGTAGAAGGCAAAAGAGAGGGTGACGGCCTCAATGGGACTGTTGCATGCATAGAGCTTGATGGTCTCTCTGGGACAGCTGAACACGCACAGCATGATGGACTCTCTGGGACTGATGCATACTCACAGCTTGAAGGCCTCTCTGGGACTGCTGCATGCAGACAGCTTGACAGCCTCTCTGGGGCTACTGAACTCACACAGCTTCACGGCCTCTCTGGGACTGCTGCATGCACACAGCTTGACGGCTTTTCTAAGAATACTGCACTTGCAAAACTTGATGGCCTCTCTTGGACTGCTGGACATGCACAGCCTGAATGATTCTCTGGGAATGCTGCACGCGCACAGCTTAAAGCGACTCTGTACCCACAATCTGACCCCCCCCCCCAAATTGCTTGTACCTTCAGATAGCTGCTTTTAATCCAAGATTTGTCCAGCGGTCCGTTCCGCAGGTGATGCAGTTATTGCCATAAAAACAACTTTTAAACTGGCAGCCCCGTGCCCAACGGCCGTGGCTTAGTTTGTGTATGCATTAGGCTGGCACAACCTCTCCGCCCCTCCTCCCCACCCTCTACCATTTTTCCTATTCCTCTGCAGTGAAAACTACACAGGTGCCTTAACGATCCAGCCCATGTGCCGTCCTCTCACAGCTGATGAATAGGAGGCAATCTGCCTGGAGCATTCCTAATGATGAGAAGGGTGGTAAGGAGGGACAGAGAGGGTGTGCCAGCCTAATGCATACACAATGTAAGCCACGGCCAAAGGGCACAGGGCTGCCAGTTTAAAAGTTGTTTTTATAACATTAACTGCATCACCTGCCGAACGGACCACAGGACAGATCTTGGAATAAAAGCAGCTATCTGAAGGTACAAGGGGTTTGGGGGGGTCAAATTGTGAGTAAAGAGTCACCTTTAACAGCCTTTCTGGGACAGCTGCACGATCAGGCAAGCTTGACTATCTGCAACTTTTAGACTCCAGTCACTTTCTTGAGCTTCAATGCCCAATAAGCCTTCCAGTAGGATGCTAGTGGACTGCATCAAAGTGTCATCTTATTCCAATCAGACACGATAGCCTCCCTGTAGCTGGGCAGTGGTGGAAAGAGACACAAGGGTCTATCCTCCTCTTTCACAGGTCACCCCATAAGGACTTAGGGTTGCCTGGGCTCCTCATCCTTGTCACACCATCCCCGAAGCACTGGTGGATGACACAGCTCCTTATCCAACTCTGGCCACCTTATAAGGATTCATAGACGATCAGACTCTGGTTAAAGTGACTGTACCACCAGGCACAGGCAGAAGCACTGGAGGCGGGCCGACCCACCCTTAGTGAGAGGAAACCCCCGCCCCTCTATGATAGGGTTCCATTGAATCTAATGGAGTGACGTCATGGAGGGGCTGGGGTGTTCTACCACTAAGGGTGGGTTGGCCCGCCTCCAGTGCTTCTGCCTGGGCCTGGTGGTACAGTCACTTTAAGAACTTTGCTCATGACCACCTGCACCACGGTGCCAATCTGTTGCCATGCTGTAGTTTCACTGTCATGCAGGACCAGAAACACGGGGCAGAGAATTGGCTCCATGGGGGCAGAAACACATGGGTGGAGGCACAGCTCTCTAATGGTTTTTCTGGCGCCAGTTTTGATATGTTTTGTGGGGGAGGAGGTTATGCCCAAAATTTCCATTTTTTGCCATGAAAGAACACACAGTTTTTGCTGCAAAAGAGCCTGCATAGTCCCACTAATATAAGTGTTTTAGTTTAGTTGTTATAGTGTGGTTGGTTATATAGGTGTCAAACTCAGGCCTTCCAGCTGTTACAAGACTACAATTCCCATCATGCCTGGACAGCCAAAGCTTAGGCTGTCCATGCATAATGGCTGTTGTAGTTTTGTAACAGCTGGAGGGTCTGAGTTTAACATTCCTGGTTTAATACAATGCAAAAATAACTCCTAAAGAATCAATCAGAAAACCAATCAGTCCATTTAAGTTGAAAGAAACCAATAAAAAGGAGGGTGTAGGTTTCTTTACCACACACACACACACACACACACAAACACAAACACACACTCAGGTCAGGGTCAGCTTTAAGGCAGATGGCGCCCTGTGGGGGATTTATTTTTGGTGTCATCAGATTCAGTGCTCCACACACAGTATAATGTCCTTCTCTTATCACCATACAGTGATTACATATTGCCTCCAAACTGCTCTAAACAAAACAGAAAGATATTACCATCGATACCATTACATAATACCTAAATAATACCACCTGACTATGATCCCTATCACTACACCTACAGACCTCTTAACAAAGTGCAGTTACATTAGGGGACTCACAGGAACCGTTTTCTCTGATCAGTCTTTCACTTTTCCTTTTTCTCCCAATCCAGCGTGGGCCACCCTCAAGTCCTCCCCTGGCTGTGAATCCTCTCTTCAAAATCTCTCAGAGAAACATTTTAGGCTACAGGACATACAGTAGTTAGGTCCCCTGTGCCCCTTTGTAGTGTCCTACTATGTGTTTTCTTCTTCTCCATACAAATAGGCAAACGTGTCTCTGTCAGGTATCGCAGTTAGTGCAGTTAACTGCTGTGCCCTACTTCAACCACTAGGTGTCACACTCCCCCAGAGCATAGCTGCAGTCTCATGGGAAAGGTCAGCTACACACACATCCCTCTATACTGCATGCCACTTCCTATAGTTAGTGACTATAGTTGTATAGTTAGTATAGTTGGAGTCTGGCTTCAGGCCAGGCAGGACGTGTGGAATCTGTCTCCAGAGCTAGTGACCCCCATAGTTATGCGTTGCTAGACTCAACCCCAGGGTAGCCAGAGATAAGGGAGCAATCCCCCTTGCTTATGCCATGGATCCTTTTCTCATGACATAGTAATAGCTAGTGACAGGTCACGCTTGTTGGGGTAGCAGGGTCGGAATGATAAGTTGTATAAGTATATCTAGCCACCCAATTGCTTATTTGAAAGAGACGAGTTTTCACAAGTTTTTGCAGATGCTTCAAGTGTATTTTATTGTGCAACAAGAATCCACAGACCATCATATTTGTCAAACCCGACGTTTCAGTGTATCTCACATCTTTGTCTGTATGGTGAATGCGTGATGCAATCCTGAAGTTTCCTTATGGTAAGGGTATAGTGCTGGTTTTCAGCTATGCGATATGTGGCTGGTGACGTGGCGTGTCTGACACACTGTGATCCAAGTCGCCAGCCACATACCGCACAGCTGATAACCAGCACTATAACCTTACCATAAGGAAACTTCAGGATAGCTTTGTGCATCCCAGGGCCAGCTCCAGGACTTTGTGGACCCTTTGGCGACAGAGCCTCAGCAGGCCCCTTTGTGGAGCAAATCATGTGGCGACAGTAAAACTGCATGTCCCTTTTGATGCTCCCCTCTGCCAGGCAAACATCTTAGACACTTTACTTTTTCAGCACCTTCTCCTCCTCTATACAAGCTCCTATTATTATGCCCCCATTAACATTAACAGAACCCACTTGTACCCCCTGTAGTTGTGCCCCTCTTTTTGCCATTTTGCCCTTATGAACTGTGCTACTTCCCCCCCCCCCCCCTATTAAAGCGTGACAAAGCCCCCTACATAAATTGGGCCACTGTCTGCCTAAATCATTGTTTTCCAACTCCCATCATGTCCTGCCAGTAATCGCGGCTGAGCACAGTTATGAGGGGGGGCGGCGGCAGCGATTCGGCCGTCCGTCCGAAGATGACGTTTGGCACAAGATGGCGGACGGCCTCGACACGGATAAGGTAATGTATAATGCACCACACACTTCCGGGTACATGGGCGGTAGTGGTGGGACACGGGGAAGGGGGCGATTCACAGACATAACATACATTACAAAGTTGTATAACTTTGTAATGTGTGTTATTCTGCGAATAATTTTTTAGCGCCGCACTACCCCTTTAACCCCCAGCCATTCCTGTTGCACTATTTCTGGAATAACGCAGACATATATATTTGTTAAACTCCTTGCAATACATTTCAGCTTTATTTACATAAAGCCAGAAGACATCTTTTAAAAATGTGATGACTATACAGTGGTCCCTCAACATACAATATTAATTGGTTCTGGGACGACCATTGTATGTTGAAACTATTGTATGTTGAGTCCATAACTCTATGGAAAACTGGTAATTGGTGCTGAAGCTGCAAAATATCACCCCAATAGATAGATAAGGCAAGTCCTTACATACAACGCTCAGAAGCTGTAAATTACTTCCTATGTAGAAGACTGTAGTGTTTTTTAGAGTCCTGTATTGTTCCATCAGGGTCCCAGAAAAATAAAATGGAGTCGCCCTCAACTGGTTCCTAAATAAGCAACTCATCCTGGCACAGATACACAGCAGTACAGGACATGTAGTATCACACTATACTGTAGAGAGGAGATACTAAATAGCCAATCACTGCATACACTACAGTAAGGGCTTTATTACACCAACAGATGTCTGACAGATTATCTGACAAAGCCAGGAATGGATTTGACAAGAGGAGAAATGTCATTCTTTACTTTACGACCTGTTCTCTGTTTATAGTCTGTTCCTGGTTTTGGCTGAAAAAATCTTTTTACCAGTAAAATGTCCACTTTGATCAATCATGTACTTATTCACATGTCCTGCAGATCCTGACTGTTGCATTGTATGTTGAGTTTGGTCTCAAGTTACGATGGCCCAAAAAGGAACATTGTATGTTGAAAATATTGTATCCATTGTAAGTCGAGGGATCACTGTACTTGAAATAGTCCTGTCACCATGTCTAGTTTCTAGACATAAAGGGGGGCATTTATTAAGTCCGGCGTTTTTTACGCCGGACTTAAAAATGCCCCCGCAGCTCCGGCGCTACGGAGATTTATGTAGAGGCGGACTGCCTCTACATAAATCCTGTGCGCACCGCCGAAAACCTACGTCAGCTGAGGATTGGAGTAGGTTTTCGGCGTATATTTGGGCGGAACGGATGGTAAATCGCGCGGACTCTGAGTCCGCGCCCTCCGTTCTGCCCACTACACGCCACCTTTCCGCCCCCCTGGCGTACTCGGCGGAAAGTGCCGATTTGCGAATATTTTATTCGCAAATCGGCCATTTGCGTATAAAATAATACGCAAATCGGCACTTTCCGCCGAAAATCATCCGTTCGCAGGATGCTACATGTGGTCCAAAATCTTTAGTTATTCAGGTGGAAACCTCTAATTGTTGCTTTTTGAAGAACTCACATAATGATCATGTGACCTAGAAAGCATAAAAATCATTCTGTTTGTTCCCTTCTGTTTGGAGAGCATACTGAGAAGATATTGTTCTGTGTCAGGATACGATGACATGCTATGCACCATTATTGTAAAGCACAATGTTTGAGTTTTGGTAAAATAAAATTTCATTTATTTAAGGTTGTTTTAGAATCAGAATTTTATGCTAAAACTACTAAGTTTCATGTATCTGGCTGCGTATAGATATAAACCTCAATAAATCTGTAAATCTTATATCTTACATTTTATGTATGAATACCTGAAAATGAATGCAACAAACATATATTTTAAACCAGAAAAATCCAAGTTCACATTTAACTAGTCAAATCCTATGATGTAAATTCATTGTGTGCTGCAAACGCACCACCACTTTATTCTCACTAGGCATTTTTGTGCGACTTGTTCTTAATAGGTAACACATATAGAATATTCCGACTGATTTGTTTTCTCAATAAAGCTGCCCTCTATACAGTATATTAATGTGATCTCTACTTGTCTGCTTATTTCCTAAAGCCTTGGCAGCTGCTTTGCTGCCTGCTCCCCAGATGGGAGGTGAAGGATCAGTAAATTATTTAGGTGTCCCAACAGATAGTATGTAGAGCTGATACAGTGCACTCTATCTGCCCCCCCTCTCCTCTTACCTGCACTTCTAATGTTACTCCAAAAGTATGTGAAAGACAGGTACCCCCTAACTAAAACATAAACCTTACTTCTCTTTTGTATTGATAAGCATTTATTAATGAGTTCATGCGTATAAAATTGTAATATGGCTAGCAAGCTCAAATAGATATGGTACATAAGGCACTTATAGTAAAATACCATATTAATATATACTTAGTTCAAGGGTACACTGTCTATTTATCTATGTAACAAAACAGCTGTTAAAGGGGAACTCCATGTAGAGGTAAAAAAAATGAAACTTCGGCAGAAGCATATAGCATATAAGTTACCTATCTATTCCAGTTTTGAAACTACCAAAAATCCATTTGCTTTGGAGGATTTTGTTCTGTATTGTGTGGCTGTACTTCCTGGTTGAGCACATAGTACTACAGGTTCCAGAATGCAATGCTTTCCCTCAGCTGTTGATCACAGTCCCCCACCCTGCCCATTCCCCACCCAAAGCTGTTGCAGAACATCTAGGCTGTGTTGTTCACATATTGCAGTTTCATTGTGTTACTGAATTATTGGTAGTATTTTATTATGTCATTGTGTTCCCACACAGCACGTTGTATTCTCTACCTGTAACACCACACAGCACGTTGTATTCTCTACCTGTAACACCGGACAGCACACTGTATTCTCTACCTGTAACACCACACAGCATGCTGTATTATCTACATGTAACACCACACAGCACACTGTATTCTCTACCTGTAACACCACACAGCACGCTGTATTCTCTACCTGTAACACCACACAGCACACTGTATTCTTTACCTGTAACGCCACATAGCACCCTGTATTTTCTACATGTAACACCACACAGCAAATTGTATTCTTTACCTGTAACACCACACAGCACGCTGTATTCTCTGCCTGTAACACCACACAGCACGCTGTATTATCTACATGTAACACCACACAGCACACTGTGTTCTCTACCATTTACCTGTAACACCACACAGTGCGCTGTATTGTCTACCTGTAACACCACACAGCACGCTGTATTGTCTACCTGTAACACCACACAGCACGCTGTATTCTCTACCTGTAACACCACACAGCACACTGTATTCTCTACCTGTAACACCACACAGCACACTGTATTCTCTACCTGTAACACCACACAGCACATTGTATTTTCTACCTGTAACACCACACAGCATGCTGTATTCTCTACCTGTAACACCACACAGCACACTGTATTCTCTACCTGTAACACCACACAGCAAGCTGTATTCTCTACCTGTAAGACCACACAGCACACTGTATTCTCTACCTGTAACACCACACAGCACACTGTATTCTCTACCTGTAACCCCACACAGCAGCTGAATTCTCTACCGGTAACACCACACCGCACACTGCATTTTCTACCTGTAACTCCACACAGCACTCTGTATTCTCTACCTGTAACACCACACAGCACTCTGTATTCTCTACCTGTAACCCCACACAGCACACTGTATTCTCTACCTGTAACACCACACAGCACCCTGTATTCTCTACCTGTAACTCCACACAGCACTCTGTATTCTCTACCGGTAACACCACACAGCACACTGCATTTTCTACCTGTAACCCCACAGAGCACACTGTTACTACCTGTAATGCCACACAGTGCAGTATTCTCTACCTGTACATATCACGCACATATTATGATCAAGCATCTTTTATCTTTGAGGTTGGGCCCCACAATAAGGACTTTATCCAATATTATCTTACATGGGATATACTGTTTATGCCTTGTTTTTTTTGCAGGTGGGATTGGCAGTGCCGGCTCTGATCCTCTGTGCCCTTTAGCATCATGCGCTGTGGAATCTGTTGGTGCTATACAAATAAATATTATTATTGTGTTACTGCATCATTTTTGTGAAGACACTGCAGTACTGCAATGACACTCCAACATGTGTGAACATAGCCCTAATTTCACAATTTTGCACAATTAGCGAAGTTTCAGCACCTGCTTCTGTTCGGTCAGAGATAGTGAATCACTCAGGGGATTGGGGGATCCAGCCAAACCTCCTGTGACATCCCGCCCTGCCCCCTGTCTGCATCATTAACAAACACACAATGTGAGACTGAGGCATGAGGTAATTTTTCTTCACTTCCTGGATTTCTATCAGCTACCAGTGTGGCAGAACCGTACAGATATGGTAATACATTATATAAACACATCTTTGTAAGTTTTAATGTACTTTTAATAGAAAACAAATCTTCGTTATGTGGAGTTCCCCTTTAAAAGTACAAACACTAGCAGAGCAGGGATTGGATGGAACTCTTCACTTCAGATACAACAGAACAAAGGAAAAATAAGCAGATAAGTAATATGGGTAAAGCAAGCTGTTACATACAGGCCCGCTTCTGCCATGAGGCGGAATGAGCCTTCCGCCTCAGGTGGCAGATTTTGCGGTCCGGCAGGGGGCGGCATTATGTCCCCCCTGCTGTCATTTTAGTTAAGTATCACTTAACAAAAATGACAGCGTCCGCTCACCTGTCACGTTGCCCGCGCTCTGCACATCCCGTCAGGTCCCGCGACGTCACCCTGCAGCTGTCATCGTCCTCCAGGCTGTGGTGAGTGCCCGGGGTCAGTGGGGGACGCGCTGGGGCGATCGGGTCGCGCGTGCCGCCCCACTCACTCACCACAGCCTGGAGGTCCATGACAGCTGCAGGGTGACGTTGCGGGACCTGACGGGATGTGGAGACAGCGGAGAGCGTGGGACAGGTGAGCGGCTGGCTGGGGGGGTGGGCGATGCCGGCCGTCACTGAGGGGGGCGGCAGGCCTGAGGTTTGCCTCAGGCGGCAGAGACCCTAGAATCGGCCCTGGTTACACATAACTGTCAGAAAAAGCTACTGTAAGCTGTAAATCACTTTCACGGTCCTGCACAGATCACACAGGGTACCAAAAAAAATAAAATGAAGCTGCCCTCACCTGGTGCCTAAAGGAGCAGCTCATCCTGGCAAAGGTAAACAGCAGTACATGACATGTAGTATCACACTATACTGTAGGGAGGAGATACTAGACATCCTATCACTGCATGCATTTCAGTACTACTGGGGTTTATTAGTAAAATTGGCACCTTTATTGGTCAAACATCATATCCTGACTGTCTCTAGCATTGTATGTTGAGTCTGGTCTTAAGTTGCGAGCGTCCAGAAATGAATGTTGAAAATATTGTAACCTGAAGCCATTGTAAGTTGAGGGATCATTGTATTAAAAATGAATTGGGAAAGAAATGGACAGTATTTTGCTTTGAATTATAATGCATCCATTAAAGGGACTCAATCACCAGGGCCGTATTTACCACTAGGCACCCGTGGTCCGGTGCCTAGGGCAGCACCTGGCAGGGGGGCAGCACCAGGGAGCAGGTGGGGAAAAAATACTTTTTTTATTTTTTTTAATTTTTTTAGTCTCCCTCCTCCCGGTCAGATTTGCCAGTAAATCTGGTGACTTTTTGAGGCGGGTGGGGGGGGGGGGGGGGGTTATGATCAGGTCTGGGTATGATTAGGATATTGGTCAGGTCTGGTATGGCTGTGACGCCTGGAGCTACTACCTACCAATCTACCAATCCTGTGGTGAGAATTCCTTCAGACAATATACAGACTGCTCTTATTTATTAACGGTATAAACCCACACACCGTATATGCAGCGTATTTACTGCTGCGATACGCAGCAAACTCGCAGCAAACTCGCAGCAGATTAGATCTAAATAACTGAACACAGCATCAAATCTGTACCAACAAATCTGCTGCGTATTTGTTGCGTATCTGCTGCATATACGGCGTGTTAAGCAGTTAAAAACCATGTAAATGAGATTCAGACAATATTTCTACATGTGGCCATTAGAGAAATGCATGTGGCCAAAACGACGCGCCCCAAGATGAGGCGTCTTTAGGTTTAGTGCCTAGGGCAGCAGCAGCTGTTAATACAGCCCTGCCAATCACTACAATAATGTGCCGTCCTTCTAGGGGGTATGTAGGAAAAAATATTGTTGTGCAGGGAGAGAACGGTGACTAGTTCTGGGCTGACTCCACCCAAATGACTAGTTCCCACCGCTCTCCCTGCAGTGCGTGCCAGAATAAAACATTGTTCTCCTATATAACCTAACGGAGGATGACACACCAAGTTTGGTGAGAGAGAGCTTTAGCAGCTCTATTAGGAGCTGCTAACAGTGTTGTATGCGCTAAACTACTGATTGGTTCCCTTTGAGGCCAGGCCTTTAGAGATGATAACCTATCTAAATATATTTCTGGCTCAAAACTGAAATCATGTAGATCTCACAAGAAGCTAGAGAACACTTGCTGTCATCATTCCCAAACTACATCTAAAGTGTAATAATGTGGAGTTTTAAAAACAGCAGACGGTGCTTATGCATTTACATTTACATAATCCAGTGAGCATGCTTCTTATCAAACATACTATAGCATAATGAATAGCATACATTATGCCAAACACATTTTCAAAAATCAGTGAACTGTGCCTCAGACTACAAGTAAAGTTTGCTGAACATTTTAAATGAAATAATCTTCAGAAAAAAGTATCAGTATATACACACTACTCAAAAGTTAGGGATGTTTGGCTCGCTGGTTAAATTTATAGAAAATGTAAAATGTTTACTCTACAGTGATATATTATGAAAGTAGGGCATTTAAAGGGAAACACTATTAGTAGGTTAGAAGCATGTAACCTGCTGTCATGTCCCTATTGCTGTTATGTCCCTCCCTATTACATAATCCACTTATGTCCCTGGGTGAAAACAATTACATTCACTTACCTCTCCGGCTCCAGTGATGCACTTCTTGGTCCGAGACAGGATCTGAGACATTACATGAGCAGCCCCCACAGTGGCTGTAGCGTGGTGGTGCACTACGCGGCCAGTAGTTGATGTTACTTGTCGTGACGCCAATGCTTGTCCAGCAAACAGATGTGATGTTGATACCTGTTTGTATTTGGCCCCAAAAGGTCGGTAACCTTCTGGGTTTGCTGCGGGTCTCTTGGGCTCTTGTCACGGCAACCTGGAGTGGCAACTGACCCACCCAGGATGTCGGTAGAGCTACCTGTAGAGAAGGGTAAAAGTAACCCAAGGTGTGCGGTGGTGTGTGTATAAGTGCAGGTGCACACAGAGGTAGACAGACTCCTCTGCGTTTGATAGAAAAATATAACACATTACTGTTTAACTTTGGCAGGATAACAGTACATACTCTGTAGACAGTGATACACTTGACAATAGAGAATCTGTGCTCTGCCGGAACTGTAGAGTATATAAAATCATAGTTAAGTGATATTGTATTGTAGAACCCGTCCTAGGTGGGTAGCACAAGCCCCAGTGGCCAGTTATCTGGGTGTAGCTAGGTTTTTGAGATTTCCCAGTCAACCTGTACTGCGCAGTAGGATACGTAGACCTTTATATACCGGTAGCTTTGACCTTTTTAGACACGTTCCTGGTGTGGGCTAGGGTATTCTTTGGTGGCTGCTCTCCCCTACTTTAGCTTAGCATTGCATAGTTACAGTAGTTGTTGCTTTAGAAGAAAGTTTTCTCTGCATCTGTCTCCTGGCAAAATTCAGGCCTTGGCTTAACTACAGCAGGGACTGTCTTTTTTTGTTTCCTCGCTCACTAAAAACCTGTACCAGACTAAACTCACTTCCTCCACCATAGTAACTCCTCCTACAGGGGTGACTGTGTACCCTCATGTGAGTGGTGGGGATGAGTGTGTGTGAGAGAAAGGCTAGAGGATAGGATAGAGAGAAAGAGCACCTGTGAGAGGTCAGAATAAAACACATGACATAGAAAGGTTAACCCATATCCTTCCTTCAGCTGTGCAATAGTAGTAATACATATACATTTAAGAAATACTGACACCTAGTGGGGAAACTACATACTTCATCCACCACTTGTTTAACCTGAGTGAGAACTTTAGGACAGATGCATAAGAGAAACGCTAGTAGTGGGACACCACAGTAGCTGTGTCCCTCCTACACTTCCGAATGGTGAGCAGGCCTGAGGCATTACATCAAAGTCCCATCTCGGACAAAAAAGCATCCGGGGACTAGAGCAGCGGGATGCAGGTAGAAGTGCTGGTCCTGGTGGGCTAAATGAATGTTCCTGGTGGGCTAAATGAATGTTAAGTTTCATCCACCCCCTCCCCAACTGTGAAAAAAGTGGTTCTGGCCAGAGTACCCCTTTAAGCATCAATTACAGTTTGACAACAACATCTTTTGTTTACAAGTCAACTTATTGTCTGCTGAGGCATGGTATTCTACTCTTCCTTAGGTCAAGGAAGCTCTGGGGTACAACGTTATTAGCCTCTACATGGCGACTCTGATACTATAGGTTTCTTATGGGATTCAGGTCTGGATAAAGTGTAGGTCACTCTATTTGAGGTACCCAAGTCTTTAGCAGCCATTTGCTAATAATGCAACATTGGTGAGCTGGAGCATTATTGTCCATTAAAGGGGTATCCTGTGCTACAAAAACACTTTCTTTCAGAGACAACACGACTCTTGTCTCCTTGTTCAGGTGCAGTTTGCAAATAAGCTCCATTCACTTAAATGGAACTAAGCAGCAAAACCCCGCCCAAGCTGAAGACAAGAGTGGGGCTGTTTCTGGAAAAAAGTGGCCATGTTTTTGTAGTGCTGGATAACCCCTTTAACCCCTTAACGACCACGGGCGTATATTTACGCCCTGCGTTCGTTAAGGACATTCAGAGCGGGGCCGCGCGGCGGCCGTGCTCTGAACCGCGGCGGTCCCGGGTGCCGCTTGTAGCCAGGGACCGCAAAGTTGACAGCTGCATCCGACCGCAAAGTTGACAGCTGCATCCGATTACCGTTTGCAGCCTCAGCCCTGGTGTCTAGTGGGGAGATCGCTCCTCCGGGACGTTGTCCCGGAGGAGCGATCTCCGTTACTGAAGCCGGCCGGGGACCGCTCCAAGATGGCGCCGTCCCCGGCTCGGCACTTGTTTACTTCCGGCTGCAGCAGCCGGAAGTAAACGAGTGCCTATCTCATGGATCTCTGCAGCATATCTATGCTGCAGAGATCTCTATGAGAGATCAGTGCACTTATACTAGAAGTCCCCCAGGGGAGCTTCTAGTATAAGTGTAAAAGTTTAAAAAAAAGTGTCATTATTAATAAAAAGCCCCCTCCCCTAATAAAAGTCTGAATCACCCCCCTTTTCCCAGGTTATTAATAAAAGTAAATAAATAAACATGTTTGCTATCGCCGCGTGCGTAATTGCCCGAGCTATTAATTAATCACATTCCTGATCTTGTACGGTAAACGGCGTAAGCGCAAAAAAAATCCCAAAGTGCAAAATTGCGCATTTTTGGTCGCATCAAATCCAGAAAAATGTTAATAAAAAGCGATCAAAAAGTCTTATATGCGCAATCAAGGTACCGATAGAAAGTAAACATCATGGCGCAAAAAATGACACCTCACACAGCCCCATAGACCAAAGGATAAAAGCGCTATAAGCCTGGGAATAGAACAATTTTAACCCCTTCAAGACTAAGCCTATTTGGGCCTTAATGACCAGGCTCATTTTTCAAAATCTGACCTGTCTCACTTTACGCGCTCATAGCTCAGTGATGCTTTAACGTATGCTAGCGATTCTGAGATTATTTTTTTTGTCACATATGGCACTTTATATTAGTGGCAAAATTTGGTCACTACTTTGTGTGTTTTTTGTGAAAAACATCAAAATATCATGAAAAATAAAAAAAATTTGCATTTTATGAACTTTGAAATTCTCTGCTTCTAAAAAAAGAAAGTCGTAGCACATAAATTAGTTACTAAGTCACATTACCGATATGTCCTCTTTATTCTGGCTTCATTGCATAAACATATTTTAATTTTTTAGGGTGTTACGGGGCTTAGAAATTTATCAGCAAATTACCACATTTTCGTGAAAGTTTCCAAAACTGATTTTTTTAGGGACCAGTTCTTATCTTAAGTTGATTTAGGAGGCTTGTATACTGGAAACCCCAATAAGTGACCCCATTTTGGAAACTTCACACCTTAAAGAATTAATCTAGGGGTATAATGAGCATTTTAACCCTACAGGGGCTGGAGCAAAGTATTCACTATTAGGCCGTAAAAAAATGGAAAATTAAAATTTTCCAATAATATATACGTTTAGAGTAAAGTTTCTAATTTTCTAAAGGAACATGAGAGAAAAAGCACCCCAAAATTTGTAACACAGGTTCTCATGAGTACAACGGTACCCCATATGTGGGCGTAAACCACTGTATGGGCACACAGCGGGGCTCAGAAGGAAGGGAGCGCCAATTAGCTTTTCCAATGCAGATTTTACTGAAGAAGTTTCTGAGCACCAGGTGCGTTTGCAGCGCCCCTGTAGTGTCAGCAGAATAGAACCCCCCCAAAAGTCACCCCATTTTGGAAAGTACACCCCTCAAAGAATTCATCTTGGGGTAGGATGAGCATTTTGACCCCACAGGTGTTAGAGGAAAGTATTCAAAATTAGACCGTAAAAATGAAAAACTCGAATTTTTCCAATAATATGTTCGTTTAGTTTGAAATTTCTCAATTTCACGAGGAACAAGATCAAAAAATTACCCCAAAATTTATAAAGCAGATTCTCTTGAGTACAACGGTACCCCATATGTGGGCATAAACCACTGTTTGGGCACACAGCGAGGATCAGAAGGAAGGGAGCGCCAATTAGCTTTTTCAATGCAGATTTTGCTGTAGAAGTTTCTGAGCGCCAGGTGCGTTTGCAGTGCCCCTGTAGTGCCAGCGGAGTAAAATCCCGCCATAAGTCACCCCATTTTGGAAAGTGCACCCCTCAGAGAATTCATCTTGGGGTAAGATGAGCATTTTGACCCCACAGGTATTAGAGGAAATTATTCAAAATTAGACTGTAAAAATGAAAAACTCAAATTTTTCCAATAATATGTTCGTTTAGTTTGAAATTTCTCAATTTCACGAGGAACAAGAGAAAAAAATTACCCCAAAATTTATAAGGCAGATTCTCTTGAGTACAACGGTACGCCATATGTGGGCGTAAACCACTGTATGGGCACACAGCGGGGCTCAGAAGAAAGGGAGCGCCAATTAGCATTTTCAATGCAGATTTTGCTGAAGAAGTTTCTGAGCGCCAGGTGCATTTGCAGTTCCCCTGTAGTGCCAGCAAAGTAAAATCTCCCCATAAGTCACCCCATTTTAGAAAGTGCACCCCTTAGAGAATTCATCTTGGGGTGTGGTGACCATTTTGACCCCACAGGTATTAGAGGAAAGTATTCAAAAGTAGACAGTAAAAATGAAAAACGCGAATTTTTCCAATAATGTGTTCCTTTAGTTTGAAATTTCTAAATTTCTTGAGGAACAGGAGAGAAAGTTCACCGCAAAATCTGTAACGCAGGTTCTCCTGAGTAGAACGGTACCCCATATATGGGTATAAACCACTGTATGGGCACACAGCCGGGCTCAGAACGGAAGGAGCGCCAATTAGCATTTTCAGTGCAGATTTTTCTGAAGAAGTTTCTGAGCACCAGGTGCGTTTGCAGAGCCCCTGTAGTGCCAGTGGAGTGAACCCACCCCATAAGTCACCCCATTTTGGAAAGTGCACCCCTTAAAGAATTCATCTTGGTGTGTGGTGAGCATTTTGACCCAACAGGTATTGGAGGAAAGTATTCAAAATTGGCCAGTAAAAATGAAAAACTCGAATTTTTCCAATAATATGTTCATTTAGTTTAAAATTTCTAAATTTCACAAGAAACAGGAGAAAAAACGTACCACAAAATCTGTAAAGCAGGTTCTCCTGAGTACAACGATACCCCATATGTGGGCGTAAACCACTGTATGGGCACACAGCAGGGCTCAGAAGGGAAGGAGCGGCAATTTGCTGGAGCAAAACCGCAGCTAGTAATGGTTATTAGAATAGCGCAGTTACTAAAATACAATAAAAAAAATGAGATTACAGGTAACGTGGGGTGGTTACGGACAGTCTGGGGTGGTTCCAGGTAATCTGGGGGTGGTTACGGGCAACCTGGGGTGCTTATGGGTAATCTGGGGTGGATACGGACAACCTGGGGTGGTTACTGGTAGTCTGGGGTGGATACGGACAACCTGGGGTGGATACGGTGAACATGGGGTGGTCACAGGCAACCTGGGGTGGTTACAAGCAACCTGGGGTGGTTACGGGTAATCTGGGGTGGATACGGTGAACATGGGGTGGTCACAGGCAACCTGGGGTGATTACCGGCAACCTGGGGTGGTTACAGGCAACGTGGGGTGGATACGGACAACCTGCTGTGGTTACAGACAACCTGGGGTGGTTATGGGTAATCTGGGGTGGATACGGTCAACATGGGGTGGTCACGGACAACCTGGGGTGGTTACAGGCAATGTGGGGTGGATACGGACAACCTGCTGTGCTTACAGACAACCTGGGGTGGTTACGGGTAATCTGGGGTGGATACGGTCAACATGAGGTGGATACGGTCAACATGGGGTGGTCGCGGCAACCTGGGGTGGTTACAGGCAACCTGGGGTTGTTACGGGCAACCTGGGGTGGTTACGGGCAACCTGGGGTGGTAACGGGCAACCTGGGGTGGTTACGGGCAATGTGACATGGATACGGACAACCTGCTGTGGTTACAGGCAACCTGGGGTGGTTACAGGCAACCTGGGGTGGTTACAGGCAACCTGGGGTGGTTACGGCAACCTGGGGTGGTTACGGGCAACGTGACATGGATACGGACAACCTGCTGTGGTTACAGGCAACCTGGGGTGGTTACAGGCAACCTGGGGTGGTTACGGGCAACCTGGGGTGGTTACGGGCAACGTGACATGGATACGGACAACCTGCTGTGGTTACAGACAACCTGGGGTGGTTACGGATATTCTAGGGTGGTTACAGGCAACCTGCTGTGGTTACGGGCAACGTGGGGTGGTTACGGGCAACGTGGGGTGGTTACGGACAATCTGGGGTGGTTACGGGCAATCTGGGGTGGTTACGGATAAACTGAAGTGCTCATAGGTAATCTGAGGTGGGTACCTGTAATCTGGCGTGGTTACGGGCAATCTGGAGGCGGTCATTGGCAATTTGGGGTGGTTAGAGGCAAGGTGAAGTGGTCAGTGGCAACGTGCGGTGGTCAGTGGCAACGTGCGGTGGTCAGAGGCGACGTGCGGTGGTCAGAGGCATCCTGCGGTGTTCAGAGGCAACCTGCTGTGGTTGCGTGCAATCTGGGGGGGTTACATGTAATCTGGCATGATTACGGCAACCTGGGGTGGTCACAGGAAACCTGGGGGGGGGGGGGGTTTACAGACAATCTGGCATTGTTATGGATAAACTGAAGTGTTTATAGGTAATCTGGGGTGGGTACATGTAATTTGGGGTGATTATGGACAATCTGGAGGGGGTCACTGGCAACGTGCGGTAGTTACGGGCAACGTGCGGTGGTTACGGGCAACATGCGGTGGTTACGTGTAATCTGGGGGGTTACGTGCAATCTGGCGTGATTACGGACAACCTGGGGTGGTTACGGGTAATCTGGGGGGGTTAAGGGTAATTTGGGAGTAAACTGCAATTATTACTATAATAAAAAGTGTGTGTTTTATTTTTTTGTATGTTTGTCACTTTTTGTATTTTATACATTCATTTTCACTGTATTACTATGATTACTGTGATATTTTCTATCTCAGTAATCATAGTTCAGTGACAGAGACCAAATTGGTCTCTGTCACTTTAAATTTTCAGAGCTTGGCTGGTTGTGGAGCGCATGCGCACTTCATAACCAGCCTGGACGTCGAGGAGGAAGGAGCTCCAGGAGCAGGTGAGTATATGGGGAAGGGGGGGGGGGGTGACTGGGGGACGAGGGTGACAGGGGGGGGGTGGGGGGCGACTTGGGGGGGGGGCACGGTGACACTTTTTATCCCCTGTCACCAATCATTGATGGTGACAGGGGATAAAAAGTGCTGGGTTCCACATGGCACAAGCGATCAGCGGTATATAGTATATACCGCTGATCGCTTGTACCGGGACCCCACAGGGGGGGTCCCGATGACTGCCCCATGCTCTCCGCTACCTCCGGTGACGGAGAGCATGGGGCTTTCATTAATTTTTATTTTCTGATCACTGTGAACAGACATTAGTCTGTTCACAGTGATTGCGGCGGCCATCTTGGATCTGATGGCCGCCGCGGGGAGGGAGAGGGTTAGTGACCAGCCCACTACGGGGGCTGATCTGGGGTCTGATTCACTTATTTCATCTCCCCCCGCCGTGGATTCACGGTGGGGGGAGATGAAATGCAGTACAGCGCCGGCCCAGTAGTGACCGCCGTATCGGCGGCCACTAAGGGGTTAACTGCCGGGATCCGGGCACGGCACGGATCTCGGCAGTTGCGGCGGGTGCCCGGCTATCACTGACAGCCGGGCCCCGCCGAGGATGACAGGAGTGCAGCTCCGGCGCCCCTGTCATCCCGTGGACGTACCGGCACGTCCATCTGCAGGAACTGTATGCAGATTTGGACGTGCCGGTACGTCCATATGCGGGAAAGGGTTAAGGAACATATATTTGTAAACAATGGTTTAAATTTTTTACAGGCCATCACGTAATATAAAAGTTTTACATGTTATATATCGTTTTAATGGTAACGACTTGTGGAACATATATAACAAGTCAGTTTTACCCCAGGGCGAACGGCGTAAAAACACATATCCACTAAATACACAAAATGTGGTTTTTTTTTCACCACACATTGAATTTTTTCCTGCTTTTGTAGTGTACTTTATGCAAAAATTCAGCCTGTCATTGCAAAGTACAATTAGTGGCGCAAAAAATAAGGGCCCATGGGTTTCTAGGTGAAAAAATGCAACTGCTATGGCCTTTTATGCACAAGGAGGAAAAAACGAAAACGCAAAAATCTAAATTGCCCCGGTCCTTAAGGGGTTAAGATACAATTAGGCCTGTGTTGTTCATGCAGAGGCACAATGACTGGAATAATGATGTTATTAAAGTAGTATGGCTTTGTCACTGTGCCATCCACAAAGTGTAGGGCAGTTCTGTATTCACTAGACACACCTGCCAATACTGTAACACCACCATCACCGATGAAGGCAACAGTGGCTGATGCATAGTGCTCTTCTATGCTGGATGAGGCACCAGTGGCCTCAGTGCTGTTGAATGATAGAAGTTGGCAGAAATGATGGCCACCAACGTTGTTGGAGACTTCAAGAAGGGCCCTATGCATCATCAACTGTTGTCACTAGACAAGACTGGTGTTATAGTGTGGGCAGGTGTGTCTTCCAAGTCAAAATTCGCTATGATTTTACTCTGAAATGCCATACAAATATTTTAATTGATGAACCAGGAATAGGTCAGTGTATACCCCTAGTCTGGACTATAACCGGATTTAAAATGACCTAGGCCAGATTATACCCAGGGTATATTTTGGCCTAGGCTAGATTATACCCAGGGTATATTTTGGCCTAGGCTAGATTATACCCAGGGTATATTTTGGCCTAGGCTAGATTATACCCAGGGTATATTTTGGCCTAGGCTAGATTATACCCTGGGTATATTCTGGCCTACGTAGATTATACCGTGAGGTATATTTTGACCTTGGCCAATTCATACCCCCTTAGGCCATATTATACTCCCATGAAATCAGTAGCATTGAGTGATATACACAGTAATTACTTAATTTTTCAACATTTTATACGGGATTCAGCTTTGTCCGCGAAGTTAAGTGAGAAGCTGACTGATGTAAATCTTAAAGTCTTGGGGAAATTTATCATTATGTTTGTACTATTTTTATATTTTTGCTCATAAGGTGATTTTGTGCACTTCATAAAAATATATACAATATTAATTAGGGTTTTTGCGCTATTTTTCATTAGTTTCCACTGCCTTCGCCTTTTGTTCAATGTTTGTTGTACTGGGAGGGGGCGGGGTTTTCTATTAATTACTTTTTTAATAGATTTTTTTTTCAATAGACTTTTTAGCCAAGCTGTTTTATGCTGGGTTTACTGCACATCCATTTTTCTAGCGTACACGCAAACGTAGTCAACCATGTTTTTGTGTTTGCTAAAAAAAAAACGTTTTGATCCGTTTTTTTTATTAGTTTTTTTTTGTTTGCAAAAAAGGATGAAAAAAAACTGCAAATAAGGCAGTGTGAATGCAGCCTTAGCCATAAATTGTGCAAGATGTATCAAGGCACTTGCATCTAATGATGATTTTTGTGCAACAACCGTAAAATTTTGCACAGCCCATTAAAAGTTCCTCCTACTCACAACAATTGTGCAGATGATAAATTCCCCCGTAGACTTTTATTACTTCAACCAGAAAAACTAGGCTGCTCATAATATAAGGAAGTCATAACGTCCTGAAACTTTAGGCTATGAAGGCAGCTTTACATGGGACGATTATCGGGTGAATGTTTATGGGTCACCTGATTAGCACATGATGTGTCCTACACCAATTAGCACATGACGTGTCCTAAAAAAAATAGTACATGATGTGTCCTACACTGATCCCCCTTCATGGACCAGCCTCCCTCCGGAGCAGCTCCCAGGCTTGGAACAGACAGAGGTATCCTCCTGCCTGTGTGCCCTCTCCACACTCTCCCAGGCGACAGATAGGAAAATGCAGAGACGCAGCCCCCTCTCCTCTATCCTGCCTCCCCCTCCCTCCCAGCAGTGAAGTCTTTTCCCTCTTGTGTACAGCTATGTTGTCGGTGCAGAGGGAGAGGGGCTGCAAGCAGGCTGGATTGGGAGCCGACACTTGAGTGGACAAACAACTTCCCCCCCCTTCCCCCCCGGAGCATCTTGGATAAAAAGTACATGTATATGTGTGTGACGGTGTTCATATCTGTGTAATCTGCATGTGTGTGTGTTTCAGCATTTATGTCATGTGTCCAGGGCCATTTTACTACACTTGGCCTGGTGCAAAGCCCTCAAGAGTGGGCCCCCTCCCCCCAAACCCAGTGTTATCACAATCGGTGCTCCACACACACAGTATAATGCCCTGAAAGTGCCCCCACACTGTATTAAGAGCCCCAATACATATGGTAATTATCTTATAACACTCCTACCACCATACAGTGATTACATATTACATAAAAACTGCACTGAACAAAACAGGAAAATATCATCAATGATACCATTACAAAATACCGCCACACCATGACCCCTATCACTACAACCCTATAACAGTGCAGTGCAGTTACATCCAGTGACTCACAGGTGGTGTCTTCTCCGATCAGAGTCTGTCACTTTTTCTCTTTCTCTCCATCCAGCATTGGCCACCTTGATGTCTTTTCCTGGCTGGGAATTCTCTCTCCAGAATCTGCCAGAGAAACATTTTAGGCTCCAACATATACAGTAGTTAGGTCCCCTGTACCCTTATATAGTAGTTACACCCCTCCGTGGTCCCATACTTTTAAGGTGTCCCTGTTCCCCCACTTAATAATAAGGTATGCTCTGTGCCCCAGTATAGTAGTAAGGTATATAGGCACCTCTGTGCAGTCCCCATACTGTATCAGGCCCCTCTGTGCTGCCCCCAGTAGTATACACCGCTATATGCTGCCCCCAGTAGTATATAGCCCTTGTGTGCTGCCCCCCAGTAGTATATAGACCGCTTGTGAGCTGCCACCAGTAGTATAGACTGCTATATGCTGCCACCAGTGGTATATAGACACCCTGTGTGCTGTCCCAGTAGTATATACCCCTTGTGTGCTGCCCCCAATAGTATATACCCCTTGTGTGCTGCCCCAAGTAGCATATAGACCCCTGAGTGATGCCCCAGTAGTATATAGCCCCTTGTGTGCTGCCCCTAGTACAGTCATGGCCAAAAGTTTTGAGAATTATACAAATATTATATTTTACAAAGTCTACTGCTTCAGTTTTTAAAATGGCAATTTTCATATACTCCAGAATGTTATAAAGAGTCATCAGCTTAACAGCAATTACTTGCAAAGTCAGTATTTGCCTAGAAAATGAACTTTATCCCCCAAAACACATTTCAACATCATTGCAGCCCTGCCATATAAGGACCAGCTAACACCGTTTCAGTGATTGCTCCATTAACACAGGTGTCGGTGTTGATGAGGACAGGGCTGGAGATAAATCTGTCATGATTAAGAATGACACCACTGGACACTTAAAAAGGAGGCTGGTGCTTGGCATCATTGTTTCTCTTCTGTTAACCATTGTTATCTCTAAAGAAACACGTGCAGTCATCATTGCACTGCACAAAAAAAGGCCTAACAGGGAAGAGTATCGCAGCTAGAAAGATTGCACCTCAGTCAACAATCTATTGCATCATCAAGAACTTCAAGGAGAGAGGTTCCAATGTTGCCAAAAAGG
The DNA here is from genome assembly GCF_027789765.1 of Dendropsophus ebraccatus. Taxonomy (NCBI): domain Eukaryota; kingdom Metazoa; phylum Chordata; class Amphibia; order Anura; family Hylidae; genus Dendropsophus; species Dendropsophus ebraccatus. Next base: position 98,012,977 of record NC_091456.1, read on the forward strand.
CTCCAGGGCGCCCAAGAGAGACCAGCAAGCACCAGGACGTCTCTTAAAAGTGTTTCAGCTGCGGGATCGGGCTACCATCAGTGCAGAGCTTGCTCAGGAATGGCAGCAGGCAGGTGTGAGTGCATCTGCACGCACTGTGAGGTGGAGACTCTTGGAGCAAGGCCTGGTCTCAAGGTAGGCAGCAAAGAAGCCACTTCTCTCCAGAAAAAAACATCATGGACAGACTGATATTCTGCAAAAGGTACAGGAAGTGGACTGCTGAGGACTGGGGTAAAGTCATTTTCTCTGATGAATCCCCTTTCCGATTGTTTGGGACATCTGGAAAACAGCTTATTCGGAGAAGACAAGGTGAGCGCTACCACCAGTCTTGTCTCATGCCAACTGTAAAGCATCCTGAAACCATACATGCGTGGGGTTGCTTCTCAGCCAAGGGAATCGGCTCTCTCACAGTCTTGCCTAAAAACACAGCCGTGAATAAAGAATGGTACCAGAATGTCCTCCGAGAGCAACTTCTCCCAACCATCCAAGAGCAGTTTGGTGACCAAGAATGCCTTTTTCAGCATGATGAAGCACCTTGCCATAAAGCAAAGGTGATAACTAAATGGCTCAGGCAACAAAACATAGAGATTTTGGGTCCATGGCCTGGAAACTCCCCAGATCTTAATCCCATTGAGAACTTGTGGTCAATCATCTAGAGACGGGTGGACAAACAAAAACTAACAAATTCTGACAAAATGCAAGCATTGATTGTGCAAGAATGGACTGCTATCGGTCAGGATTTGGTCCAGAAGTTGTTTGAGAGCATGCCAGGGAGAATTGCAAAGGTCCTGAAGAAGACGGGTCAACACTGCAAATATTGACTTGCTGCATTAACTCATTCTGTCAATATAAGCTTTTGTTACTCATAATATGATTGCAATTATATTTCTGTATGTGATAAAAACATCTGACAAACACACATAAAAACCAGAGGGCAGCAGATCATGTGAAAATATAATGTTTGTGTCATTCTCAAAACTTTTGCCCATGACTGTAGTTTAAAGACCCCTGTGGGCTTCCCCCAGTAGTATATAGAACACTTTGGGAGACATTTATGAAACGTCCTCCCCAGGTGTACATCAGGGAGAAGGTGCAGATTCACCCCTTCTCCCTGGCGTACGCCTGCCGTATGCCCCACTCACCCGATGGGTGGGCTAGGGGAGCTTGCGGGGGCGTGACAAGGTGGGGAGGAGGTGTGGCCTCCTCCCGCACCTCATTTATCATGATTTATCATGATTTACGCCTGCTCGCAACAATTGTGTCAGAGAGCTATGTTAACTTAATTAGAAAGTTGAGTTAAACGTGTCATTGTGATCAAGTTAACACAGGCTACATCTTGTATATAAAACCCTTTGTGCTGACGCAGTAGTATATAGACCCCTGTGTGCTGCCCCATTAATATAGATTCCTGTGTGCTGCCCCCAGTATTATATAGACCCCTTTGTGCTGCCTGCAGTAGTACATAGAACCCTTTGTGCTGCCGGCAGTAGTATATAGACCCCCCATGTGCTGCCCCCAGTTGTATATAGACCCCTGTGTGCTGCCCCCAGTAGCATATAGACCCCTGTGTGCTGCCCCATTATTATATAGAACCCTTTGTGCTGCCCGCAATAGTATATAGACCCCCCCCGTGTGCTGCCCCATTAATATAGACCCCTGTGTGCTGCCCCCAGTAGCATATAGACCCCCTGTGTGCTGCCCCAAGTAGTATATAGACCCCTTGTGTGCTGCCCCAAGTAGTATATAGACCCCTTTGTGCTACCCGCAGTAGTATATAGACCCCTGTGTGCTGCTCACAGTAGTATATAGACCCCCCAGTGTGCTGCCCCCAGTAGTATATAGACCCGTTTGCTACCTGCAGTAGTATATAGACCCCTGTGTGCTGCTCTCAGTAGTATATAGACACCCATGTGCTGTCCCATTACTATAGACCCCTGTGTGCTGCCCCCAGTAGTATATACCCCGTGTGCTGCCTCCAGTAGTATATAGAAGCCTGGGTGCTGCCCGCAGTAGTATATAGACCCCCGTGTGCTGCCCCCAGTAGTATATAGACCCCTATGTGCTTCGCCCAGTAGTATATAGACCCCTGTGTGCTGCCTGCAGTAGTATATAGACCCCTGTGTGCTGCCCCAGTAATATATAGACCCCTGTGTGCTGCCCCCAGTAGTATATAAACTCTTGTGTGCTGCCCTCAGTAGTATATAGACCCCTGTGTGCTGCCCCAGTAATATATAGACCCCTGTGTGCTGCGCTAGTAATATATAGACCCCTGTGTGTTGCCCCCTGTTATATATATAGCCTCCCCTGTGTGCTCTTCCCAGTTATATAGTCCCCCCTGTGTGCTCCCCCGGTTATATAGAGCCCCTGTGTGCTCTCCCCGATTATATAGACCTCTCTGTGTGCTCCCCCCCCTGTTATATAGACCCCCTTGTGTGCTTTCCCAGTTATTTAGACCCCCCCCCCCCCCGCTGTGCTCCCCCTCTCATTTAACAAAAAAACCCAAACACTTATACTGACCTGGGTCTGGGTGTCTCTTCTTCTCTTCTCTCTTGTGGCCGCAGGAAGGGTTTTTCCTGTGGTCACAGGAGGCTGCACTCCCCTTGTCCTGGTGTCGGCGCTCGAGTGACGTCACTGGAGCCAGGAGAAGGGAAGTGCGGCCTATTGTGACCATAGGAAAAACACTTCCTGCGGCCTCAAGAGTGACTGACAGGGAGGGGGCCAATGGCTCCCTCTCTGTCAGTGCTGCTGTTGCTGCATGTAACTATGAGCGCTTGTTACGAGCGCTCATAGTTACAATGCAGAGCACAGCAGCGGGCGGGGGGTCTGCAGGGGGCACCATGGATGGGTAAGTAAATCAACTATTTACCTATCCTGAGCCAGGAGCTGCATTAGGCCTGTGGCCTGCAGGTGATTATCTGTAGTTGACAATGTGACAACCCAGCATATGCAGCGTGATGGTGTCTGCCTGCACTGAGTAGGAAGAGGAGCTGCAACATGGGAACTGGGTAGTAGAGAAGAGTTTTTTTCCCCCCTTATTCTGTCATACTGAGGGGGCAGTGTTCAGTGGAAGGGCCCATTTATTGTGTAGGGCACGATATGGAGGCACTCTCTGGGATCTATCCACAGTAAGGAGCATTACATGGTGATACAACCACGGTGTGTGGCATTGTTATGGGGCTAACTAACTTGTGGTCATGGTACTCTAGTATTTTATTGGTAATTTTATTCAGTATTGGTATATGGCAGCATTATTAATTCACTTGAAGTGATCATATATGATTATAATGTGTCAGTATTATTTCTGGAAAACAATGGCAATTTCCAGTCATTCTTGTATAAAACAATAGTTTTTAAGGTGGAAAACATGGCCTAATTGACTTAATTTAGCACATATTATGGGTAGAGATGATCGAACAGTGCCGAAGTTCTGTCAGGAAAACAGAAGACTGTATCCCTGTAGTAGGCTGTATCCCTGTTTTCCAGGCGGTACTCGGGTTGTCTCCACCTTCCCCACAGAACTGCAAGGCAGCAGGAGTCAAATGCAGATGGTTTGGGTTCATACGAACCACAACTTCTGCGCTGTTTGATCATCTCTAATTATGGGCTGCAAAGAGCCAAACATATGTCCTGAGTTGAGAATTTTTTTTGCATTATTGCTTTTGGTAAGGTGGGGACCCAGTCAAGTTGAAAGTATGGGGCCCTGGAATTCCTGATGGAGGCCCTGGTGTCATACATCGAGCAGCACATGATGTGTCATACACCGATCAGCACATGACATGTCCTACAGGTGACCTGAAAGCCCTGCAGATATAGGAGACAAAGCACTTTTGAACAAATTACAAACAGTGTGAGAAGACCAGTGAAGTGATAATTTTATGGCTTTGAGGGATATAATCTTGCCTAGGCTATTTTACACCCCTGGGTATAGTTTGGCCTAGGCTATTTTATACCCCAGGGTATACTATAACTGGGTATAATATGGGTGGGGGTTAATCCGGCCTGCTAAACCAGGTTAAGAAGGAAGCTCTATACCTCTGCTACCCACCTCATTGGACCTACTTAGATCTCTTCATGTAACACATGTGCACACATCGTAAGAAAGAGGCTGTTCCGTGAAAAGATCATCCCGGACGGTACTGCAGTACCAGCCGGATGATCTTTTCGGCCACAGTGTTCTGATGCAAGCGCATCTGTGCCCGCCCGCATCAGAACTCTCCACTGCACGCTATGGAGCGAGCAGCCGCTCGCTTCATAGTGTGCACTGACAGGGTTTTCTACTGCCGCTATTCACTGAACATGTCAGTTGTTTGTGGCGCCACTAGGGATCCCATATGTGTGTACGCTCTGGCCTGGATTCCATAGAGAGGTAACGTATATTTTCGTAACACGGCCGTACAAAAATATACGTTGTGTATAGGTAGCAAGCGGCAAAAGAGAGCTGGTTCCTTAACTTCAAACCCTAGTTTCCAAATGTCTTTATTTCACAATTCCAAAAACCTGATCTTTTTTTCTTGAAGTTGAAGGCTGATTTTCAAGCATTATGGTGCGTTTACACAGAAAGATTATTTGACAGATCATCTGCCAAAGATTTAAAGCCAAAGCCCAAAACAGACTATAAACAGAGATCAGGTCATAAAGGAAAGCTTGAGATTTCTCCTCTTTTCAAATCCATTCCTGGCTTTGGCTTCAAATCTTTGGCAGATAATCTGTCAGATAATCTTTCTGTATAAATGGATCCTTATGGTGGGTTTACACAGACAGATTTATCTGAGATTTTTGAAGCCAAAGCCAGAAACAGACTATAAACAGTGAACGGGTCATAAAGGAAAGACTGAGATTTCTCCTCTTTTCAAATTCATTCCTGGCTTTGGCTTCCAGAATCTGTCAGATAAATCTGCCTGTGTAAACGCACCATTAGTTTATTCACTCTCCAGATTGTCTTGATACTCATTCTTCCAGTTATCCACACAATGAGGGTAACAATTAAAAGTTTTTACTCATGAAAACTGATGAAAACCCCTCCAAATAACTGTGAGTTTCTTTCCCAGCATGTAAGTGAAAAGTTTTCATCAGTAAAATCTTAGGGTCCTATTACACTGGCTGGTGGAGGCCGGATCAACATGTGGTGTCCCACCACAGGTGTTTTATATCTCTCCTTTGCACCTCTCGAAAAAGCTTTTTACTCCAGGTTAAGTGGTGATGAAGTGCGCTCTAAGGTTTCACCACTAGATGTCAGTATCTTTTTATATTTAAGTTCTTATGTATTGCAAAGCTAACGTTAGAAATGGGTTACTGTTTTTATGTACCATGTGTTCTTATTGACCTATAGGAGGTGCTCTCTGCTTCTGACCTATTATTTTTCTTCTTTCTTTTGTAGACACTCCTTTCCACCACTCACAGGGTAGATTACTTAGCCCCTGTAGGTAGTAGTTGCTTGGTAGAGTAAGTTAAGCCAGTCTTAACCAGATTCTCATGGGAGAAGGACACACAGAGTAAACGTCCCAGCTGAAGCCAAGCTGTGGCCTGGCTTCTGCCAGGACCCTTGTCTGGAACAAAAGTTCAGTGCAGTTTAGTCAAGACACGAGTGTGTACAGATGGAGTTAGAGACAACTAGTTCTTTCAGTATTCTTACCAAAGCTACTATGCAGTGCTAAACACTACAAAATTAGTAAAGTCTAGGAACATCCTAGCCCACGCCATGACCCAGTCTAAAAATGCAGGGCAGTATCTTGAGACACAAGAGGAAGTAGCCTGGATAGGATACGTAGAACTTCCTTTGTAGCTTTGTCCTATCTCACAGTGCAGGTAACCGGGAGGGCTCAGGAACTTAGCTTCACCCAGATAACTACGGCTGGGGCTTGTATCACCCTAGGAGGACAAGACACTCAACACTGTAGGGCACAAGATGGTCAGACCAAAGTCTATACACAGGTACAAGTAACTTCTCACTCTACAAGTATTTCCTCCAAAGTCTCTACTCTACGTTCAACTCTTACGCTACAACTAACTCTCTTCTACTCTACTTCTCCAACACCTCCTCAAGCACAAACAAGTTCAAGCACTAAAGTCTGTGTAAAGATTTATCTATTTCTATAAAAGCGTATTGTACTACCAAGAGACTATACAGTAAAGCTGTTATATTTTTATATCACTGGGACTCCTTTCATCCTTTCCTATGCATCAGCACCTATACACACAGCCACACACCTTGGGTTTATTTTTCCCCTTTCTGTGGGTGACGGTATCAGTAGTGGGTCAGTTGCCACTAAGGACTACCATGATAAGAGCCCAAGGGACCCATCATAACCCTGCAGGTCACCGACCATTTTGAGGAACACAGCCAGCCACAACACAAAGCAGGTACCACCATTATACCTGTGTGCTGGACTAGCACTGGCATCATGACAATACCATCTCTGGCTTAGCTGTATAGCAAACACAACACACCACCAACCCACCACAAATACTGTAAAGAAGCGCTGATCTACTAGATTGGCGTTTGCTTACTAGGCCTATTACATAGCCCGATAATACTTTAGTAAGGGCTGCACGGACATTGTTAGCGATGTCTGTGCAGCCTTTGCCCAAGCATTTTACATCACCTGCGCTCTGCTTACTCCCGCTTTGCTTCAGAGCGGCCCGACAGAGCTGACAGACCGCTGAGCTAATCACTGGCTGGGAGCCAACTGAGATGGGCTGCTCTGAGGCTGTAGCATGCAGCACCGGGGAGGAGGCAGATCACAGGAGAAGACCAGGAAGGTGAACAGGTAATGTAAACTGTTTGTTGAATCGCCAGCCGCGCATCGCTTTTAAACGTAGCAATGCTTGGTCGATGATTTTAGGTTAGGGACTAAAGAAACAATCAGCCGATGATCATTGCATTGACTGATCATTGTCTCTATTACATGGGCCCTTACTCACCAAGTCCCCCTGAGTATTTTGAGCAATCTCCCATCTTTCTAGCTGTTGCTGTTCCTGAGTTACAAGTTTTTTTTAAGGCCTTTCTATATCCATGATTACGCTGGAGAGGAAACTACATTTCCCATCATGCAGTGCTTCTCCCTGATTGCTCAGTTTGTGTACCTGCCCCCTTAGCTTTCTTTCCTGCCCACTGCTGGTCATTACTACCTTGCACCGTAAAACACAGGACTGTTTTTTCTGAAGCTGCAACTGAAATAGAGTAATTTGTGAAATCATTATAAAATATTGCATATACCATCAAAGCCTTCAAAAATCTTCTAGCAATACTCCTGCAACACTTCCTGGCAATACTTCCACCACAGCATGGGAGTCTGGAGGGAACCGACAGCCAAGGGGGTGCTGTGATATCTGAGCAGCGATGGCAGCGGAAAGAGGCTGCGGCAGTGCTCTGCAGGGTAGTGGGTGCATTGTCTTCTTGTTCAGATCTGGTGGTCTGCCCACTGAGGTAATGGGGGGCTTCGGGCAAGGTGCAGAGCAGGTAATGGAAGATGATGGGAGGCATGGAACACTGAAGGGGATGTTGATGGTCATGTGTTCTCCGTCACTTCAGTGAGCAGGGTTATAATCGATAACCCAGCTAATTGAAGACAGGGGAGGACACGTGATCACGTCTCGGAGGGGGGGGGGGCAAGGAGGAAGGAGCAAGATGGAGTAGACTCCATTTAGCTCAATTTTTGCATCCAAGGGGGGGTTAGTCGTGAGAAATAGCACCAAAACAGCTCAGCACAAGTAATTACTTGCTTTGAGCAATATATGAAGCTTTGGCTATGTTATTTAACTATGCATAAAAATATTTAGGGTGGAGTACCCCTTTAATTCATCACAGTGAATAAATGAATTTTCAATAGATTTTATTTATCAATAAATTGTGAAAAGGTGAAATAATTAACTTTTTACAAATTTCCCACTTTTTTATTTATCCCACCTCCAATGACTGTTTTGTTTCTAGCATATAAATGAAACATTTTAATAAGTAAAAATATTATTTTCCCGACAAACAAGACTCACAAAAAGGGGAGTGGCTTCATGCTTTATCTGGTGGTCGTTCCCAAAAACAGCACAGCACAAATTACCTTCATCCTCAGTGCCCGTATACTGTAGGGACATATGAGCAGGTTAGATATTTCATATTCGTGAAATGCTTCCCTCTTTTCTCTTGAACGATACGTTTCATGGTTATAGGCAAAGTGCTCAATGTCTGTTTCATCTGATGGTCATTTCATGATGCCCCTGTTTATAAAAAGTAATAATTTGTTTTCATCCTTAAAGCGACTCTGTACCCACAATCTAACCCCCCCCCCCCCCCCCAAAACCGCTTGTACCTTCAGATAGCTGCTTTTAATCCAAGATCTGTCCTGCGGTCCGTTTGGCAGGTGATGCAGTAATTGTCATAAAAAATTACTTTCAAAATTCCTGCTCCGTGCCCTACGGGCGTATCTGTGCCCTAACTTTGCACCACCCCTCCATCCCTCCTCCCCGCCCTCCTCCTCATTAGGAATGCTCCAGGCAGATTGTCTTCTATTCACCACTTGTGTTACCACAGCACATGGGCTGGATCGTTAATGACCTGTGCAATGCTCAAACAGAAGTAAATGTTCCAGTGGCATTCCTAATGATGAAGAGGGTAGGGAGGAGGGACGGAGGGGGTGGTGCAAAGTTAGGGCACAGATACGGGGCTGCAATTTTAATTTTTTTTTTTATGACAATAACTGCATTACCTGCTGAAAGGACCACAGGACAGATCTTGGATTAAAAGCAGCTATCCGAAGGGGGGGGGGGGGGGGCAGATTGTGGTTACAGAGTCGCTTTAACCAGTGTATAGGCTGATCTAGCACAGATTTGACTTTTCTTCACTTCAGCTGTTTGAATTATTGTTTAACACAAAAAAATATAGTGTTATAACTGCGCATTAAAAAAGTTTCTTCCCTGCAAAACTAAGCTGCAATCCCAACCCTCCAATTCATAACAATAATCACAACAAAAGCAAATCACAATTCATTTATAAAATACCATATAATTAGACAGAGAAGGACAACTCCTCATATGCAAACAATCCTGGTCTGCAATCACTTGACTTTATTTCTTCATATAATAAAATATTTACCAACCCAGATAAAATCATCAGAAAGATTCAATAAAACCAGGGTCTGACCATAAGTAAGAATGCCAGTGAGCATTCATTATGCAGTGGCTTTCCTGTATCTCTCCAATGATTCTTTCTGGGATATGAAATATTATTATACTAAGGGTGGTATTACACGGGCCGAGCAGGGCCCGATAATACCTGTAAACGAGCAGCGATCTGCTAGATCGTTGCTCGTTTACTGGACCTATTACACGGCCCGATAATCGTTTGACAAGAGCTGCAAGGACATCGTTACCGATGTCCTTGCAGCCCTTGCTAAACTGGCATACATTACCCATCCACGTTCCAGGGCTGCTCCTGCGTCCGCTTCTCCCGGGGGTCCCGCGCGCTCTCTAGCGTCACAGCAGCCTGTCAGCTGGTAGGCCGCTCAGCCAATCACAGGCCGGGACCGCCGCGGCCTGTGATTGGCTGAGCGGCCTATCAGCTGACAGGCCTCTGTGACGCTAGAGCGCGCGCGGGACGCAGGGAGAAGCGGACGGCAGGAGCAGCCCTGGAACGTGGATGGGTAATGTATATCGTTAGTCGCCGGCCACGCACCGCTATTACACGCAGCGGTGCGCGGTCGGCGCCCGACAAAAATAGGTTCTAACCTATATCAACGATCAGCCGATGATCGTTGTCATCGGCTGATCGTTGCATTTATTACACGGAGCGATAATCGGCCGAATCGGGCCAATTCGGCCGATTATCGTTCCGTGTAATACCACCCTTATTGTATGAAGATATAAAGTTAAGCAATTTTATCATCATTTGTGGACCTGGAAGTTTTGATAGTTTGCAAGTCTCTGCCCTTGCCTTGGACTATTGATGTCCCTGGAGAGTGACAATCTTGGGGTAGGGTTGGGTTCACACACAGTATATTTCAGTCAGTATTGTGGTCCTCATATTACAACCAAAACTAGGACTGGATAGAAAACACAGAAAAGGCCCTATTACACCAAAATATGTCTGACAGATTAACTTACAGATTTTTTTTAGCCGAAGCCAGGAATGGATTTAAAAAGAGGAGAAATCTCAGTCTTATCTTTACGACCTGTTCACGATTATAGTCAGTTCCGGACTTTGGCTGAAAAAATCTGTCAGATAATCTGTGAGACATCTTTTGGTGTAATAGGGCCCTAAGGCTCTGTTCACACAATGTTGAAATTGAGTGGATGGCCGCCATTTAATGGCAAATATTTGCTCTTATTTTAAAACAACGTCTGTTGTATTGAAATAATGGCAGTTATTTACCGTTATATGACGGCCATCCACTCAATTTCCACAGTGTGTGAACAGAGCCTTCCTGTGTTTTTAATCCACTCCAGTTTGAGGTTGCAAAATACTTGCTGAAATATACTGTATGTGACCCCAGCCTAAAATGGTAAAAATGTGTGTGCTGGCAGTCTCTCACATAAGCTCCTGATGAACAGGAGAAATATATGGTGAGGTGTTGCACCTAGGATCCCCTACAGTGCCCAGCATGTCCACTTTTGACAGCACATTGATAAGCTAGTTATATGCTGGGGAGCTATGTAGTGAGCTGGATGTGGGAATATTGATAGATGTACTGAAAGCTAGCTGCAGACACATTAGGATAAGTTCACACTGAGCAAGTGTGGCAGAAATCCCGCCTGCCTCAGAGTGACACTGTTCCTCTATAGAGTATTGTTGTAACGTGTTAGCCATAGAAATCAGTAGAATAGAGAAGAAGTCAGGCGAAACCTTTTAGAGGCTAACTGAGTATATTTGATTGTAAGATTGTGGATTGTAGGTGACAATTAGGGGCACTCGGGCTTCATCATGGGCCTCCTTGTATGGGTGCGTGCACACTACGCAAATTCTGCGTATGACGCGAAGTGTATTCTGTCGCTCGTACCCGCACACGGCGGCGCGCATCTCCGTCTGTGCCATAGACACTATTCTATGCATGGGCGGATTCCGCCGAAAGAATTGACATGTCACTTCTTTCAGCGGAATGCGGAATCCACCCGTGCAGAGAATAGTGTCTATGGCAACGGAGCAACGGAATATACTGCGGGTCATACGCGGGATTTCCGTAGTGTGCACGCACCCTGAGTGCATAACATACATGGTCTCAATATTCATACCAGCTCTATGTCGGCCTATGTATGACCTGTTTAGGCTATGGAGGCCATTAGTTGCTATTAGGCCATTTATCTGACAACAAACAGCAGCAAGAGCTTACCATCCTCTTGTCACGCCTCACAAGCTTTAAATTATTGACCTGTTGTAAATAGCAGACCCTGTGTATATTGCACTCTGTTATTTTTAAAGTTTCTAAAATCCTTTGATGAGCTCTGTCTACTGTGTATATAAGTTTGTGATTTTCTCAGTCTTATCATGTCTGATGAAAGGGGCTAGACTCTCAAAAGCTTACAATCAAATATACTCAGTTAGCCTCTAAAAAGTATCACCTGATTTCTTCTCTATTCTACTGTTCCTCTATGGGAGGGCTCGCGCACCTCCATTCCTGCCGTTCTCCGCAGAGCCGAGAGAGTCAGGAGCAGAGGCACCTGAGCTCTCCCATAGATAAACAGTGTCACACTGAGGCAGGCGGGATTCCTTGGTGGAGAGCTCTGCCACGGAATTCTGCCACATTTACTCAATGTGAACATACCCTTAGGGTGGTTTTCCCGGCTAAAGGTATATGCTTTTTAAAGGGGGATTGGGGAAGGGGAGGGTGATTGTTCTTGTGTATGTTATCATATTTATGATTTGTATGATTTTTATTTCTTTAAAAGAGTTGGGATTGGTCGTTTGTTGTGCTAAATGAACGCCTAGCCATAATTAGGTTCTGGTGATGAGTTGCTGCTGGGTAATTTGTAGGTTCTGATTGTTCCCTGCAAAGGTTGTATTACACATGTAGGAAACATTAACTTGACACTTAACTTGTTAGTTTTTTTTTTGTCAGAAACCCGGACGATCTGGTTCTGTAAATCACTTTCTATGTAAAGGACTGCAGCTCATCCTGACACAGGTAAAGAGCAGTACAGAACAGAAGAGGAGATACCACACATACACAGCAGTACAGGACATGTAGTATCACACTATACTGTAGAGAGGAGATACCACACATACACAGCAGTACAGAACATGTAGTATCACACTGTACTGTAGGGAGGAGATACTATACACACACACACCAATACAGAACATGTAGTATCACACAGTTCTGTAGAGAGGAAATACTACATACACACAGCAGTACAGGACATGTAGTATCATACTGTTCTGTAGAGAGGAGATACTACATACACACAGCAGTACAGGACATGTAGTATCACACTGTTCTGTAGAGAGGAGATACTACATACACACAGCAGTACAGGACATGTAGCAGCCAGGAGTGTAACTAGAAATGGCTGGGCCCCATAGCAAACTTTTGATTGGTAAATTGGTAGGTAATAGCTCCAGGCGTCACATTTACCACCACCACACCAGACTTGACCAATACCATGATACTGTGACTGGATAACACCAACATACCAGACCTGACCAATTCCGCCATATTGTGACTGGATAACAACGCCTTACCAGACCTGACCTATACCGCCATATTGTGACTGGATAACACCGCCACACCAGACCTGACCAATACTGCCATACTGTGACTGGATAGCACCACCACACCATACCTGACCAATACCACCATATTGTGACTGGATAACACTGCCACACCAGACCTGACCAATACTACCATACTGTGACTGGATAACACTGCCACACCAGACCTGACCAATATTGCCATACTGTGACTGGATAAACCCGCCACACCAGACCTGACCAATATCGCCATTGTCAGGGACGGTGAGGCAGGGACAAGACAGTTAGCCCTAACGCTGATCCCACCAATTGTCCCTACCTACTTGCCTCAACAAGGAATGAGTACACAGACTGGGGTTAGTTATATAGGAGGCCAGGGTTCTGTTCCAGAACGTAATTGGACCATCCCCCTGATCTCCAAGCACAGACACCTGAGAACAAAACAGATCCACTGGCAGGAAGACCTGTCAGTCACAGCAGAACCAAAACACAGATTAACTTTGACATGACCAGACAGAACTCAGCAGATGAAGTCGGGTGTGTCCATGAAATCAAGTGAGCAGACAAAATAAACCAGTGTTCAGACTAATTCAAAACAAAACACAGAAACAGAACAAATACAAGAAAATCAGCGCCTTCTCGGCCGCACAGCACAAGCCGAGGGACGCATCAAGCTCTGCAAAGACACAGTCCTGACAGCCATACTGTGACTGGATAACACCGCTACACACCAAAACTGACCAATACCACCATAATGTGACTGGGAAACACCATCATAGCAGACCTGAACAATACTGCCATACTGTGACTGGGTAACACCGCCACATCAGACCTGACCAATACCACCATACTGTGACTGGATAACACAACCATAGCAGACCTGAACAATACCGCCATACAGTGACTGGATAACACCGCCATACCAGACCTGACCAATACCGCCATACTGTGACTGGATAACACAACCATAGCAGACCTGAACAATACCGCCATACAGTGACTGGATAACACCGCCATACCAGACCTGACCAATACCGCCATACTGTGACTGGATAACACAACCATAGCAGACCTGAACAATACCGCCATACAGTGACTGGATAACACCGCCATACCAGACCTGACCAATACCGCCATACTGTGACTGGATAACACAACCATAGCAGACCTGAATTCTACCGCCATACTGTGACTGGATAACACCGCCATACCATACCTGACCAATACCGCCATACTAACTGAATAATACCACCATACCAGACCTGACCAATACCACCACCCCCACCCCCATAGAAAATACAGCAGATTTACTGGCGAGTCTGAATGGGAGGTGGGAGACTAAAAAAAAAAAAAAGTTGTTTCCTTCCCCAGTGCTGCCCCCCTTAACCCCTTAAAGTCTGAGCCAATTTTTCAGTTTTGCTCTTTTGTTTTTTCCTCCTTTTATTTAAAAGGCCATAGCGCTTGTATTTTTTCACCTAGAGACCCACATGACCCCTTATTATTTGCACCAATTGTCCTTTGCAATGACAGACTTAATTTTTGCATAAAATATGCTGTAAAACCAGAAAAAAATTATACATGTGGTGCAATTGAAAATATTTTTTTTTTTATTTGGGTTGGTTTTGTTACACATGTTCCTCAAGATGTTACGATTACAATGATATGCAACTTGCATAACTTTTATTTTATCTGACTGCTTTTGAAAAATTAAAATGTTCCTTAAAATTGCTCTATTACCATCATTATAGCGCTTTTATACTTTGGTCTATGGGACTGTGTAAGGTGTTGTTTTTTGCGCCATGATGTGTACTTTCTATCGGTACATTGACTGTGCATATGCGACTTTTTGTTCACTTTTTATAAAAAAATTTCTGGGTTTGATGCGACCAAAACTGCACAATTGTAAACTTTGGAAATTTTTTTGCGCTTACGCCGTTTACCGTGCGAGATCAGTAATGATATAATTCAATAGCTCTGTTAATTATGCATGCGGCGATACCAAATATGTTTATTTATTTATTTGTATTTATTAAAGGGGAAGTGCGGCAAATTTTTTTAATTAAAGTATTGTACACTTATTACAGGAAATGCACATAAAGTGCTACTTTTCCCTGCACTAACTACTGCATTAAGGCCTCACTTCCTGGATAAAATGGTGGTCACGACCCGACTCCCAGAGCTGTGCGGGCTGTGGCTGCTGGAGAGGATGATGGCAGAGGGATGCTCAGCGTCCCTCCAGTGCCCAGTGTCCCCCTGCCATCATCCTCTCCAGCAGCCACAGCCCGCACAGCTCTGGGAGTCGGGTTATGACATCACTATGTTATCCAGGAAGTGAAGCCTTGATGCAGTAGTAAGTACAGGGAAAAAGCTCTTTATAATCATTCCCCGTAATAAGTTCTTTTTATTTCTTATGTGCGGACATCATGGAGCAGACGTCAGCTGGGTGCGGGCAACAGGCTTGTTTCGCGCGGAGCGCTTCAACGGACCCTCCCCCTTCGCTACGTCACCCCATCTAAATATGCTTAACATAGTGACGTATGTGAACATGTGATTACATATTTAAAGCATTAAAACCAAATAAAAACAATCGGACAAACAATTCATATCAAAAAGCTACGGTCCACTCTATCATTGAGGCCACCCGGACCTTCAGCTTCGGTACACAGGATCCATTTTGTCTCAGCCCTCATCAGAAGGCGATGACTATCTTTTCTTGCCTGGGACTTAACCCTTTCTATCCCTGCGAATTTTATAGCTGCCAGGTTACCTTCATGCGCTTCATTCATATGACTAATGAATCTTGGAGCGCCAGAGCCAGTTCTCAATGAGTAAAAATGTTCCCTAATACGGGTATGGAGCGCTCTCTTAGTTTTGCCTATATAAAATCTTCCGCAATCGCAGAATCATTGACATATATTTGCTGTCCATTAATGTTCAGACTTGTTCCTTTATACATGTGAGTACACCAGTTACAGGAGCCAAATCTATGATTACCTTTTAATTCATGTCATAACCATGCCGTACCATCTTCCTTAGTTGTTTTCATTTTACTGTGTACTAGTATGTCCTTTATACTTTTGCTACGCCTGAAGGTAACGAAAGGTTTTCTTGTGGCTTGCTCACCTAATGTTGTATCATTTTCTATCAGGTACCAGTATTTATTGATAGCCCTACGGATTTGTGAGGCCATAGGTGAGAGCCTGGAAGAAAAGGCTAACCGATCCGCATTACCATTTTTAAGTCTTTTTGATTTAATGGCATTACGGAGCAAAGTGTTACGATTTTTCTGTGCTGCTTTATGTAACGATTCATCAAGCAATTTTTTGGGATAACCCCTATTTATGAATCGCTGCCTAAGTGCAGCAGCCTGCGTTCTAAAAGACTCTTCCGTGCTGTTAATACGGCGCAAACGGAGGAATTGCCCATAGGGCACAGCTTTCTTTGTTGCGTCCGTATGGTAGCTATTGAAGTGGAGTAAGGTATTAGAGGCTGTGGGTTTCCTATATCCTTTTGTTTCCAACCTGCCATCTTTCACTGACACCACGACATCCAAGAACTCCATCTCATGGGGACTGATTTTACTAGTGAAAAAACATATTCATTGTATTCTCCTGATTGAGGTAGCATACAAACTCCTCAAAGTCAACTTCTGATCCTGTCCAAATTATAAAAATATCATCCACAAAATGTGAGTATCTGTGGATAAATCTAGAAAAAGGATTTTTTACACTAAAAAATAAACCGCATTTCAAAGACTGCCAAAAATACATTGGCCACAATACATGCCACGGGAGTGCCCATGGCAACTCCAGATGTTTGAAGAAACCATTTATTTTCAAACATAAAAGTATTGTTGGACAAAATCAGATCCAATGCCTCACAAATAAAATCTATATATTCCCTGCTT
Source organism: Dendropsophus ebraccatus (assembly GCF_027789765.1). Taxonomy (NCBI): domain Eukaryota; kingdom Metazoa; phylum Chordata; class Amphibia; order Anura; family Hylidae; genus Dendropsophus; species Dendropsophus ebraccatus. The sequence goes on from NC_091456.1 coordinate 98,029,596, forward strand.
CTATCTGTCTTTTCCAGGATTTCACGGATGATATCTATCCCCAACCGATGCGGGATACGCGTATATAGCGACTCCACATCGATTGTGGCAAGGAGTACATTCTCCTCGCATGCACAATCCCCCAGGCCGTTTAAAAAGTCATTTGTTTCTTTAACCAGGGAGGGGACCTTTTCCAGTAGGGGGCCCAGTAGCCAGTCCACATACTGCGACAAAGGTTCTAGAATTGACCCTACTCCGGCAACAATAGGGGGATTGTGCAGCGTCTTATGTTTCTTAGGAAGAAAATACCAGTGAGGGGTATTATACGATACGGGCAAGATTTTTCGGGCAGTATTTTCAGAAATGAAACCTTTTTCGACTTGTTTTCTCAAAAAGGACTGTAATTTAGAAAAAATCTTTTTCATTGGATCCCCTTGAAGTTCTTGGTAATTCGTGGTGTCAGACAACTGGCGGAGGGCTTCAGTACGATAGTAATCCACGGACATAATTATTACCCCCCCTCCCTTATCCGCCCCTTTTATTATTAGATCATCCCTTTTCTTAAATTTTTGTAAGGCCTGCCATTCTGTGCTACTAAGATTATTTTTGTCTGTAGGATATACTAGTGCACGGACGTCATCCATAACTTTTTTATAAAAGAGATCTATATTGCTACCAGGGGCAATGGGGGGTGAAAATGTTGACTTTATACCTCTAGTGAAGCTGGTGTCTTCTGATTCTATGTTGGTGGATGTAGGGTTAACATCACCTGCTAGTTCCATCAACATAGCTACACATTTCTTTTCCTCACTTGTTTCTAGATCTGGGGCAATGAAACCTAACGGACCTATCTTAGGACATGTTTCTCCTTCACGTTTTTCACATGCTGATTTTTTATATAAAAAAAACATTTTTAAGTTTAGTTTGCGGACACCTTTAAACAAATCGGTTTCAAATTCTACGATGTCAAAGTGTCCTGGCAAACAGAAATTCAGTCCTTTGGATAGGAGTGATATGGTTGCTGCGTCCAGGGTACTGTCTGTTAGGTTGATAACTTTCATCGCATTCTCTTCCAGATCTGGGCTTGCATTTATGATCTCCACGATACTGTCTTTCTTTTGGTTGATGTTCCTTTCTCCGGCACTTTTTTTTTCTGCCATATCTAGTCTTTCGCCTAAAGGGATACTTTGGGCTGATTGTTCGGCATTAGCAGCTGGTTTTGGTTTGGGCTTCGGTTTTGTTGCTGGAATAGAATCTGACAGACTTGAGTCAGAGTCCGTAGTCCAGAAATCACTCTTGGCACGGACCTTAGATTTATTCTTTCTTTGTTTTTTATTTACATTCCTGTTTTTCTTTAGAAATACTTTATCGGTCTCATAGTCAGATTTATCCCTAAGAAATGTATCTCTTTTTTGTCCTTTAATTGTATCTTGTAAAGATGTTAACTTCTTTTCCAATCTGGTTATGAAAGTTTGATATTGCTCCTCTGGTAATCTGGTTTTAAGCTCCATTTTTGCACGACACAAGTCGTTAGTTATTATAGTATTTTTTTTTTTTTCATTACGTGTGGTAACAACCTCCAGAATCCGCATGGAATGTTCCTGCTGGATCCGCGTCCAGATAGCCATGAATTCGGGATCATCAGTGAATTGGAAGGCCTCTTTGTAACATCGTAGTCCTCTAGGTATTCGTTTACACTCCCAGTATGATTTTAGTGAATGTGTGGTCCAAAATAACCGCATTTCCTTCTTGGCCAAATTCTGGATTTTGAATTCCAAATTCTTATTGGTCATTAGTTGCAGTGGATCACTTAGATCACATGATCTGAAGAACGAACTGGCGTCTGCTCGTCCAGCACTAATTGAAGTGTCCATTTGCCCCCTGGATGCATTAGCGTTAACATCACAATCTTCCATTTCCATTTTTGTGTTATACGCAAAAAGTAAGGTATTTGCTCCTTTAATAGCTGTGTGCTCTGACTAAAAGGTTAGAGTCCATGAACTGCACGACAAGGGGTAGCCGGCACTACAGTTTGGAGCTAAACCTTTCAGGCAAACAGGTAACAACTGGGGATATGTCCGGCGGTGCTAGTTTATAGGCAGTCTCCTGAGCTGAGCCGGGATCAGCGTCCGTCCAATGCTGAGCCCCGGCTGGCTCAGGAGGTGGGATCACATCACGGAGGGGAGATCTCGCCACTAGACACCAGGGATGGCGCTCTGCATGGCTTTTAAATGCAGCTGTCATGTCTGACAGCTGCATAATGTCCGTATTAGCAGCGGTCCTGGACTACACATAGCACCCGGGATCGTGGCACTTCAGAGCGGGGTCGCGGCACAGCCCCTCTCTGAACCCCCCTAATGGCACCATGACGTATGAGATACATCATGGGTCGTTAAGGAGTTAAAGGTGCTGCCCTAGGCACTGGACCACAGATGCCTAGTTGTAAATATGGCCCTGCATAACCACATAACTGTAAGCGCTCATCAGGAGTGCTTGCAGTTAAAAGGACATTAGCAGAACCTGGGGGGCCTGCTTGGCCACCTGGTACTTCAAATGATGGCAGCTCAGGGGGTCCACTGTATTGCAGGAGCGGACCACGGGCCCCCCTTAGGCGATGGGCCCGATAGCCGCTACTGTGGCTGCTATAGTGATAATTACGCCCTTTTTAGTATCACACTGTACTGTAGAGAGGAGATACTACACACACACACACACACACAGCAGTACAAAACGTGTAGTATCACACTGTACTGTAGAAAGGAGATACCACACATACACAGCAGTACAGAACATGTAGTATCACACTGTACTGTAGAGAGGAGATACCACACATACACAGCAGTACAGAACATGTAGTATCACACTGTACTGTAGAGAGGAGATACCACACATACACAGCAGTACAGAAGATGTAGTATCACACTGTACTGTAGAGAGGAGATACCACGCATACACAGCAGTACAGAACATGTAGTATCATACTGTACTGTAAAGAGGAGATACCACACATACACAGCAATACAGAACATGTAGTATCACACTGTATATGGAGAGGAGATACTACACACACACACACACACACACACAAACACACACACACAGCAGTACAGAACATATAGTATCACAGTGTACTGTAGAGCGGAGATACCACACATACACAGCAGTACAGAACATGTAGTATCACACTGTACTGTAGAGAGGAGATACCACATATACACAGCAATACAGAACATGTAGTATCACACTGTTCTGTAGAGAGGAGATACTACATACACACAGCAGTACAGAACATGTAGTATCACACTGTACTGTAGAGAGGAGATACTACATACACACAGCAGTACAGGACATGTAGCAGCCAGGAGCTAAACTAGAAATGGCTGGGCCCCATAGCAAACTTTTGATTGGTATCACACTGTAATGTAGGTAGTAGATACTACACACACACACACACACACACACAGCAGTACAGCACTGTACTGTAGAGAGGAGATACCACACATACACTGCAGTACAGAACATGTAGTATCCCACTGTACTGCAGAGAGGAGATATCACACATACACTGCAGTACAGAACATGTAGTATCACACTGTACTCTAGGTAGTGGATACCACACACACACACACACACACACACACACACACAAACAAACAGCAGTACAGCACTTTACTGTAGAGAGGAGATATCACATATACACAGCAATACAGAACATGTAGTATCACACTGTACTGTAGAGAGGAGATACTAGATACACAAAGCAGTACAGGACATGTAGTATCACAGTGTACTATAGAGAGGAGATACTAGATACACACAGCAGTACAGAACATGTAGTATCACAGTATACTGTAGAGGAGATACCACACATACACAGCAGTACAGAACACGTAGTATCACACTGTACTGTAGGTAGTAGATACTACACACACACACACACACACACACACACAAACAGCAGTACAGAACTGTACTGTAGAGAGGAGATACCACACATACACAGCAGTACAGAACATGTAGTATCACACTGTACTATAAAGAGGAGATAATAGAGTGTGGTCTCAAGCTACAATGGTCCAGAAATTACCATTGTTTGTTGAAAATATTGTATCCTGAGGCTATTGTAAGTTGAGGGACCACTGTATATACCTTCGAATGTGCCTATGGCTGTCATCAGGTCACTGTCTCTTGCCACTTTTAAGAACCAAGAATTGATGGAGGCAGAAAGAGGGTTGTGGATGAGAAAGTAAATCACTGAGTATATTACTTGTTTCTTAGTTTTTACATTTTAAATCAATGTCTAGTTTTCCTACTTTACTACTACTACTTTACTAGTCCCTGTCTTGAAACTTTTTTTGCAGAAATCAATAGTCCAGGTGATTTTAAGAAACTTTGTAATTTGGCTTATTAGCCGAAAATGAATTTATCACGAAAAAGCAGTTTGAAGCTCTCCCCCTGTCTTCTTTGTTCTCCTATGGAGAAAGGGAAATAAAACACCAAAACAGGACAACAAAGAGTTAATCTACAAATACATCACCGGCTATCTTCTCTGACAGACAGCACTGACCTCTCTGACCTCTGAATACGCTGTCACCAAGCTCTGTGTTTGTGTAATCCTTTGTTCTCAGCTCCCTCCTCCCCCCTCCCCTGTCTATAGAACAGACAGGGTTGTGTCTGATGCAACAAGTCACAATTTCCTGATATTTTGCAGTGGATGACAGAAAGGAACGAAGGGGGGGACCTGGGAAAAGTCTTTTTAAATGCAGATAACGGCGGACGCATCGGAATAAATTGCCGCCCGGCGGTGGCATTAGAGCGGGGGGATCAGCTGTCAGTGTGACAGCTGACCCCCACTGAAACTGCCCGGAGCATGACAGCGACATCTAACAGGTCCCGGTCGGCGCCGTGGGTCACTTACACGATTGTGATGTCCCGTGGCGCGTCCGGTGTCCCAAAGTCTCCATGGTGATCCTGGGGTCCTAATGAAGGCCCCCGGGGTCACCATGGAGATGCTTCATGCTGACAGGGGTGGCCGTGCCGAATGCCTGACAGCATGAGGCATGATACAATACACTGCAGTACATTAGGTACTGCAGTGTATTGTATAAGCGATCTAAGTATTTAAGTAAGTAAAAAAAAGTTTAAAAAAAAAACGTGCACCAAACACAACACAGCCCCCCCAGCCCCCCCCCCCCCAATAATAAAAATGCATTACATTCCCTATACCCAATAAAACATGTCATAAAAGTGATCAAAAACACAAATCATATACATATTTGGTATTGTTACGTCCGTAACGACCCAATCTATAAAATGATATCAATATTTATACCGCACGACACACTGTAAAAAAAAAAAAAAAAAAAAACAGTACCAAAATAGCTGTATTTTATCAATTCGCTTTAGAAAATACGTCATAAAAGAGATCAAAAAGTCATATACATATAAAACTTGATATCAATAGAAACTACAGATCTTCCCGCAAAAAATAAGCCCAAAACAAGCTCTGTTGCACATATGGATCTTGCAATGTGGGTTTTTGCTAGGAAGATAGTTTCTATTGCGCCAAAGTTATAATAGTTAAAAAAAACCTACACAAATGTGGTATCGCCGTAACCGTAGTGACCCAGAGAATATATGTATTATGTTATTAGTGACCGCCGATACAGATTTTTATGGTGATCACTAATGGGCTCTATTCTGCTGCCATCAGCTCTTTATGGCGATGGTGCAGAATAGTGCAGCAGCGGCGGTAATGCCCGCAGCCCCCTCCTCTCAGCTGTCGGAGGTAGGTGAGGGGTTGGGGCAGAGTGTGGGCTCAGTCCTGGCCAGTCCCCTAACCGGCGATTAACAGTATAATGGCAGCCACTGGTAATGGGCATTGCCAGCTCAGCTGAACGCTTTCATGTCTTCTCACCGTGAATCCACAGTGAGAGGAGATGAGAACATGTCCCCCCCTGTCCCTAGAATTAAACCTAGTGACCTGGTCACTGACCCTCTCCCTCCCTGGGCGGCCATCTGATTCTGTTCACAGTGATGGATTCCTAAAAATGATCAAAGCTCCATTCTCTCCACCACCGGAGGTGGCGGAGAGCATGGGGCAATGATCCGGGACCACCCGATGTGGTCCCAGTACAAGCGATCAGCGGTATATACTATATATCGCTGATCGCATGTTCGAAATGGTGCCAGCATTTTTTTACCCCTGTCACCAAAGTCAAGTGCCCCGAATTACCTGTAACCACCCCAGATTACCCGTAACCACCCCAGATTACTCATAACCACCCCAGATTACCTGTAACCACCCCAGTTTACCCGTCACCATCCCAGATTGCCTGTAACCACCCCAGACTGCCTGTAACCACCCCAGACTGCCCATAACCACCCCAGATTGCCCGTAACCACCCAGATTGCCCGTAACCCCCCCCAGATTGCCTGTAACCACTCCAGATTGCCTGTAACCCCTACAGATTGACCGTTACCCCCCAGATTGCCCGTATCCCCCCAGATTGCCCGTAACCACTCCAGATTGCCTGTAACCACCCCAGATTGCCCATAACCACCCCAGACAGCCCGTAACCTCCCCAGATAGCCCGTAACCACCACAGATTTCCCGTAACAACCCCAGATTGCCTGTAACCACCCCAGATTGCCTCAGACTGACAACCCCAGATTGCCTGTAACCACCCCAGATTGCCTCAGACTGCCTGTATCTACCCCAAATTGTCTGTAACCACCCAAGATTGCTCGCAATCAGTGCACTTTCCTAAATGGGGTGACTTTTGGGGGGATTCTATTCTTCAGACACTACAGGGGCACTGCAAACGCACCAGGCGCTCAGAAACTTCTTCAGAAAAATCATGCACTGAAAATGCTAATCGGCGCCCCCTTCCTTCTGAGGAATGCTGTGTGCCTATACAGAGGTTTATGCCCACGTATGGGGTAACATTGTACTCAGGAGAACCTACGTTACAAATGTTGGGGTGCTTTTTCTCCCCTGATCCTCGTGAAATTGAGAAATTTCTAACTAAACTAACAAATTATTGGAAAAATTCAATTCTTTTATTTTTACTGTCTTATTTTGAATACATTTCTCTAATACCTGTGGGGTCAAAATGGTCACCACACCCCAAGATGAATTCTTTGAGGGGTGTACTTTCCAAAATGGGGTGACTTTTGGGGGGTTCTATTCTGCTGATACTACAGGGGGTCTGCAAACGCACACGTGGCGCTCAGAAAATTCTTCAGCAAAATCTGAACTGAAAATGCTAATAGGCACTACTTCCTTCTGAGCCCCACTGTGTGCCCATACAGTGGTTTACACCCACATCTGGGGTACCGTTGTACTCAGGAGAACCTGCGTTACAAAATTTGGGGTGCAGTTTCTCTCATGTTTATTATGAAAATTAGATACTTTAATCTTAACAAATATATTATTGGAAAATTTCTATTTTCCATTTTTTTCTGGGCTAATTGTGAATACTTTCCTCCAGCCCCTGTAGGGTCAAAATGCTCATTATACCCCTAGATTAATTCTTTAAGGTGTCTAGTTTCCAAAATGGGGTCACTTATGAGGGTTTACAATATACAAGTCTCCTAAATCAACTTAAAAAAGAACTGGTCCCTAAAAAAAATCAGTTTTGGAAATTTCATGAAAATGTGATAATTTGCTGATACATTTCTAAGCCCCGTAACACCCTAAAAAAGTGAAATATGTTTACGAAATGAAGCCAGAATAAAGAGGACATATTCATAATGTGACTAACTAACTAATTTTTGTCATGTGACTTTCTTTTTTTAGAAGCAAAGAATTTTAAAGTTTGTAAAGTGCAAATTTTTCATGACATTTTGATGTTTTTCACAAAAAAAACACACAAGACAGTGACCAAATTTTGCCACTAACATAAAGTACCATATGTGACAAAAAAACAATCGCTAGCATACGCTAAAGCATCACTGAGCTATAAGAGCATAAAGTGAGACAGGTCAGATTTTGAAATATGAGCCTGGTCATTAAGGCCCAAATAGGCTTGGTCCCTAAGGGGTTAATGGCAAATAATTTGTGTTATTTTAAAACAACTTCCGTTTACATCTAGAAAATTTCAGCAGTGTGTGAACATAGTCTGTCTGGGTTTTCAATCCAATCCTGCTTTTGGTTGAAAAATACTGAGCAAAATACATAGTAAAAATACTGTGTGGGAACATAGCCTCATACTGTATAAATATAATTGCCTTCGCCCAAGTACACGGAACAGCCACAAGTAATGAAGATACCAGTCTGTAAAATTGCTTATATATTATATATTGCTTATATATTATATTAAAACAAAGCTATATAAGGTAACATGCTAGTCCAACCTATTCCCCAGTATAATCTTCAATCATAATAAAGAAGAGGATAAAGTAGTGTGTCGGTCCTGGCTGTCTTAGCCTCTTTCTGCAGATAAAATGACAGTATGCCAGTACTAGTGAGTAACAATGCATCACCTACAGGCAGCCACACACCAGTTCCCAGGCATTTCATGCAGTGTGAACACAACATAGAGCTGTTCCTATGGAAAGCCGGCTTTCATTACACGGATGAAGGCATTTGGTTGGCTGCACAGCCTCTACATGTTTGTGTGTAGCATTAACCCCTTTAGGTGCCCGGGAGAGGTGGATGTGTGATGCTGCCAGCATGTTTTATTGCTGCAGAGTGTGTGAGTAGGGGGGAGTGTTAATAACCATTCATTTTCTGACGCGGTGATTTCCCCTTTAAGTCTGGGTGGAGCATAGCACTGAGTCCTGAGCAGTGAATGTGTGCAGGAATTGTAGCTGGCAGTCAGCACCACAAAGCAGTCCACCCCCGGTGTGTCTACAGGTCCTGGCTGATGGCTTCCTCCAGCGCATAGCCTGCCCTGCTAGCCTTGTCCTATCTGAGCTGCCAGTGCCACCAGTGTTGTGCCGCCTTATAGCCTGTGGCAGATAGGAGCTGTGCTTCCTCCCCTTGTCTGCATACTGGATCCCTCCACATAGCAGCAGCAGCAGCAGAGTGCTGTATTACCTGCAGTATCTAATCTGCAGGACTAGGGGGTGTCTACCAACACCTCACATGATAGCCAAGTAGCAGACCGTAGGCACAGCTTAGCGCTCCCCACCCATGGCAGGCAGGCACGGCATGTCCGCAGCCAGGTCACCCTGTGCAGCCCGCAGGCTATAACGCCCCGTGTGTGTGGCCGCCGGAAGGCTCGGTGAGCTCTGTTACCCGTTAGAGTAGCGGGGGGAGGGAGGGCTGGAGAGACATTGCAGCAGTGACCAATCTACAAGACCAGGGTGGGCTCCTCGGCTGCGGCAGTGCGGCGGACGCCACGGAAACTACTTCTGCGCCCATTTCCTTCTCCCAGTCCCAGTAAGATGAAGCAGCAGCAGCAGCAGCAGAAGTGAATGTTCTACCCTTCCCATCCCATGTCCTGGAGAACAGCGGCTGGGTACTGCTATGCCAGAGAATTAACCCTATGTGGCTTGGTTTCCAGTTCGCAGCATGGGTAAGTGGGTGGAAAGCAGGGCATTGGAAAAGGGGGCAACTAGTCTCTTATTGGTGTGGCCCCTAGATTAGTGCAGGGGCTATGGGGCATCTGGAGCCCTCATTGTCCCATCAGGTTGTTGTGACTCCTGTAAATCATTGTGTGATTCCCATGTAGCAGTCATTCCACCCAGGAGTAGTCTACAGGATGACGACGGCTCAGTGGATGCAATTCTTTTTCTATATGCTTTTTATTGATTGACAGCTGAATACATATGTTTGTCTGCAGAAAGTTGCAAACCAATGATCTCTTCCATGTGTATATAGAGGGGGGTCTCTCCAGTGCAGACGGGGATTGGGGGTCTCCTGCAGCAAGTATGTGCATTCGGGGGCTCTCTAGGGTTTGAGGAAACTCCTGGAAGGAATGTGCATGTAATAAGTGTTTATTGGAGTGTCAGTCCGAGAGCTGTGTGGCCATGGAGTGGTGTGAGAGCCTGCCATTGCCTGCATTACTTGCTGTAGAGCTCAGCCTCAGTCAGACATCAGTGTGCCAATGCAGTGAATGCAGTGCACGAATGCGTTTGCGTGTTTGAGCTGAACCGTGCCATTCTCTTTGATGCGGTTGTGTCTGCCTCAGGTTACTATGCCTCTTTCTAGTATAATGGCTTTATGGCATTTTAGACATTACACTCCCATAATGACCTTAGTGTGTTCCCAATGCTGGGAGATGCAGGTCCCACAACAACACGTTTTCTATGCGTTTCTTCAGCCCAGGCTTGAGGAGTAGCTCACCCTGCGCACATTACCTAGAGGACATGCAGGCAGCAGAGAAGCTAGCTATCAGTCACTCTATTCCCAGCTGGATAACTTCTGCCATCCTAGGTGCTCTATTCTGTCTGCCTGGGCTTTCTGTCTATGTTATCCCACCTGTCCTCAGTCGCTTTACACCCAGTCACTTCACCTTGGATATGCTGTTACCTTGTTTTTATCGCAGTGTATTGACTGGGGTCGCTTCCTTCTAAGTGGTCCTTGCACTCCTTCTCCTTAAAGTATTAAGTCTGTTACGGCTATTTTATTCCAATCCATTGCCTGTTTATCTATATATATTAGTATATTTGTAAGACAGCTTATAGAATCCTATTTTCAGATAAGTTTCTGCACCTAGGGAAACATATTTCCCCTTATACCTGATAATCCGTTTATATGTATAGCATGCAGGCGGTGTATTGCCATGCATAAACCATTTATATCCTATTGTGGTCTCCATAGTTAGAATAATGCCAACATGAATAGTCTTTTGTTTTCATATATATATATATATATATATATATATATATATATATATATAGCATATTTGCAACTGTGTCTTTTATTATGCTACACATAAAGTAGGAGAGACGCCAGTAATAAATAGCAGGTAGTTCTAGTTAGAATTGTATTAGAAGGCATGCCTAACCTAAGAATGAATGTCTGGTGAGATCATAACAGAAGCAATGGCACATGCCCCTACTCTGAGGAATAACCAGGGAGCCACAGACCATAGGATGACAACCTGCAATCTTTGTAATATAGTACAGCATGCATCTTCTCACTGACACCTTAGAAATAGAGTCAAGAATACCCTAGGGTACAAACAAAACCAGTAGGAATGTTGGCTAATCATTATACTTGGAAAAAAAGATAAGATCTTAAAATGTTTTATAATATTAGGAATAGATAGCTGTGGTACTATTCTATCGGATTCAATATGCTCAGCCTATTTCTAGTATAAAGGCCATATGACAGTCATTCAACCCATAAACCAAGAAGGTGGACCTGGAAACAGATTTTACACTCATATACAGATTTTAAATGATATACTTTTTCTTTACATAGTTCTGTGTCAAAATTAAAAACATACAGTATGTGACTAACATCACAGCCATATGTGTGCAGCCCAATCCGAAACCATGGGCATTTAGTCTAGAGTCCTCCACTTGGCAGACTAAAAGCAATTTGCATCAAGTCACCTGATCATTACTGATCTTATTGGGCGATAGGCCTTGCAGTTGGTATTTAAACCCCCTGAACGGTAGCTAACCAAGTTCCTTCACCTGAGCACACTATTATTTCTCCAGCTAAAGGACTTTGTCATGCCAAAACAATGAACAGTTCTACGTTAATGCAGATCAGAATTCCCCAGATTGTCATTGTATGTTGCATTTACCTTTTTAATTCACTAAAACCAAGGGACCAGCTCAAACCAAAGAATAGCTTTCTAGGCAGCACTACACATTCCGTGAGCATTGCTGTGGCAAATGGGGATTCATTATTGCAGAACATATGCGTTCCACCATTCCGCTGTCCAGTGATCGTGTGCTTTATACCAGTCCAGACAATGCTTACCATTATGCATGGTGATCTCAGCCGTATGTACAGCTGCCCGGCCATGACAACCCAATCAATGAAACTCCCCACAAACAGTCCTATTGCTGGGATGGATTCACAGGCAGCAGTGAATATTGTTGCCAAGGATAGACAATTTTTATGTTATGGTTGTTGCTGGTGTATTGTATTGTTATTTCTGCTATTGTTATTTCTTCTAGACTCTTTCACAATAAGAGCATAGTTTCTTATGGATCCCAGTATTTGAATTGTTCATTAATGGTGCGTTCACACCTACAGGATCTGCAGCTGATTTTCTGCAGCAGATTTCATTTAAATAACTGAACACAGCATCAAATCTGCTGCAGATCCTGTAGGTGTGAACGCACCCTTAAGGAACAAATGTATCCAGCATCCTTATAAATGGTTTTGAAAAAGTAAGGGTGTCTTTATACAGAGAGATTTATCTGACAGAGATTTGAAGCCAAAGCCAGGAACAGACCATAAACAGAGAACAGGTAATAAAGGAAAGACTGAGATTGCTCCTCTATTCAAATCCATTCCTGACTTTGGCTTCAAAAATATGTCAGATAAATCTGTGTGTGTAAAAGTACCCTTACTTTGTCTGTGGCCTTAGTAATTGAATACACCACTTTTTATGATCATAATTGTAGCTAAACACTTATTATGAAATATTATGTATTATTATATATATAGTATAGTTTGAAACATCAGTTTGGAAAGGGTCACAAAATCCAATGAATCACAGAAAGCCATGCTGGAGATACTTATCAACAGAAGGGGAAATAAAGAACAGGCTAGTTCTTAGTGTAAACTGCAAAGTCTAGAGTGCACCAGATTTTTAACAGGGACTGTTGGAAAATCTGACTGTCTAGAATAAACTTAGGGGCAGACGCCATGGGAAGGCACAGATTTTTACCTCTTCTGTGGCGTACACCTGATGAGGGTCAGGGGCTGTGGCAAGGCGGGATGAGGCTAGCCCTGCACCTGAAATAACTGGAAACAGGCGTAAATCATGGCACAAATCTTCATCTATTCTGGAGATTTCTACATCTGCCATGTGGCATGCACAGGTCCTGGCAGATTTACTACGAGGCATGCTGGTCAATGTGGCAGGGCCTAATTGTAGACCGGCGTACGAGTACGGCAGTGGTAATACACTTCCCCCTTAGTCTATTTTTAGGCTGGCTTACTTTTTAGTAAAAAAATGTGTGCCAAAATCTGGTGAATTTGTTAGTATACAGCACTGCATTTCCCTTTCTCTGAAGTCATGCCCACTTTGCACAAAGCCATACCCTCTTTTCAAGTATGGTGATGTCCCATTCTTTTTGTCTTATTTAGCTTATCAATCTATCTAATTACACATACACCAGTATTTTAGAGCAAACTGCCCCATAATTCTTGCACACACACGTTTATTAATTTCTTCCAGTGTCTTAAAATGTATAATTCCATGAGATGTAAAAACTGCCCATGCAAAATAACACATTTCATACAAATTGTCATACATGATAGATAGTTGCCTTTTCCTTAGTCCACTTTATAGCTGGCTTACTTACACCCATTTAAAGGTTCTGAAATAGCATATAATTAGGGTTGACACATTTTTATCACTTTTTTTGTTGCCAAGTTTCTCCAATGGTGTGGTGACAACTCATCCAAAAAGTCTCCCTATCCAGAAAATGAAAGAGACAGGGCAAAATAGCATGGAAGAATAGCAAAGCAAAACACAGTACAGTGGTACCTTGGTTTTCAAACTTAATTGGTTCCGGAAGGCAGTTTGAGAACCAAGCAGTTTGAAAACCGAGCAGTGTCTTCCCATAGGAAATAATGTAAATGTGATTAATTGGTTCCAGCAGCCACCAATAATTACCTACAATACTCATTTATTACACTAAGTGCTCAGTATAATCACTACAGTACAGTACAGAACAGCACTATACTGTACAGGACATTAAACATAAGAAATGTTCATCAGAACCAGCAATTATAGTACAGTAGTCACCAACTCCTCACCCATCCTTTTCTGTATAGCGTCCCCCCCATCCAAGCACTGTAATGTATGGGAGATGGTGGTGCACTGCCTGTACTACTACTGCACTGTATATGCACTCCAGCAGTCTTATACAGCACTATACTGTATGTGAAGCCTCATCACTGCTTAACTCGCCAGGTACAACCCACCATCCACGCTCGCAAAAACGTTCGAAAAACGTTCGAAAACCGAGCAAAGTTCAAATTCCAAACACTACTTCTGGGTAAATTTTCGTTCTAATACCAAGCAGGTCGAGTTCCAAAGCGTTCGAAAACCGAGGTATTACTGTACTTTTATTTCAAAGTTTTGGTATCATGTTCTTTACACATTTAGGTTATGTTCCCACACAGTGGGAGTATCTTGGTGAGTATTTTGCAACCAAATACAAACATCTATGTTCACACAAAATGATGAAATTTAGTGAATCGTCATTATTTAAAGGGGTCAGCCACTTTATAGTAAAACTGTTCAGTGTACAGTATCAGGCTATGTTCACACACTGTAAGAGACCGGCCGTTCCGTGACCCAGCAGATCATCCCGGATAGTTTGTAGTAGCAGCCAGATGATCTTTAGTGTCGCAGAGTTCTGTTGCGGGCGCATCTGTGCGCGCCCGCATCAGAACTCCCCACTGCACACTATGGAGGGTGTGTCTGGAGCCGCCCGCTCCACAGTGTGCACTGACAGGGTTTTCTGCGGCCGCTATTCACTGAATATTCAGTTTTCTACGGCGCCACAAAAGATCCCGGCCGGAGCATATACTATGTGTATACACTCTGGCAGAGATTGCATAGAGGCCAGGTAACGTTTACTTTCATATTAATCCCGGCTGTTGTTGCAACGGCCGTACTTTTAGGAAAATATATGTTGTGTGAACATGACCTTAGTAAGTGTATTCACTGCACTTACACAGGGAGTCAGTAAGTGCTGTGAGTACACTTACTAATACTCTGCACTGAACAGTTTTACTATAAAGTGGGCAACCCCTTTGTTTTGAAATAACAGCTGTTATTTGCCATTAAATGATGACCATCCAGTAAATTTCAACAGTGTGTGAACATAGCCTTTCTGTGTTTTCAATCCACTCCTGGTTTTGTTTGCAAAATACTGACCAAATTACTGAGCAAAAATAATCTGTGTGAACATAGCCTTAAACATGAAGTCCTTTGCCTGGCATAATGGAAGTATTTTAAAGTAAGAACATCATATCAACAGTAACTGAGAATATTTGTGATCAAATGACTTTATGATTATCCTGCATTGTCCTTAGACATGGACAGAATGCCAGTATTTTAATTACGAATCAAGTTTGTATCTAAAGGCAGGAGGATTTTTTTTTCACAGAAACATGTCAAAATCGTCCCCAAAAATCCAAAGTAACTCTATAAGTGTGTGGTACAATCTCATAGATAAAGAATAGAAAATCTCTGATGTTTACCCATTGTGCATAAACATGTTGGTTGATTTAAATGTCCATTTAGCACAGGGTACAACACAAGAAGCGTTTTGGCAATATGCCATTTCCAACTGACTAATACAGTGAGACAGCGCTAGTTCACATGTCAGATGCAGGCGCACTGCTTCATGCATCAAACGTCAGTAACCAGTAACCAATGATAAACAAACTATGTGTGACAGCATAGTACAGGAAATGGAATATTCACTATATGTTCATACCGGTAAATAACATGACAACTAGAGATGAGCGAATCTACAGTATTAGCAAAGCGTGTTGCTAGGCTTGGCCATTGGCTGGCTGACTTCCCTCTGGGTGCCTGGAAAAACTGAATCCAGTCCTGGGAATCTGAAAATAAGTTGTAGATAATTACAATTATTCAGGGTGTAGCATGATATTGAAAAATACATCTGAATAGTTAAAAGTGAAGTAGTGGTAAACCATACAGTAAAGACAAAGCAGGCATAAATGTACGTGACTCAATTGCACAATAAGTTAAGTACAATGGGGTATATGTAAATGTGTCGGCAGTCTGTTTAAGGTTATCAATATTTATTCAAAATAGTAATCTAAGATGGTAAATGTCCATAACAAGATCCCCCCAAAATGTAACCATATAGTCAAGCACCGCTTGAGTATAATATTGTACTGAGAACAATATAAACAGGGATACATGAGACTAAAGGCCCTATTACACCAAGCCATTATCCGCTTTATTTGCCCGATTATCGGCCGTTACAGCCGTTTGTGTCATAGCTACTGTTAAAAGGCAACCGACATGCACAATGTCAGCTGATCCTTGTCTTTCAACACGTTGACATTTTTTTAAAAGGGGTTGGCCACTTTATAGTAAAATTGCTCAGTGTACAGTATTAGTAAGTGTACTCCCTGTATATACTGACAGCAGCTCCCTGTGTACCTCATAGAGCTAAAATCAGACTGCCCTCCTCCAGGCTGGGCTGCCCTGCTCTGTGGTGTTTTGGTCTATAAGATTGCTGACATGGAGGAGCATGTGACCAGGCCCCGCCCCCCAGTGTCCACCACTGAGCCTGTATATGTCTATGGAGGACACAGGGGACAGGGCTTGGTCACATGCTCCTCCATGTCAGCCATTTTGTGGACTGAAACAAAACAGAGCAGGGCAGCACAGCCTGGTGAAGAGGAGTCTGATTTTAGCTCTATGAGGTACACAGGGAGCTGCTGTCAGTATATACAGTGAGTACACTTACTAATACTTTGTACTGACCTATTTTACTATTAGAGTACAAACACACACAGCAGATACGCAGCAGATACGATACTGTGTTCAGTTATTTAGATCTAATCTGCTGCGTATCTGCTGCGTATCGCAGCAGTAAATACGCAGCGTATAAGCCGTGTGTGTTTGTACCCTAAAGTGGCCAACCCCTAACAATAACCCCATAACAATAACGACGGTCTGCTGGCAGTTACTCCGACCGATTAGTAGGAGCCGCTATCTCCTATGGGCTCCACAAACGACCTAAAGATCGTTCGGCAAGTCCCTTCCGCAGCTCCCCCCGGCCCCTCCTGCTCTTACCTGCTCGCCGTTGGTGCATGTAATACCACCAGCAGTGTGCGGGGAACGAGGAGCAAGTGAGCGCTGATGTGACTGGTTGGTGCTGTAATAGGGCCTTTAGTTTAACATTCAGTTTTGACTAAGCTGTTATAAAGACTTGTTGACTTGTTATTGTTAATTTGGGGGGTATGGGTGTAATTTCACCACGAGGGTAAGCTCTATCCAGGATGGACCAGTGCTTACAAATAACGTTATCAATACAAGGGTATTAACGTACAAAAGGGACGTGTTTGTGAACCTTCAGTAAAACGTGTAGAACTGGTATCACTGGGGCCTCTTTCTGCACCTTTTGTGACATGGTCTGAGAGTATACAAAGAGTAGGTAGGGTCCTACAGCACCAGTTGTTCCACTTTGCAATAGTCAGTGGATACACGCTGGGATGTCCACAATCTCAAGTGGTAGACACATGAACTGGAAAATAGGGAGTCCAACCGCATCCAGATAGTGTTCTCGAAATCTTTATTGAAAGTCCAAGCATTAAAAGTACAATGTTTTGACTCCTCATGATTCTTTGTATATGTGGTCAAAACGTTGTACTTTTAATGCTTGGACTTTCAATAAAGATGTAAAGAACACTGTATCTGGATGCTGTTGGACTACCTATTTTTCAAGGTCTGAGAGTATGTAACATATTTTTGTTCTAATTGTACGTAAGGCTGGGTTCACACTGTGTTTTTGCTGTGCGTTTACTGGAAAAAATAGATGCATTTGAGTGCATATGCTTTGATACATTTTTCCATTATTAAAAAAAAAAAAAAAGGTTGAAAAACATCCTTTTTTTTAGCGTGCACAAAAACGTGGTCAACCAAGTTTTTAAGTACTCTAAAAAAACAGATGCCTTTTGATTCTCTTTTCTATATGGAAGTTAACAGAAAAACGGATCAAAATGGATGCACACAAATGCGTCCATTTTTTTCATCAGTTTTTCATTCATTCTTTCCAGCAGTTTTTTTTTCATTAAACTAATCCATTAAACACAGCAAAAATGTAGTGTGAACCCAACCAAAGGGGTTTCCTGGCAAGTTTCTCATATGTGGAGATATCCACAAGTTGGCAACTTATTTCCTTCTTATTTTTCACAGTACCCATAACAACTTTTGGTGTAAACACCGTTGGGCGGCTGCGACGCCAACACCCTTCTGATAGCGTGACAGCTGTTTCGTGTGAATCCCACACTTCTCCAGACTGGGAAGCGTAGGATTCACACAAAACAGCTATCAGCGTTTAGAAGGGTGTCGGCGTCGTAGCCGCCCGACGGTGTTCACACCGAAGGTTTTTATGGATTATGAACAATAAAGTGCTGTGAAACTGCAGAATATGGGTGAGTGTCAGCTCATTTTCTCTTCTCTGCACACAACATGAATGACTGTTTTTTCATACTGAGGGAGAGAGCACCCCCACTTGCACTTTCTAAATAAGAAAGTCCTCTGATCTAACTGCACCAGCCATAGATCTCCCGTTAATGCCAACCACTATATCTTTTCCCTGCATTGACCCATAACAACTATTCATCAAACTTTATTGGTTGATTTTTATCGTAATGTTGCCGTCTTCAATGAGCTTCTGTAAGACAACTGGACAAAAGTATGTTCAAGAGAATTATGGTTGACCTCAGGGAGATCAATCAAAACATAGCGGAGACACCATCACGTGTTTCTCAACATCAGTGAATCTAGGAACATTGCCCCCTGGGAAATCAAATATGCAAAAGTACTGCGGAGACACCATCACATGTTTCTTAATGTCAGTGAGCTAGCCAGACTTTCCTCCAGGAAGGAACAACCAAGCCAAGGGGGGTCTCCAGTCAAAGAAAACAACTCTCCAACAAGCCACAATCAAAGATTGAGTGGACTTGCAAAATAAATTAGCAAGGTTTCTATCCAGAGACAGCTCTTTTGGGATATTTGCCCCTCATCTGTGTAGAGTATGATTTTGGCTAGTGGGAGCAAAGCCTAGTAAGTGCATTCAAGTGCATTCAAGAGAATGAGGTCAACCATCCCGAAGGTTGACCCTGAGGTATTTCACAAGTCCAGTCATTCTTTGATTGTGGCTTGTTATAAGGTGGTTTCCTTGAGTGCAGACCACCCCCCCCCCCCCTTGGCTTGTCCCTTCCTGGACGAAGGTCTGGCTAGCTCACTGACGTTGAGAAACATGTGATGGTGTTTCCACAGTACTTTTGCATAACTGGACAAAAGTGTCCATGTTCACACAACTTTTTTTTGAGGTTTACAGATGTAAATAATGATCATTATTTATGATACACTCATGATCATTAGTTACAGCCTTAATCCCAAACCTAGCTGTTCATGCTCCAGGATCCCGTCAACATTCCTCATATTACTATTGCTCAAATTTAAATTTCTACCAGTATCTGAAAATCACACTTTGCCATGAGAAAATTACGGTAATGTAGCTCAGTGTCCAGGCCCTATTTGTTTATGACTTTCATGATTTTGAAGAAATTAGGAACTATAGATTTTTCCCTTGGACCCATTATACAAATTAAAGTTTGCAGGTAATACCCAAAACTTTGTAGTAGTAGTACTGCAATAAATAATGGGCTAACATTTCTCTATCGTAGTATGAAAGTTGCCTTAATTACAGTAAGTGAGAGCAAGTGCTTGGCTAAATTTACTGCTGCTAAACATGATGCAACTAGTTACGATGTTTGAAGAATAATTGCTTTTTTGTAGGATTGATCTTGCTGTTGAGCGTTTGTTCCCTAATTGACAAAAAATGTGTTATACTTTGTTTGACCTTTTGATCCTTTTTTTATATTTCTAACTGATTCACAGTCTTTTGAGAGCACACCGTCCGGCCTTTAAAGCAGCACTTTTTTGTGGTATACAGCGCTACCTCGTCAGTAATATTACAGAAGTGTAATTTGTTTAACCTCAGCACAGTTAAATATGTACATTTTGAATCATCTTACCATGGGCAGCTGTGTCATTAGGGCCCTGACTGACCACTAATCTAACTTTTTTTTGTATAAGTCAGACTGCCTTATTTAAAGGGCTTTCATTGAACTGCAGGATTACATCATCATCATCATCATTTATCAACTCATTTCTGGCAGCACTCAGATACCTCCCCCTTCTTCCCACCATGCTCTTCCCTGCTTGTTACTGTCTACATTTACCCCTACATTTAGAGAGTGCTGCTGAAGAGAGAATTTCTGCCCTATATTGCAGTGATGTAGAAGGTGACTGACTACAATAATTAGCTTCAGTTATTAAACTCCCCTGACCTACAATGTCTGTGTCTGCTATCCACTTTGTGATGGCAGTTCACTATATTCTAATGCTTTTGCCTGCCATGTAAGAGTTAGCAGGATAAGGGGTACTCCAGTAAAAATATGTTTTTAAATCTGGTGTCAGGAAATTATACAGATTTGTAAATTACTTCTGTTTAAAAATCCCAAGTCTTCCAATATTCATCAGCTGCTGTATGTTCTGCAGGAAATGGTGTAATCTTTACTGTCTGACACAGTTCTCTATGCTGCCATCTGTCCAGAGTAGTAGCAAATCCCCATAGAAAACCTCTCCTGCTTCGGACAGTTTCTGTCAAAGGCAGAGATGGCACCAGAGAGCACTGTGTCAAACTAGAACAAATACACCCCTTCCTATAGGGCATACAGCAGCTGATTAGTACTGAGATTTTTTAAATATTTTAAAATTTGTAAGTAAATTACAAATCTATATAACTTTCTGACACCAGTTGATTTGAAGAAAAACATTTTTCTTTGGAGTACCCCTTTCAAACCCTCAACTAAAACAGGTATAATGGAGCATAAACACAAGTTTCTATATGATAATAGATAATTCTATATAGTAAAAGAAATTGCTGGAATGCCACTTTCATTTAAGAGTCAGCATATTTTGACATAAGCCATTGCTTCTAAAGGATGTGACAAGCCTCACTGATGAGGTACAGCACTCCACAAGGGGCACCATGCCTCCCAAGCGTTACAGATTCAGCAGCACAGTCCTATTGTCCCAGGATGTGACGTATCAGATATGCATCATCTGAAATGACATGTTCTTGTGCAGAGTGGAATATTAGGTTACAAGATATAGAATTGTTATGACTGGAGGTGCTGAGGTTTACACTGTGCCTGGCACTGTTATGGAGGCACTGTGATTTGCTGAGATTTGCTGCAGCTCATTATCCATACAGCACTGATATGTTGTGTTTTTTATACAATAGATGTAGACTGCTGGTGAAGCCCAGATGCAGTATATATTTGAAATCTGAATTAAAAATTGTAGTTTTTTATAAAAGTAATAATGTTACACAAGCCTAAGGGCCCTATTCCACCGGACGATTATCGTTAGCATAATCGTTAACGATTAACTATCTCAAACGACCGCTATTGCGAAAGACCTGAAAACGTTCACTCATTTCCATGGAACGATAATCGTTACTTATGATCGTAATTGCGATCGTTTCTTCTTCCGTATTTCTTCGCTATTGCGTTCGTATCTATTGCGAACGACCGAACGATGTCTTATTCAATGCGAATGATTTGCGAACGAGCAACGATAAAAATAGGTCCAGGTCTTATGAAGCGATCAACGATTTCTCGTTCGGTCGTGAATCGTTAACTGCATTTCAACCGAACGATTATCGTTTAGATTCGAACGATTTAACGATAATCTGAACGATAATCGTCCGGTGGAATAGGGCTCTTAGGCTCTTTTTGGACAACGTTTTACACAATGCATTGAGAAAAGATATTCATGGACCCCAATCACTTGATGGAAACCAAAAAATATTATTTTGGCCTTTGTTCTGGTTGTTTGTGGTCAGGATTTCTATTTTTTCTGCTGGATGGAATTGGACGGTCATAATAAAATACGCCTGTTATTCTATACAGTGTGCACTAATGGGAGATTTCCCATTGACTTCAATGGAGCACATAATCATATTGAATATATGGCCATTTTTTACCTCAAAATTACAAACATATTTTACTTTTATTTTGACACTTTGGCTATGTTCACACAACGTTTAAGAAAGAGAAAAGACAGACGCTTTTTCTATTTAAAAAGATGTCTGTTTTTGCCACAATTTAATTGACTTTAATGCAGTGCATTGAAGTCAATGCAATGACGGACGTCCAGGAGTTCATAAAATAACGGACGTCTACACTGACGTCAAAATAATGATCGTGTCAAAGACGTCTATTGCAAACAGCAGACTTTATTTTTTGTTGTTCACCCATAGTTTTTCTTTTTTTACCGTCCTTTTAACGTTTTTACTATTGAATTCAATGGACTTTTCAATTAAAGACACACCTACAGGGCTATCAGTCCACCTAAACTAAAATATGTGTTTTCTTGTGAGTGCAGGAACTAAAACTGCAAAACCTTTTTTCATGTGTTCACATGATCCCAGTTATAATAATATTACTTATTGTCTAGTGATATAACAGTGGCTATAATATAGAGGTATACAGTACACAGCTTTTCTGCCAAAAAATAATATTCAGGGTTGACGAGGGGCAGCCTCAGGCAGTAGAAAAGCTAGAATTGACCCTGATAACTACTCATGTACTTTGCATGGGTGAATACGTCCTTCTCTGTACTACAATGTACAGTGACTGTATATTGTATACAAAACAATACAGCTAGCATAGCAGTAAAGGCCCTATTACACCAAGCGATTATAGGGGATAATGGCTTGGTGTAATAGCTCCTGTTAAAATGATCAGCCCACATGCACAGTGTTGGCTGATCCTTGTCTTTCAACATGTTGAGAAATTTTTTAACAATAACGATGGTCTGCTGGCCGTCACTCCGTGTAATAGGAATGGCAACAGACCGCCGCTATCTCCTATTGGCTCCCCGGATGACCTAAAGATCTTTCCTCACATAGGACAAAACTGGTAGATAGAATGAATCATATGTTCAAGGAATTATAATGAGAAAAACATGGTGGAAAAAAACACCACAAAAACACACATTTGTGGAAAAAATAACATAAGAACAGCATCACGGAGGATAAAAAAAGGGCAGTATTTTGGGGTACAAAAAATAACACCAAAAAGAGATGTTTCCAGGCCCATTCACACACACATTGTTCTCAGCTGCATGTTTCACATCTGTAAATAAGTGTAATAAAGCCTGTACTACTGTCCAGACATATAGGTAAGCAGTAACAGCCCCCCCCCCCCCAAAAAAAAAAACTAGACTTGGCTGTATGTAAATGACCTTTTAGACTCACTCTAAACTTTTTATTTATTTTTTTTGCTAATGCAATGGTTTACTAAAGTTATGTTGGAATATGCCTTTATTTTTTTTTTAAGTATAGTTTTTATTTGTAAACATTCTTTTGATGCCAGGCAGCAGTAAGGGGCTATAATCCCTGCAGTTCTCTATCCCCTGCTCTATTCTAGTGCTGCCACACACACTCTATATAGAGCAGGGTATGTTTTCCCAGGTACTGAATATTTCTATATACAGTACACAGGGCAGGGAGGGTGCACGACAGTCAGCAGAAATGGTATTCACCACTCACAGCACAGAGGCTGCTTGACACTGAGATCGCATCGGGCAGACTCTTCCTGTAATAGAGAATAGTATAAAATGGAATCGCTTGCTGCACTGTTGTGAATAATGGTGGAAGGCCCTTGCTCCAAGATGGGGCCCCCATTGTGTACTCCAAGATGGGGCCCTCAGAGCATGCTTTCAATACTCCTCCATAGAAAATAACTTTTACTTTGTAAGGTATTTTCATACGTCTTTTATGGCTGTTTTGCTGCTGTTCATTTTTTTTTGGTGCCAAAATCAAAACAGTCATGTTTTGGTGCCATAATGACAGCCGTTCAGAAAAACAGTCAACAAAAGGTGTTGTGTGAACATAGACTAATACAAGTAGGGGACATCTACTAATACTGGCATTCAACTCCATGGTAAGGAGTTGACACGATTTTTACACAATATAAAAATAAGTGCAAATATTAATGTCCAAGTTCATTAATAACATTTGGTGTTTTGCACTTATTTTAACATTGTGTGAACATAGCCTGAACCTGTAGATCTTTTATTTTATATAATTTAAATATAAAACATTACAACAATAACGAAACAACACTATAAATAACATAATAAAGTATAATATATACAAGTCCTAGAGTCCATAAATGCGTTGGCTGATCTAGCCTCATACTCACCAAACACACCGCTGTATTAACCCCCACACATGCAAACTAGATTTTTTTTCCAATACAACACTAATATTAACACAGATAATACCCACAATAATACCACAAATATTAATACTAACAAAACTCATAAGAACTTGTGCACAAAACTTAACATAACTATACTAAACCCCTGGTCCTGTTGCGTTCCAAAAATAAATAAATAAATAAATACATACATACATACATAAATAAATCCCAGGATCCCATAGAAGGAGAGGCAATGTGTATATACGTGCAAAGTACAGCTGTTGTTGTCGATTGCAACAACGGCCGTACTTTTACGTAGTGTGAACATAGCCTAAACCTGTATAAGACTCTACTGTAATAATGTAACATGTTGTATTTTTCAACATAGCACATGAATGTTGAGATACAGAGTACATGTTACAGGGTACCAGAATTTGTATCCTGCTGCTTTTGTAAAAGGGAAAGTGGTTTGTCCTAGAAAGTATAATGGGGTGGCTTCAGTTTTTTTCATCACAATTATGCAAAAAAAAAAAAAATGTTAGCCAAATTGCATTGTTAAAGTAATTCTCCTCCAGTGTATTGCTGCTTGTAAACTGTAACAATTGATCTGACTGTCTGGTAGCATTTTTTTTATAGCAATGCTTTGTATGATTGAGCCCTGCTTTGTCTTTTGTACCATATGCCCAACAATTTAAAATATTTTTTACATTGGTAAACATAATACAGTATTAAATAAATTTTTTCATTATATAGTGTGTCTTCAATATACTTTGTTTAGTCCCATTTTCATGATAATTTATGTAGTATAAAACCTGTTCATCAGCTAAATTATACAAAACTATTCGGAATACAAATTGTTTGTAACAAATATATCTGTGTATCTGTCCCATAGGGGAACGCTGACCTACAGCCCATCAGTCATGATGGTCCAGCAGCATCCTTCAGACAGTCCAACCGTTTTTCGGACATAGCCATGAACAGCTGCAGATACAACGGGGGAATCCCAAGACCCCTCAGCAGCCTAAGCTCCTCTAGGAGGAACCTCCACGATACAGATCCAGAGACCCAACCCTTGCAGACTCTACACAGCCCAGGAATTGAAGTGGTAGTAAGCAAAAACGACCCCATCAAAGCATCTCACCGCAGCCTACGGGGAGGGGACGACAGTAGCCAAGGTGGTCATAAGGGCCAAAAGAAAAACCAAAACGTGGGCTACAGACTGGGTCATCGTAGAGCCCTGTTTGAGAAGAGGAAAAGGCTCAGTGACTACGCTCTAATATTTGGGATGTTTGGTATCGTGGTCATGGTCACGGAAACAGAGCTGTCCTGGGGTGTCTACACAAAGGTAATAAATAATGTTTTCAACTGTTAAATATTTAATTGGGAAGTCCGGGGTCGGACATTTTATCAATAGAGCCAGGGAGGAGATAGTTGAACATAACATATGCACCTCCCCAGCTTTAGCGCAGGGGTCCCCTTCTCCGGTTCATGATCCTCCAGGTGCTTTCTGGTCTGAGCTGGGACCCAGGTAGTGACATGTCAGGTCTACTCAGCCAGTCAGCAGCTGAGACGGGACCCATGTAGTTATATTTAGCCACCTCCTTATCGGCTCTTTTGAAAAAATTGGCCGACCCTGGACTTCTCCTTTAATATCTAGTCAATAGGATCCATGTTTACTGTAAGAATCAATATTGATTTAGGATTCATTGTATTCCTTTTTGGTACTTAATATATGTGAGACAACATGAGAATAGACAAAAAAATGGGAAATACCTGAATACATTTTTGGGGTATACCAGAATACATGCGCTGCTGCGCTTCATGAAACACGTCAACCAGGCAACCCATTTTCTGATTATCTAAAACTGGAAATAAGTTGAGCAAAAGGCAATTATAGAAATGCTAAGAACAAATACAGCTAGCGTTTCCTAAAACAGATGAGGCAAGTGATCATAAAGTTACATTATTTTTTAATCTAATTCTCTCTGATCAAATCTACAAAAAACAACTCATATTGGTGTAATTAATGCATACATGTCATAATCAATGTATGGAGTACCCCTTCTCAAAGATTAGTAGAGGTCTGTATTTCCCTCTCTATCCCTATCTTCATCAGTGTTGCATATTCTACAAACACTTCTATTTTTATTTAGACCACCAATTGTGTTCTCAGGCTTAGTCACATGACCTTACTGTAGTGTATATGTAATCCAGGACTACAACTTATAACATGTACATGTATGGTGGGGTTTGTAGTCCTACAACAGATTAAAAACTAGTTTATTTGATAATATAAGTAATTGGCAGACACTGAGCCATCATGCTTCTTAAAAGACATACATTTCCCTGCCTATGGGTAGAGTAGGCGGAGCTAAATTCAGAGCTGTGATGTCACTGCTGACCCCTTTGACCTGGAAGTTCTTAATGTAAACAACAATGTATGCATACAACAGCACAGGTAATAGTAGTATAATAGGAGGATGGGTGCCCGTCTCACCGAACCTGGCCCAAGGCTGGCGCACTGGTGTGATATTAAACCGCCCCCTTGCTTTGGATGTGCTGTCTCCTTCTCTTTTCTTAATGTAAACAAACACAATCCAAAAAGCAGCTACAGAGGAGGGTGCCCAAGGACAAGGAGAAAGGGACAGATTACAAATTATTCCCTTTCCAATAAGAAAAAAATGTTGGACAACCTCTATAAGCTATCATTATGTCATGTTTCTGCACATGAATCCTCCAAACTGCATTGCAGTTGGTGCTGGCTAGACTGGGTTATAGAATCCAAGGGATTTTCACTATAACCTTCACAAATAGATGTGGACAAGTCCCCATAATACTCTCAAATTATTTTCAGTAGCATAGCAGTAGCAGAAATAGGAGTCACATCACTAGGAGCTAGCTGTGTCAAGAACAGTGTCAAGGTCAGTAACAAAAACAGGAACCCAAGCAAAATAGTAATGCACAACACATCCAAGAGGTTAAAGGGTTTATCCAGCAAAAAAAAATTTCTTTCAAATCAACTGGTGCCAGAAAGTTTAATAGATTTGTAATTTACTTCTATTAACCCCTTGAGGATGGAGCCCAAAATGGCCTCAAAGCGTAACTGTCATTTCAGGGTCATTTTTCTGAAAACATTAAATATCAATAGTACAAGCGATTTTAAGAAACTCTGTAATAGTTTTTATGTACTAAAAGAGTTTCCTTCTGTACTGAAAAAGCAATCTCCCAGACTCCCCCCTCACATCAAATGAAGCAGGATTTCTGTCTCCATTATGTGGCTATGGAGAGGGGAGGGGCTGTTAGGAGTGACTGAGCACGGAGCAGTCCTGCACAGCACAACAGCCTGCAATCTTCTCTCAGTAAGTTCATAGATAAACACTGACCTTTCTGACCCCAGAATCCTGCGGTTTAGGTGCCCAGAGAGTCTACAAACAGCTGACCTTCATGTCACCTCTTCCTGCTCCCTCAAATCCCCCAGCCCCTCCTCCCTCCATAACGATAGAATGGGAAAGCAGAGCCCGTCTTCACTGGCTTCTCTGTAATGAAGACGTGTTTGCCTGATAATGCACAGATAAGAAGTCAGGGGGGAGGCTGGGAGATTGCTTCTTGAGTACAGAAGGAGGCTTTTTTGGCTGATGAAACCTATTACAGAGTTTCTTAAAATCGCTTATACTACTGATTTCTGCAATAAAAAAAAAACATGACAGTTACGCTTTAAGGACCGGACCAAATTTCAGAAATATGACGTGTCACTTTATCCATTAATAACTTTGGGGTGCTATTACCTATCCTGACGATTCTGAGAATGTTTTCTCGTGACATGTTACACTTTATATTTCTGGTAAATTTGAGTTTATACTTACAGCCTATCTTTATGAAAAAAACCCAAATAATGTGAAAAATTGCATTTTTCTAACTTTGAAATTTTCTGCTTGTTAGGAAAATGGTTATGCCACATAAATTAGATATTAGGAAATTGAAAAAGGGGGGGGGGGGGGGCGCACAACCCTAAACTGAGTGCTTCCTATAACAGACCAATAACCAATTGTAGTTCAACAGAAAAGACGAGAGGTATGTTATAAAAAGGAGCACTCCAACAAGAAATACAAAACTATGAAAATATTTATTACAAATTATTCCAAAAGGCAAAAAAATCAATAAAATGGCACAGAAACAAAACAGAATCCCTATACACTATTTAAAAACACTTAAAATATCCACAACCATGAGGGACCCATATAATAAAAGGACCCCCCGGGCCTACAACACGGTAAACAGTACAACCCACAGACCCTCCTCCTATAGCATATAAAGTGCTATGTGCTGAATAAGAAGGTGTGACCACTATATCAATCAATGATCCATAGTGTGTACCATATTATACTACATACCATATAAAAATAATATGATATAAGTGTAGGGATCTTCCCGGGGGATGGTGTGTTTGGACACAGTTCAGGCAGCAAACTTGGACTTATAAAAACAGCTTTGGTGTTTATTTGTAGCATAAACGGTCCAGCAACATAAATACAGCAACACCGTGCATTGAGAATAAAACAAAACAAAAAGTCCTGCCCGTCTGGGCGCTTACTAATACACAGGTCTCCTTCCTGACACTTCACTCGGCAGGTAGTATTGCAGGGTGTGCATAAGCCCCAGCAGCGGCTGTATCCCCAGCTCCCAGCAAACACACCATGCAGGCTGTTCACTCCTGTCTGAGAACAAACCAAGGATCCTCTGCAGGGCTTTCCTCTGTCAGGCTGATTAGGGCCAGAGACACCTGACCCCAAAA
Organism: Dendropsophus ebraccatus; assembly: GCF_027789765.1. Taxonomy (NCBI): domain Eukaryota; kingdom Metazoa; phylum Chordata; class Amphibia; order Anura; family Hylidae; genus Dendropsophus; species Dendropsophus ebraccatus. The sequence continues at coordinate 98,058,515 of NC_091456.1, forward strand.
CCTGACCTGGATCGGGGGGAGGGAATGGCAAATCCCACTACCAAAACCTATCTGCCATTCCATGTAAGTCCAGGCCCGGCAATAATAAATAATAGCTCAGCAGCATAACACTGCTGAGCACAGATGCCTCCTGGACTCACCATCTCATGCTCCGTATTAACCTGGGTGAGATGTACACCCCCTCGAGCACTTTCCCGTGACATGTCCACACATCCCCCCCCTCTTTTTCAGACCGGAGGGCTGAGCGTATTGTCCCCACAGGCAGTGTACCCTTGATAGGGCGTCAGTATTTGCCTGTAATTTCCCTGGCCGGTGTTCCACAGTAAAATTAAAGTTTTGTAGGGACAAAAACCATCTAGTCACCCTTGCGTTTTTCTCCTTGTTTAGCTTCATCCATGTTAGGGGGGCATGGTCTGTCACTAACCTGAATTTCCTGCCTAGCAAGTAGTACCTCAGGGACTCTAGGGCCCACTTCACTGCCAGACACTCTCGCTCCACAATGGCGTAGTTTTTCTCGGCCGGGGATAGCTTCCTACTCAAGTACATCACCGGGTGCTCCTCGCCATTCACGACCTGTGAGAGGACGGCACCTAACCCTGTGTTAGAGGCGTCTGTCTGTACCAAAAACTCTCGCCTAAAGTCAGGGGTAACTAGCACAGGTTGCTGACACAAGGCAGACTTAAGGCTTTGAAAAGCCTTCTTGGCCTCTGGAGTCCATGTCACCATTGCGGACTTCGCACCCTTTGTCAGGTCAGTTAGTGGGGCTGCAACTGAAGCAAAATTCGGCACAAACCTTCGGTAATAGCCCGTAATACCCAGGAAAGCTCTGACCTGTTTCTTTGTGAGGGGTTTAGGCCAATTCTGTATTGCCTCAATTTTATTTAGTTGTGGTTTTACTAACCCCCTCCCAATAATGTAGCCCAGGTATTTGGCCTCCTCTAAGGCTAGTGCGCATTTCTCTGCATTGATGGTTAACCCCGCATCACTTATGGCATCTAACACCGCCTGGACCTTACAGAGGTGACTTTCCCAATCCGGGCTAAAAATGACCATATCATCGAGGTAGGCAGCGGAGTAACCACGATGTGGTCGCAGAATCAAGTCCATCAACCTCTGAAAAGTGGCAGGGGCTCCATGTAACCCGAATGGCATCACTACGTATTGGAAGAGTCCATCAGGGGTGGAGAATGCAGTCTTCTCTCTAGCCTCAGGAGTGAGTGGGATCTGCCAGTAGCCCTTAGTGAGATCGAGGGTAGTTATGTACCTGGCATTACCCATCCTTTCTATCAACTCATCTACCCTGGGCATGGGGTACGCATCGAACTTGGAGATTTCATTTAACTTTCTAAAGTCATTACAGAACCTCCAAGTTCCATTGGGCTTTGGGATTAACACAATCGGGCTGGACCACTCGCTCTGGGACACCTCAATGACTTCTAGGTCAAGCATACGTTTTACCTCGGACGATACCGCCTCCCTCCGTGCTTCTGGTATCCTATAGGGCTTAAGGTTTACTCTGCTTCTAGGCTCAGTTTCAATATGATGACTAATGAGATGCGTACGCCCTGGGAGGTCAGAAAACATGTCTTTATTTTTCTGCAGGAACTCCTTAGCTTCCTGCTTCTGTGACACTGATAGGGTGTCACCAACCTTGACCAGAGGGATTGGTGGTGACAGATGACCCACAGGATTTGTCGCCACCAAGGATTCCCTGTCTTTCCAGGGCTTGATCAAGTTTATGTGATAAACTTGAAAAGGCTTCCTTCTACCTGGTTGGTGTACCTTGTAGTTGACCTCACTGACCTTCTCTAAAATTTCATAGGGACCCTGCCACTTTGCTAAGAATTTGCTTTCTACAGTGGGAACAAGAATGAGTACCCGGTCACCTGGGCTGAATGTCCTGATTCTTGCAGAACGATTGTAAATTCTGCTTTGGCTCTCTTGCGCCCTCTGGAGGTGTTCCCTTACTAGGGGCATTACAGTGGCGATACGGTCCTGCATTTGTGCTACATGCTCTATAACACTCTTGTATGGGGTGGACTCGCTTTCCCATGTCTCTTTCGCTATATCCAATAAACCCCTCGGGTGACGACCATAGACCAACTCGAAGGGAGAGAACCCTGTGGATGATTGGGGCACTTCCCTAATAGAAAACATGAGGTAAGGTAGTAAGTGATCCCAATCCCGACCATCTTTTTCCACCACTTTTTTTAACATATGTTTCAGGGTTTTATTAAACCTCTCCACTAACCCGTCTGTCTGGGGATGATATACAGAGGTACGTAGGTGGGAGATTTTAAACAGTTTGCATAGCTCTTTCATCACCTTTGACATAAATGGGGTACCTTGGTCAGTCAAGATTTCCTTGGGGATCCCCACCCTGGAAAACATATAAAACAATTCCCGTGCAATTGTTTTAGATGCAGTGTTTCTTAGGGGTACAGCCTCAGGATAGCGGGTCGCGTAGTCTAATAGAACTAGAATGTACTGGTGACCCCTAGCCGACTTTACAATGGGACCCACCAAGTCCATTGCGATCCGGTCAAAAGGTACCTCTATGATGGGGAGCGAAACCAAAGGACTGCGGAAATGCGACACTGGGGCGCTAAGCTGACATGTGGGGCACGACTCACAGTATTTTTTTATGTCAGCATAAATCGCAGGCCAATAAAATCTCTGGAGGACTCTCTCCTGCGTTTTATCTGTCCCCAAGTGTCCCCCAAGGACATGATTATGGGCCATGTCGAGTACCTGACGCCGGTACGACTTAGGCACCAGAAGCTGTTCCACAACCTCATCATTACTTTTGGTGACTCTATAGTAGAGATCATTAGTCATAGAAAAATGTGGAAACTTTTTCTCAGCTTCTGGTTCCTGAGGTACCCCATTCATAACAGTGACCTGCTCTCTCGCATTTCTGAGAGTGGGGTCCTGTAATTGTGCAGTACCAAAATTATCCCTAGACACCTCTAAGTCTGGAACATTCTGCTCAGTGGGAGGAGCCTCTTCCTCACCAGCCAGGACCTGCAAAGGAAAAACATCATTTTTGTCCTGTACATTTTTATCATTTACCGTGGGTAATGCAATAGACTTAGGGGTCTCCTCACTCCTTTCAGGGGATTGTTGTTTTCCCCAATAGAGCCCAGAACAACGGAAAATCACGCCCCAATATTACATTATGCATAAGGTTTTTAACCACACCCACTTCATATTGTACAGTGCCTAGTTCAGTCCCAACATTAGCCAGTACTATAGGGTAAACCCTTGTATCGCCATGTATGCACACCACACTCATATGTCTTTCTGGCACCAAGTCCCCAGCCACCAGACTGGCATGCACCAAGGTGACAAGGCTTCCTGAGTCCAGCAACGCTTTAACAGGGAAGTTATTTACAGTAATGTTGCAGATTTGCGGTTCAGTCTCTAGTCCAGGAACTGCAACACATGACGATTCCGCAAATAGCGACTGACGCCGGCTAGCGTCACACTCCATGGGCTCAGTGGTAAGAGGGCAATGGGCAGACATATGTCCCGTCTCATGGCATCTCCAGCACTGGATAGGGCCTGGTCTCCTTGGTAGGGAGTCCTTTTTAGGGCCACTTAGCCACCGGGGACCATCATCAGTCTTTTGCCCCTGAGACACCGCCTGAGCGCTCTTCCCTCTATCAGCACCCCTCCACACTCCCCCAATAGATGGAAGTCTCTTACCAGCTGACGGCACAGATCTGGCACTCCGGGGAGGTGATGGTGCTGCAGGAACATCACGGAGGTAGTCCTCAGTCGCCTGGAACCTCTCCACAAGGTTGACAAGTTCGTCGGCACTCCTAGGGTCACCTTGTCCCACCCAGCGTTGTAGATCAGCAGGAAGTGCACGGAGGTAGCGATCCATCACGACCCTCTCTAGGATCTGGGCAGGAGTAGAGGTGTCTGGCTCCAACCACTTTCGTGCCAAATGGATCAGGTCGTACATCTGGGACCTTGCTGATTTGTCCAGATTGTAGCTCCAGTTGCGTACCCTCCGGGCACGGACAGCAGCAGTAACTCCTAGTCGGGCGAGTATCTCTGCTCTTAGCCGAGGATAGTCCTTGACCTCTTGCTCACTGAGGTCATAGTAGGCCTTTTGAGGTTCGCCTGTTAAATAGGGCGCAATCACTTCTGCCCACTCAGTGGCTGGTAATTTCTCTCTCTCAGCCACACGTTCAAAGACAGTTAAGTAGGCCTCAACATCGTCATCAGCAGTCATCTTTTGCAGCGCTCGCTGCACGGCTCTTCTCACAGAAAAAGTCTCTGGAGCGACTGCTGACACCAGCTGGGGATTAGCACCTGCAGACGCCTCTTGCTTCACTATCAGGTGCTCAATAAGTCTCTGTTGTTGAGCCATCGCCTGTTCATGGCGCAGGTTAGCGTCTGCCTGAGCCTGTTGTTGTGCGGCCAATGCCTGTTGTTGTTGCAAACTCACTTGCATTAACTGCTTCATCATCTCCTCCATTTTGCTTGTTTGTTTTTGGAGTGAAGCAGCAGCCTTCACCCAGGACATACGCAGCTGTAGCCAAGTTGATGCACACCGTTGCCCCTAGCAACCGTTTTGCCCGCTCCGCAGCACCAATTGTTGTCTATTAGAATATTTCTTACAATCTCTCCTAGGTACATTCCACTTATCATTTTCTCATATCTCTGTTTTCCTGAATTTAGAGACATTTCATCGACAGCTCTGTCATACTGTGTTCGGATATCATCCAGACACCCATTGTCACCAAATGCTCCCCATTCCATATTTACACACATTCTGCCCGCATCCTCCACCAATTGTAGGGATCTTCCCGGGGGATGGTGTGTTTGGACACAGTTCAGGCAGCAAACTTGGACTTATAAAAACAGCTTTGGTGTTTATTTGTAGCATAAACGGTCCAGCAACATAAATACAGCAACACCGTGCATTGAGAATAAAACAAAACAAAAAGTCCTGCCCGTCTGGGCGCTTACTAATACACAGGTCTCCTTCCTGACACTTCACTCGGCAGGTAGTATTGCAGGGTGTGCATAAGCCCCAGCAGTGGCTGTATCCCCAGCTCCCAGCAAACACACCATGCAGGCTGTTCACTCCTGTCTGAGAACAAACCAAGGATCCTCTGCAGGGCTTTTCTCTGTCAGGCTGATTAGGACCAGAGACACCTGACCCCAAAACCTGACCTGGATCGGGGGGAGGGAATGGCAAATCCCACTACCAAAACCTATCTGCCATTCCATGTAAGTCCAGGCCCGGCAATAATAAATAATAGCTCAGCAGCATAACACTGCTGAGCACAGATGCCTCCTGGACTCACCATCTCATGCTCCGTATTAACCTGGGTGAGATGTACACCCCCTCGAGCATTTTTCCCGTGACATGTCCACATAAGTAAATAAACAAAATAAGCTAGTGCAAAAAGTAAGGGAATTTTTTTTTTTTTCAAACACACATAAGTACAGGAAAAAAGCAGTTATATCACCATTTCAAGAGGAAGAGGAGCATACACGTGGTGACCCATGATACCCTACGCATTACGTTCCAACAGGAACTTTGTTTATAACATACCTCTATTCTTTTCTGTTGAACTATAAATTAGATATTAAATAGCATTAGCAATATGTCTACTTTATGTTGGCGGCATTTATTAAACTTGCCTTCAATTTTTTAATACAATAGAATTTCAAAATCTGATTTTTCAAGGGACCACTTCACGTTTGAAGTGTATTTGAGGGGACTGTATGTTATGAAGCCCCACAAAGCACCCCATTTCAGAAATTGCACCTCCCAAACTGTGCAAAAACACATCCAGAAAGTTTTTTTTAACCCTTTAGGTGAGTCACAGAAGTAAAAGCTAAGTGTGTAAGAAAATTGAAAATCTTAATATTCTGTTCAGAAATTTTTTTGTAATCAAATATCTTTCATAATTATAAGCCTATTACCAGATAAATGCACCCTAATATTTAGTGCTCCGTTTCTGCAGTTTATAGAAATATCCCATAATGGCCCTTTTGCGCTATTTGACGCAACCACAAGCCTCAGATGTAAAGGAGCGCCCAGGGAATTTCAATTCCTCCATTATATTTGGTAATTTTTGACTGTACCACTTCAGGTTGGCAGAGGCTCTAGGGTGCCAAAACATAAAAAACACCCCTAAAGGGACACCATTTACAAAACTACACCCCTCGAGGAATGGAACAAGGGGCCCTGTGAGCATTTGGACCCCACAGGTGCTTCACAGATTTTCAGAACAATGTGGCGTGAAAAATGAAATTTTTTCACTAAAACGTTGTTCTAGCCTTCAATTTTTCATTTTTACAAGGGGGTAAAAGAAAAAAAAACACATAACGTGTAGCGCAGTTTCTTACGAGTACGAAAATACCCCACATGTGGTCATAAAGTGCCAAGCGGGCGCAGGACAAGCCTCCAGAGGGAAGGAGCGCCAATTGGCTTTTGGAAGCTGAATTTCACTGGAATGGATTTCAAGGGCCATGTTGCATTTACAAAGCCCCCATACAGCCAAAACAGTGGAAAACCCCCACAAGTGACCCCATTCTGGAAACTGCACTCCTCAAGGAATATAACAAATGTGAAACAATGTAACGTAAAAGTGAAGATTTTATTTTTTCTCACTTTCACGGCACAAATGTGGCTGTCATCAAGGGGTCCATATCCTCACTGCACCCCTTGTTAGACTCCTTGAGGGGTGTAGTTTCCAGAATGGGGTCACTTGTGGGGAAGTTCACTGTCTTGGCAGCACGAGAGCTCTGTAAACATGACATGGCATTCATCATCTATTCTAGGCAAATCCAGCCTCCAAAATCCAAATGGCGCTCCTTCCTTTTGGAGGATTGTCCTGCACCCACATGGTGCTTTATGTCCTCATGTGGGGTATTTACGGACTCGGGGGAAATTGCTCTACACATTTTGTGTGGATTTTTTTTATTTTAACCTCTTGTGAAAATGAAAAATTCAAGGCTAGACCAACATTATAGTGTAAAAAATGTATTTCATTTTCACGGCACATTGTTACACATATGTGCCAGTCAACAGTGGGGTCTATATGCTCACTACACCCCTTTTTACATTCCTTGAGGAGTGCAGTTTCCATAATGGGGCCACTTGTGGGGGTTTCAACTGCCTTGGCAACACAGGGGCCTTTTAAATACAACATGGCCCTCAAAAATCCATTCCAGCCAAATCCAGCTTCCAAAAGCAAAATGGCGATCCTTCCCTTTGGAGGCTCAACTTGCGGCCGCATGGTGCTTTAAGTGCACATATGGGGTATTTCCGCACTCAGGGGAAATTGCTCTACAGATTTTGTGTTTTTTTTAATCCTTTTTTTTATCAATTCTGTTTTTATTAACTCCTTAGCGTCTCATGACGTACCTCGTACGCCATGGAGCCGCGAGAGGGGAATTCAGAGAGGGGTACCGCTGGGACCCCGCTCTCAACGGCACCGTTCCCGGCTGCTATCTGTAGCCGGGGAGCGCCTCTATTAGCTTCCACTGGTCCCGTTGCCGCACTGGCTAATTAAGCATTTCAATGCAGCTGTCAAACCTGACAGCTGCATTAAAATGCTTTGTACCTGTAGTCCCTGGTGTCTAGTGGGACAGATCATCCCTCAGCAATGCGATAGCAGGGGGGGAAGTTCTTCTGGCTGGGCCGGGCCTTAGTGTCACAATGATGGTGATCCCAGCTTGGCAATACATTGCTCTGGCCTGCAGCAGGCCAAAGCAATGTATGACCGATCTAATGGATCTTTGCTGTGTATATACACAACATTGATCTCTATGAGAGATCAGTGCTGTGTATATACAATTCCCCCATGGGGACTTCTAGTTAATGTAAAAAAAAAGTAAAAAAGTGTTTTTATTAATAAAAAATCCCGAACTATAGTCCCTGAACCATTAAAATTATCACATTCCTGGTCTCGCACGGTTAACAGCGTAAGTGCTAAAAAATTCGGAAGTGCAAAATTGTGCATTTTTGGTCACATCAAATCCAGTAAAGATTTAATAAAAAGTGATAAAAAAAATCACATTAAGTTTTTTTTAAAATGTTTAAATTTTTTAAAAGCTGTCAAATAATATAAAAGTTATGCAAGTTACACTACCGTTCAAAACAAACAATTTTGTCTTTTCCATGAAAAGTCACACTTATTCACCAACATACGTTGTGAAATGAATAGAAAATAGAGTCAAGACATTGACAAGATTAGAAATAATGATTTGTATTTGAAATAACATTGTTTTTACATCAAACTTTACTTTCATCAAAGAATCCACGTTTTGCAGCAATTACGTTTGGCATTCTAGCTATTAATCTGTTGAGGTAAACTGGTAAAATTGCACCCCACGCTTCTAGAAGCAGCTCCCACAAGTTGGATTGGTTGGATGAGCACTTCTGGCGTACCATACGGTCAAGCTGCTCCCACAACAGCTCAGTAGGGTTCAGATCTGGTGACTGCGCTGGCCACTCCATTACCGTTAGAATACCAGCTGCCTGCTTCTGCTGTAAATAGTTCTTGCACAATTTGGGGGGGGGGGTGTTTAGGGTCATTGTCCTGTTGTAGGATGAAATTGGCTCCAATCAAGCGCTGTCCACTGGGTATGGCATGGCGTTGCAAAATTGTGTGATAGCCTTCCTTATTCAGAATCCCTTTTACCCTGTACAAATCTCCCACCTTACCAGCACCAAAGCAACCCCAGACCATCACATTACCTCCACCATGCTTAACAGATGGCGTCAGGCATTCTTCCAGCATCTTTTTATTTGTTCTGCGTCTCACAAACGTTCTTCTTTGTGATCCAAACACCTCAAACTTGGATTCATCCGTCCACAACACTTTTTTCCAGTCTTCCTCTGTCCAATGTCTGTGTTCTTTTGCCCATCTTAATCTTTTTCTTTTATTGGCCAGTCTCAGATATGGCTTTTTCTTTGCCACTCTGCCCTGAAGGCCAAAATCCTGCAGCCGCCTCTTCACTGTAGATGTTGACACTGGTGTTTTGCGGGTACTATTTAATGAAGATGCCAGTTGGGGAACTGTGAGGCGTCTGTTTCTACTTATCTTCTTGTTAAGTTGTGCAACACGGCCTCCCACTTCTTTTTCTACTCTGGTTAGAGCCTGTTTGTGCTGTCCTCTGAAGGGAGTAGTACACACCGTTGTAGATAATCTTTAATTTCTTAGCAATTTATCGCATGGAATAGCCGTCATTTCTAAGAACAAGAAGAGACTGTCGAGTTTCAGATGAAAGTTCTCTTTTTCTGGCCATTTTGAGCGTTTAATTGACCCCACAAATGTGATGCTCCAGAAACACAATCTGCTCAAAGGAAGGTCAGTTTTGTAGCTTATGTAACACGCTAGACTGTTTTCAGATGTGTGAACATGATTGCACAAGGGTTTTCTAATCATCAATTAGCCTTCTGAGCCAATGAGCAAACCCATTGTACCATTAGAACACTGGAGTGATAGTTGCTGGAAATGGGCCTCTATACACCTATGTAGATATTGCACCAAAAACCAGACACTTGCAGCTAGAATAGGCATTTACCACATTAGCAATGTATAGAGTGTATTTGTTTAAAGTTAGGACTAGTTTAAAGTTATCTTCATTGAAAAGTACAGTGCTTTTCCTTCAAAAATAAGGACATTTCAATGTGACCCCAAACTTTTGAACGGTAGTGTACATATCGATGTAATTGTACTGATGTGAGGAACATAGATAACATTTCAGTTTTACTATAGGGCAAACGGAGTAAATGCAAAACTCCCTGAAATCAAAACAATTACTTTTTTCAATTTGACAGCGCAAATGATTTTTTTCTGTTCTGGTTTCGCAGCATATTTTATGGAAAAATAATGCCTGTCATTGCAAAGTACAATTGGTGTTGCAAATAATAAGGGCTCATATGGGTCTCTAGGTGAAAAAATGCAAGCGCAGTGGCCTTTTAAACATAAAGTGGAAAAAGCAAAAGTGCAAAAACGAAAATTGGCCTTGACCTTAAGGGGTTAAACAAACTGGAGCAAACAGAGGAAGGCAGGTTAATACATTGTTGTTAACCAGTTACAAACAAGGAGTAGGGGTGGGGGGGGGATGTGTGCACACAATAACAGTCATTGCGGTAATCCATGGCAGAAAGTAACAGAAGGGCCATGCATTTTCACGTCCAAGGTTGATAGTCCCATGCAATCCATTTCTAATGAAGTCCCGGTCTGGGCTTGGAGTGAGGAGCAAGGAAAAGCGCAGCAGGTCCGAGTGAGATGCAAGGGGCGTCTATTCCTCTGGGTATTGGGGGAAGTGAGTAGTCCCATTGAGGAGGAATGTATGTGGTAGGAGCATGTATACTTTCTCTTTCTCTATTCTCTTTTAACCCTATGTGAAAATGAAAAAAATCAAGACTAGATCATAAATTTTTTTACACTAAATGTTGGTCTAACCTTGATTTTTTTTCATTTTTACAAGGCGCTAAAAGAGAAAATAAACACAAAATGTGTAGGGTAATTACCCCTGAGTACGAAAATACCCCACACGTGGACATCATGTACCATACGGGCACAGGGCAAGCCACCAAAGGGACAGAGCGCCATTTAGAGGCTAGAATGGAGGATGGAGGCCATGTCGCATTTACAAAGCTCCTGTGCTGCCAGGACAATGATAACCCCCCACAAATGAACCCATTCTGGAAACTACACCCCTTAAGAAATCTAACAAGGGGTGCAGTGAGCATGTGGACCCCTCTGGTGATGGGCACATATATAGAACATGTGCTGTAAAAATGAAAAATATTTTTTTTTTCATTTTCACGGCACAAATGTGCCCATGACCAAGGGGTCCATATGCCTGCTGCACCCCTTGTTAGATTCCTTAAGGGGTGTAGTTTCCAGAATGGGTTCATTTGTGTGTGTGTGTGGGGGGGGGGGGTTCACTGTCTTAGCAGCACAGGGGCTTTGTAAATGCAACATGGCAAGCCTCTAATGGGAATGGGGGCAATGCCTATTTAGTTGGGGAAAAGGGACAATTTTAAATTTATTTGTGTGTATTAGGCCAATTATTAATTTATAAGGTTGAAAATGACAGGTGTCCATCAAATTCAACCTGTGTTGATCCAGAGGAAGGCAAAAAAACCTCATGAGGCAGACGATAGTGGCCTCATCACAGGGGAAAAATTCCTTCCAGACTACAAAATCAGAATAATCCCTGGATCAATGTTACCCCTGAAATAAGAAAAAGGGAAAGAGTTTAGAAAATTTAAAACTCCAATGATGTATGGTATGCCTTGAAGCAATCCTTTATGCAGAGGCCGGGGTGATCAGGACAGGTGTCACACTGGAAAATGGTGTCCTTCCTGATCCCCCTGTTTTCCAGTGTGCGGGATGTCACCTGGAAAATGTTGCTCTGGTACGATACGGGGTCCTTCATATCCAGAGGCACTGGGGCCTGCTCCATGACTGCCAAATGTTAGTGCTTTATTTAGGGGCGTAACTACCACTGTAGCAGCCCTAGCGGCTGCTATGGGGCCCGCTGCATCAGGGGGCCCCATGGCCTGCTCCTACAATACATTGGGACCCCTGAGCTGTCATCATTTGCAGCACCTGGTGGCCTCCCAGTTTCTGCAAATGTCCCTTCACCAGTTCTTGCAGTTATAACTACACTTTTGCTAAAATTTTGCTACAGTAGCTCTGCCAGAGAGGGAGCGGAAGAGGGGGATGCTGGTATTAAAGTTATCCCCATACAGGTGGTTACCTTTATCCAGCAGTGGGAAGATCAATTCTCAAAGGATGGGGGGGGCATTCTGAGGGTTAAATTCGGGTGTGTCCGTTCCTTCATACAGTCTAAATCTGTAAGTGTACCCAAATTTTTCTTATTTCTGCTGCATCAACAGTGGCCCATGTCATAGGCCTAGCAAAAGAAGAGGAGGGGTTCTGGGCTATAAATTGGTGCACATACAAATTTGTTTGTGCCACCATCAAATTTATAAGGTCATCAGAGAACTAGAGCTTGAAAAAGTCTATTTCTCTGATGCCTGTGGGGTTAATTTGCATTCCTGCTGATGCTACAAAGCCCGGAGTCTGGGGCTTATTATTTTGGGGAACTGGGGTCCAGATAGGGTCACATGTCTGGGGGACGGAGGGCGGTATGGGGTCACCTGTCTGGGTGGCAGGGGGGGGGGGTGAGATGGGATGACGTGTCTGGGGGGCAGCCCGAGGTGTCCTCCTGGGACGCATACGTGGATATTCATCATCACTGATGATGATAATGATGATGATGATGAACGGAGGAAAGAAGGATCCCCCCATTCATCCTCACTGGCTGTTTTGGTGTCGGAGGCAATAAGAGTGTATGCCTCCTCCGCCGGAAACACCCTGTGGGCCATTTTTATATGGGGATTGGTATATGTGGTATGTAAATGGGTAATGTAGTGTAGTGTAAAATTTTATTTCAAGTAGTGTAGTGTAATGTTGTGGTTTTTAGTTTTTTTTTACATTAAAAAAAACACCTATGCCAAAAAAGTTATTGCTTATAGATGCCACACTTATGCTTGGTATTTATCAGCAGACAGTAGTGGTAGGATATAGAAAAAAAAAACTACGCAAAAAGGAGGAGTTGCTGATTAGCAGCGCACTTACATGCGATGCTGATCAGCACTCAGCGGCGGTAGGGTGCGTAAAAAAAAAAAACACTACCAGCCAACTCTAAAGCTACTGATAAGTGTATTATATACACTTATCAGCCCGCTAGGGGGCAGTAGAACGATCCTGGATGAAAATAGCCGAAGATAGACAATGGGGAGCCAGAAAAAGCCGAAGATAGACGACCGGGAAGAAGAGGACGCCTGGATCAGGTGAGTATGGGCACATACACATCTCGCGATACTCGAGAAAATCTCATCATCCGTTTCCTGTAAGTTTCGGCGCAATTTCTCAGCCAATCAACATGCAGGAGCCTCTTTGGTACATCCTGCTATCACGTGGGGCCCATACATGTCGATAGCAGCGATTGGTTGGCCAGATCAGATGACCCTGCCATATAAAAATCACGGCCGTCGAGGCTCGGCTCACATGCATGCTGGAAGAGATTAGGGACAGAGCTGCTGCTTGTCAGGGAGAGCGTTAGGGAGGGAATTAGTGTTCCAGTAGGCAGGGAATACTAACGAAAGAACCAACCAGCCCTTGTAAGGGCTTCAAATCGTTATTTTTTTGTGTTACTCTAGACTGCTGGCTGGGACTTGCAGTGCAGCTACCACGATTTCAGCAGCACACTGTGGTGATCGTCTGCTGGCCGAAAGGGGACATTAGGTGTCACATACACACCCCTAAGAAGTGCTCATAACTCTTTTATGATTTTGTGGCTGGTGGTGCTGCTGTCGTAGATTGTATTGCTGTGATTTGTAGTACACCTGCATAGAACTTCACTGCTCATTGTCCTGTGTAACAGGTGCCATAGACCACAGACCACCACTTACACACAGACTCTATACAACAGCCTCCAAATACTGGTGTGACACTGACCACCAGTATATGTACTTATTTCTGTATTTCTTACTGAAGCCATACCCAAGCTCACTACAGATTGCCCTGTGTAAGGGGGTGTCACACAGTGTAGAGGTGCAGCCACCAACAGATTGTATACCACAGCCTCCAAAAAACTAGTGGGACCACCAGTATATTTTATGATTTCTGTATTTCTTACTCAAGGCATATCCAAGCTCACTACCGATTGCCCTGTGTAAGGGGGTGTCATACAGTGTATAGCTGCAGTCCCCAACAAATTGTATACCACAACCTCCAAAAAAATAGTGTGACCTGACCACCAGTATATTTTATGATTTCTGTATTTCTCAGTGAAGGCATATCCAAGCTCACTGCTAATTGCCCTGTGTAAGAGGGTGGCATGGCATACAGTATATAGCAGAACTTACCCACAGATTGTATTTGACAACCTCCAAAAAACAGTCTGACCAGTATATTTTCTTATTTCTTTATTTCTCAGTCCAGCCATATACAAGCTCACTGCTAACTTCCCTGTGTAAGAGGGTGGCATACTCTATATAGCAGCACTTACACTTAGCTTCTGAGGGGGAGGTAAGGTCAGTCACAGGACCGGTTGGAAGAGGAAGAGGGGTGGGCAGAGCAGGGCCAGAGCAAGTAGATCAGCAACTGTTTCACTGAGTCAAACTCCCGTGGCCAGGCCTAGATGTTGGCAAGTCTAGAGGTTCTTTAAAGAAACTGCGTATGACCGACGGACTGTAGTGTGCAACCTGTGACTAGAGATTAGCGAACCAGCCGGATTTCTGGCTCGTATGAATCAGAAATCTCGGCGGCTGACTCCCGCTGTCTGTTCCCTCCGTGCAGCGGGTGGATACATCGTAAGGAATGCCTGGAAAACTGGAATACAGCCATTGGCATTGACCAGAAATGCGGCTGGTTCGCTCATCTCTACCTGTGACACGCCAGGATCAGCAGGGGAGCTACCACTACCAGCCTAACCACTACCAGCATGCGCAGGCATATGAATGCTAAACACCCCACTCAGTGGAACCTGGCGCACATGGCTGACTTTATGTTAGGCTGTCTTTCAGGTGACCCTCTAGTTAAAAAATGTTTTTTTACAACACAGATTCGTGGACTCTCGGTACAAGCAGAACTTTTCCACTCGTATTCCTGCTGAGGAACGCAGTATGAGAGTAAATCAATATCAACAGGCCCTGGTGCAGAAGCTGAAAATTTACTTCCCATCTGACACCACTAGCGCCAGAGGATGTAGTTCTGTGGGCCAAAAAGCGGGGGAGAGGAGGGGTGAAGCAGGCAGCTATTCAAGGGGCAGGGGAACACTCTCCAAGGCCTTTGACAGTTTCATGGCACCCCAGCAAGACTATGCCACCCCAGTCTAGAAAGAGTAGGGGGAAGGCCTTCAGAAAGATGGTGAGGGAGTACCTTGCTGACCAGTATACAATCTGTGGGTAACTGTAGGTATATAGTATATGCCACCCTCTTACGCAGGGCAATTAGCAGTGAGCTTTGATGTGACTGTATTAAGAAATGAAGAAATAAGAAAGTATAGTGGTCATACTAGTTTTTGGAGGTTGTTGAATAAAGTCTGTGGATAACTGCAGCTATATAGTATATGCCACTCTCTTACACAGGGCAATTAGCAGTGAGTTTGGATGTGACTGCAGTAAGAAATGAAGAACTAAGAAAATATTCTGGTCACACTAGTTTTTGGAGGTTGTAATATAAAATCTGTGGGTAACTGAAGCTATATAGTATATGCCACCCTCTTACACAGGGCAATTAGCAGTGAGCTTTGATGTTACTCCCCACTTCTCCCCACCGCTGTTTTGATTTTGACTTGGAGGTGCTGTGCTGCCCTGCCGCTAGGGTGTTGTCAGAGCAGGTCTTCAGTGCAGCTGGTGGCATCATCACTGTCTTGCATAATTGTTGGCTCACCTGCTACCACTTCTACCTGGGTCACTCTGTCCTCACCGCCATGCTGTGTCTGACATAATTGTTGGGAGGCTCACTTGCTACCTCACTTTTAATGGTTCTCTGTGTCCCCACTGCTATGCTGTGTCAGGCCTAATTTTTGGGAGGTTTCACGCCTGCCTCATCTAAAGGCCGGTAATGGACACTTTATGGTCTTCTTTTTTTTTTTTTTAATGATCAATTTCAATTTTCGAAGCACACCGCAGACATTCACTCCCTAGCTTCTTCTCGCAACTTACGGGGCCTCATGGTACACCGCTATTTAAACAGCAGCAGTGTAAACAGGTGATCACGTGGAGAGAATATACAAACTTCATGCAGATCTTGGCCTTGATGGTATTGGAACCCAGGACCCCAGCAATGCAAAGTTATAACCACTGAACCATTCAAATTCAAACTCAAATTTAAAATCAAACTCAAATTCAAACTCAAGACAGAATTGACCAGGTCTTTTTAATAAACAAGCTACTGCACTTGCCCTCTCTTAGACACTCTTTTAAAGGATTAAAATTCCGCGGCCTCTTAAGAAGACTGTATTGTTATTCTTCGTCCCTACGTCCAATGATATGCCTCTCACGCACAACTGCATGAGGGTGTGAGGCTAAATCTAGCCATAATCTGGCTATTTTTATTGGATGATTTTATTGTCCATCGTGGTCTGGGTCAGTGGTGTCTGGCTAAGTTTTTGGGTGGTCCATAGGCTACCTGTGTTTGAATGCTTCCCTGTGTGCTCACCGCCATGCTGTCATGCAAAATTTTGCGGTGGTTCATATGCTATCTCTGCTTTAATGGTTCTCTGTGTCCTTACCGCCATGCTGTGTCAGGCCTAATTTTTGGGAGGCTCACTTGCTACCTCACTTTTAATGGTTCTCTGTGTCCTCACTGCCATACTGTGTCAGGCTAAATTTTGGGGTGGTTGATATGCTACTTCTGCTATAATGGTTCTCTGTGTCCTCACCGCCATGCTATGTCAGGCAAAGTTTTCGGGTGGTTCATATGCTACCTCTGTTTCAATGGTTCACTCTGTTCTCACCGTCATGCTGTGTCAGGCTAAATTTTTTAGCACGTTGCCTTCAGTCGGTAGCTTTAGGTGTAGCAGCACTGCCGTGGGTACGCGCCAACAGGCGTTATTCAAACTGCTGAGCAGCACCTTCTACCTACCTTGGATGTTGTAGCCGTAATGAAGGCAGGATTGACCAGGTCTTTTTAATAAACAGGCTACCGCACTTGCCCTCTCTTAGATACTGTTTAAAGGATTAAAACTGCATTTGTTCAAATTCCGGGGCCTCCTAAGAAGACTGTATTTTTATTCTTCATCTCTACCTCCAATGATATGCCTCTCACGCACAACTGCATGAGGGTGTGAGGCTAAATCTAGCCATAATCTGGCTATTTTTATTGGATAATTGTATTGTCCATCTTGGTCTGGGTCAGTGGTGTCAGGCTAAGTTTTTGGGTGGTCCATAGGCTACCTCTGTTTTAACCCTTCCCTGTGTGATTACTGCCATACTGTTGCCCATAATTTGGCGTAATAGTGCGATTAGGCATGCTGCCCCTGCTGTTTCCTGTCCATTTCCGTGGTGTTTCCATCATTTTCTGAGGTTGACAGGTTTTCACATGACCTTCCCTCTACCAAACTTGGGTCCAATGCAAAAATGCTCAAGTTTTCCATTGACTTCAATGGGGTTCGTTACTTGAAACGAGCACCCGAGTATTGGGAAATATTCGTCTCAAGTAACGAGCACCTGAGCATTTTAGTACTCGCTTATCACTAGTCCTTAAATGACAGGATTCCATGATGTACCGGTACGGCATGGGTCCTTAAGGAGTTAAAAAATTTCAAGTCTTCCTGTACTTATTAGCTACTATATGTCATGCAGGAAATGTTGTTTTATTTTCAGTCTGACACTGTGCTCTCTGCTAACATCTCTGGCCGAGACAGAAACTCTATGAATCCCCATAGAAAACCTCTCCAGCCCTGGACAGTTCCTGTCTGTGCCAGAGATGTCAGCAGAGATGACTGTGTTAGACTAAAAATAAAAAATAAAAAAAATCAGGACAGGGGGTATGAGACTAGACTTAGACAGTGGGCCCTGAAGCTGAACCCACCCACAATAAGTGTAACAGTGAACGAGACAGACAGACAAAGACAATATGGGAGAGTCGACAAGCCAGGTCAGGACCAAACGGACTACACAGTACAAAATCAGGAAGCAAAAGGATAGTCACAAGGTCAAGCGGGAGGTCAGGCAACGAGTCAAGCGAACCGAGGAATTAGGAATGGGGATCGCAGGAGTAAACAGGGAGAGCTGGGATCAGGGTATGAACTTTAATTGCCAGCAGGGAAAAACTGGCTCTGCTTTCATTTATGAGGATCAAGAACCCGGTTCGGATCCCCATTGGACTGGCACTCTGATCCTCAAGGTTCCGGAAAGGGAGAGGCATCTGTCAATCAAGCACACTGCTCACTTGCAGCGACCAAGGCTAGCAGAGGGCAGTGTAACTCCTGCATTGCCAGAAGGCTGAAAGAAAAGAGGGTGTGTCAGACAAAAGGTAAAAACAGGCCGAGTTCACACTAGGCTCACTGCACATTCCTGACAAAAACAACATTTCCTGCATGACATTCAGTAGCTGATAAATATGGGAAGACAAGATTTTTTTAATAGAAGTAAATTACAAACCTATATAACTTTCTGACATCAGTTTATTTGAAAGAAAAAGATTTTCACTGGACAAACCCTTTAATTACCTTCATAACCAGGCAGTAAGTATGAGGACTGACTGGGTTTAAATAATAGGCCTTCACAAGATCTTTAAAAGCTGCCGGGAAGTTACTGGCATCCTTGTATCCTGCTCCGTGTACTATGGACTTTTAACACAAATTTATAAAAAGAAAGAAAAATTTTAATGGTGAGTGCCCTTATATTCTCTCTATTGCTTCTACACAGAGACACAGATTCCTATTGGTGTTCACATCACTTTTCTGCTGTGGCTTTGGAGGTGTTTTTTTCAGTGTGGACTTTCCGCAAGAATGCAGAAATTCTCCAAAGTTTTCATACTTATGTGTTCACAGTAGGGGTTTTCGGAGTGGACATTTATCAGCACAGGCACTCTGGTCAGTCTGCAATTATGTTGTCCCATATGCTGCAAGCTACAAATCATGTGCTCTGAGATTAATACACCTGTACTGTATTCACTCTTAAAGGGGTAGTGCGGCGGTAAAAAATTATTCACAGAATAACACACATTACAAAGTTATACAACTTTGTAATGTATGTTATGTCTGTGAACGGCCCCCTTCCCTGTGTCCCACCACCCCCACCCGTGTACCCGGAAGTGTAGTGCATTATACATTACCTGATCCGTGTCGCACCCATCCGCCATCTTGTGCCAAACGTCATCTTCGGCCGGCTGGCCCGAACACCTCCGATCTTCCCGAGTGCCGGCCGCCCTCTGCCACGTCATCAGCCGCTGAGCCGCGATTGGCCGACCACAGTTATGCTCAGCCAATCGCGGCTGAGCAGCTGATAACGCGGCAGAGGGCGGCCAGCACTCGGGAAGATCGGAGGTGTTCGGGCCAGCCGACCGAAGATGACGTTTGGCACAAAATGGCGGACGGGCGCGACACGGATCAGGTAATGTATAATGCATTACACTTCCGGGTACACGGGTGGGGGTGGTGGGACACGGGGAAGGGGGCCGTTCACAGACATAACATACATTATAAAGTTGTATAACTTTGTAATGTGTGTTATTCTGTGAATAATTTTTTACCGCCGCACTACCCCTTTAAGAGTGAATACAGTACAGGTGTATTAATAAAGCACAAGCCAAAAAAGAGAGCAATAGATTGGACCCACCATCGATAAACATGTTCTTTATTGTGGAATTTTATGGTGCGTTTACACACAGAGATTTATCTAACAGATCTTTGAAGCCAAAGCCAGGAACTGACTATAAACAGAGAACAGGTCATAAAGGAAAGGCTGGGATCTCTCCTCTTTTTAAATCCATTCCTGGCTTTGGCTTCAAAAATCTGTCAGATAAATCTCCTTACTGAATCTAGGGGCTCAGACCCACAGCTGTAGTGACTGGTGCCTTTTGCCTCCCTTGTACAGTGATCCCTCAACATATAATATTAATTGGTTCTGGGAGGACCATTGTATGTGGAAACTATTGTATGTTGAGTCCATATTTCTATGGAAAACTGGTAATTGGTTCTGAAGACCCCAAGATGTCAAACTAAATGGATAAATGGAGTTAGACAGGAGAGAGATGGATGGAAATGACATATACCTTATCACTAAAAATCAGATATGTCCAGCTGCATGCAGTCCTTAGACTGATGATCTAAGACACCAAACTGTTGACAATGCTGGCACTGCCTGGTATCTAGCCTGGCAAACAATGCTCTCCCTACCTTTCTGCTGGCACTGCCTGGGATCTATCCTGGCACACAAGGCTCTCCCTCTCTTTCTGCTGGCACTGCCTGGGATCTGGCCTGGCACACAAGGCTCTCCCTCCCTTTCTGCTGGCATTACCTGGTATCTAGCCTGGCACACAAGGCTCTCCCTCTCTTTCTGCTGGCATTGCCTGGGATCTAGCCTGGCACACAAGGCTCTCCCTCTCTTTCTGCTGGCACTGCCTGGTATCTAGCCTGGCACACAAGGCTCTCCCTCTCTTTCTGCTGGCATTGCCTGGGATCTAGCCTGGCACACAAGGCTCTCCCTCTCTTTCTGCTGGCACTGCCTGGTATCTATCCTGGCACACAAGGCTTTCCCTCCCTTTGTGCTGGCATTGCCTGGTATCTAGCCTGGCACACAAGGCTCTCCCTCCCTTTCTGCTGGCACTGCCTGGGATCTATCCTGGCACACGAGGCTCTCCCTCCCTTTCTGCTGGCACTGCCTGGGATCTGGCCTGGCACACAAGGCTCTGCCTCCCTTTCTGCTGGCATTGCCTGGGATCTGGCCTGGCACACAAGGTTTTGCCTCCCTTTCTGCTAGCATTACCTGGGATCTAGCCTGGCACACAAGGCTTTGCCTCCCTTTCTGCTGGCACTGCCTGGGATCTATCCTGGCACACAAGGCTCTGCCTCACTTTCTGCTGGCATTGCCTGGGATCTGGCCTGGCACACAAGGCTCTGCCTCCCTTTCTGCTGGCATTGCTTGGGATCTAGCCTGGCACACAAGCCTCTTTCTGCCTGACAAGGATCACTGCAGGGTCCCTCTTCTTCCTGATAGCACTGGCACACACAGGCTGCTCTTCTTTCTTTCCCCCCTGGCAATGGACTGAATGCAGGCCCCCCAGTTTCTGAATTCCCCAGTGTCTGGGCATCACACGCTCAAAGCAGCCTGCACATGCTCACAGTACGCTGCACATACTCACTGTACGCTGCACACACTCACAGCAGCCTGCACACACTCACAGCAGCCTGCACACGCTCACAGTCCCTTGGCCAGAAGCTGCTGTGTTTTCTCCTGTGTCTGGTGTTTGAAGAGGCTCCCTTGCTTGCAGCCACAGGTCTGCACTGTGCTTTACATTGCATGTGTAGGGAGCAAGAGCTATGTGAGAGGCCAACGTACCTTAAATCCAGGGCAGTTTCTAGGTAATTTTGACTACAGGGCGAATCTTGATAAAAGCGCCCCCCCCATGATTTATTTGGGTTGTTGCTAAAAAGAAGCAGTGTGTGTATTATGGCATAGTTTCAACCTTTCAAAAGTCATTCAGTGACTCACCAGTGGCATCTTCTTTGATCTGAGGCGTCTCCATCCTGCCCAGATCTCCATGATGATTTCTTGTTGCAGCTGCAATTCATCTCTTCTGAACCTACCAGACAAACATGCAGCCCCCCTCCACACACTATCCCCCCTGCAGCCCCCCTCCACACACTATCCCCCCTGCAGCCCCCCTCCACACACTATCCCCCCTCCACATACTATCCCCCCTGCAGCCCCCCTCCACACACTATCCCCCCTGACCCCACCTCCACACACTATCCCCCCTGCAGCCCCCCTCCACATACTATCCCCCCTGAAGCCCCCTCAACACACTATCCCCCTTGCAGCCCCCCTCCACACACTCTGTCCCCCTTCAGCCCCCTCCACACACTCTGTCCCCCTTCAGCCCCCCTCCACACACTCTGTCCCCCTTCAGCCCCCCTCCACACACTCTGTCCCCCTTCAGCCCCCCTTCACACACTCTGTCCCCCTTCAGCCCCCCTCCACACACTCTGTCCCCCTTCAGCCCCCCTCCACACACTCTGTCCCCCTTCAGCCCCCCTCCACACACTCTGTCCCCCTTCAGCCCCCCTCCACACACTCTGTCCCCTTTCAGCCCCCCTCCACACACTCTGTCCCCCTTCAGCCCCCCTCCACACACTATTCCCCCTTCAGCCCCCCTCCACACACTTTGTCCCCCTTCAGCCCCCCTCCACACACTTTGTCCCCCTTCAGCCCCCCTCCACACACTTTGTCCCCCTTCAGCCCCCCTCCACACACTTTGTCCCCCTTCAGCCCCCCTCCACACAATCTGTCCCCCTTCAGCCCTTCTCCACACACTCTGTCCCCCTGCAGCCCCCCTCCACACACTCTGTCCCCCTTCAGCCCCCCTCCACACACTCTGTCCCCCTTCAGCCCCCCTCCATACACTTTGTCCCCCTTCAGCCCCCCTCCACACACTTTGTCCCCCTTCAGCCCCCCTCCACACACTTTGTCCCCCTTCAGCCCCCCTCCACACACTTTGTCCCCCTTCAGCCCCCCTCCACACACTCTGTCCCCCTTCAGCCCTTCTCCACACACTCTGTCCCCCTGCAGCCCCCCTCCACAGACTCTGTCCCCCTTCAGCCCCCTTCCACACACTTTGTCCCCCTTCAGCCCCCCTCCACACACTCTGTCCCCCTTCAGCCCCCCTCCACACACTCTGTCCCCCTTCAGCCCCCCTCCACACACTATTCCCCCTTCAGCCCCCCTCCACACACTTTGTCCCCCTTCAGCCCCCCTCCACACACTTTGTCCCCCTTCAGCCCCCCTCCACACACTTTGTCCCCCTTCAGCCCCCCTCCATACACTTTGTCCCCCTTCAGCCCCCCTCCACGCACTTTGTCCCCCTTCAGCCCCCCTCCACACACTCTGTCCCCCTTCAGCCCCCCTCCACGCACTTTGTCCCCCTTCAGCCCCCCTCCACACACTCTGTCCCCCTTCAGCCCTTCTCCACACACTCTGTCCCCCTGCAGCCCCCCTCCACACACTCTGTCCCCCTTCAGCCCCCCTCCACACACTCTGTCCCCCTTCAGCCCCCCTCCACACACTTTGTCCCCCTTCAGCCCCCCTCCACACACTCTGTCCCCCTTCAGCCCCCCTCCACACACTTTGTCCCCCTTCAGCCCCCCTCCACACACTCTGCCGCAGTTGTAGAGGCAGCCTCACCTGCTGCCCGCCCGCGCTCTTCCAATGCAATCAGCGCAGAGCGGGAGCGTGGAGCCGCTGCGGCCGGCCGTTGTGCACGCAATCAACGAACGCCTGCGCTACGGCCGGCCGCAGCTGCCCCACGCTCCCGCTCTGCGCTAATTGCATTGGAAGAGCGCGGGCGGGCAGCAGGTGAGGCTGAGGGGCGGCAGGGGCAAGTGTTGGGTGCTCAGATGACTGCAGACCGGGGGCGGACCAAGCGGGTGACAGTCTGTGTGTGGGGGCGCGTGGTGCGCTATCCAACCCAGGCTGTGTGAGGTCCCGGGAGTGCCACCAGCGCCCCCTAACTGTCGGCGCCCCGTGCCGTTGCCCGGCCCGCCCGGTGCAAGAAACGGCCCTGCTTAAATCTCTCGCATCCTGAGGCCATTGTATGTTGGGGGATTACTGTCTGTACTGTGCCTCTCCTGGGCTTCCTAATAGCTACACACAACACCAATAACATCACAGCAGCATCTGACCATGAAATCCATCCTGCAGGTATGTGAAAACTATTGAATGTAATGGATGCCTGCAGGATGGATTCCATGGTTAGATGCTGCTGTGATGTTATGGAGGCTGTATGCAACTATAAAGAAGCCCATGAGAGGTACATGGGTGGCACAGGGTACATGAGGGGCACAGTGTACATGGGAGACACAGGGCCTGGTTGCAAGTGTGACTCCTATATACAACACTGACAATCTGGCACACTGAGAACCAGAAAGATTTTTTGATGACTTCACTTTCATAACTTTTGCAAAATACGGCACACACACACCTATTCATACATTGTTTTATTTTCACTCAAAATTACAGCCATATTTTATATATATTATATTCTTTTTACTGTGTGAAAAAGTTAGCATAGCCTTTCAGTGGCCATATAACGCATTGTAATGACAGATGATGTCATGATGACAGATGAAGACAGATGATGTCAAGAGAGAAAAGGACTGAGTTTGTTAAAGCGACTCTGTACCCACAATCTGTCCCCCCCAAACCACTTGTACCTTCGGATAGCTGCTTTTAATGCAAGATCTGTCCTAGGGTCAGTTTGGCAGGTGATGCAGTTATTGTCCTAAAAACAACTTTTAAACTTGCAGCGCTGTGTCAGATCTTGAATTAAAAGCAGCTATCTGAAGGTACATGCGGTTTGGGGTGGGCAGATTGTGGGTACAAAGTCGCTTTAAATTTCTAGTGGTTCACCCCCACTTTTCTCTATTCTCTATTGTAATTAGTATTTTTTTGTTACAATTTTTTTATGTGAATAGAATAGAGTAGGCTTTGAAGTAAGGGGCAACAGAGGAATGTAAAATGCATTTTGATATTTATTTGTATTTTGATCAGTATGACCAACATTTATTTTTAATATGTTATTCTATTTTTATTTTTTTTAGGAATCCTCATACTCATTTGCACTGAAATGCCTTATCAGCCTCTCAACTGCTATCCTACTTGGACTCATCGTCATGTACCACGCAAGAGAGATCCAGGTATTCCATTTGATTATGTCAAAGATTGGTCTCAACTTCTACTCCCTGCTTTAGACCAACAGGAAAGCACTCCAATAAAGGGATGAATGTAGCATATATTTGATTTAAATAAGCAGCCAGATATTTTACATGTGTAATTAACATCAAAATATCCAATATGTTTGCCAGCAAATTATTAAATGACAGGAGTACTTCAAATTATGAAGCGCTCTGGAATCAAGGGAATAATAATAATAATAATAATAGCTAAATATATCCCCAATCTCAAAACATTTTTACACTGAAAAAAATACTGTAAGGTGCAGTGTTTTACAAGGGTATTGTCATATAACACAATAAATATCTAGAACTCCACAGTCTTACAAGTACACAAATCCCAGATATACTTTCCCACAACTTTTCAGGTCAACTACTGTATCCTTTTAGCAAATTTACTATACTATTCAAAATTTTTTCTTACTAGTAGCTAATCCTATTTGGCAGTATTTTAGTTGAATTTCATAAATAGAAACTGAGGTTTAGAAGATTAATACCCAAGACCATCTGTGTTCTGGTTGGTGTGTGTGAAAGACCTATTTTAAATATCCCATCAGGGGTTTCTGAGTTTCTGAAGGGTCTTGCATGTCTGTCCTGCTTATTGATTTCAGTGGAGACCCTCTAATGCTTCACCGGTACAAGGAAATAAACACTTGCTGAAAGTTTTTGTTTATTGTATATATTTTTTTTTTTTATAACAGAGGTATATAACAAGGCATATAGAGTAATGAAACAGAGATAACATCACAATTGTATTGGACTGTGGATCCTACAGGCCCATTTCTCTTCTTAATTCAGACTACAAGCTACTTACCAAAATAATTGCTAACCGCCTGTGCAGGGTTATTCCTTCCCTTATACACACTGACCAGTCTGGTTTTATTCTAGGGCGCAGCACCTCGGATAATATCCGTAGAGCGCAAATAGCGATACAACGAGGATGCGCACAGAAGAAGGACTGGGCCTTGGCTGCGTTAGACGCGGCCAAGGCTTTTGATTCTATAGAGTGGCCGTTCCTTCTAGAAGTCTTGCAAAAGTTTAAATTTGGACCCAATTTCATTAAATGGATAGAAATACTGTACAAGTGCCCGACAGCAGCTATATCTTTAAATGGCTTACTGTCCCCCTCTTTTCCTCTTGGGAGGGGCACCCGTCAAGGATGCCCTTTATCCCCACTTCTATTTATATTGGCGGTGGAGCCGCTGGCGGCTACCCTCCGTACTGACTTGCGTACACTGGTGGAGAGGATAGACTTGGACTCTTTGCAGATGACCTTCTTCTTTTCGTGTCTGACCCTGATGTTTCCCTGCCCAGAGCCATACAATTAATTGACACATTTGGTACATTTTCCGGCTTGATAATGAACTGGACCAAATCATTTCTCTTATACATGCACTCCTCGAGATCGCACCTACTAGCTACTTCTGTACATGGTCTTCAGGTAGTATCCCAGTTCCGTTACCTTGGTATACAAATTACTACTTAGCCATCAGATATGCTAAACACTAATGTTAACCCACTCATTGCACACTTTAGGGATAAATTTAAGATATGGAGTACACTTCCTCTCTCTGTGGCTGGCAGAATTAATCTAGTCAAGATGGTGGTGCTCCCCAAATGCTTATATGTCCTTCAACACGTATTTGTACCAATCCCTAAAGTTTTCTTTAAGACACTGGAATCAGCCATCATTAGTTTTAACTGGCGAAACTGCAAAGGCCAAAAGACCTCGCAGGCTTTGCGGTCCCAGACTTATACCTATATTATATGGCGGGTCAGCTGAAATATTTACGGGGTTGGATGGAGATGGAACCTCGATCGGGGTCTGAAGCCCATTTGGTAGAGTGCTCTCCCTTAACCTCATTATGGTCGGTTTTAGCATCAGATAGCGTCCCTAATACTACCCTTCTCCCGATCTGTCGCGTAGCAAGGCTGATGTGGCAAGCAGCTGCTAAGATCTCCTCCTATACAGATACCCCAGCTGAGTCCCCGCTATGGTGTAATGACAACTTTACTCACTTGCTTGCATTTCATGACATTGATTACTGGAAGGGGGTGGGAATTCATTATGTAGAACAGGTCTACAAGAATGGAACCGTAGTTACTTTTGATACCCTTAAGGAATCCTATTTTATACCTAATCGCCATTTCTATAAGTACTTGCAATTGCGCCATGTGCTCCACGCTCAGTTCGGCCCTACGGATCCCCCGATCTCTAGCTACCCCCTGATAGGAGTCATTAAATCCAAAGGACCAAGTGGTTTAATTTCATCTATCTACTCTCACCTGATACGCCTCAAGGCAACTTCCACACCTCTCCCGGCGGTTGAGAGATGGAGGGAGCACGTCCCTGCTATGTCAGATGACACGTATGAGGTTTTATTGGAATCTCACCTCCATGTCTCACCTTCCATAAATAACAAACTTACACAATTGTACATTATCCATCAAAGCTACCTAACCCCTATCAGACTTCACCGTATGGGCAGAATCCCAGCCCCAACATGCCCCAAGTGCCGAATGGAACCGGCGGATTTCTGGCATATGGTTTGGGCATGTCCCCGGCTGCAGAAATTCTGGAGGGAGGTGGGTGACACCCTTACATCTATGTGCCCCATGCAAGTTCCACTGGACCCAACGGTGTGCTTATTTGGGTCACTGAGTGAGGAGGTGTGGACACACTACAGCATTATTTTTTTACGAGAAACATTATTCTTAGCGAGAAAGGCTATAGCCATGAGATGGATAGATAAAAGACCACCTACGGTGGCAATGTGGATAGACATGGTTAACTCTGTGGTTTCCTATGAGAGAATAATTTATAAACACAGGGGCTGCCCTGCTAAATTTGGGAAAATCTGGGACGCCTGGTGTCGCTCCCCCCTGACGCTTATAGACGAAACCGAATTCCCTAGATAGGGATAAAGAATGGTGCTGTGTGTGGAAACACCCTTGCTTCTTTATAATTCTGATGTGTGGTGCTTACAGAGATGAGACTTATTACAGTTCTTTTGTTAGATATTGATGTTTATTTGTCTAATATAATTTGATGCCATACCTGCATGGAACAATGATGCTCATGGAAATACTAGTTTATTTCTCTTCTTACTGTTTTTTTTGAAACATGTCTGTACTATGATATTACTGTATATTCATCCATGCACTGTCTACTCTTTACTTCTCCTCAATAAAACGAGTTTAAAAACATCACAATTGTAAAGAGTTACATAAAATGTTTTTGCATAAATAACCAATGGTTTTTGACAAATTATACACAACAGCATACTTGATCACTTGGATGTGCAGAAAACTTCATTTGGCCTCATTCACTTGGCTGGGGCTGCGCTGCAGTTCCCTGTACAGCCAGAGCCACAGAGTAGTGGAAAAAATTGTTAAAAAAAAACACAGCATTGGACTTCTTATGACCAGTGTGGTCCCAGGAGTGATATGCTGTTGTTTTAAAAGATGGGAATACACCTATGGGTGGGTTCACATTGAGGAATTCTCACGGATAAACTCTGCGGAATTCCGCCGGCTGTACGCGCTTACGGACGCACGCCTTTCTGCCGGCTCCATAGAAACCATTCTATGGGCCGGCTGATTCTGCATTCCGCCAAAAGAATTGACATGTATCATGACATATATCAAGTGATTTAAAGGGGAACTATCAGCAGGTTAGACTAATCTAACCTGCCAATAGCCACTTATAGCACCTGGGACACTGAGGAGGAAGGTATGTTTGTTACCTTTTTACCAGTCCCATGTTGTTAGTCGGAGTAATCTTCGTTACGGTGCACTGTTAGGAGCACTGCCATGTCATCAGATTGCTCCTTTCAATGATAATCAATGGAGCGGGCAGGACGGATGATGCAGCAGTGCTACCAACAGTGTACCGGAGCGAAGATTACTCGGACTAACAGAGCAGGCCCAGCCCCGAGGCACTATGAGAGGCTATCAGCAGGTTAGATTTGTCTAGAAAAAGAACATCACAAACTCATAATAGAATATGATCAACAGATCTGATTAACCTAACATTAATTTCACCAGCTAAACTAATTAGATTCTAATTATTACTGATGGACTTTGTTGTTCTAATTATTAGAACAACAAAGTCCATCAGTAATCCCACATTGCAGCTAACTGTTGGAGGGATAATTCTGGAATAAAATTATTATGACAAAAATCCACCTAATGAAAGGGGTAAAGTCTTGACAAACTTACTCCATGTAGATGCCGAAAGACAATTCTGCTCAAAATGTTGGAATGACAGCAAATTTCCTACATGTGCAGGGTAACATGATAATATACTATAAAATGTATTATGGGATGTAAGGAAAGGGAACACTCCAAAGTATTAACTAACTAGTCACTCAGCAGCAGTGATAGTGAGAAGTATAACAACAGAAATATTTTATGTAGGTCAGGTTAAATGCTGACTCTTACAGAAGGATTTAGTGTCGGAAGATAAGTAAGGTGACATGAGTCTTACACACTGAAAGGTGACACTTGCAAACAGGAGACACAAGAAACTTATCCATAGCCCTGCATGACCTTGTCACCTGATACTTCATCTAAGCTCTACAGATCAGATCTACCGGCCATGCTTCCGTCCAGACAGGAAACGGCAGCCCAAGACATTAAATTATTGTTAATAAATGGCTCCTTATTAGGTCTTTCTGCCTGCAGGTAAATAGAATGAGATATTAAAGGGGTTTTCCGGGGAAAATAGACTCATGAGCTATCCACAGGATAACTTATCAATCACTGCTCAGCGGGGTGCCAACTGTTACAGGTCCCCACCGCTAGACAGTGAACAGAGACAAAATGCTTTCGGCCAGAGCCATCTTTCCCACTGGGCAGAGTGGCCGTCAGGGTAGTCATTCTCTTTTGTAAGAATGGTGCCACGGGCCATGCCGCAGGGAGCTATCTGCCCCCTCCTGTCAAACTTACTAGAGGCTGCACTTCACAAATCTCTGTGACAAGAGGCTGACAGACCTATGCACCGGCACAATTACATTATCATAATCATTGTGCATGCGCTGAGGTGGGACCTCAGTGTGAGAGTATAAGAGCTAGTAGTAGTCTGGGGGAAAGGAGCAGGGGTGGCCTCGTATGTAGCTGGGAAGGCGGGAAGGTCCACAAGGTTGGGGGTTTGGGCAGCAGGAGGAGGGTGTGTGTGTGTGGCAGTTTACAGCTCTGCCCAGGGGCTCATAATACTGCTAAGATGGCCCTGCTTCTGGCCTCATTCACTGTGTAGCACAAGCACCAAATCTATGCATCGCTAAGACTAAGTTAAAACAAATTAATACATCTTTTTAACTTGTGGGCAATTGGAAATAGTGAGCAAGTTAAGCATACAAATATACTGTGAAGACTCAGAATACAGTATTTTCCTGCATATAAGACTACTTTGTAACCCAGGAAAATCTCAAAAGTCAGGGGTCGTCTTATACGCCCGGTGTCGTCTTATAAGGCAGGTGCTGAAAAACTTTGGAACCAAGGCTGGGGAATTTGTGGTCGCCGCATGCGGTGGGGGGAGCTCAAAAACGGCTGCATCTCTGCTGTATGTGGCCGCCCTATGAAGGGCAGAGCAAGTTGCAGGCGTCTGGGGTATGGGAAAAAAAATACAGTAGAGTAGGGCTGTGCACAGAAAAACACCCCTCTTTCACCCGTCTGGCCACCCTTGTATCCTACCGGTATTACTGTACCTCCTCTGCATCTCAGATCTCGCTGCTGTCTGCTGTTTTTTTTATTCATTTTTATTTGGTGTGTTTTGGGAGAGGGGTAGTCTTATATGGCAAGTATGTCCATATATCTGTTTTTTTTTAACTGTATTTAAAAGTGTTTCTTGCAAAAATGTTACATTATATAGAATAACTCTCAATATCTTGTTATGTATATGATTAAATCACTTGCAATCCAGACACCTGTATTTAAAACATTACAGTGATTTTTTTTTTTAAACTTTTCATATGTCAGACTGACTTCAAACATTTTTGATCAGTCGGGTTGCTGAGATTCCCACCAATCTGTAGATGTAATCAGGTGAAGGAGGTCCCATCTAATTTCAGAAGTTGGGTTATATAGACTTATAAATAATAGAAGCTGTCTCCTGTAATAAAAAGGAAAACCCTGTGCCAAGTGCATTGCTGCTTGCTTCTCCCTGCTAAACCTAGAGAACAGTGTGCTTTCCTCCAAAATGACAAGATGTCAGAACTAAGCACAAAAAAACTGGTGCATTTTCTGACCTGTGTTAAATGTCCTACATAGCCTTAGTGTAGTATCTGTAAAAGTGTCTGTGCCACTTCTGAGTCTATGAAAACATTGTTTTAAGGTTGCAAATGTATCAAAATGTATGAAAAGAAAATATGAAATCAGTCATTTTGAGTTCAAAATGACGTCCGTTATTTCGCTGTTTGACCACCCGTCAGTGCAATGATGTCTTATTTAATGAGACGGCCACCTTCCGTAGATAATATTACGAAGTAGAAACTTAGCAATAGACTGTATGTATATGTCTCCCAACATTCTCTGGGACCGATTTAGTAATTCCATCTAATTCTTAAAAGCAGTAAGATGATAAGCACACCACACAAGATTCTAGGTAAATGCTTTATTTATCAATTAAAAAAAAGACTTAAAGAAAATTTATAATTTTGGAGGGCAGTGATAGAGGTGATAGCCCAATTTATACAGTTTTAGGTTCCCACAAAAGAGGAAAAAAGGTGATAAACTCTACAAGGCTATTTGCCAGAATTAAGAAGAGAAGGTGTCAGCCAATCCAACGATTTATTAGGGACCCCCTTAAGAAAATGTTGAAATCAGTTGGGCTGTTGTTCCTTTCGCTACCTCCAAGGGAGGGTTTTATTGGGGGAATGGTAAGTGGGCTACTGGGTAAAAGTGGTAATATGTGAAGACTTTACGGTTTTGTTTTGTATTATTGTACTGTATATTCAAATAAAATAAAATTTAAAAAAAGTTTATTCATCAATGTAAGAATTCATAGACCGTGCCATCATATTACACAAATGTTAGCAAAGTCTCAGACAGTAGTGCCTTATTTCTGCCTTAATTCTGCCTTTGGGGCATCTAAAATACACCTACACACAAGGAACAGATGGTGATAATCCAGTTTGATCCAGAAAATAATTGTTATTGTGGAAAAGCACAACCATATATACGAAGTCTACATACAAGAACAAGATTGCATATTGCAGAGTTATATATGTAACTAAAATTGAAGGGTGTAAAAAGTGCACATTTTAGACATTTTGATGAAAACATAAAAAAAAACCATTTTGCTGACATATCCTTCTAATATGCTACATGACACTGGTTTGTTATAACATAACTTTAGGAAACTTGACTCTGTATGCCTATAAAATTGATCACCATTCTCTTTCTGCCACCGTCTGTCAATCCATAGGTACAACATATTACATGAGTGGGCCAGCCTGTCATGGCACTCTGCAGTAACATTACTATGGGTGGCTAGATGCCCATGTTTTTGCTGGCCTGCTTAAGTGATGTTTAGCGGGCAGCCGTGTAAAGAGAGTGGTAAGGTATATTAAAGGTATGCATATTAAGAAGCTTATTATTTTAGCCAGTATTACATTTTTTTTCATCCCCGTAAAATCCCGTTAATAGCACACATCACTTAATAGTGTCCTGCATTGCAGAGATAACACAGAGCTGAAATGATCGCTTCCCTGTCACTAAGATTACTGAACGCTGCGCTCACATAGTGGTGTGCCTCTGAATGAAAAAGCAATTGCTTCTGCGGTTGTATTGTTGCTAGGGAAACCAATGATATCATTCAGGGCGGGGAAATGCTGGGAGGACACTGTGCGTTACTTTCTAGCATGCTTCTGCATATGGATGACTTATAATAAACATTAGATTATTATGAATGCATGACAACAAACATCATGGTAATGCTGGAATCCGCAGAGCCAGGAAAATCCATATTTTCAAAGACTGCGTGTTTTACATGGGTAGCACATGTTCACCAGATAACACATCTGCATCATACAGAGTCAGCTGAGGTGTTACCTGAACATCTGGGGTCCCTATGCAAAATGCGTAATAGGCACCACAGCTGGCAGAGGGGCACTTATGGCCTCCTCAGGGGCAGGATCCTAGTTCCTCTCTACCACCTATAGCAACATAATTACAGGCTAAACAGTAAGCCATAATGTCTACACACATTCTCATATAGGCCACCTCATTGTGGTGGGGTGGTTTACACTGTTTGCAAATGGTAAGCAAGAGCCTCATTATTTTTGTGGGAATTTTTTTTAGCAGTTGGGGGGGGGGGGGCTTCGTTTAAGTATTTTCATGTCTGTAGTGGGTCTATATTTTGCCACTGTGGTGAGCTGTTGCATTTTTCTGTGTTTTTGTGTGTTTGCCGTTTCAACCAAAGCAACATGCTCCTGCCTAGTGTGAATGGTGTTCTAGGAGAGCTGACCAAATTTGTATTTTTACCTGTGTTCCACCCAAGTGGTGTAATTACTTTTGCCAGTATAAGATGGATCTTGCATGCCCAGAGCATAGGCGTATTTCATGCCATGGAGAGGCTATAGTACAGTGTATGAGGTATGAGGCCCCAAGCATGAGGCCACCTTGTCGTGGTGGGGTGGTTTACACTGTTTGCAAATGTTAACCAAGAGCCTCATTATTTTTGTGGGAATTTTTATTTAGCAGTTGGGGGGCTGCTTTTAACTATTTTCATGTCTGTAGTGGGTCTGTATCTTTCCATAGTGGTGAGCTGTTGCATTTTTCTGTGTTTTGTGCATTCTCATATGTTGCAGAGATGACCCTTGGGACCTAAAATGGAAACCCTGGTTCTCAGAAATTACAGTTTAATCATATTTTAGATAAATTACACATACTTGGTGTCAATGAAAATCTAAGAACTAGATGATGTGTGTTGCTGCTTGAACAAACTAATTAGGGCCTTTAAAGGTACTGTACCATCAGGCCTGGGCGGAAGCACTAGAGGCAGGCAAACCCACCCCCAGTGGGAGGAAAACCCTGCCCATCTATGACACTGCTCCATTAGAATCAATGTAGCTTTATCATAGAGGGGCAGTGGGTTTCCTCCCACTGGGGTTGGGTCAGCCCATCTCCAGTGCTTTAGCCCAGGCCTGATGGTACATTCACTTTAAGACGAGGATATTTTTTGGCCATATGGGCTGATTATTGCCTCATGTAAAATACACAGCTATCAGCTGATAAATAAGCAAACACTCATTGGTAGTTGGAAATCTCCCTATGTAAACAGGATTTGAGGTCATCAATGATGTAATTGAAGGGCCACACAAATGATCCAGCCATTGTTTGTGTGGTCCTGCACTGACAATATTTGAACTGTAAAGCATCCTTTTACCAAGCACTGATATACTAGAACAGCACTCATATTGGGCAGTGATGTGCTTTCTTATACCTTAAAACAACCAATTTACACTTAATGGATTAAGGGTATAGCATGTATCCACTAAATATCATGTTTCTCCTGGAGCTGTGACAGTAAAGGAACCAAGTGTCTGTCTTGTCTCGTTTCTGTAATTATCAATTAATCTCAATGAATAAGTATTTAAGATTGGATTATGTGACCTTATCTTAAAAATGGACTAGAGAAAGTAGACTGTACCTGTCATTATAACTTTCAAAATCTAAATCAACAGTAGATGTGAAATAAAGCAAGTTTGCCATATACATTTATTTTTTTGTGTTGTGGTTATCATTAGAGATGAGCGAACCGGCCGAGGTTCGGGTTCGTATGAACCTGAACTATCGGCTTCTGATTCCCGCTGTCTGCCCTCTCTGTGGAGAGGGTGGATACAGCCTGAGGATCGCCTGGAAAACTGGGATACAGCCTATGGCTATGGCTGTATCTCAGTTTTCCAGGCGGTCCTCAGGCTGTATCCACCCTCTCCACGGAGCGGGCAGACAGCGGGCATCAGAAGCCGATAGTTCAGGTTCATGCGAACCCGAACCTCGGCCGGTTCGCTCATCTCTAGTTATCATTCTGTAAAACAAAGCTGAAATCCAGGTCCAGTCTCCTGAAGAAAGGAATTCCAGCCAGTACAGAGAGTCAAAGTTTAATGTGTCCATCAAACACATGACTGCCTTCTCTCTGTGAGTGCTCAGATGGCCTGGGAAACACAAGACCTTCTGTTTTCTGACTCTGAGAAACAAAAGTGCCGTGTTCTCCATGATAACTAAAATAATAATAATAATAATAATAATGAATGTAAATTGCAAACTTGCTTTATATCAAATCTACTTTTGGTTTAGATTTTGAAAGTTATAACGACAGGTACACTTTACGATTTTTCACTTTTGTATTTACAGTCCAGGGACTGTAGCCGGTGGCTACAACCAGCTGAGGCCTTTGTCCTTGTCCCATTCCAACAACATAAGAAAATGTAATTAAAGAAAATACAATCT
This sequence comes from Dendropsophus ebraccatus, assembly GCF_027789765.1. NCBI lineage: Eukaryota > Metazoa > Chordata > Amphibia > Anura > Hylidae > Dendropsophus > Dendropsophus ebraccatus. Next base: position 98,093,432 of record NC_091456.1, read on the forward strand.
AGTTGAAAATAGTTATCTGTTTCAGAAACTATGTGATGTCATATTACAAATATGGTTAAAGGGGTAGTGCGGCGGTAAAGAATTATTGACAGAATAACACACATTACGAAGTTATACAACTTTGTAATGTATGTTATGTCTGTGAATGGCCCCCTTCCCCGTGTCCCACCACCCCCACCCGTGTACCCGGAAGTGTGGTGCGCTATACATACCTGTCACGTGCCGACTCGTCTCCCATCTTTAGTCTGCGATGTCGTCTTTGGACGGCCGGGCCGAATTCCTCCGAGCGTCCTGGGTGCCGGCCGCCCTCTTCAGCGTCATCAGATGCTCAGCCGCGATTGGCTGAGCACAGTTATGCTCAGCCAATCGCTATGTAAAAACCAGTTTTAGTGGGATCCCTTAGGACCACAATACACATATAAACAAATAAATTGTTTTGTAAAGGCCCTATTACATGAAGATCCCATAGGACCACAATACACATATAAACAAATAAATTGTTTTGTAAAGGCCCTATTACATGAAGAGATTATGGGCCGTATTTGGCTGATTATCGGCCGCTATCTCCTATGGGCTCCCCCCCACCCCGCAGCTCCCTGCACATCCCTCCCCCACCCGCTTGCTCTCGACACGTGTAATAGTACTGGCAGCGAGCAGGGAATGAGGAGCAAGTGATTACTGACCTGACAGGTAGGCGCTCGCTTGCTTCTGGTGGGGGCTTAAGACTATCGCAAAACAACATAAGAGGGCAAGCTAGGGCAACTAGAAAGGGATGGCCCCTTCTTCCTCTTAAGTGAGGGAAAAGACAGGACAGACTTCCAACAATGCAATACAATCAAGGCAAAATGAATTAGAAAAGTGTTGTGCTAAAACCGCATGTTATCTAATGCAAACAGTAAATGGGGCTGTGCCTATCCACATACAGAAATGGCAGCCAATTTTGACAGGCTGCTGACTTTATGTCTTAGAAGGCATAATCATAATGTGAACTTTGAGTGTAAGTGACACACTAATGCACTGAACATCTTTTTCTGTTACCAAGTATACAAAAATTCCTACACAGTCAACTGTAGTTTGCCTTATAATACACTATTAACCTTTTAGTAAAATGGTGTCCTTTTGAGTCTGTGAATTCTTTAGGACAATGGGGTGAAATGATACCACAGGCTTTTATTTTAATTAAGATGGAAATCTTTTTCCAGCAAAAGACCACCTCAGCAAAATGATCTTTTTAACTAAAGCCCCTATTATACGAGGCGACTGGAGGAGCAAACAAGCATTGTTAGCGCTCGTTAGCTTCTTGTTCCCCGCTTGCTGCTGCCGCTAGTGAAGGCATCGCCAGCGAGCGGGTGAGTCAGGTGTCAGCAGTGGGGAGGTGCAGGGGGGGCTGCCGGGTGATCACTGCATCGCCCGGGAAACCCATAGGGGATAGCGGTGGTTTGCTGCCGCCACTTCTATTTCACGGAGCAATGGCAGCAGATTGTTGCTATCTAGGTCGGTTTTTTTAACATGTTGAAAGACAAACGACTGTAATGATCAGCCGAGATCATTCATGTCAGCTGATCGTTGCCTTCTATTACATGAGAAACGGCCGATAATCATTCCGTGTAAAAGGGCCTTTTGGTAGCTAGTGTTGGATCAGTGGTGATCAGCTAATTGCTATGCCAATGGGTGCGTTTACACAGACAGATTTTTCTGACAGATTTTTACAGCCAAAGCCAGGAATGGATCTGAAAATAGGAGAAATCTCATTCTTTCCTTTATGACCTGTTCCCTCTTCATAGTCTGTTCCTGGCTTTAGCTTCAAAGATCTTTCAGTTAATGGTTGTCCATTTTAGAAAACTACCTCCATAGACTCTATTAGGAAGTACTGAGTTATTAGAGGGGGTTCCCTGTTTAGGATCCTCATCTGTTGACTAGTGACGAGTAGGGATCCAGATGCTGAGCCACTTCACCAATTCCTAAAACAAATGGGCAGCAGCCCTTAGCTGAGCACTGTGCCTATTCATTTCTGATTGCCACTGTTCAGTTGTGCTCAATAAGCTCCACAAATGATATATGGATTGAAAGAAAGCCTAAACATTTTCTATGGACTTTCTGTCAATCTGTACAGAGTCAAGTTAAGACAATCATAAATGAACAGGCACAGTGCTCAGATGCTACCCATCATCTAAATCCCCACCAAACAGAACCTCTGCATGTTGCTATGACATGTTAGAGGTACATTTTAAATATCCCTTTTCTTTTTCTACTAAACTAAATATATTTGTTATTTGTCTAATATATTTTCTAGTTATACTAATTTTCTCTGGCCTCACTGTTCTTTTTTTAGCTTTTCATGGTGGACAATGGAGCAGATGATTGGAGAATAGCCATGACCTATGAACGGATATTTTTCATCACCCTAGAGCTGACTGTGTGTGCCATTCATCCCATACCTGGACAATACTCCTTTACATGGACAGCTCGCCTGGCCTTCTACTATACAACTTCAGTAGCCAATGCTGACATAGACATCATCTTATCTATCCCCATGTTCTTAAGGCTATATTTAATTGGACGAGTTATGCTCCTTCATAGCAAGCTTTTCACTGATGCCTCTTCAAGGAGCATTGGTGCACTCAATAAGATCAATTTCAATACTCGCTTCGTAATGAAGACTCTTATGACCATCTGTCCAGGCACTGTTCTTCTGGTTTTTAGTATCTCATCCTGGATCATTGCTGCATGGACAGTTCGAGTATGTGAAAGGTAAGTGCCTTTCTGGATGTAGCCGTCAACTGAAAATGTTAGTGAACAGAAATATCCATTCTGTGTCCAGCATGGGTTTGGCATGCTTTTACCCTCTAAATTAACCTCTCTCCTTTAAGTATAGTTTTCAGGTTAACCTGTGTGTCTGATCCTATGTCCATTGTCCATCCTGTTGCTTATGTTTGCTTCTAATTTATGTATGGTCACAAGAAAGCAAGTTCAACTGACAGGAAACACAAAACTAATGAGCTTACAGCAATAGCTACTCATGTAGCTTTGAGAGGGAGTCAGACTATTTACATCATGTCAAGTTCCAGTGATGAAAAGTGAAGCCAGGATACAGAAATATCAGACTTTATAGGAAACCCTCAACACAAAATCAGTGCTAGATACAAATAAATGGAATGATGGCCAAGGTAGTTAAACAAAGGGAAACCTCCCTTCTTTCAAAATTCAGTATTGGTCTATTTACACTCTACATTTCCATTTACCTAGCAGGTTTCGAGCTGCAGATTTGGTACCACATATAGTTAATGATGGAACACAGGTTCAAATCTGCTGCAGACTATATATATATATATATATAGAGAGAGAGAGAGAGAGAGAGAGAGAAAGAGAGAGAGACTGAAAAGTTGACCAAACCTGCTGACTTCTATGGCAACAGGTCTAAAGTGCCTAGTGTAGAGGGCCTCTCACCCCCCCCCCTACCCCCCACCCCCCGCACACACACACACACACACACAGATACCTGATTTTTTTTATTCTGAGAGAAATAAGCTGTCACCACAGCTGTCTGGCAATGGCTGTTTAGTTACGTTGATATCTACAGCATCAAATCTGCATGTGTAAATGGATGCATTGGCATTTTTTGCGTCAGGCTTAAAAATGTTCCCACAGTATAGGCTCACAGGATTTATGTAGTGGTGCATTGCCTCAACATAAATACTGTGCACATTGGAGTCTTTCCATTCCGCTCCCTCCCTGGCCCTCTGGCACAAACTGCACAAAAGGGCCCGGTGTGAATAAAATATTAGCAAAACAAGCTTTTGCTAAGGATCCTCTTACGCCACAAAATGGCATCTACTCAATATAATAAATGTCCCTCTATATGTACAAACTAACTGTATTTATGAGCTGCTTCTTTACTCTACATTCCAAATACACTACTTGTGTTATCAGAAACTTGCAATTTAAAAGAAACACAAAATTATTGTTATCTGTAAACTTAGATTTTAGGACTCTGCCAGGTCCTATCAACAACATGAATCCTTCGAGATCTTTTCCATATCATACTGAGCTAGAAAGTGGATTTGTCACTACATTGTTCCTACCATTTAAAGATCTCCTTGACAGCAAGTGCTGGTGGTCTTAATAGGCACACTATTACGGTCAGCATGTGAGTGGCGGATCCTCTAATACAGGTATGTTTATATATGCTCATGTGCTTAGTGATCTGAAGCCACATAAAATTCACTACAGGTAATGACATTAGAACTTGGCAGCAGACTTTGGGATCCTTTCCTCAATGAGTTTATCTCTATCGTATATATATATATATATATATATATATATATAGAGAGAGAGAGAGAGAGAGAGAGAGAGAGAGAGAGAGAGAGAGACATTCTGGGTAAAATGTAGGATCTGTGTTTTCCCTGCATTCTTGACGTTTCTCCCCTCTCGCCTCCCATAATGATTTACCTTCCACTGCTCCAGCTTTTATCTGACAAGGCAAAGAGCACATGTAGCACACAGTTACATTTCCTATCTATAGTACTGCTTGTTTTCGCCCCCCATAAATAAAAAAAATGCAGGAATTTGAAACTGCCCACAGTGACTGGTGAAGTCTAAAACAGGGTGATTTACACAATCATTTTCTTCTGCTTCAAATAGTTGTACATTCTCTGTTTGAAGCTGGACATTATTTGTCAAATCTACCACAAATTACTTTACAAGCTATCTAACATTCTCAATCAATAGCTACTTATTTCAAATCTTTGTCAAAAGATGGTTTGAAAGTCAGGATCTGGGATGAATTTGGCAATGAATCTAAGCTAAAAGCTTAGGGATAAAAGCATAATTTTACATATGGCATACATTTTCATACATGGTGATTAAGACTGTAATAATAAAAGAGAATTAACATGAATGACCATGGGTTACACTTACTTTATCTACAGATTGAACGGTACCGTGTGTAGTACATGTGCATGGGGCACTGAAGAGTTCTTCAATCTTGACTAAGCAACAAGCTAAAATACAAATATTTGTATATAACCTGCTTGTAATGCACTTTAAATGGCTCACTTGGTTAAAGATGTGATCCAGCGCTACAAAAACATGGCCACTTTCTTCCAGAGACAGCCCCACTCTTGTCTCCAGCTTGGGCGGGGTTTTGCTGCTCAGTTCCATTGAAGTTAATGGAGCTTAATTGCAAACAGCACCTGAACTGGAGAAAAGAGTCGTGTTGTTTCTGAAAGAAAGTGGCCATGTTTTTGTAGCACTGGATAACCGCTTTAAACATAATACACATAAAAGATCTTCAATATTCTCACACTAGTAAAACCATGTATGTATATGTATGCAAAATGAGCATACCTCTTGAGCATGCTGGTAGCATTCACCCATATTACTTATAATTCTAAACTATCTGGTATTACAGGTATTATGATAGCATTCAAGATGCATGATTTATGTATCTATCATGCAAGATAATAGCGCTACTTCTTGCAGGCTGGAGGTTGAGCATGTATTAGCTTTGAGCTACCAGCACATATGCTTATCTAGCATGTACAATCCTTAAATTCAAACACATTTATACTTTGATAGTAAATCCGTAAAAGGCCTTCGACTTTGTGGTCCAGTTAAACCCCAGAAATCGATTTTGGTTTCCATCCCATCCTCTAATTCTTTACGCTACATATGATATACAAATGTAACACATATATAAAATGCTTTTATAAATGAAAATCCAAACTACTCCAATGTATCCTATCACTAACAAAATAGTCTTCTGTGGTATGTCCTACCATAAGTGTTTTCTTGTACCTGATATTTAAAACATATAGCAGTTTAATAAACAAAGCTGGTTAAAAATAACAACAGCCAATTACCTTAGGTTCATAGCATTGACTGCTGTGTTCTCTTCTGGGTAAGCAAATACTGACAATAAATAGTTTTAAGTATCACTTAGAATGACCTAATTACCTAAATTTGTTAGATATCTAAGTCACAATTATAGACAGACACTCTTTAAACTACTGTATTAACACACAGTTGTACCACCATGTTTTTCAGAGAGTAAACCCTTGAATGTTATAATCTGTAGACCCACCTTTAGCAGCAATCACCTTCACCAGACTTTTTCGATAGCTGCAAATATAGAGTATGAATTTAGACTGTTCCTTTTAATGCACCTTGCAAATCAGGTGCATACCACAACATCTCAATAGGGTTAAGGTCAGGCCTCTGAATTGGTTATTCCAAAACAGAAATCTTTTTCAGACTAACTTTCTTAAGAAGAGTAGACTTAGGCTATGTTCCCAAAATTGGAAAATGGTGGCTGTCTTTCTATGCCATAAGACAGCTTCAAAAAATGATCATGAGCATTATTTGTGGCCATCATCACCAACAGATACCCGTCATTTTTTTTTATTGTGGAAACATAATCTTAAAGGCATGCCGTCCACGGGTTTTGAAGGATATCTTAACTTTTGCACATCCCTCTTTCCTTGTCTCATGACCTAAAGACTTTTATATTAGCATTAATCCTGGGTTTGTTATTATAGAAACCCCTTACCACTTTTGTGGATACTGTGTTCTCCACACAAAAATGAATGTAGTCTGTTATGCAATGTGTGAGGCCTTCCATGTCCTCCCCATAGTAATCCTGCAGATCTTTCCATGCAGTTGTGCCAAAACAATCCCCCAGAGCCTCATCACTCTCCTCAGACCATATCCTTAGGCCCCATTCACACTTCAGGAAAATCTATCCATTTTTCTTATCAGGAATTCCTTTCAGGATTTCCTGACCCATAGGGTTGCATTGAACGCTGAAGGGTGTCCATTCAGAAAAATGGGTAAGGAAATTATAGAACCTGTCCTATTTTCATAAAGATTTCCTGAACAGATGCCCCCATAGAAGTCTATGAGAGCTCAGGAAACCCTGATGCTTTCCTGATGCGCATCAGGTAATCCTAAAGACACTACTGATGGTTTCCAGGATGTAAAAACTGATGACTGTCAGGAAATCATGATTATTTTCTGATGGTTTCCCGAAGCCTTCCTGATCAGGATTTCTTGACAATAAAAACTGACACAGAAGTGTGAAGGGGGCCTCACTGTGCAGGTTACAGCTGGTTCTCTATACACAAGTGGTTGTTGTACAGAGGTCGAAAATGAAATCCTCAGACACAAGAAGGAAGGCCTGGGGATGCTCCAACTGCAAGTAGCTCACGCAACTATCATGATGACATGTGATAGTTACCTTTCTCACGCTCAAAGCTAATAGTTCAGTGTCATTAGAGCAAGCTCCTTCAGGGTGCCTTCACACCTACCGTATCGCAGCAGAAAATCCGCTGCGGATCCGCAGCAGATCCGCAGCAGATTTAACTAAATGAATGAACACAGCATCAAATCCGCACTTACAAATCTGCTGCGGATCCCCAGCAGATTTGTAAGTGCGGATTTGATGCTGTGTTCATTCATTTAGTTAAATCTGCTGCGGATCTGCTGCGGATCCGCAGCGGATTTTTTGCTGCGATACGGTAGGTGTGAAGGCACCCTAAAGGGGTTATCCAGCGCTACAAAAACATGGACACTTTTCCCCCTACTGTTGTCTCCAGTTCAGGTGCAGTTTGCAATTAAGCTCCATTTACTTCAACGGAACTGAGTTTCAAAACCACACCCAATCTGGAGACAACAGTAGGGGGAAAGTGGCCATGTTTTTGTAGCGCTGGATAATCCCTTTAACCACAATGTGCCTAGAGTTACACCATTTATCATTCACAAATATCACCAGTTCCTTCTTTTCTATTACCGGTCTCCCTTGTCCTGTCTGCCTGAAGGAGTTCGAAGCCATCCAAGGAGTGTCTGGAGTGATTTCAGTAACAGCATCATTTTGTACTCCCAAAACTCCCGATGATGCCTGGTCAGCGCTGCCAGTTCGTCCTCCAAAGGGCTCCAGCTATACAACCCCTTCTCTTTTTCTTCCTTACTTCCTAGGGGATGTCTGGCCTAGTAGCATACAGTTACAGCAGCTGCTCCTGGTGTAGACAATAGACCCATGACTCCTGAATAGTTCCCAGTGAAAATATAATAAAAAGTACTGCAAAGGTCCAGGTCCAAGTTCTCATATAGTTATTCATAGTGTGATGTCCCTTAAGTAGAGTATTACGACAAAAAAAAAAAAAAAAAAGGTAAAGAAGAGAAAGCTCAAGGTGAGCGGATGCTGCTGTAACAGGTTGCCACTCTAGTGGCGCCATCTTGGTATATATAATATACATATTTATATATATTATGCAGTATATATACACTATTCACAGTATATATCTAAATTATAGCTATACACCAGCCAGACCACCGCTTTTACAGTACAGTGGTGGTCTGTAACCTAGACAATGAGCTGTCAGCAATGGGAGGGAAGAGCAGCATATCAGGAGAAGGAGATACGTTTGCTAAATGATTGGATCAAAAATATTTAGCTTGACAACCCCCGCAATTATGGCTATATTAGCTAAGATGAGATTACTCCTTTAGATTATGTTTACACAATGTTTTTAATGGCTGTTATTTTGAGTACCAAATAACGGGTGTTATTTAAGATACTTAGATAATTGCAATGACGGCCACTGGTAGATTATTTATGTTTAGGTTGAATGATGGCCACCAGCTATACACCAGCCACACCCTATTGGATGTGGCTATTTTTTAAAGTCCGCTACATTTTTTAAAAAGATGGTGAAAGGATGGCCCAAGAAAAATCTGCGTGTGAACAATTTAAAATTATGGACGATGTTCAGTAAATAATGGCTGGCAAAAAATGTTCAGAACATTATTTTGACGACTGCTGCAAACAACGGCCATTATCCTATGGATTGTGTGAACTAACGACCATAGATCTCAAAGGTGTGTCCCTGTTCACACCAGGTAAAAGAGAAAAACAGAAAAAGAATAGAGAGAGAACCTCAGAGTGAAAGCATACTCTAGTGTTTGACCAGTAACCAGGCTTTGTGTGACTTTAATGGGAAATGCTTGTAAAATACTTGTAAAATCCTTTCATTCAATTTCATCTGCTCAATTTAAACCTATATTGCCAATTAGTCATTAACACAGAAATTCACTTGCTGTTTCACTTTTTCTCCCAGCACTTTGGATGTTTACTAGAGATGAGCGAACTTGGAGGTGGATACAGCAGAAGGAAAACATGGATACAGCCATAGGCTGTTGTTTGGGTAGCTATGCTGTATCCATGTTTTCTAGGCAGTCCTTGGGCTCCATCCACCTTCTCCGGCAGCGGGACTGAAACGCAGACCGTTAAAGTTCATGCAAATCTGAGCTTTTGGCAAGTTCGCTCAACTCAAATGTTTTTAAATATGCTCAGCAATAAGCTGAGAGACTGTTTGTGTGTTGTTAGTTTACTTTAATTGTGTTTGTCTCCTATTGGGACTTAGATAACAATCAGACCACATGTTATTTTTTAGTAACCAATGCAAAAATCCAGGTAATTAATTGTTCTTGCAACTTTATAGACCTACGTGTTTATTCTAAAGCTTCTATAGTTAACTGCTTTCATAGGAAAAGTTGGTTACCTGGTTAAAAACACCTATGGAGAAGCACCAATTCCAAAATCAACGGTGTTACAATAACTTATCTACAGCTTTCTGGATTTTCCTGGTTTATGTCCCAGTAAAACAGCGCTGTTATTGGGAACTATGGAATTCATAATTACTATACCTTCTAACAGACACATACACCTTCATTGTACAGAACAGTGGAGTCACAGAGTGAAACAATGTATGCAGCATTGGTTGTATGATAGGATAGAAGTGAAGAAGCTCATAGCAACCACACAACAATGCAGCTTTGATTTGTAGAATGGACGTAAGACTTACCATCTCAGCTTGCTGTATACTTTCACACTTATCATAAAAGGAAAGCATGCTTTTTTTCTGTCTCTGCAGTGACCATGGGGTGGTGAAAGAAAGAACATTATTTTTTAAAAAACATATGTTAACATTTAGTTTATTTCTTAGACCAATATATGCACACATCGAACACTGCCCTATGCTCAATAATCATTGCTAGTAGAGAGGAGCGGACCTTGAGCATGCTTGAGTTCATCTGAACCTGATGGTTCGGCATTTGATTAGCGGTGGCTGCTAAAGTTGAAAAAAACTCTAAGGTTGTCTTGAAAAAATATGGATATAGCCAATGACTATATCCATGTTTTCCACATAGCCTTAGGGCTTTATCCAACTTCAGCAGCCACCGCTAATCAAATGCCGAACGCTCGGGTACAGATGAACTCTAGCATGTTTGAGGTTCGCTCATCTCTGATTGCTAGTATAGAATAAATTGACATGTCTTTAGTTTGTATCGTGATAATATGATGAATCCTATGAATCATTTATTAAGTATGCTAAAACTGGTGAAAACATTGCTCGGTTATACTTCCCATTGGGATCCTTTATCCTCCTCTTTCCACTTATAGTTAGTGATAATATTTCCATTTGTGTTTGCTCAAACCCATGCACTTTGCAAATGTTAGCACATGGAAAACACATTCTTCAGGACTGCAATTTATAGGACATTCATAGGGCAGGCCAATATGGATTTGTCTGTGACTTATTTTAACAGTTTCATGTTGAGCATGAAGAACTTATTGGAAAAGCGATTACCGAGTATGATACTCGTAAAGAAAATCTGCAACGCTGCTCATAAAACAGAGATGAGATGAGGGTCTGGTGGCTGTGAAAATGTTGCCTCTCCAGTGTAAATGTTTCAATGCTTGCCCCTTTGTAACACCCCTATTGACCTTTCTACTGCTTTGCTTATCTTCCAGCTTGTCAATGCTTAGCTTGTCTACAGCCAACCCTTCCATGACTCTCTACATATCTCCATCTGTCTTTTTCATCCAAAACTTCTCCTACTGTCTTCTCACCCTCTACCCCAGTCTGTTACATGCTCCCTAACCTACCGTTGTCTCCCCTCTTTCTAATGACAAATGCTGCTCCTAGGGAGAAACTGTGAGTTAATTTATAAATGAACACAAGGCTCTATTTCTAAATGCACGACTACTCCAAACTCTTCTAAAGAAAAAGAGACTGCTGCAGCTGTTTGGGTTAAGTGGGAATAATCATGAATCCAAATCATTGTGCTTATTTTAAGGAGCCCTATTTCTTCCGTAGGGAGATCATTTTACTGTGTAAACCATAAAATTGTGTTTCTTAAAAAAAATGAAATGCTTTTTTTGTGATTTAGGAAATTTATTAGTTTATTATTAATTTAGAAAGTTTTTGAAAATGCATGACATAAGATGTAATTGGAAGCTCAGTCTGATTTTTCAATTATGATGAGTGATCTAGAATCCTTTACAATGGATCGCTATTATCTATGTCTACAAAGAGAATCTGAGAAATTCAGTGCAGCCCTGTGCAGTTAATGTACATTGTTTACTATGACATTTCAGGCTTCTCTTGTCTTTTTTTACTTTTTTTTGTATGTGGAATGTGGAATTATCTCAGAAAGCATGGTTTCACACCGCCAAAACCAGAAATTGTCTGTTCTTTATCGATCCACTTCTGGGTCTGGCTTAAAAAAAAAAGTGGCTCAAGAACTGCACTGGCATTTTTTCCAAATGTACCAGAATTTTGGCATAATTTGTTCCAAAATACTGTTATGAATTACTTAATCCATGTTTTATTAGGCACTTTCTGGGAATTTTATCCCTGTGTTTAACAAAGCAGGCAGAGTCTTGTTTAAATGGATGTGGCTTTTGTAATGGGCATGCCTTAGGATGCAACATTGTGGGCCACAGTATGCTCTAGAATTATGACACAGATTAAGGGCCCTAATACACAGAATCAGTGTATTGGGGAGAACGATCAGCCGATGAATCGATCAGACCTAAAATAATCGGACGTCAGGTGCACATCGCTACATATAATAGCAAGGCTGAGACAGGCCACCGGCCGCTCAGGCAATCACTGGCCTGCCTCGTCAGTGATTGGCTGAGCAGCCGAGGCCTGTCAATGCAGAGCCTGGAACAGAAGCTAGCAGATCAATGCTCGCTTACAGTTTATGATCAGGCCTAATAGGACCCTAAGGCAACTTAAACTAGACAACCTAAGAATGTCATTGATTACCAAACAGCATGAAACACTTTGATAAATCTGGTACATTCTTAGACTGTTCATCCTAAGATTACACTCTAAAGCTGTGTTCACACAGTGCATGAAAAACAGTCGTTGTTTGGCACAAAAAAAACAACGGTCAATGTAGGAAGTGCCGAACAACGGCTGTTGTTGCACTGAAAACTGCATTGATTTCAATGCGCTACAGACGGATATAATTGACATGCTGCCGTTCACTGATTGGCGAAGCAAACACGGCGCAGAGCAGGTAATGTATGCTGCAGGCTCGGGGCTGTGTGCGGCGGGAGGTTAAAGGAGCTGGGTTACATACTCGCAGCAAAATGAAAATTCCGCTGCAGGTATGTCACCCCATTAAACTTCACACTACCAGGATTTGCAGCGTGAAATCCATTGCGAATCCAGTAGCTACCCTTAAAGCAACTCTGTACCCACAATTTGCCCCCCACAAACCGCTTGTACCTTCTTTTATCTACTTTTAATCCAAGATCTGTCCTGGCGTCTGTTCGGCAGGTGATGCAGTTATTGTCCTAAAAAACAACTTTAAAACTTGTAGCCCTGTGTCAAATTGGCGTGGCCTAGAGTGTCTGTGCATTAGACTTGCAGCCGCCCTCCGTCCCTCCTCCCTGCTCTCTTAATAATTAGGAATGCTTCAGGCAGGTATTCTCCTATTCATCACCTGTAAGAATACTGCACATGTGTTGGATCGTTAAGGCACCTGTGCAGTTTAGACCTGTGAGGAATAGAAAAAAACTTGCCCAGGGGCATTCCTAATGGTGAAGAGGGTAGGGAGGAGGGAAGGAGAGGCGGTGCAAGCCTGGGCACAGACACTCTAGGCCACGCCAATTTGACATAGGGCTGCAAGTTTTAGGGTGCCTTCACACCTACCGACTCGCAGTGTAAATCTCGCTGCAAGTCTGGTAGGTCCTGGCAGTTCCCTGTCACTACATGCGCGCAGTGGTCTGAAAGACTGCTGCGAGTATGTAATTCTGCCGCACCCTTAACCCCTTCTGCTCCTGCCCGGCTCTCGCTCCGCTGTGTATATGCATTACCTCTCCTCGCTGCACGGGGTCCCGGCGTCCTGCTCTTCCGGCCAACCAATCATTGTGTTGCCCAGGAGAGCAGGACGCCGGGACCCCATGCAGGAGACAGGTAACGTATATACAGACACAGTGGAGCGGGAGCAGAAGGGGTTAAGGGGGCGGCAGAATTACATACTCGCATGTAGTGACCCGGAACTGCCAGACTCGCAGCGAGATTTACACTGCAAAACAGTAGGTGTAAAGGCACCGTAACAGTATTTTTTTTAGGACAATAACTGCATCTCCTGACGATCGGACCCCAGGACAGATCTTGGATTAAAGGCAGCTATCCGAAGGTACAAGTGGATAGGAGGGAGCAGATTGTGGGTACAGAGTCGCTTTAACTACAATACCAATTTCACACCACAGGAGCCATGTTTAGTAGTGACTATAGCACCCAAGGAGTTTGACAGTGAAATGGGGCTTATACTAACTATTCCAAAGCATTATATATAAATATATAAAATGAGTAAATACATTTTTCAAATGAAAAAAAAATTATTTATCACATTATCTATTGAACAAAAATAGTAGAAAAAAATAGGTTAACCCCTAGACAACCCTGGGCGTACAAGTACGTCCTGGGCCACGCGCTGTCCCCACTCTGAACCGGTCCGATCGCCGTGCCTGCTGATTAAGTAATCAGATGCTGCTGTCAAAGTTGACAGCTGCATCTGATTACTACTTGCAGCCTATTCCCTGGTGTTTAGTGGGGTGATTGTCCCCCCCCCCCCCCACAACACGATCGCGGACGGCTGATCCCCGTGTCCTCACCCGGGCCGGGGTCTGCGCCGTAATGGTGCTGATCCCGGCTCGGCACTCGAAAGCAATCGAGTGCCGATCTCATTGATCTATGCTATATAACTATACAGCATATACTGTATCTCAATGAGAGATCAGTGTGCATATACTACAAGTCCCCCAGGGGGGCTTCTAGTATAAGTGAAAAAAAAAGTGTTATTATTAATAAAAAGCCCCCTCCCCTTATAAAAGTTTGAATCACCCCTCTTTTCCCATGTTGTAAATAAAAATAACGAAATAAATAAATATGGTTGGTAATCGCCCAAAATTTTAATTTATCACATTCCTGATCTTGCAAGGTAAATGGCATAAGCGTAAAAAATTCCGAAAAGTGCAAAATTGCTAATTTTTGGTTGCTTTTGCAGTGTAGTTTATGAACAAATTCAGCCTGTCATTGCAAAGTACAATTAGTGGCGCAAAAAATAAGGGCTCATGTAGGTTTCTAGGTGAAAAAATGCAAGTGCTATGGCCTTTTAAGCACAAGGAGGAAAAAACGAAATCGCAAAAAACGAAATTGGCCCGGTCCTCTAAGGGTTAATCCACAATATGTCTATAATGATCAAGATAATTTGAGACAGCCGCCATCAGCAAATATCAGACGTTTCTTTGATGACGTTTCTTTGATTGACGGCCAAAAAATTTGGTAATGTTAACTTGGCCTCATAATATAAAATATGCTGAATAAACAGGTATAAAATATGATGTACTAATATGTCTTTTTAGGCAACGACATCTAGATCATGTTTTGTAATTGTCACCTTGTGCTTTCAGTTTTCCAACATTATTAGGTTGTTCTGATAATGAAAAAAGGAAGATGATTAAAATATATTAGAATTAAAGATGTCAGCTTCTCCTTGTACTCAGTTTTGAACGAGAGAAAGTATGTACTGTATGTTGTACAACATTGTGCTGTTTTAAAGAACAGTACAATTAAAATTATTACTGTAGCGGCATGGCTGGCTGATCTAGACACAGGGTGACTAGACATAACTAGACATCCCCCTCCAATGCAGCATCTTCAAAGCTTACGCTGCCAACCTGCATTGAATCTGCACTGGGTCTGCAGCATTTACTACTCAATGCATCCTGCATAGGTTCACAACCTTGTTATGTAAAATTCCTGTAAAGCTTTTTACTCAGTTTTTCATACTTGCATACTATAACAGACGTTCATTTGGAGATCTTTTAACATTATATTTTTTAATGCATGTGAAAGAGTATCATTGTCTTTTACTTAAGTGTTGATCAGACAAGGATGAAGTCAGCTACAGTGATGGATTCCAGCCAGTGTCTCTATATGTCTGCTCAGATGTCTGGAAGTTGACTGACATCTCAGGTTGATTCCCAACCATGGCTTCTGAAACTGTCACTTTGACTATATCAAGTTGGTACTTTAGCAATTAATATAGTGACATTTGAAATTTAGTCCCTCCACCAGATATCATAACTTTGATTCGCAATCCCACTAAAGATAAGGTCATGCAAGAATGATACTAAAGGAGAATTAAGTATGCTGTATGCATAGCGTAATGGAGGAAAAGATACTCGCTGCCGACATTTTTCTTTCTGCTTTCTTCTAAAATATTCATGTTTTGTGACTAATATAGGCTGTTGTAAGCTCACAATTCTAACAATTTTTTGTTGGCCAATAAAGGTATCACTCCTAAAATACTTTGAGCACAAGTATTTACCACAATATGGATTTTCTTGCTAACATGGTACTATACTATATAATTTTTTCTTCTCTAGATAAAAAGGAGACAACTGTTGGCTTCGAACAATGACCATATGCCTGCAAAATTTGTATGAGCAAACATCTTGAATATTATGTATTTCAGTGTCTGTTCAGTATCCCCCTCACTGTTACAGATCTTAAAAGGAAGCTGTCAGCTCTGTAGCATTCTAGGAGCTGCAGACATGGACAAATAGATAAATAACAGTTATACAATTTCACACTCAAGTGTCATAGAAGGTACTGGACGGCAGCATGCACACATCCTCCCTCTAGTTCATCTCTCTCTCTGCTTGGCTTCCAGTACCAGGCCCTGTATATGACTCTTTGCAGGCAAGGAGGGGCTGAGGAGGTAGGAGATGTGCCTGCTGCAGCTCAGAAACATCTCCTTGACTCCTAAAGCTAAGCATGCGCATACAATCAGTCTTGCAGACACTGCTTGGCTGTTTGTTTTCCAAAAATTGGACAGTCTAAATACATATGACCAGGTTGGTATCTCTCATAAACAAAGGGGGCTGGAAAGCCATGATTTACCAAGATGACAATGTCCCTTTGTACAGGTACGTGAGCTGCAATCAGCAGCTGGGCCCTCACCATTATTAACCCCCGAAAGTGGCGTTTAAGTATAAGTGACAGGAGCAGGGGTCCTGATCACTGTGCCAGACCGCCTATAGCAGAGTGCCTCTAACACTGATCAATGCTATGCCTATGGCATAGCAATGATCAGTGTATGCAATCTATTGATTGCATATAAAAGTGCCTCAAGGAAAAAAAAATTAAAAAAGTTTTTAAAAATATCCCAAAGCCCCTCCCCTAATAAAAATTAAAATCACCCACCTATCCCATTATATAAATAAAACATAAAAATAAATGAACATAATATATAACGTGGTGTGCATAATTGTCCGATCTAATAAAATATAACAATCGTCATCCCATACGGTGTCACACTGACGCTGATCCCGGCTCAGCAATTGATGAATCTGGTCTGCTGCAGACCAGAGTAATACAGCAATGATCTAATCGATCATTGCTGTATTAAGTATACTGCAGTGATCTTTATAGGAGATCACTGTAGTAAGAATAAAAGTCCCCCAGGGCGACTTAAAGTTAAAGTAGAAAAAAAAGTGTTTTTATTAATAAAAAATCCCCTCCCCTAATAAAAGTTTGAATCAACCCCCTTTTCTCATTTTATAAATAAAAGCAAATAAACAAACAAACGGCATAGGCTCTGAACAGAATGGATCCTTCACGGTAAACAGGAGTAGGCTCTGAACAGAACTAGTAGATACCTGGAACATCAACCAAGACCACACCAGAAATCAGGAGGTTCCAGGAATGCATTAGAGGATGAGAAAGAGATTATGGTTATACAACAGACAGAATGACACAGGAAATAATCAGTGCTATACTGGCACTGAGGCAACATCTGAAGGGCTTTTGTCTACTTTAGACCTCTTTCACATATCCTTTTTTTCATGGCAATTTTTTGCCTTTGATTTTTTTTTTTTTTTAAACTGAATCACACTTAATGTGTTATTTTTATTTTATTTTTTTTGCAGTTTTAGTAGCGTTTTACCAAAATAGTTTTTGGGTGAACCTTTTTTACTTGCATTTTGGTTGTTGTAAGTCATGTGATTGTGCACATGATTCAAGGATTTCTATTGAAGACTAAAAAAAAGCAAGTAAGACATATTTGCACATGCATTTTTGAGTAGGGTATAGGGAAAAAATGCCATAAAGTAGGGAAAAGAACATCATAGCAATAGCATGCTGCATTTTTGAAAACTGACAATAACAGCAAAAAAAAACCCACAAAGAATAAAAGTATTAGAGGTATAGGTCCAGATTCATGAAACTTTGTAAAAATAGAACTTGTGAAAACTGTGCGGGGGAATGGTAGGCATACTCCAGGGAAAAGGGGTGAATCTGCATCTTTTTCCTGGCATATGCCTTCTAAATCTCCCCTGAGATGTTTATCACAGGATCATTGGTAGATACAGCTAAGGGCCCTATTGCGCATGGCAATGAAAACATCATTAGTTGGCCACACCTGTTAAAGTGTGGGATATGTGGCCAACAATTATAAAAAATGAAGGACTGCACAAATGATCCAGCAATTATTTGTGTGGCCCAAGCTGCATGATAGTTCAAAGTTTTCTTATATAAACATTGATCTATTAGATTGGTGCTCATATTGGGTAACTGGTCGATCTATCTAAAAGGGCACAAAATTGCTGAGACCTCAGCTGACCATTTCAAGACTTCAGTGGTTATAAACATACTGTACTGTACACTTTAAATAGCTGTCATTTGAGAAGGGGAATACGCCTCTAACAGAATCCTCTAGGCATGGGTATATGTGTATGGGTATGTCATCTGTAGTTGCATATTCTCTCTTGCCTTTGGCAGTCATAGGCTAATGCTGATAGGGGATAAGACGGAAGTTAAAGAGGACCTGTGGCCAACCTAAAGGTGATTATAATATAATTAAATAGCTTAGGGTGCTCTGAGTACACAACCTTTTTACAGCTACTTCCCATTCCTGAGATGTGGGTTTATACTGTAGGTAATCTGACAATTCATGGAATCGTCAAAGAGGCATGTGAATATCAGGTGATGTGAGGATTTATAAACTCAAGGGGATGTGTGTTAAGCATACACACCAGTCAATGTAAAATGTCACAGCCCTGACTTTATAATCCCTCCCATCACTTAATTTTCATTCTCATTATGAGGCTATATTCACACACAGTATTTTTGCTCAGTATTTTGGTCAGTATTTTGTGATCAAAACCAAAAGTGGATTGAAAACACAGAAAGGCTATGTTCACACACTGTTGAAATTGAGTGGATGGCCACCATTTAATGGCAAATATTTGCTGTTATTTTAAAACAACCGCTGTTGTTTTGAAATTTCAACAGTGTGTGAACATAGCCTTTCTGTGTTTTCAATCCACTTCTGGTTTTGGTTGAAAAATACTGACCAAAATACTGAGCAAGAATACAGTGTGGAAACATAGCCCTTTTTTTTAACCAAATTTCCTAAATTGAAAATAATGCAATTGACAAGGCAGTTACAAAATGTACATTGTACCATAGGGTAAGGGGGTTGGGGTAGGGACATGCAACAGTGCTGTCCACATCTGGGGGGGGGATCAGTAAGAGAACATATAACCTATATCATGGAACATGAGTGGTGCACATACATCAATAAGATTGTCCACAAGTTGTGCATAGATAGTCCAAGGGTTGTATAGCTAGGGGGTGCAGATCTAGGATATAGCAGGATCGAGTTCCCATGGGGTCTTCGTATGTAAGCTGTGGGTAGAGAAAACACCCTATAGTAACGCAAGTGATTGTTAGTTAAAGAGGTTGTCCAGCGAAAATTTCAAGTCTTCCAGTAATTAAAAACTGCTATATGTCCTGCATGAAATTTTTTATTTTCCATCTGACGCTGTGCTCTCTGCTGACATCTCTGTCCGAGACAGGAACTCGGTCTAGGTTTTCTATGAATCCCCATAGAAAACCTTTCCTGCTTTGGACAGTTCCTCTCTCGGACAGAGATGTCAGCAGAGATCACTGTGTCAGACTTAAAATAAAACAGTTCCTGTATGACATACAGCAGCTGATAAGTAGAGATGATCAAACAGCGCTAATGTTCTGGTTCGTACGAACTCAAACCATAGGTATTAGACTTGCGCAGTCTTCCCGTCTGGAAAACAGGAATACAACCTATGGCCCAGGCTGGATTCCTGTTTTCCAGGCGGGACTCGGGCTGTCTCCACCTTCCCCACGAAATGGGAAGACTGCGGGAGTCAAATACCGATGGTTTGAGTTCGTACAAAACAGAACATTAGCGCTGTTCGATCATCTCTACTGATAAGTATGGGAAGACCTGAGATTTTTTAATAGAAGTAAATTACAAATCTATACAACTTTCTGACACCAGTTGATCTGAAAGAAAAAGATTTTCGCTGGACAACCCCTTTAAATATCCATAGGGTGGTAACATAGCCTTAAACTGCTCTTGCAAAAATGTATGCCCATCTGACAATTTCCTAAATTGTAAAACTAAAAATCCAGATGTTTTAGAAATCAGAGGGCAAATCAAGAAACTATACAAAAAAAAAGGGAAATCAGGTCACCTGTACCTATTTAATAATAAGATAATAATAAGATCTGAAAAGCATAAAGGGGTTGGTCACAGGATCTCGCCAATGAGCTAGACAATTTAAGAATGTGAAAAGGTTTTTTTGTTCATGGGTTATGATTATCATTGAAGTCATTTTGTTCTTTAAATGACTTTCCGGTCTTAGCATGCTTACGATTAAGAATCAATTTTAAAATGTATCAACACCACACAAAAGTGGTTGTAATTTTGGTGCTATCTTTCAACCAGGATATTTGTAATATTTAGCTGGTGATCAATGTTTTCCTCATATTTTAAGGGGTAATGGCTTAAAAATTGAGCACAACGTTTTATATTATTGACCAAAATAACAACTGCAGCAATCTCTAACTGCTTCCTATTTCTTCTTTATTGCCCCTTCTCTGCTTGGGTTTCATGACAGCAATTAGATAGGATATTCATTATAATCCATTACTGACATTACAGAAAGATTCTTTCATTACCAGCATGCACTTCATCTATGCGCTCTCTCTAAATAAGCATGTTAGCTCTTTTGCTAGTAGAGGGACACCTTCGAGGGTAAAAAGGTTGTGGTAAACTTGCAGACAGTGAACGGGATTTTCTGTCATTATAGTACTTCCAAATACCTCCAAGGGATTAGGGGGAGTGAAACTGGCTCAGTTGCCCCTAGCAACCAATCAGATTCCACCTTTCATTCCTCACAGACTCTTTGGAAAATGAAAGGTAGAATCTGATTGGTTGCTAGGGGCAACTGAGCCAGTTTCACTTTACACCATGTTTGACAAATCTCCCCCATAGTGTATAAAATTCTGCTTTGGAACACTCACAAATATTTTATTGGCCATTGGTGTCTGTGAATCAAGGCAATACTAAAGCAGAACAATCAAGAATTTATCATATCAGATAGACAGATGACAGATAGGGATAGATATGTAGTACCAGTTTGTAGTTACACAAGGTCACCTGCATAGTTTAGTCAAATGTTTTAAAGGATTATGAGTTATATAAAGGGATTAAGACCTCTACAAATACAAAAGAGATCATCTCAGTATAACTTTACCAAAGCATTTACCATTTCTAAATAAATCCCAAATTTCCTCTTTGTCTTAATAACTAACATGATATGATAGATACCTACAATCCTTTTTAGTTTCATTTTACTTATGTAAGGCTGCTGTCACACATGGCAGTTTTTGAGCCAAATCTAAGGCTGCGTTCACACTACATATATTTCAGTCAGTATTGTGGTCCTCATATTGCAACCAAAACCAGGAGTTGATTAAAAACACAGAAAGGATCTGTTCACACAATGTTGAAATTGAGTGGATGGCCGCCATATAACAGTAAATAACTGCCATTATTTCAATATAACAGCTGTTGTTTTAAAATAACAGCAAATATTTGCCATTAAATGGCGGCCATCCACTCAATTTCACCATTGTGTGAACAGATCCTTTCTGTGTTTTTAATCCACTCCTGGTTTTGGTTGCAATACTGACTGAAATATACTGACTGAAATATACATATACTGACTGAAATATACGTAGGGTGAACGCAGCCTAAAAGTGGATTAAGCAGGAAGAAGCATACGTCCTTTCTTACTATTTCCCTTTCCTTTTGAATCCATTCTTAGTTTGACTCAAAAACTGCAGTGACAGTTTAAGGAAAAAAACTGCTTTGTGTGATGGCAGCCTGAAGCACCACTGCTACCTCAATTGTCACTTTATTAGATATGGATTTTTTGGGGATGATACGTTCCTGGGATGTTGTGTCCGCCAAGCCATAGCTTGGCGGACACAACATGAGCTTGAATGCAGAGTGCCACAGGGGACACCAACCAGTCACTCTTCCTTGGCCATGATATTTAAACACATGGCTTTGGCTCTAAACTCAATCTTTATTCTAGATAAAGGGCAGTTTTCCAAGTCCAAACTATCCTATTATTTAATCAACTACATTGCTGTGCTGTAAAAACATGTCCCTGGATTATTCTACTACCACCAGCTTCGGCAGTGCATATCACACGTGTTGGGCCATGGCTTCATGCTGCTTGTACCAAATCTCGACTGTGTCATCAGAACCTGGACTTGTCAGATTAGTTAATCCATTTCATTTTTCAGCAATACATAGCAGCTTCATTTTATTTATTTTTTGGGTGATTTTAGCAAAACCCAGAGTGGCTTTCTGCTTATTCCCAGTGGTGTTATAAGGTGTTGGCATTATTACTGTACTTTGTATGTCTACAACTGTGAGAGGGGTTCCTGAGTAAGACACTGTTGAGTTCCCTCTATATTAGGCCAGAGCAAAATGACTGCACCACCACAGCCTGCCATGCCACATACTACTCATGAAGGTGCACACAAGGTAGGTTACAATTGCTGCTATACCAATAACTTTAACAGATACAAACTGCACATCAAATCACAGCAGTACTCGGTGCCCTTCCGTTTCCCACCTCCTTTTACTACCGTCTTTGTGCTTCTTCCCAAGCAAAAACACTGCTCCTGCGTGAGTGGCCACAGTAGTCACCTATCACACTACTGTCATCCCCACAGCTTTAGTTCTGGATTGCCAAGGAATTGGACAGGAGAGTAAATATTATATTTTGTGACACTTTTTAAAAAGTTCTTAAAGGGTGGATAGCCCCTTTAAACACATTGTGGGAGATTTATCAAACTGGTGTAAAGGAGAATTGGCTCAGTTACCCCTAGCAACCAATCAGATTCCACTTTACATTCTTCACAGATTCTTTGGAAAATGAAAGGTGGAATGTGATTGGTTGCTAAGGGCAACTGAGCCAGTTCTACTTTACACAGTGTTTGATAAATCTCCCCCATTAAGGCTATGTTCCCACACAATTTGTAGCTGATAATCTTCCTGCAAAAAAGTTATAAAAAATGTATTGATCGTTATAAGGCCCATTAGTGACCATCATAAAAAGGTGTATTGTTAGTCACTGAAGGGTTAATGAGGAACTTTTATCACTCCTTACCTGTTTGTTTTAGTATAATACTTGTTTCCCCCATGAAATAACAATACTAAAACATCTTTTCTTATAGCTCTATAATGTGCGGTTCCTTTTATTCCTACTAGAATTGTATGACTGGATAACAAAGTGGGTGTTACCAGCTGGGATAAGTCCCTAAACTGTCCAACACTATCCAATCAGAAGAGAAAGAGATCCAATAGTATCTACTGGTGTGTAAAAAAATATTCAACCTTTATTAGGCCATGTTCACACAATTTATAAATTTTGTTAACAACTGAAAAGAACGGCTGTTGGTAATGAAATTAATACGTTTACATTTATTTCACAGTATACACTACGGCCGTTGCTTAACTGCGGTCGCAGAAGATAATGGACATGTCTAATTTCTACAGCCGCAGGTCACCGAACAGCCATAGAAAATAGCTGTGCACACAATGTAAAGTACAACTGCCAGCCGTACTTTACATTGTGTGCAATTCATAATTAGATTGCAGGCACACCAGTTGGGAAGAAGATAACGTTCATCTGGCCTATACTGCAGTATTGTCCAGGTGAATATGCAAGGCAGCGGTCATTGTTTGACACTGTTAACAACGGCCTTGTCAAACAATGGTCATTGCCAATGCAGTGTGTGAACATAGCCTTAGGTCTCCAAGAACATGCTACATTTTAACCCAGCAGAGTCTTTATCAAGCATGTCTTTAGTTGACAGTGCTTGTGTAGGTACAAACCTCCCCCCTCCCTCCCGACCCCACTGCTAACACCCAGCTGGTCATTTAGTCATACATTTCTAGTTAGAAAAGCAGAGGAATGAAAAATCACAGAGGTATAAGAAAGGATGGTCCAGAATGGTTATTTCATGTAAACACAAGTTTTTTCCCTAAAACAGGCAGTGGTAACAGGTTCCCTTTAAGTGAATAAGACAATAGTTAAGTTCCATGAACAGCTGCATCTTCATGAGTACCGCAGCCCTGTCATTCAGCTGATCGGTGAGGGTGATGGGAGTCAGACCCCCACCAATCTAGGATTGATCTATCTAGAGCTATCAATTGTTACAGGCAAATTATTCCTTTAAAATCCAGACTTTTTACAATCCATAGCAATATTCAAAGCAAAAATCACAAAAATACATTGGTTACAGATTTTACTGCAGGCTATTGATAGCCAAGCCACTGGACCTGCTGATCAGCTGTTTGGCACCTGTATTACAGACTAATGTAGTTTGACACTCGAGAATAGAGTTAGAAGCAGCTGGCCTACTACTCAGTGCTGCAGCCTTGGCTCCTGTACACTTCAATAGTAACACAGTGGTGGTGCTATGCTAAGTACCTGTAATGGACAGTAGGCATAATATATACTGATTCTTTTTGCAACTGAATTTGACATATAGTGGATTTTAACATATCCCTTCCACCTCAATATATCATCTCATCATTTGCCTTGGACTGTATTCAACTGTTTTTTTACAATCACTGAAGGGGGGGGGGGGAGAGCTGGCCCCTGCAAGGTATGGAATGAGCTCATCTCTTAAGCCCACTCTATACTTTCTTTCTGATATCATGACATGCAGAAGTGGAAGATAAACAGAGAAAAACTGTAAGGGTAAGGCTCCTATGCGATCATAATATGAACAAACTGCAAATTATCAGATATCATTATGATCTTAAATAATTATAGTAAATTTAATTATTCTTATTGTCCATGCATTTTCTCAAAGTTGAAATCAGTTTTACCTGCAAAAGACAAGTGGACAATAACAAATACTTGAAAACAACCCTAACTCATAATAACACCAATTGTAATATCATATGTTTGAGATGTCTATTACTCATACTACCTAACATACACAAGTGTTTATTATGTCTTGGCCAGCCAATGATACACGCTCATTCATTAACTGATCGCTTGATTCTGACATGCTTAAAAATCATCTGTTGCATAAAGGGGATGTGCAGAGGATGGCTAATTCAGGCTGAGGGCCACACTAATCATCTAGTGATTGTTTGTGCGGCCCTGGCTGCAGGATTTCCGAGTCATGTAGCAGGTTCAGTAAACAAACGACAATCTGCAAGAACGATGCATGTTTGCTAAGCAGCTTGCTACATTAGTAAAAGGTGATAACATCAATAAATGCAAATTTTAAGCAAACATGGTAGATTTGACAATTGCTTACTATGTAGACAATGCCAATCAATGAGGGGATTTATTTACTGAAAACTATTTAGAACAGTAAGTTGTTCCTATTTTAGGAGTACTGTAAATGAGTGGCATGATAAATGCTTTGGTAAAATTTTAAGAATAGACATACTGATACAACCTGGAGGTCTTTAACCCACATGTGGGGGCATAAACAGGGATATTTTAGGCCTGTGTCTCAGTAGGTTTATTTGAGAAAGGACACAAAAAGTATAACACATATTATTTAAACAAAAGGATACAGTATATTAATAATGTATAGGTTCAATCCATAGGACAAAACTGTTGCTTTGTGAATTGAAGAGGTTGGTGACTATGTGAGAGATTTGTGGGGGTGCACAAAATTAGACCCTGACTGATAACATTTTTCTTTACATGTCTGCATGCATTTTTTTCTTTTTCTAAGTGACAGTAGAGCATTAGAAACCAAAACTAAAATAACCAGTTTTTGTCACCCTAGTGCACATAGGATTTTTAAAATACTTTTAAATGGCTTTTATTTGCTTTCGAAAATTATTCACTTAGATGCTTTTGGAATATAATTCTTTACATGACATCTTATTTGCCTTGATCAGCAGACCCTGCCAGTCTGATGCTAGTAAAACAATACCTATTGTTTACCCTCTTGAATAACAGGCTGCAATATTTTGTTAAAAGGAACATGTCTGAGGTCTCAAATAGCTCAGCTTATAGCAACTGGTTACATGGACCCATTTTCAGAAGATAAGGGAACTTTTTGCAAGAAAAAGAAAGTTCCTGGATGGTTACAGCATGCAGTTTAGCCTACCATCCATGTGCTTAAGCATGTCCCTTACATGCCACATGCCTGCGGCATGCATGTGAGGGGTAGAGTAAGAGTACCTTTGCCCGTATTGCTCATGGATCATGCCAAGGATGTTACTGGAAGAATTCATTTAAAAAGCATGCAGATAGCATGGGCGAGTTTAAAGGCTCGGTCCGATGTGATAAGGATTTTTATAATAATGGATTTTTGTATGCATTTCATTTGTTAAAAGTGTATGTTGTTTTTTTCCCCCCTTTTTATTTCATTTTTTTTAAAGTGTGAAGAAATCTGTCTGGCCTAGGACTAAAGTGAACTATTTAAATTAATTGTAGAATGCTCTTATCAAGGACCAAAACCCCTAAATAATTTACTTTATCGGGCCCTTTTCTTTTCTTTTAAATATTAACTGTAGAAGGATACATATGCATATATATATATATGGGAATTAATTATTATTTGAGTAATATTTTCTAATTAAAGTACACATTTCAATGTACATTATCTTTTTCTTTAACCCTTTTGGTACATTTGAGCAATGAGTGTATTCTTTTTCCCATTAAAAGAATAATCATAGTGACAGATCATACTGCCACTACCTTACCTAATTCTTCACATATAGTGGTATACCAAACTCAATGGTTACAATTTTCAGAGGCATAAAAGTTTATCAGTATATAACCTGTCAGAGACCCATGTTCTCATCTCAATAGAGCCCCCCAGGCCAGTTTCTTTTTACACACGCCCATAAAATCTGCACACTTATAGTCATATGTTCAGCATCTTTCTCCATCTCTTTCAGACCCTGCTCTGTCCTCAACATCTCCTCTAAACAAGACACTGCCCAGCAGGCTAAATTCCTCCACTAGGCCTCGCTGAGACTTGCCTCATGAACGTCTGGCAGTACTGGCAGGCAGGGGTGATTCTAGCCTCTCTGCTGCCCGAGGCGAACTATAGAATGACGCCCCCCCCCCCCCCCCCCCCCCCGTCAATCCGCCCACATTATAATCCACTACTGCCCCCCCCCCCCACTGCTGTCCCCAATAAACATAATGTTTGGTCCCTTGCTGCACAGAGGATGTCAGGAGAGGAGGAGGCTGACTTTATAGGAGAGGTCCCAGCAGCACAGAGGATGTCACGAGAGGAGGGGGCTAATCCTATAGGAGAGGTCCCAGCAGCACAGAGGATGTCAGGAGATGAGGGTGCTAATCCTATAGGAGAGGTCCCAGCAGCACAGAGGATGTCAGGAGAGGAGGGTGCTAATCCTATAGGAGAAGTCCCAGCAGCACAGAGGATGTCAGGAGAGGAGGGTGCTGATCTTTTAGGAGATGGTCCCCCTCTTCCCCCCTTATAGATGGTCCCCCTCTTCCCCCCTTATAGATGGTCCCCCTCTTCCCCCCCTTATAGATGGTCCCCTCTCCCTTATAGATGGTCCCCCTCTCCCCCCCTTATAGATGGTCCCCCTCTCCCCCCTCCCTTATAGATGGTCCCCCTCTCCCCCCTCCCTTATAGATGGTCCCCCTCTTTCCCCTCCCTTATAGATGGTCCCCCTCTTCCCCCCTTATAGATGGTCCCCCTCTTCCCCCCCCCTTATAGTTGGTCCCCCTCTTCCCTCTCTCCCCCCCTTATAGATGGTCCCCCTCTCCCCCCCCCTTATAGATGGTCCCCCTCTCCCCCCCCCCTTATAGATGGTCCCCCTCTCCCCCCCCTTATAGATGGTCCCCCTCTTCCCTCTCTCCCCCTCCCTTATAGATGGTCCCCTTTCCCTTATAGATGGTCCCCCTCCCCCCCTTATACATGGTCCCCCTCTCCCCCCTCCCTTATAGATGCCCCCTTATAGATGGTCCCCCTCTTTCCCCCTCCCTTATAGATGGTCCCCCTCTCCCCCTTATACATGGTCCCCCTCTTCCCCCCCCCTTATAGACGGTCCCCCTCCCGCCCCTCCCTTATAGATGGTCCCCCCCTTATAGATGGTCCCCCTCTTTCCCCCCTCCCTTATAGATGCCCCCCCCCTTATAGATGGTCCCCCTCTTTCCCCCCTCCCTTATAGATGGCCCCCCCTATAGATGGTCCCCCTCTTCCCTCTCCCCCTCCCTTATAGATGGTCCCCCCCCCCTTATAGATCGTCCCCCTCTTTCCCCCCTCCCTTATAGATCGTCCCCCTCTTTCCCCCCTCCCTTATAGATGGCCCCCTTCCCCCCCCCTACCTTATAGATGGTCCCCCTCTTCCCTCTCCCCCTCTCCCCCCCCCTGCACAGCAGATAAAACAAAAACAAAAAACAGCACACAACTCACCTGCCCTCCGTTCCCCCGTCGAGCCTCTCTGGTCTGGTCCCGGCTGATGTGCGGCTGCCCGGGGTGTCCCGTCCTGTCCCCGGCAGCGCGCGCATCACAGAGCTCCCCGTGCGCCTGTGCCTGTGACTTCCGGCGCACGGGGAGTATCTGTAATGAGATGCTGTGAGCGGGGGAGACTGTATTCATAAGCGCCGCGCTGTAGTATCAGCACCGCGCGGCTGATTTAGTACAGCGCGGCGCTTATGAATACAGTCTCCCCCGCTCACAGCATCTCATTACAGATACTGCCCGGGGGCGGGGGGGCTCCAGTACATGGTACAGTCAGGGCCGTTTTAATACATTGGTGGGCCCAGTGCACAGCCCTCAAGAGTGGGCCCCCCCTTACCTTTCTGCACATTGTATAATGTACTGAATTTGCCCCCACACTGTATCAAGAGCCCCAGTACATACAGTAGTTACCTTATAACACTATTTCCACCATTCAGTGATTACATATTACATAAAAACTGCACTAAACAAAACAGAAAGATATCACCATTGATACCATTACATAATACCGCCATACCATGACCCCTATCAGTACAAGCCTATAACAGAGTGAAGTTACATCCAGTGACTCACCGGAGGCGTCTTCTCCGATCAGAGTCTGTCACCTTTTCTTTTTCTCTCCATCCAGCCTGGGCCACCTTGAAGTCTTCTCCTGGCTGTGAATCTTCTCTCCAGAATCTGCCAGACAAATATTTTAGGCTCCAACACATACAGTAGTTAGGTCCCTTGTACCCCTATACAGTAGTTACACCCCTCTGTACTCCTACATAGTTACACCCCTCTGTGCCTCCATAGTTTTAAGGTGTCCCTGTAGTATATAGACCCTCATGTGCTCCTCCAGTTATATACAGCCCTCCTGTGCGCTCCCCCATTAGTATATAGCCCCCCTGTGCACTCTCCCCAGTAGTATATAGCCCCCTGTGCTCACCCACAATAGTATATAGCCCCCCTGTGCTCTCCCCCAATAGTATATAGCCCCCCTATGCTCTCCCACAATAGTATATAGCCCCCCTGTGCTCTCCCACAATAGTATATAGCCCCCCTGTGCTCTCCCACAATAGTATATAGCCCCCTGTGCTCTCCCCCAATAGTATATAGCCCCCCTGTGCTCTCCCACAATAGTATATAGCCCCCCTGTGCTCTCCCCCAATAGTATATAGCCCCCCTGTGCTCCCCCTCAATAGTATATAGCCCCCCTGTGCTCTCCATAATATATAGCCCCCTGTGCTCTCCCCCATAGTATATAGACCCCTGTGCTCCCCAATAGTATATAGCTCCCCTGTGCTCCCCAATAGTATATAGCCCCTGTGCTCCCCAATAGTATATAGCTAACCTGTGCTCCCCAATAGTATATAACCCCCTGTGCTCCCCCATAGTATATAGCCCCCTGTGCTCCCCCATAGTATATAGCCCCCTGTGCTCCCCAGTAGTATATAGCCCCCTGTGCTCCCCATAGTATATAGCTCCCCTGTGCTCCCCCATAGTATATAGCTCCCCTGTGCTCCCCCATAGTATATAGCCCCCTGTGCTCCCCCAAAGTATATAGCTCCCCTGTGCTCCCCCATAGTATATAGCTCCCCTGTGCTCCCCAATAGTATATAGCCCCCTGTGCTTCCCAATAGTATATAGCTCCCCTGTGCTCCCCAATAGTATATAGCTCCCCTGTGCTCCCCCATAGTGTATAGCCCCCTGTGCTCCCCCATAGTATATAGCTCCCCTGTGCTCCCCCATAGTATATAGCCCCCTGTGCTCCCCCATAGTATATAGCTCCCCTGTGCTCCCCCATAGTATATAGCCCCCTGTGCTCCCCCATAGTATATAACTCCCCTGTGCTCCCCAATAGTATATAGCCCCCTGTGCTTCCCAATAGTATATAGCCCCCTGTGCTCCCCCATAGTATATAGCCCCCCTGTGCTCCCCTATAGTATATAGCCCCCCTGTGCTCCCTCATAGTATATAGCTCCCCTGTGCTCCCCCATAGTGTATAGCCCCCTGTGCTCCCCCATAGTATATAGCCCCCTGTGCTCCCCCAAAGTATATAGCTCCCCTGTGCTCCCCCATAGTATATAGCTCCCCTGTGCTCCCCAATAGTATATAGCCCCCTGTGCTTCCCAATAGTATATAGCTCCCCTGTGCTCCCCAATAGTATATAGCTCCCCTGTGCTCCCCCATAGTGTATAGCCCCCTGTGCTCCCCCATAGTATATAGCTCCCCTGTGCTCCCCCATAGTATATAGCCCAATGTGCTCCCCCATAGTATATAGCCCCCTGTGCTCCCCAATAGTATATAGCCCCCGTTCTCCCCCATAGTGTATAGCCCCCTGTGCTCCCCAATAGTATATAGCCCCCGTTCTCCCCCATAGTATATAGCCCCCCTGTGCTCCCTGATAGTATATAGCTCCCCCATAGTATATAGCTCCCCTGTGCTCCCCCATAGTATATAGCCCCCCTGTGCTCCCCAATAGTATATAGCCCCCGTTCTCCCCCATAGTATATAGCCCCCTGTGCTCCCCAATAGTATATAGCCCCCGTTCTCCCCCATAGTATATAGCCCCCTGTTCTCCCCCATAGTATATAGCCCCCTGTGCCCCCCCATAGTATATAGCTCCCCCTGCTATATAACATTGAAAAAAACAAACACTTTTACTCACCTGGGTCCACGCGTTCCTCTTCTCTTCCCTCCTGTGGCCGCACTTCCTGCGGTCACAAGAGGCTGCACTCCCCTTACCCTCGCGCCGACGCTCTAGTGACGTCGGGCGCTAGAGGGAGAGCGCGGCCTCTTGTGACCGCAGGAAGTGCGGCCACAAGAGTGAGTGACTGACAGGGAGGGAGCCAATGGCTCTCTCTCTGTCAGTGTCGCTGATGCTGCAGCGCTGAAGCGCCGCAGCAGCAGCGGACGGGGGCAGCGGCGGACGGGGGGGGCCCTGCAGGGGGCGCCATGGAGGGGTAAGTAGATTACCCATCCATGGCGCTCCCCCATGACAGGCTGGTGGCCGGAGCCCTGTGCGACCGCATTGGTCGCACATAGCAACGGCCGGCCTGCTCGGGGGGGGCCCCTTTAACCAGTGGGCCCGGTGCACGTGCACCATGTGCCCTCTGGTTAAAGCGGCCCTGGGTACAGTCAGTGGCGGATTATAATGTGGGCGGCCGCCCGAACCGCTCATATTATAATCTGCCACTGAATGCCGCCCCCATGAAGATAGCTGGTGGCGCCGCCTGAGGCAGACGATTCAGGTCGCCTCATCATTGCGGCGCCCCTGCTGGCAGGGCAGTCTTAGGGTCTATTCACACGTCAGTATATTTTCCAATCCGCAATTTTGAATCCGTAAGCAATCCGCAAATTTTCATCCGTATTGCATCCGTATTGCATCCGTAAAATACGGACCCCATAGAGTTGTATTGGATGTGTCAGTTACTGTCCGTACTAGGGTCTGTCCTTTTTTTTTTGCGGAATGGATTGCAGCCCAGTACACAACACGGATGTGTGTATGGGTCCATTGAAATACACTGGTCCTATTTTTCTGCGGATCCGCAATTGCGGACAGGAACAGGATGTGTGAATAGGGCCTTAAAGGGGTAACATAACTCAAACATAACTACTCATATGTTACTGCCCATGATGAGACTAACAATTTGTTCCATACTTGAGCTGAGCTGCTGCTGTCTGCTGAAGACACAAAAAACTGTGTGAGCTTTTCTGTCTGTCTCCCCCTCCTTTCTGAGACAGCTTATGTAAACAAGTCCCTATCTGCAACTTTGTAATGCCAGGAGGGTAATCACAGTGAGTTCATTAGCAACTTCACCTCAGATCAATCCACCCAGCTTTACAAAGATGCTACAGATAAATTGCAGATGAAGCCAGTCAGGGACCTGTTTACATCAGCCATTTCAGAAGGGAGGGGGAGATGGGGAGAAAAACACAGTTTTTTTGTGTCTTTAGCAGAAAGCAGCAGTTTAGAACTGGGAGAAGGAGACTGCATAGATAATAACAAGTATGTAATGAATTGCTAGTCTCACCATTGGCAGCAACATATGAAAATTTATGTTTCAGTGGAATACCCCTTTAGGCTATGTTCCCACTACATATAAACAACAGACAATATTTGGCACTCAAAACAACTGATTTTTTTTTTCATAAAAAGTTTGGTTTGTAAACATAGCCTAAGGCTTTGTTCCCAGTGTGTACAAATAATGGTCGTTGTTTTAAATGAAAAATTTCAGTGAAGTCCATGGACAACAGCCATAAAAAAATGAAATGAACATTATTTTGCTGTCTGTAGCCAAACAACAGCCATTGTTCAATACAGTGTGTGAAAACATTTTGCATTGACTTTAAATGCAAATCATTGCATTATGAAAAGGACAGCCATTCTTTTAATTAAAAACAATGGCCTTCTTTTCATAAAAGGAACGTTGGGTGAAAGTAGCCTCAAAGTACATGTCATGACATAAAAAAAGGAAACTGCTGACAGTGTTAGGCCCCGTTCACACTACAGAAACCCCCCCGCGCGGACTCGGCGCTCAATCCTGCCTTCAATGTGTTTGAATGGGAAGGCATGCACACCTTCGCTCTCTGTGCCTCTGCTCAAACAATTGACATGTCAGTTCTTTAAACGGAGAGGCACGGAGAGCCGAGGCGCGCAAGCCCTCCCATTCAAACACATAGAAGGCATTATTCAGCACCTAGTCCGTACTGTGAATGAGGCCTTAGAGAGCAGTTAGATCAGGGAGACACATGGTACCTCATATATCTGTCTGTGCTTCCAAAACATTTTTTTATAACGTAAGAAGAGTCAAAGAGCCTTTTCTAAACTCCTGAAACTGTAACACCTCCTTACTCCCCCCTCTTGTACCTGACCCTGAAGGAGAATTAGGTTCCAGGTGTCAATCAAACAGGGAGAAGGGGAGAGAGAAACCTTTTTACTGGTGTGTTTACACAGCGAGATTACCTGACAGATTTTTGAAGCCAAAGCCAGGCTGTGTAAATGCCGCCTAACTTGCAGTTATTCAGGTGCTTGGGGTCGGCTCTTTGACTCTTTGAGAATGAGGGAGAGTCTATCACTATTGATAGACATTAGTGTCCCCTCTGCCAATCCCTTCACTGGCTACCTGTTGCCCATCAAATTCAATTTAAACTGTGACCAAGGATTTAAAAGTTTATCCACAGCCTGTCCTCTCCATACACTTCTCATCTGATCTCCCACCCCACAATTACTTCAGCTTGATCGCTTGCACAGAGAAGGACAAATCAGCAGACAGTCCTGGCACACCAATCTGACAAACCCAGGAAGCAGCGCCTGTGAAGAGAACAGAGACCTGCTGTAATAGAATCTTTACTGCTGAAAACTGAAACACTTCTAACAACATCTTTTTAGAAATGTTTAAGCAAGAGTGCCACCTAGTGTGTATAATGCGTATGTTACCGATAAGCTTCTGTGCATCATCTGAGAACTCTAATTACCAGATTGCTGTACCACTATATAGGAAGGCATTACAGCTGATATTTTTGTACTACACTTGTAGTTCACTTGTTCAGTGATTGCTTTCTTTTAACCTATTAATGACCGGCGATCTCCAGTGCAACAGACCTCTGACTGATGGGTGTGAGTCAAGCTAACAGTTGGGTTACCAATCTGAGTACAAGGAGCGGTGAAAGCATTGCTCCCATTAATTTAACCCCTTATATGCTGAGGTTAAATTGTGACTGCTGCCCAAAATGAATTTTGTGTGCGCCGTTCATCCCATCAGCTTCCCGACATCACAAGCAATCCTGACATAGAAGTTGAGAGCCCTCTGAAGACTTCCAGACCTGCCATGGGTGTACACGATCCTGCTGTAGGTGTTATGCTGACAGGAAAGTGTGAAAAAATGACACAGGTCCTGACAGATATACCTAGAGGTGTGGGCCTCTTAGTAAATCCAGCAGGACTTTATTTAAGACCAGTCTTGATAAATGTCCCCCTTTGTGCATAAAAAATATTCATATATGTTTGAAATAACATATTTGGTATAGCCACATCCTTAACAACCTGAGCAAGAAAATTACAGTAAAAAAAAAAAAAAAAGGCCAGAATTAGATTTTGTTAATATGTCCCCCAAGCTCCTTCAGGCCAAAATAAATTCTGGATCTTGTAAAGAGGAAGCCCATAGAAGGTGACAATGAAAACAATGCTTAAAAAGGTAAAGGGACCCTCTCAGCCTAAGCAGCTGCCTTGCCCCCTCCCCTGCTTACCAGGCACTTTTGTTTTTCCCAGGGGTCACAGCAGGGGCGTAGCTAGGGGTTCAGCCTAGGGGGGGCGAGCAAGTCTGAGTGGGCCCCCAACCGATTATGTTACCCAAAGGGAACCTCACTTAACAACAATGCTTTCTAAATAATAAAGGGTATATTCTGCTCCATTACTCATAGTGAATTAAGATAAAGAGCAGTGTTAGAGGCTTCTACATTTACATATATAGACACATAAAATGAAAGAGGTTCTTCAGGATAAGAAAAACATGATTGCTCTCTTCTAGAAAAAAAAAAACACCACCCCTGTCTTTATCTTGTGTGTGTGTGTGTGTGTGTGGTATTGAAGCTCGGTTGCTTTCCACATGTTTCCACATGTCCAGCTCCCCCTGTTTCCACATGTCCAGCTCCCCCTGTTTCCACATGTCCAGCTCCCCCTGTTTCCACATGTCCAGCCCCCCCTGTTTCCACATGTCCAGCCCCCCCAGTTTTCCACATGTCCAGCTCCCCCTGTTTCCACATGTCCAGCTCCCCCAGTTTACACATGTTCAGCTCCCCCAGTTTCCACATGTCCAGCTCCCTCAGTTTCCACATGTCCAGCTCCCCCTGTTTCCACATGTCCAGCTCCCCCAGTTTACACATGTTCAGCTCCCCCAGTTTCCACATGTCCAGCTCCCTCTGTTTCCACATGTCCAGCTCCCCCTGTTTCCACATGTCCAGCTCCCCCTGTTTCCACATGTCCAGCTCCCCCAGTTTTCCACATGTCCAGCTCCCCCAGTTTTCCACATGTCCAGCTCCCCCAGTTTTCCACATGTCCAGCTCCCCCTGTTTCCACATGTCCAGCTCCCCCTGTTTCCACATGTCCAGCCCCCCCAGTTTCCACATGTTCAGCTCCCCCCTTTTCCACATGTCCAGCTCCCCCAGTTTTCCACATGTCCAGCTCCCCCTGTTTCCACATGTCCAGCTCCCCCTGTTTCCACATGTCCAGCTCCCCCAGTTTTCCACATGTCCAGCTCCCCCTGTTTCCACATGTCCAGCTCCCCCTGTTTCCACATGTCCAGCTCCCTCAGTTTCCACATGTCCAGCTCCCCCTGTTTCCACATGTCCAGCTCCCCCAGTTTACACATGTTCAGCTCCCCCAGTTTCCACATGTCCAGCACCCCCCCTTTTCCACATGTCCAGCACCCCACCCCCCTTTTCCACATGTCCAGCACCACCCCCCCTTTTCCACATGTCCAGCACACCTCTGTTTTCCACATGTCCAGCCTCACCCCGTTTTCCACATGTCCAGGTCGGCCTTCCCCTGTTCTGTGTGCAGCAGCAGCAGTCATAGGCGGCCGTCCGGCTCCTATGCTGTTCAGCAAGTGACTGACCTGGTGCGAGCGCGGGAGACGGAACCCAGAGGGACAGCGCCGCGCCGGAGGTGATTGACAGGTGGGCGGCGCACGTACCAGCAGTGGTGCGCTGAGGCCATACGCAACCTCAGTGCACCCGATCAGCTTAAGATGGCGGCGGCCGCGGCGGAGTGACATGGGGGGGCAGGGCCGGACTGGGACTGAAAATCAGCCCTGGCACTCACACCCCTCCAGCCCACATACCATAACACACTTAGGTCATGTTGTGTTGTATTTCAACTCATTTTTATTTACAGAAATGGTGCCAAGTCTATCCATCTCCTATCTATCTCCTATCTATCTATCTATCTCCTATCTATCTCCTATGTATCTATCTATCTATCTCCTATCTATCTATCTATCTATCTATCTCCTATCTATCCATCTATCTATCTCCTATCTATCTATCTATTATCTATCTATCTATCTACTGTATCTATCTATCTCCTATCTATCTATCTTCTATCTATCTATCTATCTATCTATCTACTGTATCTATCCATCTCCTATCTATCTCCTATCTATCTATCTATCTCCTATCTATCTCCTATCTATCTATCTATCTATCTATCTCCTATCTATCTATCTATCTATCTATCTATCTATCTATCTATCTATCTATCTCCTATCTATCCATCTCCTATCTATCTCCTATCTATCTATCTATCTATCTATCTATCTATCTATCTATCTATCTATCTATCTATCTCCTATCTATCTCCTATCTATCTATCTATCTATCTATCTCCTATCTATCTATCTATCTATCCATCTATCTATCCATCTATCTATCTATCTATCTATCTATCTATCTATCTATCTATCTCCTATCTATCTATCTATCTATTATCTATCTATCTATCTACTGTATCTATCTATCTTCTATCTATCTATCTATCTATCTCCTATCTATCTATCTATCTATCTATCTACTGTATCTATCTATCTCCTATCTATCTATCTATCTATCTATCTCCTATCTATCTATCTATCTATCTATCTATTATGCAACAACAGGTTACAGCAGTGATAATATATATAAGTAGGGTCCTAGGGAAATTTGTAGGATATGTAAAATAATATTACACATTTCCTGTATAATATTAGCACTGGTAAGACAATTTTCTATGCATGATAATACTGTATATCTCTAAATAGCTATTATAGTTACCAAAAAACACCAGTATACAGGAAGCGAATATCATCATTACTGTTACTGGCCAATCTATTATAAAGAGACTGATACTACCATTATTACAGTATACAAGTAACAGATAATACCTCAACACTATGGCCACTACCATCATTACAACAACATGACTAATACCACTATACTGTCACTGAATAAAATCCACTACACGAACACAAGTAATACCAATAAAAGGAGTATACACAGGACAAATAATACCATGACCACTGCCGTCATCACCATACAGTGACTGGATAATACTGCTGTACTGTCTATAAATAATATTCCCTTTATAGCACCAGTATATAAAATGCAATATTCTACCTCAGCATTGACTAGAGATGAAGTTCAGAGAATTTGGGTTCATGTGAACCTGAACTTACTGTAAGGTCACTCATCTCTAGCAGTGACCAAATAGAGGTAGAGATCCAGCTATACAAAGGATCTACAGACCTTAAAGGGGCAGTCCACCAAAAAATAATTTCTTTCAAATCAACTGGTGCCATGAAGTGCCAGAGATTTGTAATTCACTTCTATTAAAAAATCTTAAGTCTTCCAGTACTTATCAGCTGCTGTGTGTCCAGCACGAAGTGGTGTTTTCTTTCCTGTCTGACAAAGTGCTCTCTGTTGCCTCCTCTGTCCATGTCAGGAAATGTCCAGAGCAGCAGCAAATCCCCATAGAAAACATCTCCTGCTCTCCAGACTGGAAATAATACAACTTCCTGTTGGGCATACAGCAGCTGATAAGTACTGGAAGGCTTGAGATTTTTTAATAGAAGTAACTAACAAATCTCTGGCACTTCATGGCAGCAGTTGATTTGAAAGAAAATTTTTTTGGGTGAACTACCCCTTTAAGAGTGTGTTCACACATAAAGGATATGCACCAGATTTGATGCTGCAGATAGCTTTGTTACTCAATGACGGAAAAAATGTGTTCATCCGCACCTTCATAAAATTCAATGGCTTTATTCAACGTCACAAAACATAAAATAACAAGTGATTTAAAAGACACGCCGACGCGTTGCAGGGTGAGAACCCCTTAATCATCCCCATGATTAAGGGGTTCTCACCCTGCAACGCGTCGGCGTGTCTTTTAAATCACCTGTTATTTTATGTTTTGTGACGTTGAATAAAGCCATTGAATTTTATGAAGCTGCGGATGAACACATTTTTTCTTATCATGGATGATTCGGGCTGCGGTCTCCAATATTAGTACCCGCGAGCTTCCACATCACGGAGATCCACACATCAGGTGAAGCAAGACTGAGTGGGTGAGCTGACAACTCTTTTCCTGTTCTATTACTCAATGACGGAACCCGATATCAAATCTGCTGCAGATCCTGTACGTGTGAATGCACCAAAAAAGTGATTATGCATGATTGTGCAGTTACTTCCAGTGACTTACAGGAGGCGTCTTCCTACATGAATCATAAGTGACGTTCTTGGTAGTGAAAGCTGTCTGTTTTTTCCTTTTCTTTTCATCTGGCTCATCCCATCATGAAGATTTCTCCAGCCATGACTCGTCTCCCCAGAATCTGCGAGACAAACACTTTAGGCTCCACGTTCTAGCATCATCCTAACCTTATACCTCATTATAACCTTATATTCCCCATTGCTTTACACAGTAACAGTGCCCCCTCTGTGCTTCCACATAAGCAGTCAGGCCCAATATGTGCCTCCAAATAGTAGTCAGGCATATAGCCCCCCACACATAATATAGATGCCCTGTGCAGTCCCACATAATATAGGCCCCCCACATAGTATAGCCCTTCCCCCTGTGTAGCGCCCATAGTATATCCCCCTTTGTAGCCCCCGCATAGTATAGCCACAACATATTATTCCCCCCTTCTTGTATCCCCCCAAATAGTATAGGTCCCTGTGTAGCCAGCCCCCACATAGTAAAGTCACAACATACAGGGATGTCACTCAGTATATGCACAGTATACGGGGATGTCACTATATGCACAGTATACAGGGATGTCACTCACTATATGCACAGTATACAGGGATGTCACTCAGTATATGCACAGTATACAGGGATGTCACTCACTATATGCACAGTATACAGGGATGTCACTCAGTATATGCACAGTATACAGGGATGTCACTCACTATATGCACAGTATACGGGGATGTCACTCAGTATATGCACAGTATACAGGGATGTCACTCACTATATGCACAGTATACAGGGATGTCACTCAGTATATGCACAGTATACAGGGATGTCACTCAGTATATGCACAGTATACAGGGATGTCACTCACTATATGCACAGTATAGGGGGATGTCACTCAGTATATGCACAGTATACAGGGATGTCACTCACTATATGCACAGTATACGGGGATGTCACTCACTATATGCACAGTATACGGGGATGTCACTCACTATATGCACAGTATAGGAGGATGTCACTCACTATATGCACAGTATACAGGGATGTCACTCACTATATGCACAGTATACGGGGATGTCACTCACTATATGCACAGTATAGGAGGATGTCACTCACTATATGCACAGTATACAGGGATGTCACTCACTATATGCACAGTATAGGGGGATGTCACTCAGTATATGCACAGTATACAGGGATGTCACTCACTATATGCACAGTATAGGAGGATGTCACTCACTATATGCACAGTATACGGGGATGTCACTTAGTATATGCACAGTATAGGGGGATGTCACTCAGTATATGCACAGTATACAGGGATGTCACTCACTATATGCACAGTATAGGGGGATGTCACTCAGTATATGCACAGTATACAGGGATGTCACTCACTATATGCACAGTATACGGGGATGTCACTCACTATATGCACAGTATACGGGGATGTCACTCACTATATGCACAGTATAGGAGGATGTCACTCACTATATGCACAGTATACAGGGATGTCACTCACTATATGCACAGTATACGGGGATGTCACTCACTATATGCACAGTATAGGAGGATGTCACTCACTATATGCACAGTATACAGGGATGTCACTCAGTATATGCACAGTATAGGGGGATGTCACTCAGTATATGCACAGTATACAGGGATGTCACTCACTATATGCACAGTATACAGGGATGTCACTCAGTATATGCACAGTATACAGGGATGTCACTCAGTATATGCACAGTATACAGGGATGTCACTCAGTATATGCACAGTATACGGGGATGTCACTCAGTATATGCACAGTATACAGGGATGTCACTCACTATATGCACAGTATACAGGGATGTCACTCAGTATATGCACAGTATACAGGGATGTCACTCAGTATATGCACAGTATACAGGGATGTCACTCACTATATGCACAGTATACAGGGATGTCACTCACTATATGCACAGTATAGGAGGATGTCACTCACTATATGCACAGTATACAGGGATGTCACTCAGTATATGCATAGTATACGGGGATGTCACTCACTGTGTAGCCAGCCCCCACATATTTCCCTCCCCCGATAGTATAGCCATAACATATTATCCCCCCCCCCAGTGTAGCCCCCCACATAGTATAGGTCCCTGTGCAGCCAGCCCCCACATAGAATAATCACAACATATTATCCCCCCCTGAAGCCCCCCACACAGTAAAAGCATCCCTCTGTAGCCCCCCACATTGCATTTTTCCCCTGTACAGCCCCCACATAGTATAGGACCCCCTCTGTAACCACATGTTATAGGCCCCAGGTGAAGCTCCCACATGAGCATTCATGTAAAAAAACAAAAAAACAAAAGTATACTCACCTCTGGTGGATCCAGCAGGTCCTCTCTGGTCCGGTGCTGTTAGCTGCTTACATATTCTGTTACCGGCAGCCCGATGCAGCCCGGCCCCGGAGGCTCACAGCTCCAGACCCGCGGCGCCTGCATCTCTCTCCCCTCCTGCTCGGGCGGGCAGCAACGGATGACGTCACACGTCTGCCGACGAGCAGGAGAGGAGAGGGATGCAGGAGGCGGGGCTGGAGCTGTGAGCCTCCGGGGCCGGGCTGCATCGGGCTGCCGGTAACAGAGGGGGGGGGGCTGCACTCACCCATCCAATGGCGGGCAGCGGCGGACAGCGGCGGACAGCGGCGGACAGCGGCGGGCAGCGGCGGACAGCGGCGGGCAGCGGCGGACAGCGGCGGGCAGCGGCGGACAGCGGCGGGCAGCGGCGTCAATTAATAATCTCTGGAGATCACAGTGGGCCCCTGCCAGAGTGGGCCCGGGGGCGGCCGCCCCCTCTGCCCCCCATCAAATTTCGCTACTGGGTCACAGGGTTTTTGTATGGACAGGAGGTCACTTTCTTTGTGTATTTCTATAGGATCCACTGAGCGTCTCAGAGTTACATTATAAAAGATACATCTGGCCCAGTGCAGGGGGACCGGAGACGGCAGCATATCAGGATTCAACCAAGTAACATTCAACCATGCTTATGGTGGGAGGATAATATAACTTTTCTTTTAACTGTTGCTTAAAGGCCCAGAATACTTTAAAAGGGGAGAAGTTATTGTTCACTCTCCCGTAAAAGGTACCAACCTATAGCAGTGAGGGGTGAAATGTGATTGACCACTATGGGCAACTGCAGTACTTTTCTGTTTAACTAATTTTTTTAAAATCTTTTCAATCTCTCGAAATCATGTGTAAAAGTAAGGATAACCTATGTTTCATACCATGTGGAATATACGTTTTTGAGCATCATTAAAATATTATGTAAAGATGATTTCTTTGAGGAAGAAAAAGAGACAAAAAAATAAGAAATTGAGCTTGTAACCATTTAAGAAAACAAATTCACAGATTTGCCATTTCCTTTTATTTATTTTTTCCTGTCCTTGGTATTGTCTTTTTCAGCAGAAACAACCTCCAGTTGATTATTCTGCCTAGCAATTGACATTGATCATGAGATTTTTTTTTAAGCTCTTCCACAGTATTTTGATGGATTTTAGACCTAGGCTACAATTTTTTTTCTGCCATTTCTTGCATGTATATGGTCCTTTTAATGTTTTACATACATTATGGTTTGTATCAGGTTGTTGTGAATTGCTTAGTTTTTTTGCAAAACATGTCTCCTGGTAATGATCCAGATACAGTATTATATACTGTAGCCAGATCTTGATCTAGATCGGTACAGAGTCCAGTTGCCTATATATGGACATGAGAACTAAGGGAGATATATAGGCATATAGCTCTTAGTAAAGCAGGCCGGCCCTGTGCCGGCACTGGCATTGCGGGCAAATCTACACCTGCTCCCTTGCCTTGTCGCCCCCCTCTGTCTGCCCATCAGACAAGAGTGGGTTATGACTGGCAGACATCAGGGATAAGTCAAGAATCTGCATCTCCCCCTAAATTCTTGCATGATGTCCTTTATGGACAGCAAAGGTTTCCTCTGCACATCCCCCATATAAATCTAAAGGAGCCAATAGACATATGTCAGTACTGGCAGGGCAGTCATAATTCTCAGGACCCTACTCTCAGTCACCCTCCTGCTGTTCACCTGGCTCAGCCCAACTTTCTCAGAACTGTCCCACTACCTAGGTCACAGCTCAGGCCATTTCTGGCCAGCAGGAATATCAGACAATGCTACAGCTATTTACTGGTCTGGACCCTTTTTACTACACAATTTGTGCTCCATTTATTACGTGTTTTTATATGTTTCTTAGACACTTTTTCGCCTCATCCAAGAAAGGAACAGGGCTTAAAAGGTAAATAATGCCCAGAGTTTCGTGATTCCGGTCTGTAGCACACCTTCTGTGCATGGACCATAATCACAGAAGGTGTGAATGCACCCTTTGGATGTGTTTCCATATATATGTTCAGAATTCATAACGAAAGTGCTAAAAACTACGCCCTTATTTCTCCCCCAATGGACATGCAATGTTGCCGGGAGAAATGAAGATGTGCTTTCCACCATGTTTGGAAGGCATTCCAAGCACATATCTAGAAACACAGCCTTAGGCTACTCACTTTGACGGCAGCCTACTCACCTCCACACAAACTCCTCATCCATATTGCCCCAATTTGTGTAAATGCCATGCCTCTTTTGTCCTCCCACATGGCAGATAGCCCCTTTATCCCCATGTAGTGCCCCACATGGTAATTGTTCCTCCAATAGTGCCCAACTCAGTAGTTACCCCCAACAATGCCCTACATAATGGTTAACCCCAAAAGTGCCCCCAAGCAATAGTTAATCCCCAATGGTCCCCCGTCACAGTAATTAGCTCCAATAGTGCCCTCTCAAAGTAGATAGCCCCCAGGAGTTTCCCCTCACAATATTGCCCTATTTGAGCCAAAAGGTTAAAAAAAAGAAACCTACCTCTCCCGGCTCCCACTCTGTGACTCCTCTTTTTCCTGCAGGATTCAGGTCCGGCAGTGTGATGAACTCATCAAGTTGCCTGCTCCAGGTTGCAAAACCCTTAGCTGCTTTTGGCTCCCAGTCGGTCGCAGGCTTACAAGAAGGAATGATAGGGAAGGGACCTGATGTAGGTCTTGATTCCTTTTTTGGGGCCACATCAGAATATGGGTGATTTGGGTGGCCCCCACTGGTCCTACTCTAAATGTAGACTAGGTATTCTATAGATGTGCCAGTCTAGATGATCCATCAGACAGTCTGACCTACTATGGTAAATTTGGCTCATTTAAAGGGAACCTGTCACCGGGGACGCGGGCACAGAGCCCGCCCGACCTCCCCTGGTGCAGCCCCCGGATACTTACCCTTTCCAGCGAGTCCCGCACCTGGAGCCGGTCCCGGGACGAAGATATCAATGCCCGAAGCCGTGCGCGCACTGTATGCAAATTACCTGAGATGAGTTCGAAGCCCATAGAGAATGACTGGAGCTGTCATTCTCTGTGGGCATCGGACTCATCTCTGCAGTGCGCGTGCACGGCTTCGGGCACTGACAGGCTCCAGGAGCGGGACTCGCCGGAAAGGGTAAGTATCCGGGGGCTGCATGGGGGGGGGGGGATGGGGGGGGTGGCGGGTCGCACGGTCTCTGTGCCCGCGTCCGCGGTGACAGGTTCCCTTTAAAGACTGGTAGACTAATATTAGCCCCATGATTAAATTTCAGTGTTCCTGCAAGAGCAGGTCGACAGGTGTTTTAAATATTGTTCACTTGGGTAAATGTCTCTTTTAAGATGTCCTTTTAGATGAATTCATATTATTTAAATATGTCCCAGTACTGGATTCTAATATTAAGGGGGGACATTTGTGCAATTTTTTGGCGCAGGTGGAAATATTTAAGTGATGCGCAAATATTACCAGTGACTGCGCCAAATTTATCAAATTCAATTTTAAAAAAAGCCACAACTCAAAGATACACTTTGGCTAATTAACTACGCCTGGGAAGAAGTGAAGTACTGATGCGCAAAATCTCAATATTAGCCAAATAAAATTGTGCTAATGCAATAATAAATGTCCTTGTAAGTATTTTCGTTTTATTTCCACAAAGTAAATGGCATCTCTGTGAACTTCCTATAAAGAAAATGATTGTTGCAAAGCATTTTTTTTTTAATCTTATTTTTAATATTTTCTTCCAAGCGAACAAATAAAAAAAAGTTGAAAAATACACTTTAACTACCAATTCTCAACTCATTACTATTCCACAAAATGAAATAAAAGTCTTTACCCCTAACAAAGCATTTTTCTTAATATATTTTTTATTTAATTACTTTTATTTATTAATCACTTTTTTATTTATATATTGTTTGAATCAGGGCTGTCCTACTTTTTCAGATGACTGTATATTATATGCATACGCTTCATATATTAATCATTGGCTATGGCTGAAGATGTCTGTTAAAAATCTATACAATTAAAATAATTAGTTCACTTC
Organism: Dendropsophus ebraccatus; assembly: GCF_027789765.1. NCBI lineage: Eukaryota > Metazoa > Chordata > Amphibia > Anura > Hylidae > Dendropsophus > Dendropsophus ebraccatus. Next base: position 98,138,256 of record NC_091456.1, read on the forward strand.
GATCCTAATCTTAACTGCCAGAGCAAAGTTTAAGGAGTGGGTCTTTAAACCCTATTGGTTACAGTCCTTGTGATTTTCTTAGCTGGCACTGATTGAGGTAGAAATTTTTATTTTACTTGCCCAAGCTAAAAGAAATGTTCATCTGGCTCATTGCTTTTCTCTTTTTATTTTGTTGTTCCCAATAGGTACCATGACAAACAGGAGGTCACCAGTAACTTCCTGGGTGCCATGTGGCTCATTTCAATTACGTTCCTATCAATTGGCTATGGAGACATGGTGCCCAATACTTACTGTGGAAAGGGAGTATGTCTGCTTACAGGGATTATGGTAAGACAATAACAACATGAAAATCAATAACTCATCCTCCATTTTCTATTGTCTGTTATTTACTCCTTTTCATCTTTGTCTTCCTCCTAAGCCATGAGTCTCTTTTGAATCTTCTTGTCTTTAGTGTTTTTCTTCTTGTTCCATGCTCTGCAGTGAGCCTGTCCTTTCCTCCCACAGGGTGCAGGCTGCACAGCTCTGGTTGTTGCTGTTGTTGCAAGGAAGTTGGAACTCACCAAAGCTGAGAAACACGTACACAACTTTATGATGGACACACAGCTTTCAAAGCGGGTACAGAGTGGTGGGGAAAATGGGAATGGGGGGGGGGGGAATTTGAAGCAAATGCTATGGTAGTGCCCTAAAAGTCTAGTGGAGGAATGAAAAGGCATGCTGTACTGAAGGGATTAGAATAAGAATTATCTTACTAGGCATGTGTTATCTCTGCTTGTTTCAATCATATTATGCTCACCTGCATGTTTCCTCTCAGCTGGCATATGCAGAGAAAAATGTCCCTAAATCAAGAAGAATTTATTTCAAGGCTATTTTTAAATTCACTTACTTGTGTACTTAAGTACAGCTGGTTTAGGTAGCTATACACATAAGACATAAGTAGGTAATGGTTGAACAAATGATTTTGAAGCCACAGCCATACACAGTTTAGCCCATATTGGTCATTTCAGTTGGTTAAACTGGTCTTACATAGTCAATGACACTGGACAAAAGATGAAAAATCTTTCTGGGAAGAGTCTGAGAATATTCTGAGAATATTTTTCCCTACATTCATTGATGAAAGGTCTTTCCTGAATGAAAGAATTTTAGTCTGAGTATGGGCCAAAGATTTCAAATAGGGACAACTTCTGTCCAGATGATGACATTCTGCCATCGGTCAGAGAAAAAATTTGTAATTGAATTTCACCTGATAAACTATTCTTTTGGTTAAACTCATCTGTTTATATCAAATTTATGCTACGTTCCCTCAATGTAAAAATAAGGGCAAATAGCGGCCATTATTTCTGATCATGATCATTAATAACGGATGTTGTTTTGCTACAACGGCCATTATTTGCTCCTATTTTTATATTGTGGGAACATCGCCTCAATCTAATATGTAACTTAACATTAAGGCTATGTACACATTGTCTTTTTTTGGCCATTTGACTACTATCTTTTAGGATGACTGTCATTTTGAGGCCAAATAATAGCCATGATTGTCAAATAACAGCAGTTATTTGGCCTCAGAATGACAGCTATCCTACAAGATGACTGTCAAATAGCCAAAAAAGAGGTTTGTGAACATAACCTTAGACTGCACCCCACTCTGAGCAGAATTGCTGCATACAGTGCACAGAAAACAGTACTCATATGCTGTCAAAAAGGGCACAGATAACTGCATTGACGTTACCTTCCTAATTCATCATTGGCTGGTTTCTACATACATATGCCAACACGCTCAGAACTAGAGTACATTTATTACACTGCAAGCTTTTTTTCCTGTAGTTCTCTATATAGACATTGCATACATATAATAATGCCAACCATGCTGTATGTACAATAGTATGACTTATTTAGCTATTGTACATTTCATAGTATCAACTGTAGTGCTTGTACAGTATGATCAGTCATAGGGTATATGCTGATGTAGCACTACTGAATTTAACTGTTCTTGTGTAGATTTATAGACAATTAAATACAAATAAGAATTTTTCTTCAGTATAACAGTATAATTCATTGGGCATCAGTATTTAATATATTAAGGTATATAAGACATAGTATTATATAATATACTATAGCTATATAATATATATATAAAAGCTACAGTGCCCATATATTACAAGTCATAGGGGACATTTACTATTGAGTCTAAATGTGCATTTTTCTAGAGTATTTGTCTGTTTTTTTTACTCAGCCAAATAGGACTAAATTTAAAAAAAAAAACAAAAAAAAAACTATTCATAAATTTGCAAATAGAATATTCACAAAAAATTGAGCAAACAAAAGACGTAAGCCTGAACTTTTTGAAAAGTTGCACATGATCATGCAGATTTTTGGATCAATACCCAAAATAGGCAGATTCTAATGCTGATTCATGAATAGAACTTAGACCAAAAATGGGCGAATAATCCAATTATTCACCTGAAAATAGGCACAAAGCCTATCATGTCCACATTTATAACATCCCAAACACCCCAACTGATAGAAGTCATAATATCCACATAATAACACCCATATTGGCCTAACAAATTGTAGCATCCTTTGGATCCACATAAAGAACAACACCCCTGGTCTGGTCTCTACTTTTGTCAACAAAAGTTCACATCTCATTTTTCCTCTTATCAGAGCCCTGGAGCAGAACATTGACTATGGGGCAAGATAGCTCTTATTTAGCTATATTTGCTTTTACATGTTCAGATTTTTATTTATTATTACTGTATACAAAGCCAGGAGATTTTTTTCTCTTAATATAAGCTTAATATCTACCCTTTTTTACCTCCAGAATGTAGAAAAATGCCTTTATTCTCCTGTGCAAAGTGTCAAAGAAGCTTCCCCAAGCTCTGCAATTGCTGCAGACTGAAATGTGTTCCTGCTGCCATCCCTGACCCTGCATAGGCCCGGCTTTCAGCTAACTTAATCAAACAGGGATAGGGATGGGAGAGGGAGCGAGGAGGCATTCCAGCTTACAGCGCTTGGAAATTCCAGGAGGAGGCATTCCAGCTGAGAGCGCTTGGAAATTTCTGTCTGACACTTTGCACAGAAGAATGAAGACAACTTTCTAGATTCTCGAAGCACAGAAGAATATATAGCAGATACCATGTGGAGGGGTATAAAATCCAGCACAAGAACAGACTGAAGGTTGTTCTGCAACTACGGTTGTTGTTGTTTTTGTTTTTTTTACTTTAAAAGCATTTCTTCACTTTCCTTTACCCACCCCATTAGTACCTGTTATGCAAATTGTCTCATCATCTACATGGTCCCTCTGCATTTTTACTTGCTTCAATCTCCTTACAGTCACTATTTGTATATGGTTGCATGTCATTGAACTTATTTAATTTTTTATCTATTTATTTTCCAGGTGAAAAATGCAGCTGCCAACGTGCTCAGGGAAACGTGGCTCATTTACAAACACACAAAACTTGTGAGAAAAATCGACCATGCTAAAGTACGCAAACATCAACGCAAGTTCCTGCAAGCAATTCACCTGTAAGTGAGACTAGAAGGGAAAGAAAGAAGTAAAGGTCAGTCAAGGGGAGACTGAGGCCATCAGGGTGCCAGACAGGGAAAATGGAAAATAAACTAATAGGAACAATAAAAATAAAAAAACAAGGAATTACAAAATGGATTCTATATGAGTGATAATACTGCACACAGCAACAGAATCCATAAATTAGAATAGAATAAACAGCGTTTACCTGGTTGCCAAAAGCAACAGCTCTTCATCTCTATCATATATAGATACTAGCATAGACACATCCCAGCTGTTACTTTCAAGTCCAGGATATGAAATGGAGATAGTGATATGTGTGGCCAGTCTATTATTTTCTAGTTCCAGTTTAAAAACAAGAAATGGATGTAAATTAATGTGGCATTTACCAGTGCTGACACCACTAGTGCTACCTTGTAAGTAGGAGAATTGCTTAGTTTAGTGTGACTCAGAGATATCCTCTAATCTTACTTAATGCATTTGGAAAGTCTTCAAACCCTTTTATGACAAAGTAAAAACAATGTTAAAAGTTGTAGCCTATTTATTACATAAAGAAAGAAAGAAAAAAATGTCTTAATAGGCTATATTGAGATTACAGCCTCTTGTCTTCTTGGGTAGGATGCTACAAGATTTACACACCTAGATCTGTGGGTTTTCTCCCATTCCTCTCTATAGATGTCTCAAGCTCTGTAAGGTTGGACTGGGACCATCAGTAGACAGATTTTAAAGTATCTTTAGAGATGTTTGACTGGGTTCGGAGCTCTGGCTGTCCACAGAGTATTCCCTTAGCCATTCTTGTGCTGGAGAAACATATCGATACTAAGCCTCCTAATGTCTTTTCTAGCATTAGAATAGACATACTAGCATTAGAATAGACAGTACAACAGGGGAAGCAGCCTGTGTCAGAACGCTACAGCCAAAGAACACTGAAATAGAGCAAGCATTGATTGTTATCCCAGTTATTCCAGCCAGAAGTCAGAATGCTACAGCCACAGCACAGTGAAGTGGAGCAAGCATTGACTGACAGTTATCCCAACTTGTTTTGCTTCACTGGGTAGCGGCTGCAGCACTGCTGACACAGGCTCCTTCCCCAACTGTAATGTCTAGGGAAGGCTCAGTACCGCTAACACTGCATGCAATAATGAAAGCTCCTTTATTTTGGCCTATGTGTCACCTTGCACAAGGTGGAGACCAAGGGCCAAAGAAGCGTAAGGGAATCTAATGTGGAGAGACAAAAATGCAGAATGGAAAGCTGAGCAACTCTGTTCTTCTTCAAGTGACTTTCCAAAGAAATGCAATGGCCCCACATAACAGGTTTGCTTCCTAAAGTGTGGCAACAATAAAAACAGCACTACTTCAGAATGCTCCAGTGCTCCACTCCAAGTGCTTTAAGAAGCATTGCCATGTGTTCTGATGAAAGAACAAAAGATCCAAGGGCGTGTCCTAACCAGGAGACAGGGCCAATGGAAGAAAACTGGAGTGCTTGCAAGACGAATAAAGGCCCTATTACATGGAACCATGATTAGGCTGATTTGGCAGATTATCATTCCATATAATAAAGGCAACGAGCATTGACTGATCCTCTTTTTCTAAACATGTTTAAAATCATCAGCCGCCAGACGCACATCGCTACGTGTAGTGGTGCGTGGCCATCGGCTGCTTACAGTGTAAAATAATATAAATATAAACGTTTATACCTTTATGTATAAAGCGATGTCTATGCACAATCATTGAGCAATGTGTAGGCTCAGTGAGAAAGCTTACAGCAAAATGTTGGTCCGTTTAATATGAAAAATTATATATATAAATATATTGTAAATATAAAAGCAAATATTGTAACCGATGGGTTTGATAGGAAAAGGAAGGAAGGACATAATAATTGCAGTGCAGAGGGGTTAGCATTCGCCTAAGATCAAACAAAAGGGCCATGTGAATAATCTAGTCACAAATTCTGGACAGCTTTAAGAGCAAATAGGGAGGGAAAGTGGAGAAGGGGGAGTGTCTGTCCATAGTGTCAGAAAATGTTAAGGTGAGCTTGAAATCACTACCAAAAAGAAGAGTAGAATCACATAAGGCAGCCAGAGTATTGCACACCTTATGGAGGAAGGGCATCTGCTTTATGTAAGGGGCATAAATATTGCATAATACAAGGTGTCTACCATACAATACTCCTTGTAGAATTATAAAGTGACCACTTGAGTCTAAAATTTCACAAGTAGACTGAAAAGTCCCTAATAAGATAGCAACACAAACTTTTTTTCTTAGAGCAGTGTATGTATAAAAGAACCAAACTTAACAGCATTTTAAAAAGCTAAAAGGAAAGTGGCCATTAAAATGTTGCCCCCCCCCCCCGACACTGGTGCGTATGCTGACCACAGCTGAGTTCAAATCCAGCACGCGCTCAAGTCAGCCTCTGCTGTGACTCCTCTTGTACGCCGGAACTCACGCCCTTTAATGCATTCTCTGTGGAAGAGCATGACATCACAGGACACAGAAGAGGAGTCACAGCAGAGGCTGATGTAAGCGCGCGCCGGATTTGAATGGCGCCACAGCACCGTAAAGAAGCCGCGTCGCAGGACACAGATCAGCTGTGGTGAGTATACATGCCATCACCTAGCGGGGGGCCAATAATAATTTTTTGTGCACTGCTTCTTTAAGTGATATGAGTCTAGAAAAAGAAGGGATAGGAAAGCATGCCAAAAAGCTTCTCTAGCAGAGGGCCGGGTCTAAGGTAAGAGTAATAGCGTCATGAGAAAAAAAAGAGACCAGGTAAAGAATGACAACACAGGAAAAGAAAAAGATAATTCTGTGATATTCATTACACACTTTAGGTTAGTAGTGAATTTTGGCCGATATCCTTACAGTTTCCATGTGAAAAACATCCACACTGAGCCTATATTCACACCATACTTTTTATGGAAAAAAAAAGCTTTTTTTTCAATTAAAACGGCCATTCTTTTCACTTTTTACACAATCATTAGCTGTTGGCCGTGCATCACTATAACACGTAACTGATGATTTTGGGTCAGGACCTACAGACACTATCAGCCAATTGTTGTTTGCATCGGCTCATCATCCTTATTACTTGGAGTTTAGCGCTCAGTGTAATAGAGCCCTTAGTCTGGTTCAGTAGACGACACAATCGTGGGGAAAACTGCTGACTAGATAGATGTCCAGAAGGCAGTCATTGACACACTCGACAAGGAGGATAAGCCCCAAAAAGTCATTGCTAAAGATGCTGGCTGTTCATAAAGTGCTGTATTAAAGCATAATAATGGAAAGTTGATTGGAAGAAAAAAGTGTTGTAGAAAAAGGTGCACAAGCAGCCTTGATAGGATTGTTAAGAAAAAGCCACCACACACAGACATATCCAGGACATGGGTTACAAGTGTTGCATTCTATTTGTCAAACCACTCATGACCAATAGACAATGCCAGAAGCGTCTTACCTCAGCCAAGGAGAAAAAAAACTGTGGTCAGTGGTCAAAGGTTGTGTTTTCAGATAAAAGTAAATCAAGATCCCAGAGTCTGGAGGAAGAGTGGAGAGACACACAATCCAAGCTGCTTGAGGTCTAGTGTGAAGTTTACACAAACAGTGATGGTTTGGGGAGTCATGGCATCTGCTGGGGTAGGTCCATTGTGTTTCATCAAGCTGTCTACCAGGAAATAATAGAGCACTTCATGCTTCCCTCTGCCCGCAAACTTTTTAGAGATGAAATTTTAATCTTCCAGCTGGACTTGGCACTTGTCCACACTGTCAAAAGTACCAATACTTGGTTTCATAACAACAGTGTCACTGAGCTTGATTGGCCAGCAAACTCGTCTGACCTTAAGCCCTTAGAGAATCTATGGGATACTGTCTAGAGGAAGATGAGACACCAGATCCAACAATGCAGACGAGTTGAAGGCTGCAATTAAAGCAACCTGTACTTCCATAAAACCTCTGCAGTGACACAGGCTGATCACCTCCCCCCAGTGTCTCGGGATGGTCTCCTCCTCCCTGTCACAGTCTCCTTCTCTCCAGGCACAGACGTGAAAGGGGGAGGGGGAGGTGCGTGGATCCTGCACTGTGTATACCCGCGGAGACTGAGAGCTGTGGCTACTGTGGGAGCACATGAGTAGCTCAGGTAACCTCTCATTCAAATTAACCCTCTCACTGCTACACCATTGCTGCTTAGCTTAGCTGTCATCAGCCTTTAGCTACGCCCCTGGCCCTGACCAAGTATTGAGTGCATTTACTGTACATACTTTTCATTAAACCAATATTTATATAATATATAATATTCTAATTTTCTGGGATAGAGCCCAAAGGATAGAGCCATAATCATTAACATTAACAGAAATAAACACTAAAAAAAGCTTGCTCTGTTTGTAATGACTCTCTCTCTCTCTCTCTCTCTCTATATATATATATATATATATATATATATATATATATATATATATATACATATATATATATATATATAATATATAGGGGTTTTACTTTTTGAATTGAATTACTAAAAAAAAATATCTTTTTGAAGAAATACTAGTTTATTGAGATGCATTTGTAGAAGGTGTTAAGGACCTTTTTGTCTTTTATTCATTTTACCAAATTTACAAAAATATCTGAAATTCGGTTTTGTCATTATCATTATTAGACATCAAGTGCAGATTGATAGGAGGAAAACTTGACTTCTTAATTTAGCATAAAGCCTCATCATAATAAAATAAAAAAAAAAGGGTCTGAACACTTTCTAAATGCACTGTATATATGCAATAAAATAAGGAATTCCCATGGGGGGGTGAGACTCGCTCCAAGGACTCGCTCCCTTTCATTATTACTAGAAGCAATGATCCGATTCGGCAGATTATCACTCATTGTATTAGGGCCCTTAGTCTGGTTCAGAAGGCGACACAATCATGGGGAAGACTGCTGACTTGACAGATGTCCAGAAGGCAATCGTTGACACACTCCACGTGGAGGGTAAGCCTCAAAAGGTCATTGCTAAAGAAGCTGGCTGTTCACAGAGGTGTGTGGGTGGGGGGTTGGTCTAAAAAGAAATAGGTACAAAGAAAATACAATAAAGTGATCATTATTTATGCACAACATTGTTTTATATCAATATCCTGCTGTTACTATAAAGTATACATATTCACTCTCCTAAGAATTTGTAGAACATAAACAATAAATCTACCACCCTATACATGCAGGCAGTGGGCCAATAATGTCTTTCTGCTGACTAGCAATGAATGAAACAAATTTAGACACCAAAACACTGAAGTTCTGCACTCCTATGGAGTTACAGTGTTTTAGTGATGTAGAAGACAATTCCAGTGACCACGAAGAAGATATTGGACAAAACACTTTTCTGAAGAGTGGGTTATAAGGTAAGTATCTATTATTCATTACTTCTTTATTCATTTTCTTCATACCTCTACAGCAGCGGGGTCAAACTCATGGCCCCGCAGTTGTTGCAAAACTACAATTCCCATCATGCCTGGAAAGGCAAAGTCAAAGTTTTAGTTGTCCAGGCATGATGGGAATTGGAGTTTTACAACAGCCTAAGGGCCACAGCTTGACATCTGTGTTGTAGAGAGAGGAGAAAAGAACCTACCACTGGGCACATCTCCCGTACCAGCTTAAAAATAATGTGAGAATTCAAATGGCTTCCATTAGCATGCAAAATGATTTGATAACAAGGCTTGTGTTATAGACATACCATCCTCATCAGAATACAGGTTAAGGCTATGTTCACTCTTTTAAATAGTCGTTATTTTGAGTATCAAATAATGACTGTTGTTTAAGGCAGCTTCACACATAGCAAATCGCAACGGATTTTAATGCTGCAAGTTCCGTGGCGAAAGCCGCTGCAATTCCGGCTACTGTGAGTTTGCATTTACATTCCATTGCGAGTTTGTAAATGCCGGCCCCTTTAACCAGCTGCCGTCCGGAGCATACTTTACCTGGTCTGCGCTTCACCTGCATCTGAGGCTCTCGGCTCCCATAGGTCCCGAACAACCAATCAGTGAACGGCCCCACTGTGCGGGACCTACGGGAGCCAGGAGCCTCAGATGCAGCAGGAGCGCAGACCAGGTAAAGTATGCTCCGGGTGGTGGCTGGTTAAAGGGGCCAACATTTACATACAGTGTTCCTGGTTTTGACTGTAAAAATCTGACCGATTTCTGTTGGTGTAATAGGGCCCTAAGACACTGTAAATGTGTCACAAAAAAAATTTCTTCTGGACTTCTGAGGGGGCCTGTACCCACTGGACAGCCTCTTGCCTATAGGTGCACCATTTTAGCCCCCACTCATAACCATAAAGCCTCCCACTAATAAACATAAAGCCATCATTGCCTGCTACATAGCCCCAATACAGTACCAGCCATCCACTCCATTCTCACCCCCACATACTGTACTATACTGGTGCATATATTTTTTTTCTGAAAGGACTTCTGCCCTACAGAATCACTTCAACAGGTACAGAAGCATTGTGTAAAGAACAGCAGGACAGTGTTGAATCCTGTCAGTAGTCCTCACTTGGGGGCAATTCAAATACTACTGCCTTATAAGCTGCTAATCAGAAGCCAGATACTGGTTTGCTGCAGAACATATGCCCCCTAGGCAAGCAGCTAGTTTTGCTGAGGGAAGCTACAGCCAGACATTTTCAGATAAATGGACATCCATGCAATACATGGCCAGCTCAAAAGCAGAATCCCCTTTCACAGAAAATCACTGCATTCAAGTACCTGAGCAAGGGACTAACTCTCCCTATACCACCTAATAGGTCATATAGAAAGGGATTGTTGTGATGAGACAACTGCTTTAAAACTTTTTTTTTTAATATCCAGACCCATCACACATTTACACACAATGTGAAAAGACGAAGAAAAAACATTACCTATATTTAATATGGAACCTAAAGATAGTATTAGATAGACAGCCAGATAGAAGTATATAGTGACATATTGTTTGAATGATGGATGAACAAACTAAATATAATTTATGAAAACTGTACCAGAATTAAGGTTAATGGAATTGGCAATATTATATATTATCATTATTTTTTAACTGTTCTAGTAAATGATCATTCATAAAGGTTTATGAGGGCTTATAACATTCTAGTTATCACTTTCTGGAACAATTAAAGAGGTTATCCAGCGCTACAAAAACATAGCCACTTTCCCCCCTACTGTTGTCTCCAGTTTGGGTGGGGTTTTGAAACTCAGTTCCATTGAAGTAAATGGAGCTTAATTGCAAACTGCACCTGAACTGGAAACAACAGTAGGGGGAAAGTGGCCATGTTTTTGTAGCGCTGGATAACCTCTTTAAGGGAACATTTCAACTACTTTGTGCAGCAATTTGCAGAGGTGTACTTGGCCTGTAGGGCATGTTCCCAGCCCTTCTAGGAAAACTCTATAAATGCAATCATTTTGTTTACTGTGCAGACGCTGAGGTTGTATTCTCTTGCACACTTGTGCATTTTGGCTTTCCTTCATTTCACCCTCCTTCATTGAACAGAATAATCAGCTCCAGTAACATATTTACAAAGGTTTGTGTAGTAACCAAATAAGGAGCATTAGGGGTGAGCTTAAAGGGGTGGTTGCTGCTGCTGCTGGGACACAAATCGTTTTGCCACACTTTTGTAGCAGTTCTTCTACAGTTCTGCAGGGCTAAATGTTAAGGGCTCATACGTATGACCATATAGCACCTATGTAAGTCAATGGGGCTGCCTTTATCATGTTCCATGGAATGCGGTGTTATCATGTTCCATGGAATTCCATTGCGGTGATATTCATCTAGTAAGGTATACCTCCGTAATATGTCATTATACATAGTATGAAGCCTCAGGGACATACTGTTTTTAGAGTTCGCTGTATTTTCTGGTTATTTTGTTTGGCACATTTTTGCACATTGTGCCCCACCATTACACAAAAGATGAAAATGGCCTAAGTGTTTTATGGAGATGTAAGAAGTCAAATGAAGTGTCCCAGACCTATCTATACCATCCAGTTTGTGCTCAACAGTGTATTCCCTAGTCCTGTAAATTAGATGTAAGTCTTGTATTGTTTGTTTAGTGTCCTGTTTGTTAACAGCAACAACAAAAATTATGTTGTGTTTTGTCTTTGTTTTGCTAAATCATCCCCTACCAGAGCTCAGAAGTAAGTTCCTCACTCCATACCCCACCACGTCTCCAATGAGTAACCTCTCCAGATGTATTGGTGCTTGCCTGCATGGGAATTTAAATAACTGCAAAGTTGTGGTCTTCATCTCGAAAGTTTTATGGTTTTTCATTCATTCAATGAATGAGAAAACCTGGCTGTTCTTTTTCTTTTCCTTTCTCTGAGCATTGAGCATGCTGCTTTCTGTGATGATTCAGAGTTTTCGAACCATGCCGCCTGACAGAAACTTGGCATAAAAGTTATAATTTTATTGTACTGAAGTAAGACATGGGAAGCAAGTTTCTATTTCTGGTTGGCTGGTATGGGAATCGTTTTCTTTTACCACACAACCTTAATAAAAGTCTATATAATTCAGATAACTCTTCTTATGAGGGACAAAGGGGCTTTTTAGTCACATAAGGCTCCAGAGCTCAGGTATGATCACAACCTATGTAACCTCTACAGATAGAACAGGTACACATTGAATATAGGGGTATATTCACAAGTTGCATGTATGCTGCAAATTGTATGATGCTATGTTAGACAATGCATTTATATTATTTTTTTTCTAGTGTAAGGTTAGGGCCACACTGTGGTTTTGCTGTCTATTTAAAGGAAAAAAATTATGGTAAAATCAATGTAGTTGTATGCTACCCTGCAGCATCAATTTTCCATTGACTTACAGTATAAAGAAAACTGAAGTAAAGTACACAAAGGCATGGTTGACCACTGCCTGCCAGGAAAACATGGAAACAGCCTATGGCTATGTTCACTCAACAAGATTTTGCTGCCATCATTACTGACAGCTGTCAAAAAGATGTCCATTATTTGCCATTGACTGCCATCTATAATGATCATGATCATTATAGACAGCCGTCATCTGCAAATAAAGGACATATTTTTGACAGCCATCATCAATGATGGCCTCAAAATCCCAATGTGTGAACATAGCCATATGCTGTTTCCATGTTTTTAAGGACTCCCAAGGGCTGCATTCAACTTCTGCAGCCACCGCTAATCAAATGCTGCACGCTGGGGCTCGGACTAACCCAAGCATGCTCAAGTTGCGCTCAACTCTAATAACCTGAATAAATCAAAGTTGTAGGTCTAAAGCAGAAAAAGTCATAGAGCAGGCAGACTACCAGCCATTATCCTGTAAAAGAATATTTTTCTACTATCTTATTTCAACTTCAATATTGAGGATTATTAGGCATCATGGTTTAAAATGACCTTGGTCATAATAGGAAGCAGCATATTCACTTTAAGAAAGGGTTGCAGTGGCTGCTGCAGTTTCTCTTAAACTTCTGCTTTCTATCAGAAGCAATGATGATGAAAGGGGTAATTCATACTGACGCATGCAAAGATGCTTAACGTACTTCCAATCTCTATGCCATTACAAGTTGTGCAGCAGTGTATAGACCTTTTTCCCTTGAAAAGGTCCTTAGTTATGCTATGAAAATTATAACTTTTTGCTCGCTCATTTTCAATTAACTTTGCATGAACTAATACATGAAGAACCCTAACAGCACTGAATCATCCTACCTTTTAGAAATGTTTGTGTGCTGCAAGGGCAAATTTTATTTCTCCAGCTTCAATTTTTGGGGTGAGGAAAGATGTCAGTTGCTTTGCATGTGTCATGTGACTGGCTATTCAGAGTATAGGTTTGCCAAATGAACCTAACTGTTTTGTTATTTACAGGTTACGCAGTGTGAAAATGGAGCAGAGGAAGCTCAATGATCAAGCCAACACTCTGGTGGATTTAGCAAAGGTGAGCTTTAATAATACCTTCAATCTGTTGAACTTTGAGAACCCACCCCACCCGACTCCCCTTCCTCTCCTTCTCCCACTCCCCGTATTGGTGTCACTATACTGTATATTTATAGGAGCATACTGGTGTGTTCCTGTATGTTTGATAAAGACAATGTGAACTGCCTCCTCCTACCACTCCCAACTGGTTGGGGATCCTCAGCATAGGGGGACAAGGCTATACTGGCACCTTTAACAATACAATACAGTTGGGTCTAAAATGCTGCTATTGGATAGTAGAACCTAGTGGCTAAATGACATTTGATGAGGTCACAGTCATGTGATTAGTAACATAGGATTGTGGCTAGCACTCCACTAATACCTGTTCACACTTGTGCATAGTGTAAACAAGTGTTAGTGGAGTGCTGTCTATTTCTTTGCTTTTTGTGTTACATGTGGGGGGTGTGGTTGCCTCCTTTTAGCTTGCACTCCACCCAACTCCTGTGGATGCACAAGCCTGGAAAACAAAGAAATGGCTGCACATCACACCCATGGTTGATACTAAAGCTTGTTCAGCTACAGTAAAAACTAACATCAGAAGTTAGTATATAATTTTATAAAACCATACCTCATGTACCACATGCAGGTCTTCTGATATACATGAGTCCCTACCCTAGCCATGGTGCAGTGCTAGCCAGCAACCACCACCACACTCGGTGTTGGCTGGCGGCAATTGCCTCTGCTTGCCATGTCTGCGTGTTGGTGCGGCTCTGGCCCTGGGGCTTGGTTCTGCAACACTTGGGTCACTAAACCGCTGAGCTGCTACCCCCTGTGGGCACTGGCTTTGTGGTGGTGGTGGTCGCTGGCGAACGCTGCACCATGGCTAGAGTAGGGACTATATCAGATGTAGGGATGTACAGTATATAAGAAGGCCTGCACATGGTACATGAGGCAATAAGGTTCGATCAAATTATATACTAACTTCTGATGTTTGTTTTTAATGTAGCTGAACAAGCTTTAGTATCAACCATGGGTGAGATGTGCACCTAATTTTAAAAATTTTTTTTTAAATCTGTAGAACAGGTTTTTTTCATTGTGTGTATGACTGAGGGAGTACATGTGGTAAGTCCTGACACTTGTAGGTTACTGCAACATTTTTTCTGTTAATGTCATAGAGACATATCAAAAGTTTTCATCGGTCCCGGTCTGAGTGTTCACACCCATACTGATCATGAGAACAAGCCGGAAGAAGACCACGCTAAGTGCAATCCTCTCCCCACTCTGAATGACATCAATCGGGCTCCTTCTGATTGCCTATGTAAGTCTATGGAGCCCAACTGTTATTACGTGACACAGGGTGGGGAGAGGATTGCAACAGCATTGTCTAATCATGTTGTCTTTATCAGCATTGTGTCATTATCAGTTCGGATTTTCACTTGATCCTCTACTAATATTTGAATTTTATTAATTTACTTTTATTAATTAGTATCATGTTTTCTTGTAGCCAGATTTTTTCTCGGACTACATGTCCAAAATGTTGCTACAACTGTAATATGCTTCTTTGAAACCTATTTATTTGCATTCAGGCCTGTGGTGCTGTTCTATCAAGAGCATTTAATTGTATTTGTATCATCACTCAGCAGTGGGCACCAGAAACTGCGCATGGCATTTCAATCTAAAGGTCATTAGGCGAGTGCAGGCACTTTTCTACCAAATTTTAACAATTTGGGGCCATGAAACTTAGCAGCCTATATGTGCTTATATGTTCTCTTTTGGGCAGTGCAGGCTCTTTGCACTTTGGTTTTACTAACTATGAAAATGTGGCTCTAATTGCATGTGTTGTAACTTTCCATTGTAATATAAATATATCCTAATTTACGATACAACAGTATTATTATTTTTTTCACAGACCCAGAATGTTATGTATGATCTAATGTCTGAACTACAAGAACGGAATGATGACCTAGAGAAGAGAATTATGACCCTGGAGACTAAGATTGACTCCTTAAATGGCTCGCTCCATGCTCTTCCAGGGCTAATTGCTCAGGCTCTGCTCCGAGAGCAGGGAGAACTCTTCCTCATGCGGTCCCACAGACCATTTCCCCCTTCTAACAGCTCGGACAATTCATGGACCCCCCCACGTAGACGTACCTCACCTTCCACTGCCCCGCACACCTCTTCAGACAGCGGCTGAGGAGGAAAAGGGCAGATGAAGTTTCGGTGGGAGTGGTGGAGTGAAGACTTAACAAACTCACCTTTTATCCATAGCCACTATGTGGTTTGATTATGTCAGCTTTTTTTCTTAAAAGCCTTGGATATTTGTTAACCCCTGAGGGTTCTTTGAAAATGCTGGAGTGAAAGTTCTATCAAAACCTAAAAACTATATATAAAAATGTTTGTGTAAACACGCACACGAGAGTACGCGCAGTGGCGCGATTATCCCTCTCTCTGTCACAGGCTGACCCTGTACAGTGATGGGGTATAGTCCAGTCTAGATAAGTTTATAAATCAGTCTGTTAAACCCTTCCCAAATTCTATTTATTTTCTTTAAAAGAGCTTCTAAAGCTGACTGTCTTGCTTTCAGATAACCATCCCTGCTTGAAGCAGCTCCCAGTTTTTAAAAAACAATACGCAGTCAGCCATATTTTTTTAACAACCCCTGCCAAAGGAGAAAAACTATGTACATATATATAGGAATGAAGGTAGTTAAAGTAAATATATATTTTAAAGAGCCACATATGAATGGGGTGGGACTGCATGTAACCTGGTTATTGTCAGAGGGATCTGAAACATTCATCTGACATGAAGAGGTTTGTAAGCGGTTGGTCTTCAATACGTGTGTGTGTTTACATATATAAATATGTATATATAAATATATCCGTATATATTTATATATATAGAGGTATAGAAAAGAAAAAAATGTATTTTTTTATTTTTTCTTTGCTGGAGTGGTGTAATATGTAATATACCAGTGTTACTGCCCAAGTGGGTAGCAAGCAGTTGTGTAAAGGGGCTAAGGTGGAGGGTGTATGAGATTGGCATCTGGTCCTCCAAGCAACATTAACTCATGACATGAGTTTAAAATGTTTGACAATACAGATATATACTCACTGAGCTCAATAGATTATGTAAAAGGTTCTATAATGTTAAAAACTGCCTATGACCTAGAATTTGTGCTTGTTTTACCTTCTGAAGAGTGGTTACAGCAGCACAGCCTATCTGTTCACTAAATTTAGAATATACAGGCTGCTCCATGGCTCCTTTAAAGAAAAACAGTCCAGTAATGGCCACAGTAAAGACCACATTAATATATTAAAATTAGGAAATTTGGAAATTAAGTTTTTAATGGAAGGTCATATGACTTTTTGGAACCAGATGTAATCTTGACTTGACACCAAGCCCGTGTACATCCCCCTATTGCACCCATAGGGCAGTGTAGGGCTCTGTGATGCCCCCTTAGGAGGTTTTTAGTCTTCCCAAGGACACAGTTGGTATTTGCAACAATTTAGTCCATTTGAATATCAAAGATGACTACATTCAAAAGTAAAAATGTAGTTTTGGATTGAGTTCACAAATAATAGCAAAACAAACATATAAACTTTTTTCCCCAGGCCCCTTCTTCAGGATCCAACCAATACAGCACTCTGATCCTTTAAGTACTTAACTACAAGTTACGGTGGACCTAATTCTATTTTTAAGTACCAAATGGTATTTCTTTTCCTTATCATTGTGAACTTGATTAAAAACGTCTTTAGTCTTGGGTGGTCCTTCAAGTAGGAAATATGTAATGGGTGGATAACGGGTTAATAGATTATTGAAATGAAAATCAAACACAGTATTTTGAGATTATTTTAAAATGTAACCTATAAAAAAAATCTGTTTTAAGTCTCAGAAATCAATCATTTTTATTTCCTAATGAATTTTCTAAAGTCACATGTCATCAGGCGTGTCAAAAGTCATTGATCACAGCAGGTCTTAATCCTGAGATTCACTGAAATCAGGATATATAGCCAAGAACTCCCAGGTGCTCACTAATTCCGACATTTTAGCCTCATAGACTATAATGAGGCTAAACTGTTTAACCAGTGTCTGAGAAGTGGATCGCACGGCCGTTGCGCTTTCACCCTGGCTATATCTCCTGATCTCAGTGGGTCTCAGCAGTATCGCGATCAATAACTTTTGACATGCCCGACATGTCAAAAGTTATTTTTTTATGACAATAAATCTTTTAATTAAATCGTTCTTCAGTTCACATATGGTTTCATTTTATGGCCATAGTGCAAAGGACTTCTTTCCAGATGTTTTTGGAAAGTGTTTTGTTTTGTTTTTTGGCTATTATAGCATTAGGTCTATATACAGTATATATATATATATATATATATATATATATATATATATATATATATATATATTGAAAAAAAATAAAAAGTTTCTAATAGCAGAAAACAATGTTTAAGACCTGTAAAATGAGCTTTTTTTCTGAGGCTTGAAATGATTCTCAAAATACTTTGGCCCCAAATTTACTGAAGCTGTCTTATTCTTAGTCTGCACACTTAGATGGATAGTCCGCAAGTACACAAACTTATGACAGGGTATGAGGCATTTGAAAACTGTCTAGTACAATTTCAGACCTAATATTAGTTGGCTTACGTCAAACCAGAATCGCATACCCAAATGTTGGCGCATTTTCGCCTCATGCAGACTATGCTCCTTTTCCCCTTTAAAACCCATAATAAATGTGGCAAAAGCTATGTAAGACTGTTTTTTTTGCTACAAACTGCAAATATTTTATTGCGTAATGCATCTTAAATAAAAAAGCAACTTTGCCAATAGTTTTGATTAGCTATATATTGTTATTTTGTGTCTACAGACTCTTTACAGACCAAGAGGGACATTTATGAAAAGTCTGGCATGGGCGTACGTCAGTTAGAAGGCGCAGATTCGCCCCTTCTCCCTGGTGTACTCCTACAATATCCCCCGCTCGCCCGATGGGCGTGGCAAGGTGGGGAGGAGCCGTTGCAGGTGTAGATTTAGTACGCTTAGCGCAGGTTTAGGTGCCCGGATGGACAAATTTAAGAGGTGTACGTCTCTTAGTCAGGCTGGGGGAAAGGGTCGTGGCCTAATTTAAGACCAATGTACTCACTGTACTTCATAAATCCCCCCCCCCCAATGTTAACTCTATAGACACAAAATAAAAGAACATTCTTAAGACTATTTCCAAAGCTGCTTTATTTTAGAAGCTTTGAAGCAGTTTAATAAATGTTTAAAACCATTTAGCAGGTAGATATCCCAGTGCATACCAATATACTGTAAAAATCTGAGACAAATGAAAGATAAAAACAGCCAAAGCTTCAGGTGATTGGATTATCATATAAGGGGAGGCAGTATAATATTGAGAATCATTCAAATGGCATTTCCCTAAATGATGAACTATATTATGAGGTAAAAAAGAACATAGATAGAAATCGATTAAAACCTAGACACAATAAACTATACCACAAATAATGATAAAAAAAAACATAAGATAGTAGAGGCAACCGTAGCTAGAATGAATTTTAATTTTCTTTTTATAGCATATAGTCTGACAATTGGAAAATGGAACATGCAGCATGATGCCTTTAATTAGACCTAGATAAACTTGAAAACATAAAACATGACAATGTGTACAAATGAAAGGATTTTTGCCGGTTCAGTTCAGCATTGTGTAAAACTATATATTCCATCCGTAAAAGCAACATTATACTGATTGGAAATGCTACTATTCCATTTTTAATTGATCAAAAAGCAAGCAAACTGGGTAAGCATGTACAGTATACAATAAGGGGCACTGACTTCCACAATTCAATATCCTTCTAACTTCACTCCAAGGAGATTTTCACTGTGCAAGATTAACCACCTCTTGAGACTAAATTGTATGTCCATTCAGCATTGAAGAGAATAAGATAACCCCCTGCATTTTAGAGAGGGCTTATAACTTTAGGTACCCAGCTCTTGCTAGTAATCTCTAATTTCTATTTTCTTTTTTATGTTGAGGAAAAATGGATATTTAGAATCTATAGCCAGTTTTCTAGAAAATATCAGAATGCCACAGATCTAGACAAATAAATTATATTGGAGACTTTTATGGCTCTGTGTCATTTGTACGGATTTATCAATTTACAGATTAGTTTTTTTTTATTATTATTTCTGTTAATACAGTCAAAGGCTATGTTCACACTACGTATATTTACGTAAAACTACATTCATTGTTGCCGATTGCAACAACGGCTGTCATTAATACGAAAATATATGTGACGTTGCCGCCTATGGAATCCTGGCCGCATACACTCCGGCCGGGATCCGAGAAATTGACATGTCAGCTCATTGATGCGCCAGCTATTCATTAATGACCCGTCATCAGAACTAAGCAGCACTAAAGATTATCCGGCTGGCACTGCAGTACTGGCCAGGATGATCTTTTCTGAGGCCGGCCGTTCCGGGACCCGGCCGGTCTCTTACAAGGTCTAAACATGGCCCAAAGAGGCAATTTTGTGGAAAAACACTGTAAAATGGCATAATTCACCCGGCCGGGGTCTGCGCTGTAATGGCGCTGATCCTGGCTCGGCATTTGGTTGCTTCTGGCTGCAGCAGATCTTTGAGAGAGGAAAGAGAGCCAAGAGGAGCCATAAAGAAAGGTTTTGGTCTTGGGATGGTAAAGTTTTAGCAAGGTGGGATCGTTTGTGGGCTCAGATAAATTTGGTAAGTAAAGAGGAGAGTTGACAGAAGTAAAAGAAAGGTATGCTGATCGTTAGGACTTGACTCTTGGGTTTGGAGTTTTCAGGGAAGCACATTCATCTTAAAGATGGAGCATCGACTGAACCAGGGAACATGCCGAAGGGAGGTTCGGAGGGAAGTTTTCCTTGAACAGGTCAGGAGTATTTGTTGTGATCTGGACTCGCCCATCTGAAGGGGAAAGAAGCCTCCAGGGGTTGGATTGTGGGGAAGGGTGGTGAAATGTTCAAAGCTTCAGACTTTTCTTGATGCATTTTATAATTGGCCAGGGACTGGTATCTAGTTAGTTCAGAGAGTAGATTAGGGAGGAAGACTGTAGACTTAGTAAGGAAGAAAAGGAGGTCAACTTTATTCTCCTGACCTCTTACAGATATACCAGATTCCTCCAAATTCCATCGGACACGATGTTGGCAAAGTTCAAGGGTAAGAATAAGGATAGGAGGGGAGAGGGGACTGCCCTGACAAGTACCATTAGAGATAGAGATTGGCGTGGAAAGGAGACCATTAACCCCTTCCCCCAATATGACGTCCAGGGACGTCATGAAAAGCAGTGCCAGAACGCATCATGACGTCCCTGGACGTCATGCTTTCCCTGCCTCCCCCCTCTGTCCCTAGGTGAGATCGGGCAGCAGGAGGAGGCTGTGTCTTTAAACTTTAAAGGGAAATATGTCCCTTTAAGAGCAAAATGGGTCCTTTTAAGAGAGACCTGGGTCTCTTTAAGAGTGAAATGGGTCCCTTTGAGAGTGAAATTGGTCCCTTTAGCGAAATATGTAAGCGTTAAATTGGTCCCTTTTAAGAGTGAAATTGGTCCCTTTAAGAGTGAAATTGGTCCCTTTAAGAGTGAAATTGGTCCCTTTAAGAGCGAAATATGTCCCTCTAAGAGCAAAATGGGTCCCTTTAAGAGCGACCTGGGTCCCTTTAGGAGCAAAATGGGTCCCTTTAAGAGCGAAATTGGTCCCTTTTAGAGCGACCTGGGTCCCTTTAAGAGCGACCTGGGTCCCTTTAAGAGCGACCTGGGTCCCTTTAAGAGCAAAATGGGTCCCTGTAAGAGCGACCTGGGTCCCTTTAAGAGCGAAATATGTCCCTTCAAGAGCGAAATATGTCCCTTTAAGAGCGACCTGGGTCCCTTTAAGAGCAATCTGGGCCCCTTTAAGAGCGAAATGGGTGCCTTTAAAAGCGAAATGGGTCCCTTTAAGAGCGACCTGGGTCCCTTTAAGAGCGAAATGGGTCCCTTTAAGAGCGACCTGGGTCCCTTTAAGAGCAAAATTGGTCCCTTTAAGAGTGAAATTGGTCCCTTTAAGAGCGACCTAGGTCCCTTTAAGAGCGACCTAGGTCCCTTTAAGAGCGACCTGGGTCCCTTTAAGAGCGACCTGGGTCCCTTTAAGAGCAAAATGGTTTCCTTTAAGATCAAAATGGGTCCCTTTAAGAGCAACCTGGGTCCCTTTAAGAGCGAAATATGTCCCTTTAAGAGCAAAATCGATCCCTTTAAGAGTGAAATATGTCCCTTTAAGAGCGACCTGGGTCCCTTTAAGAGCAAAATTGGTCCCTTTAAGAGTGAAATTGGTCCCTTTAAGAGCGACCTATATCCCTTTAAGAACGATCTAGGTCCCTTTAAGAGCGACCTGGGTCCCTTTAAGAGCATTCTGGGTCATTTTAAGAGTGAAATGGGTGCCTTTAAAAGCGAAATGGGTCCCTTTAAGAGCGAAATGGGTCCCTTTAAGAGCAACCTGGGTCCCTTTAAGAGCAAAATATGTCCCTTTAAGAGCGAAATATGTCCCTTTAAGAGCAAAATGGGTCCTTTTAAGAGCGACCTGGGTCCCTTTAAGAGCGACCTGGGTCCCTTTAACCCCTTGCCGCATAAGGACGTACCGGCACGTCCAAATCTGCATACAGTTCCTGCAGATGGACGTGCCGGTACGTCCACGGGATGACAGGGGCGCAGGAGCTGCACTCCTGTCATCCCCGGCGGGGCCCGGCTGTCAGTGATAGCCGGGCACCCGCCGCAACTGCCGAGATCCGCCCCGTGCCCGGATCCCGGCAGTTAACCCCTTAGTGACCCTTTAAGAGCGACCTGGGTCCCTTTAAGAGCAATCTGGGCCCCTTTAAGAGCGAAATGGGTCCCTTTAAGAGCGAAATGGGTCCCTTTAAGAGCGACCTGGGTCCCTTAAAGGGACCCAGGTCGCTCTTAAAGGGACCCATTTCGCTCTTAAAGGGACCCAGGTCGCTCTTAAAGGGACCCATTTCGCTTTTAAAGGCACCCATTTCGCTCTTAAAGGGGCCCAGATTGCTCTTAAAGGCACCCATTTCGCTCTTAAAGGGACCCAGGTCGCTCTTAAAGGGACCCATTTCGCTCTTAAAGAGCAAAATATGTCCCTTTAAGAGCGAAATATGTCCCTTTAAGAGCAAACTGGGTCCTTTTAAGAGCGACCTGGGTCTCTTTAAGAGTGAAATGGGTCCCTTTAAGCGTGAAATTGGTCCCTTTAAGCGTTAAATTGGTCCCTTTTAAGAGTAAAATTGGTCCCTTTAAGAGTGAAATTGGTCCCTTTAACCTCTTAAGGACATAGGACGTACCGGTACGTCCTATGTCCTCATTAGCACTTCAAAGCGGGGCCGCGCGGCGGCCCCGCTTTGAAGTGCCGCGATCCCGGGTGCCGCGTGTAGCCCGGGACCGCCGCTATTAGCGGGCACGGTCCGATCGCCGTGCCCGCTAATTAGCTAATCGGAGGCAGCTGTCAAAGTTGACAGCTGCCTCCGATTACCGGAGGCAACGTTTCCCTGGTGTCTAGTGGGGGAGATCGCTCCTCCGGGACCTTGTCCCGGAGGAGCGATCTCCGTTACTGATGCCGGCCGGGGACGCGTCCAAGATGGCGCCGTCCTCGGCTCGGCACTCGTTTGTTTCTGGCTGCAGCAGCCGAAAGCAAACGAGTGCCGATCTCATGGATCTCTGCAGCATATCTATGCTGCAGAGATCTCTATGAGAGATCAAAGTATATATACTAGAAGTCCCCCAGGGGGGCTTCTAGTATATGTGTAAAAAAAAAAAAAAACGTGTTGTTAATAGTAAAAAGCCCCCTCCCCTAATAAAAGTCTGAATCACCCCCCTTTTCCCAGGTTTTAAATAAAAGTAAACAAATAAATAAATAAACATGTTTGGTATCGCCGCGTGCGTAATCGCCCGAACTATTAATTAATCACATTCCTGTTCTCGTACGGTAAACGGCGTCAGCGCAAAAAAATCCCAAAGTGCAAAATTGCGCATTTTTGGTCGCATCAAATCCAGAAAAAATGTAATAAAAAGCGATCAAAAAGTCGTATATGCGCAATCAAGGTACCGATAGAAAGATCACATCATGGCGCAAAAAATGACACCTCGCACAGCCCCATAGACCAAAGGATAAAAGCGCTATAAGCCTGGGAATGGAGCGATTTTAAGGAATGTATATTGGTTAACAACGGTTTGAATTTTTTACAGGCCATCAGATACAATATAAGTTATACATGTTATATATCGTTTTAATCGTAACGACTTGAGGAACATGCATAACAAGTCAGTTTTACCCCAGGGCGAATGGCGTAAAAACACATTTCCCCCAAATAAAAGAAATGCGTTTTTTTTTTCAATTTCACCACACTTTGAATTTTTTTCTGGTTTCCCAGTGTACTTTATGCAAAAATTCAGCCTGTAATTGCAAAGTACAATTAGTGACGCAAGAAATAAGGGGTCATGTGGGTTTCTAGGTGGAAAAATGCAAGTGCTATGACCTTTTAAACACAAGGAGGAAAAACCGAAAACGTAAAAACGAAAATAGGCCATGTCCTTAAAGGGTTAAGAGCTAAATATGTCCCTCTAAGAGCAAATTGGGTCCCTTTAAGAGCGACCTGGGTCCCTTTAAGAGCGACCTGGGTCCCTTTAAGAGCGACCTGGGTCCCTTTAAGAGCAAAATCGATCCCTTTAAGAGCGAAATATGTCCCTTTAAGAGCGACCTGGGTCCCTTTAAGAGCAAAATTGGTCCCTTTAAGAGTGAAATTGGTCCCTTTAAGAGCGACCTAGGTCCCTTTAAGAACGATCTAGGTCCCTTTAAGAGCGACCTGGGTCCCTTTAAGAGCGACCTGGGTCCCTTTAGGAGCAAAATGGGTCCCTTTAAGAGCGAAATTGGTCCCTTTTAGAGCGACCTGGGTCCCTTTAAGAGCGACCTGGGTCCCTTTAAGAGCGACCTGGGTTCCTTTAAGAGCGACCTGGGTCCCTTTAAGAGCAAAATGGTTTCCTTTAAGAGCAAAATGGGTCCCTTTAAGAGCGGCCTGGGTCCCTTTAAGAGCGAAATATGTCCCTTTAAGAGCAAAATCGATCCCTTTAGGGTGCGTTCACACCTACAGGATCTGCAGCTGATTTTCTGCAGCAGATTTCAGTTAAATAACTGAACACAGCATCAAATCTGATGCTGTGTTCAGTTATTTAACTGAAATCTGCTGCAGAAAATCAGCTGCAGATCCTGTAGGTGTGAACGCACCATTAAGAGCGAAATATGTCCCTTTAAGAGCGACCTGGGTCCCTTTAAGAGCAAAATTGGTCCCTTTAAGAGTGAAATTGGTCCCTTTAAGAGCGACCTATATCCCTTTAAGAAAGATCTAGGTCCCTTTAAGAGCGACCTGGGTCCCTTTAAGAGCATTCTGGGTCATTTTAAGAGTGAAATGGGTGCCTTTAAAAGCGAAATGGGTCCCTTTAAGAGCAACCTGGGTCCCTTTAAGAGCAAAATATGTCCCTTTAAGAGCGAAATATGTCCCTTTAAGAGCAAAATGGGTCCTTTTAAGAGCGACCTGGGTCCCTTTAAGAGCGACCTGGGTCCCTTTAACCCCTTAACCCCTTGCCGCATAAGGACGTACCGGCACGTCCAAATATGCATACAGTTCCTGCAGATGGACGTGCCGGTACGTCCACGGGATGACAGGGGCGCAGGAGCTGCACTCCTGTCATCCCCGGCGGGGCCCGGCTGTCAGTGATAGCCGGGCACCCGCCGCAACTGCCGAGATCCGCCCCGTGACCGAATCCCGGCAGTTAACCCCTTAGTGACCGCCAATACGGCGGTCACTAATGGGCCGGCGCTGCAGTGCTTTTTATCTCCCCCCACCGTGAATCCACGGTGGGGGGAGATGAAATAAGTGAATCAGACCCCAGATCAGCCCCCCCCCTCCTAGTAGCCAGTCACTAACCCCCCTCCCCCGGCGGCCATTGGATCCAAGATGGCCACCGCCATCGCTGTGAACAGAGTATATCTGTTCACAGCGATGGAAATGTAAAAATGAATTAAAACCCCATGCTCTCTGCCACCGGAGGTAGCGGAGAGCATGGGGCAGTGATCGGGGACCCCCCTGTGGGGTCCCGGAACAGGCGATTGGCGGTATATACTATATACCGCCGATCGCCTGTTCACAGTGCAGGGATGCACTTTTTATCCCCTGTTACCATCAATGATTGGTGACAGGGAATAAAGAGTGTCAGGGTCCGTCCCCCAAGTCGCCCCCCACCCCCCCAGTCACCCCCGTCCCCCAGTCACCCCCCTACCCCTTATACGTTAACTGCTCCTGGAGCTCCTTCCTCCTCGACGTCCTGGCTGGTTATGAAGTGCGCATGCGCTACATAACCAGCCAACTCTGAAAATTTAAAGTGACAGATACCAATTTGGTCTCTGTCACTGAACTATGATTACTGTGATAGAAAATATCACAGTAATCACAGTAATCATAGTAATACAGTGAAAATGAATGTGTAAAGTACAAAAAGTGACAAACACACAAAAAAATAAAACACACTTTTTATTATAGTAATAATTGCAGTTTACTCCTAAATTACCCCTAACCCCCCCAGATTACCCGTAACTACCGCAGGTTGCCCGTAACCCTCCCAGGTTGTCCGTAATCACGTCAGATTGCACGTAACCCCCCAAATTACACGTAACCACCGCACGTTGCCCATAACCACCGCACGCTGCCCGTAACCACCGCACGTTGCCCGTGACCCCCTCCAGATTGTCCGTAATCACCCCAAATTACATGTACCCACCCCAGATTACCTATAAGCACTTCAGTTTATCCGTAACAAATCTAGATTGTCTGTAACCCCCCCAGGTTGCCCTAACCACCGCAGGTTGCCGTAATCATGCCAGATTACATGTAACCCCCCCAGATTGCACGCAACCACCGCAGGTCGCCTCTGACCACTGCACCTTGCCTCTGACCGCTGCACCTTGCCTCTGACCACTGCACCTTGCCACTGACCTCCCCAAATTGCCAATGACCCCCTCCAGATTGCCCGTAACCACGCCAGATTACAGGTACCCACCCCAGATTACCTATGAACACTTCAATTTATCCGTAACCACCCCAGATTGCCCGTAACCACCCCAGATTGCCCGTAACCACCCCATGTTGCCCGTAACCACCCCACGTTACCCGTAACCACCTCATGTTTACCGTAACCACAGCAGGTTGCCTGTAACCACCCTAGATTGCCTGTAACCACAGCAGGTTGTCTGTAACCACCCCAGGTTGCCTGTAACCACCCCAGGTTGTCTGTAACCACAGCAGGTTGTCCGTATCCATGTCAGGTTGCCTGTAACCACCCCAGGTTGTCTGTAACCACAGCCGGTTGTCCGTATCCTTGTCAGGTTGCCTGTAACCACCCCAGGTTGCCTGTAACCACCCCAGGTTGCCTGTAACCACCCAAGGTTGTCCGTATCCACGTCAGGTTGCCTGTGACCACCCCAGGTTGTCTGTAACCACAGCCGGTTGTCCGTATCCTTGTTAGGTTGCCTGTAACCACCCAAGGTTGCCTGTAACCACCCCAGGTTGTCTGTAACCACAGCCGGTTGTCCGTATCCTTGACAGGTTGCCTGTAACCACCCCAGGTTGTCCGTATCCACGTCAGGTTGCCTGTAACCACCCCAGGTTGCCTGTAACCACCCCAGGTTGCCTGTAACCACCCCAGGTTGTCTGTAACCACAGCAGGTTGTCCGTATCCACGCCACGTTGCCTGTAACCACCCCAGGTTGCCTGTAACCACCCCAGGTTGCCTGTAACCACCCCAGGTTGTCTGTAACCACAGCAGGTTGTCCGTATCCACCCCACGTTGCCCGTAACCACCCCAGGTTGTCTGTAACCACAGCAGGTTGTCCGTATCTACCCCACGTTGCCCGTAACCACCCCAGGTTGCCTGTGACCACCCCATGTTGACCATATCCACCCCAGATGGTCTGTAACCACAGCAGGTTGTCTGTAACCACAGCAGGTTGACCGTATGCACGCCACGTTGCCCATAACCACCCCAGGTTGCCTGTGACCACCCCATGTTCACCGTAACCACCCAAGGTTGTCCGTATCCACCCCAGATTACCCGTAACCACCCCATGTTCACCGTAACCACTCCAGGTTGTCCGTATCCACCCCAGATTACCCGTAACCACCCCAAGTTGCCCGTAACCACCTCCAGATTACCCGGAACCACCCCAGACTGTCCGTAACCATACTGTTACTAGCTGCGGTTTTGCTCCAGCAAATTGGCGCTCCTTCCCTTCTGAGCCCTGCTGTGTGCCCATACAGTGGTTTATGCCCACATATGGGGTACTGTTCTACTCAAGAGAACCTGCGTTACAGATTTCGGGGTACATTTTTTCTCCTGTTCCTTGTGAAATTTTGAAATTTCAAACTAAATGAACATATTATTGGAAAAATTCGAGTTTTTCATTTTTACAGGCCAATTTTGAATACTTTCCTCCAATACCTGTGGGGTCAAAATGCTCATCCTACCCCAAGATGAATTCTTTGAGGGGTGCACTTTCCATAATGGGGTGTCTTATAGGGGGGGGTGGGGGTGTTCACTCCGCTGGCACTACAGGGGCTCTGCAAACGCACCTGGCTCTCAGAAACCTCTTCAGAAAAATCTGCACTGAAAATGCTAATTGGCTCTCCTTTCCTTCTGAGCCCGGCTGTGTGCCCATACAGGGGTTTATGCCCACATATGGAGTACCGTTGTACTCAGGAGAACCTGCGTTACAGATTTTGGGGTGAACTTTCTCTCCTGCTCCTCAATAAATTGAGAAATTTCAAACTAAAGGAATATTTTATTGGAAAAATTCGTGTTTTTTATTTTTACTGTCTACTTTTGAATACTTTCCTCTAATAGCTGTGGGGTCAAAATGGTCACCACACCCCAAAATGAATTCTCTGAGGGGTGCACTTTCCAAAATGGGGTGACTTATGGGGAGATTTTACTCCGCTGGCACTACAGGGGCGCTGCAAACGCACCTGGCGCTCAGAAACTTCTGCAGCAAAATCTGCATTGAAAAAGCTAATTGGCGCTCCTTCCCTTCTGAGCCCCGCTGTGTGCCCATACAGTGGTTTATACCCACATATGATGTACCGTTCTACTCAGGAGAACCTGCGTTATAAATTTTGGGGTAATTTTTTTCTCTTGTTTGTCGTGAAATTGAGAAATTTCAAACTAAACGAATATATTATTGGAAAAATTCGAGTTTTTCATTTTTACTGTCTACTTTTGAATACTTTCCTCTAATACCTATGGGGTCAAAATGGTCATTACACCCCAAGATAAATTCTCTGAGGGGTGCACTTTCCAAAATGGGGTGACTTATGGGGAGATTTTACTCCGCTGGCACTACAGGGGCGCTGCAAACGCACCTGGCGCTCAGAAACTTCTTTAGCAAAATCTGCATTGAAAAGGCTAATTGGCGCTCCCTTCCTTCTTAGCCCGGCTGTGTGCCCATACAGTGGTTTATGCCCACATATGGGGTACTGTTCTACTCAGGAGAACCTGCGTTACAGATTTTGGGGTACTTTTTTTCTCTTGTTCCTTGTGAAATTGAGAAATTTCAAACTAAACGAACATATTATTGGAAAAATTCGAGTTTTTCATTCTTACTGTCTAATTTTGAATACTTTCCTCTAATACCTGTGGGGTCAAAATGCTCATCTTACCCCAAGATGAATTCTCTGAGGGGTGTACTTTCCAAAATGGGGTGACTTATGGAGGGATTTTACTCCGCTGGCACTACAGGGGCACTGCAAACGCACCTGGCGCTCAGAAACTTCTACAGCAAAATCTGCATTGAAAAAGCTAATTGGGGCTCCCTTCCTTCTGAGCCCCGCTGTGTGCCCATGCAGTGGTTTATGCCCACATATGGGGTACCATTGTACTCAGGAGAACCTGCGTTATAAATTTTGGGGTAATTTTTTCTCTTGTTCCTCGTGAAATTGAGAAATTTCAAACTAAATGAACATATTATTGGAAAAATTCGAGTTTTTCATTCTTACTGTCTAATTTTGAATACTTTCCTCCAATACCTGTGGGGTCAAAATGCTCATCCTACCCCAAGATTAATTCTTTGAGGGGTGCACTTTCCATAATGGGGTGTCTTATAGGGGGGGGTTTCACTCCGCTGGCACTACAGGGGCTCTGCAAACGCACCTGGCTCTCAGAAACCTCTTCAGAAAAATCTGCACTGAAAATGCTAATTGGCTCTCCTTTCCTTCTGAGCCCGGCTGTGTGCCCATACAGGGGTTTATGCCCACATATGGAGTACCGTTGTACTCAGGAGAACCTGCGTTACAGATTTTGGGGTAAACTTTCTCTCCTGCTCCTCAATAAATTGAGAAATTTCAAACTAAAGGAATATTTTATTGGAAAAATTCGTGTTTTTTATTTTTACTGTCTACTTTTGAATACTTTCCTCTAATAGCTGTGGGGTCAAATTGGTCACCACACCCCAAAATGAATTCTCTGAGGGGTGCACTTTCCAAAATGGGGTGACTTATGGGGAGATTTTACTCCGCTGGCACTACAGGGGCTCTGCAAACGCACCTGGCGCTCAGAAACTTCTGCAGCAAAATCTGCATTGAAAAAGCTAATTGGCGCTCCTTCCCTTCTGAGCCCCGCTGTGTGCCCATACAGTGGTTTATACCCACATATGATGTACCGTTCTACTCAGGAGAACCTGCGTTATAAATTTTGGGGTAATTTTTTTCTCTTGTTTGTCGTGAAATTGAGAAATTTCAAACTAAACGAATATATTATTGGAAAAATTCGAGTTTTTCATTTTTACTGTCTACTTTTGAATACTTTCCTCTAATACCTATGGGGTCAAAATGGTCATTACACCCCAAGATAAATTCTCTGAGGGATGCACTTTCCAAAATGGGGTGACTTATGGGGAGATTTTACTCCGCTGGCACTACAGGGGCGCTGCAAACGCACCTGGCGCTCAGAAACTTCTTTAGCAAAATCTGCATTGAAAAGGCTAATTGGCGCTCCCTTCCTTCTTAGCCCGGCTGTGTGCCCATACAGTGGTTTATGCCCACATATGGGGTACTGTTCTACTCAGGAGAACCTGCGTTACAGATTTTGGGGTACTTTTTTTCTCTTGTTCCTTGTGAAATTGAGAAATTTCAAACTAAACGAACATATTATTGGAAAAATTCGAGTTTTTCATTCTTACTGTCTAATTTTGAATACTTTCCTCTAATACCTGTGGGGTCAAAATGCTCATCTTACCCCAAGATGAATTCTCTGAGGGGTGTACTTTCCAAAATGGGGTGACTTATGGAGGGATTTTACTCCGCTGGCACTACAGGGGCACTGCAAACGCACCTGGCGCTCAGAAACTTCTACAGCAAAATCTGCATTGAAAAAGCTAATTGGGGCTCCCTTCCTTCTGAGCCCCGCTGTGTGCCCATGCAGTGGTTTATGCCCACATATGGGGTACCATTGTACTCAGGAGAACCTGCGTTATAAATTTTGGGGTAATTTTTTCTCTTGTTCCTCGTGAAATTGAGAAATTTCAAACTAAGCGAACATATTATTGGAAAAATTCGAGTTTTTAATTTTTACTGTCTAATTTTGAATACTTTCCTCTAATACCTGTGGGGTCAAAATGCTCATCCTACCCCAAGATTAATTCTTTGAGGGGTGTACTTTCCAAAATGGGGTGACGTTTGGGCGGGTTCTATTCTGCTGACACTACAGGGGCTCTGCAAATGCACCTGGTGCTCAGAAACTTCTTCAGCAAAATCTTTATGGAAAAGCTAATTGGTGCTCCCTTCCTTCTGAGCCCCGCTGTGTGCCCATACAGTGGTTTACGCCCACATATGGGGTACCGTTGTACTCATGAGAACCTGCGTTACAAATTTTGGGGTGCTTTTTCTTTCATGTTCCTTTTTAAAATGAGAAACTTTAATCTAAACGTATATATTATTGGAAAATTTTTATTTTTCATTTTTTCATGGCCTAATGGTGAATACTTTGCTCCAGCCCCTGTAGGGTTAAAATGCTCATTATACCCCTAGATTAATTCTTTAAGGTGTGTAATTTCCAAAATGGGGTCACTTATGGGGGTTTCCAGTATACAAGCCTCCTAAATCAACTTAAAAAAAGAACTGGTCCCTAAAAAAATCAGTTTTGGAAACTTTCATGAAAATGTGGTAATTTGCTGATAAATTTCTAAGCCCCGTAACACCCTAAAAAAGTAAAATATGTTTATGAAATGAGGCCAGAATAAAGAGGACATATTGGTAATGTGACTTAGTAACTAATTTATGTGCTACGACTTCTTGTAGAAGCAGAGAATTTCAAAGTTCATAAAATGCTAATTTTTTTAATTTTTCATGATATTTTGATGTTTTTCACAAAAAACACACAAAGTAGTGACCAAATTTTGCCACTAATATAAAGTGTCATATGTGACGAAAAAACATTCTCAGAATCGCTAGCATACGTTAAAGCATCACTGAGCTATGAGCGCATAAAGTGAGACAGGTCAGATTTTGAAAAATGAGCCTGGTCATTAAGGCCCAAATAGGCTTAGTCTTGAAGGGGTTAAGGACCGGGCCTGAAATGGCCTTAAAGGGGTAGTCCACCCAAAAATGTTTTCTTTCAAATCAACTGCTGCCATGAAGTGACAGAGATTTGTAATTTACTTCTATTAAAAAATCTCAAGCCTTCCAGTACTTATCAGCTGCTGTATGCCCAACAGGAAGTTGTATTATTTCCAGTCTGGAGAGCAGGAGGGGTTTTCTATGGGGATTTGCTCCTGCTTTGGACAGTTCCTGACATGGACAGAGGAGGCAACAGAGAGCACTGGGTCAGACAGGAAAGAAAACACTACTTCCTGCTGGACATACAGCAGCTAATAAGTACTGGAAGACTTAAGATTTTTTAATAGAAGTGAATTACAAATCTCTGGCACTTTATGGCACCAGTTGATTTGAAAGAAAAAAATTTTGGGTGGACTACCCCTTTAAGGACCGGAGCAAATTTTATGAATATGACCAGTGTCACTTTATTCATTAATAACTTCGGGATGCTTTTACCTATCCGGCTGATTCTGAGATTGTTTTCTCGTGACATATTGTACTTTACATTTCTGGTAAATTGGAGTCGATACTCATAACAAATCTTTATGAAAAAAACCCAAATAATGTGAAAAAATGTGAAAAAATGCATTTTTCCAACTTTGAAACTTTTTTGCGTATACAGAAAGTGGTCATACCACATAAATTATATATTAAATAGCATTAGCAACATGTCTACTTTATGTTGGCAGCATTTATTAAACGATCTTTCATTTTTTTTAGACGATAGGGAGCTTAAAATATTAGCAGCAAATTTCCCAATTTTCAGTAAAATTTCAAAATCAGATATTTGTAGGGACCTGTTCAGGTTAAGGCCGGTTTCACACGTAGTAACAGTGCGGCCGTTAAAATTTCTGTCCCGTACATCTCCGGGTGGTCTGGCGGCTGTATTTGAAAAGCACTTACGGTCTTATCGTAAGAGTCCGGCCGTAGTGTCATGATGTGTCTTGGCTTGTTTGGCCCCGCTCAAAAGCATGTATTTGATTCCTGATTCTGCCCCCGGGCCAAATAAGCACACCCACATCCCTATAAAATCTCCACCCACTCGCGAAGTACGCCCATATGCTAGTAGTGTTTTGAATGCCAAAAAAAAAAAAACAAAGATGTGTGATGCCGCTAATAATGCGCCCTATGGGCCAGCCCGGCGTATGAGGCTGCGCCGCAAGCACCAGCTCGTGGTGCTTTCGATCCTGTGGAAGATGCGTAATTATTACCTGCGTTTGTGTGTAAGTCTATATATTTGTTTTTTTTTTTTTTTTTTGTTTTTTTTTTCAAGCTTTATGTAACTTATTTAAAACTAGCCTTACAAACTGTTTAGGCTTATAATCCGTAAAACATTGATTTAAATGTATTGTTTATGCAAGCTCCCTTAAGTACTGTTGACCAAAGGTCCTTAAATGCAACTGTGTCATAATTTTGTGACTAATTGAGATGTCTTAAACATAATAAATGTCATTTTTTAATAATTCTTCTCAGAGGCTAAAAGACGCAGAGCAGCGCCGTCTGCAGGAGGTGGGACGGCGATATTGGGTCCACCCCATCAATGTGCGGAGGGAGACCCGGGGCCACATTGGTTGCCTGTATGATGATTTGCGACGGTATGTCGATTTGAATACATCAAAGTCGGCAAATCTTTGAATGTAATATTGCAAATGTAAAGGTTACTGTCCCCAAATTTTTCCCCCAAAGTCCATAATTTTTTTTTGTTTTTTGTTTATCCTTACAACGTTTGATGTTAATTTCAACATTTGTAAACCGTATGACATCTTCCTATGATGTGTGTTTGTGTGTAATATTAGTGATCAATATTTTTCTTCATTTGTTGCAGACATCCTGACAAGTTCCAGGACTTCGTGCGCCTGCCTATGGAGGCCTTTGATAATTTACTTTCCATTTTGAGCCCACATCTCCAGAGACAGGACACCTACATGCGGAAATCCATCCCTCCTGTGGCCCGTCTGCTCATAACGTTAAGGTGAAGATGCTTTATTTTAATGCGAAATATTAGTTCATGTAATTGTAGTTAAATCTAATATAGTCTGAAAATATGTAATAATTTAATATGTAGCTGAATGTGAAATCGAATCATAAACTTTTTTTTTTATTTTTTTCACAGATTCTTGGCGACAGGGGAGAGTTATGTATCGTTGCACCTCCAATTCCGGGTTGGTACGTCCACCATCTCTGGAATTGTGAGGTGCACGTGCGCCGTGATCTGGGAGCATTTGCAGCCCATTGTGATGCCCAGTCCGACGCGGGAGATTTGGTTGCAGTCAGCAGCAGGCTTTCAGTCTGTGGCCAATTTCCCCAACTGTATAGGGGCGGTTGATGGTAAGCACATACGTGTGAAGCAACCACCGCGATCAGGATCACAGTATTTCAATTATAAGAAATTTTTTTCTGTGGTCCTGATCGCGGTTGTT
Source organism: Dendropsophus ebraccatus (assembly GCF_027789765.1). Taxonomy (NCBI): domain Eukaryota; kingdom Metazoa; phylum Chordata; class Amphibia; order Anura; family Hylidae; genus Dendropsophus; species Dendropsophus ebraccatus. Next base: position 98,172,779 of record NC_091456.1, read on the forward strand.
GATTCCACGTATCGTTTCCTTGCCATCGACGTCGGCTCCTATGGCAGTACTGGGGACTCCCGGGCGCTACTGAGATCAGAGTTTGGGCGGCGCATACTCTTAGATCACGTGACTCTACCTCCTCCCACTCCTCTTCCGGGTACCACGCATCCCGCTCCATTCGTCATGGTAGGGGATCAAGCCTTCCCTTTACTGAACAACCTGCTGCGCCCTTACCCACGGAGAGGGCTGGATGAACGGGGGAGAGTATTTAACCGGAGGCTGAGCCGGGCACGTAACTTCGTGGAGTGCGCCTTCGGGATCATGACTAGTCAGTGGAGAGTGTTTACCACTGCCCTGCAGTTGAACTTGGCCACAGTTGACATGGTCATTAAAGCTGCCTGTGTTCTCCACAACTACCTTCGGGACTATGCTCCCACCCCGGAGGTGAACGTGGAGACACTGCCAGCTTTTAGTGCCCCTATCAACTATGGCCAAGGGAGACAACTCAACCGCGGGATAGTGGTCAGGAACCTCTTTGCTGACTACTTCATGACTCCTGAAGGCGCCGTGCCCGTGCCCGTGCCCCTTTCACAGCCTCCCTTATGAGCCACGGCCACAGGACTGATGTTTTCCCGCATGTATGTCACCTGTCTCTGGGATGTGTGTTTTTTTATTTTCTTTTGTTGTTTGAACCCGATGTATTGGTTGATATTTAATTTTCCTTCTCTTTTTACTAAAACAAAAAATATATTTTCTTATTCGACTAAACAATGTGTCTGCCTTTTCAATGTATGTAAACCATGTTGTGTGTTCCCACATAGTAGTGTTCGAAAATACACATAACCTCACTACATATATTACTGGCCAGTAATTATCGAGCATGGTCACATCCTGCTAATGTTAATAATTGGATAGTCCTTTCAACCTAGTGTGCAGAAACATTGATGTGATAAAAACATGTGCATTTCCTATGGAGTGACCAGCAGGGTGCGCACTATATGTCTAACTTTCTAGTGTGGGATATGTAACAGGATCTGATATCTTCTAGTGCCACAGTCCATCTCACTTCTTAACAATCACCATTAACACACCACATATATCCCTCCACACATCACCCAGGTGCGCCAGCTGGATGTGGTCTACTTAGGTTGCGGTTCAAAATTAATCTTTTAGCATAAATTTTTTTCAGTAAAACACAGAAGAGTGGATTAAAAGATGAGAAATCTCGCTCTTTACTTGATCACCTGTTCCTTGTCTACAGTCATCTCCTGGATTTATTATCCAAAATCCATCACATCAATCTGCCTGTGTAAACGCTACATTATGTAGTTTATTGTGTGTACGTTTATATATCCTCCACTTTGTACATAATGACCACATGCTGGATGTCCTGCAGGAGGCGATTTCTACTCCCATCGGACATAGAGCTCTATGTGGAAATGATAGTGTCATGATAAGAACATTAATGTCCCAAAATATGTTAGTGCTCATCACAAGCCTCTCCTGCTCTGCCCACTTCCTGCCTTGGCCACAGATGTCAGCATAGAGCAGGCTCAGACCTGCAAAAGAAGGAATCGCAGCATTCACTACATCTTCGCTAGTGGCTTCACAATACGTGTATTTCACTCAGTATAGCAAACAAAAACAGCAGTGGATTCGAAACACCCAAAGGATCTCGACACAATGTTGTAATGTTGTGGATGTGCGCCATTCAAACACTAAATAAGGACATTTCCAAATAACATCCATTCTTTTAATAAAACTTAGGAATATTTCACTTTAAATGGCGCACATGCACTCTATTTCTACATTGTGTGAACACAGCCTTTGTGTTTTTAATACACTACTGGTTTTGTTAACAATACTGACCCAAATATACTGACTCAAATACACGTATTGTGAACCTACTACGAACATGTAGTGAATGTTGCGATTCCTTGTTTGTCATGTATGAGAGTGCTCTCTGCTGCCATCTGTGGCCAAGGCAGGAAGTGGCCACAGCAGGACAGTGTTGGCCTGATAAATGAAATACTTAACTCCATTAATATTTCCTATCATGACACATTCATTTTAACACATACAGCAATGTCTCACATATGATTAGAAATATCCTCCAGAAGGACATCCAGCATGTGTTAATTTTATACTAACGTAAAGCATACAACGAAATTTAATAACACACAATAGCAACATTCAATACAGCTTTCTATGCAAACAAAGTCCACTAATTTGTTTTAAGCGTATTTCGTCGTTCCTTAGTGGCAGTCAATAATCATTTTTTTTTTTAACCCTTAAACACTAAAACATAAACAAGTCAAAAATAAGAATTCGGGAAACAACAAGATATGTCGAAATGGATTTATTACATGTCCAAAAAAAAAAACATTCACATGATAGTGTGTGTGGGTGGATGTGGGCGAGGGTGTGTGGAGACTACTTTGGACCATGTTGACAGAAGTTAGAATAGTGTGCATAGGCAATAGTGTGGGCAATATGTGAAGGCCACAGCCAGCCTGACTGTATTCTGGCACCACAAAACTAAAAGGGACATCCCAATCCCCCCAAGCTGTTATTGTCATCCCTAGCTAATGTGATGCCAGACCTTGTACACAGTGTGTTATTGATGTGGTCCTGGTGCGCACAAATGTTAGGAAATTATTAATGCTAGTAAGGCGCGGGTGGCACAAAGGCCCTACAGTGTAGCAGACAAGGGGTGGTGTTGGTGTAGCTGAGGAGAGGGAGTGCGGAACAAACACAAATGTTGTTGGACGGTCAAGGCACATGTCACTCTCTCTCGCCAGGCTCCACAGGACCCTCTTGCCATCTTGGTGGTGGAGTCCTGGCCACTCCCTCTGCCAGATTAGGTTCTTCATTCTCTTCATCCGATGAGGCCTCTGCTGGTTGCTGAACTACTTGTGGTCTGAGGAGAAAACAACACTGGTCACTATCTAAGATGGCACTTTTGTTTAAGGACATATTTAGCCATATAACTAAAATGGAGGCATCCAATGCAGGATTACACTCTGCCTGCTTTCACACTATTTTCTATGTACGAGGTGGCACACTATAACTTTTTACACTATATTCACACACTGTTGACCCAAAATGTGGGTCTTCACAAGGCCACCCGAGTGGAACATTAGTTTACTCTATGGACACATTGCGTACATTGTTTAAACATTATGAAGACAGTCCACGCTATTGCCATAAATGGCATTTCATGTTCTGGATTATATCCTGGAGGGAGCAAAAGCTGTTCCAAAAGCGGTTAGGCCAGGCTGCATTTGTTAGTTATCTGGTGTCCAGCAGGGGGCGCCTCATCTTACCGAAATCGAGATTACTCTAAAGTGTTCACTAAATATACTGCTCCCCCTGCTGGAGCCTCGATGTATACAATCTATATAAATCTAACACATGTCTATGTCTGCACACATAAGACACTGAGCTACTTCCCTCATCATCTGCTCCTACCATGGACACATGCAATTAACACACACACTTACCTGCGGCGTCTGGGGGAATTCAAAATGAAACGCAGCATTGGGGCAAAAGGCAAAGCGGCCAGTTCTTCTTGGGAGGCCCCACGCCTCATCAGCTGCCGTCGCTGCCTGATGAATCGGTCCCTCACACTGGACCACCTGGTCTCCACATAGTTAGCTTAAACCAAAAGCATCCACACATTAGGAATATATCAGCGTCAGGTGACCATAACACTCGAGTTAATGGTTTGCCACAGTGGCTAAACAACTTACCAATTATCCATTGCTCTAATCTAGTGTGCTGGGCCCAATCTGGGTATACAATCCGGGCAACCTCCCTCCATGCGGCACTCCGTGTTAGCCGGCTTCTGTACCCAGGCGCAGGCCCGTCCCATAGCAGTGGCCGAGCATGGACCTGAAAATCAAACAAAATTACAGTAACGTCTTAGAAATTATTAGTCATTAAGGTCAGAGCTACTACACCCATTTCACATGCTACACGCCATGTTTGATTGTAAATAGTACGTCACTTATGTGGGTGGGGTCTCCAGCTTCACCTGCAGCCAACTCCCTCCCTCCATGATGTTTGCTGGCGCCACATATCATATACACAGTACACTACTACTCACATCATGTCCTCATAGTATTTGCCGAAAATAGATGTGCTTACTACTATGGAATGGAAGGGCACAATCCGGCGCGGGGGTCTGGGATCGGATAGCGACACGGGGGGACACGCCTCCTCTCTGTAGTCTCGCCACCTCAGCACTGGGCGTAGCGGGGGTGGGGGGGGGTTAACTATTGCGTGTCGTGTGCTTGGCGAATTGCTATGTGACACCATGTAACGATGCTCAGCTTACCCATTTGTGTCCGGCATTGTCACGTCGTAAGCCGCTGCACTACAAGTGCCATAATGGTCGGCCACGCCTCTTTGAACGTGGCTGCTGCGGATTGTGTGTGCTTCCGACGTTACAATGCCTGACAAAGTACAAAGCAGAGCAGCGCTAAAAGCCTAAATACTCATTAGCCGAGCAGTGAACATAATTAGCACACCACACCAAACACTCCGGCTAAACAACATCCCCGCTACGCACACTGATGACGTGCATGTACTACAGAGAGGGGGCGTGTCGACGCTGTGTCGCTAGCCTATAGCATCATCAGCCTGCGCCGGATCTTGTGCGTGATTTGCGTACTATTTAAGCGACCTCCTTATGATGACACTATCAGCACATTATATGGGCGGATTTCTCCTATGTATGTTCCGCCAACACCCATCATGGAGGGAGGAGGGAGGAGGGAGGAGGGAGGAGGGAGGAGGGAGGAGGGAGGAGGGAGGAGGGAGGAGGGAGAGAGTTCGCTGCACGGCCATCTCGCTAACACCAAACCTAAGTCACGCCCTGTTTGCCCAACAACATGTGCTATTACAAGGACAATTCCTCGACTAGCCATTACTTACAAATCTCGACTAAAATACGATGTGCGTTACATGGTCCGAAAGAGCTAACACATTCACAGATTTGGAGGAGACACACACATCTGAAAATACTCATGCAGTCATTGCTCGATTTCAAGCGCCCCCTGATGGCAAACACATAGGAATTACACACAATCGTACTTACATAAACTACTCGGAGCGATGTATCGTGCCACTAAATGACTATAGAGAATCGTACACAGAAAATAAATATTATCTAGCATCTATTGATCATTACATAATCGATTTGTTTAGAAATAAATATTTCTCACTTAAACAGGATGCAATAACACATGTGACTTTTGGACATCCCAAAAACCGATATAAAAGGCAATAATTCAAAATTACATGTATGTAAATGTGACTCACACAACAAATGACAGTCATACATTAAGTCACGGCCACACAACTATCTTCTCCGAGTCCAAAGGACGATCGAAATCTGTCTATCGATGATCTTATCTATGTATAAAGCACTCCCAACAGCTCAAGCAAATACTTACTTCACTGATCAGCTGGGCGACGGCTATAACAGACCGATCAGGATACATCTCGGGCTCCATGAATCACTCCGGCTTTGTTGTCCAAATCAGTTATTCTTCCAGCGACGTTTTTCAAAGTGGCGATTCTTACAATGCAGACACATCCTAAATAACCTTGGCTTCTACCCATAGGAACTCAAAATGATACATTTGTTATCTCCATCCAGTCACGGACACGGCCTAGGTGAAGCCTGGGCACAAGCAGTTGTTACATTCATCTCAGTATTTTGTGTTATATTTAAAAATATACAAGGACAATTACAAAATAAGACCGTGAGAAATGTGTGCCAAACAATATTTCTCTCATGGCTAAGCTTCAAATAAATAATTCCTTTCTTCTATCATCCTATGTCAAGGCCAAATGGCAATCCTGCTCTCATCACACAGGTGCAACTAGCCACAGTGCAGGGTGGCACTCAGATACCAGCACTAACAATGCTATCTGACATTTGCCCACTTCTCCAAGAAATGAACCACAAACACAGCATTCCTTTCCCTTACGGGCCAAAAGGCACCTGCAAAGGTCCAGGACACATGTCCACTCTCTGACAAGGCCGAGAGCACACCTGTACCAACGATACCTCATACCCAGCCCTCAGGCCAGGCACTCACTGGTCGTCAGTTACCTGCAAACTAAGTTGTAATCTCCAGAAGGAGAAAACTGGTGGGCAGCCATGAAATGACCACAGAACAACATGTTTGTTATTCCTAGATTCATTCCTTACACCCCTTTGTTTGCACCATGTCGTAGCTGCTTGCCGCTTGGGCCCCACGATTTCTGTGATCCGTTCTATATTGAAGCTACCGAACCGGTGGATCAGCCTAGCCACTATGTCCATATGTGAGCGAACACACTCATTTACATATGCAAATAACCAGCCCTTGGCGGAAAAGGCCACTGTTGACTAGAAATCAACGTTAGTTTTCAGTTTGGTTACTGACAGGGTTAAGAAAGTGTGAATTAACATATGAAATCGAGGCTTTGTATTCAGACTGATAAAGTGTTGCCATCTGGATACATGGCTAAAATAGGCATGTCGCATTAATGCAAATCATTACGCCAAACAAAGTGCACAACCAGCTAAGCTTTTTCTGGGAGAGTTGAAAAAATGAGAGATTATATAAATACACAAGGAATTATATTAAAAAACATTGTCACACTTGCCAAGCAATATGATGTCACAATAGTAAAGTCAAAGTTAGATTATGACAGAGGGGGAAGGGCGCATGAAGCTGCAGCTTACAGCAGACAGATCATTGCATTCTGCTGCAGGCTCCCAAAGGCCGATCTCGTGGGCCAGTCTAGGAGCAGACTATCAGATATTCATCCAACACACACTGAGTCAATGATTAGCGTAGTGACCCAACATGTTAATAAAAGCATGAGACTTGTGGGAAATGTTACATATATATCGTGAACACATCCATTAACTGCACTATGCGCAAAGGCCAAACCAATACAAACATAATCCTCGAAAATTTTTGGGTTTTTAAAGTGAAAACATGTGAATAGATCCTTGATGTATCCTTGGCAAGGCTTTAGGCCTCTCCATGTGTGAAAATGGGGAGTTTATTAGAGGATACAGTACATTGTGTAAGCGCGCGGGACTTTAGTAACCTTGAGGCAAAGGCCTACATTACACCTCCCAATCGAGAGAGAACAACGCAGATGTGTGTGGAAGAATGTCAACTCTTCGACTTACACACACACACAATGTAGCATTGTTTGCTCCAGTCCAAATCTAGTTTGGATTTTATTGTTGATCATTAAAAGAATTATAATGTTGAATTAAATATTATATAGAAATGAATTTTACACCAAACTCAGCATGTTCTGTATGAAATATCACATTAAACAGATTATTGTGTATAAAGGTTAACAAAAAGGATACATTTGACAAATCAACCTTCTGTGCAAGATGCTGAGTCAAACATAGGCAACAAAAGTCAGTAATGGATGTAAAAACAGGACACATCAGACACTTGCATTTAGGAACTCATCTATTTGTATGACAGTCCTTTTTTTTCCTTATTGACGTTTAAATGTAGTGACATATTGGTTCTGCTAACAAGGGCCCCTACACACAAGAACCATTCGCCCTGGAGATAGCTAAAGGAAAGACATTATGATGTTACTTTTTTCTATAGATTCTTTTAAATGAGGATCTTAGCAAACTGTTTTTTCAAACAGAGTGTACCATGTCACCCCGGTAAGGTGTCCTCAGGGACATGGACCCTACTCTACCCTAACACAAAATGACCTCTCTCGGCCTGAAAAAGGAGACCACTTGCCATAAACCAAAGAAAAAAAAAAAATATATATAAAAAAAAAAATATATATAAATAGAAAAAAGCAAAATAAATAACAAAATAATATTATGATGTATTGCCTCATACATCACATAGTAGAAATCATAAACGTCGTGGGTAACGAGATGTCCGAGAGCGCCGTCCACGCCGTGGCTGGCGCCTAGGAACGGCCCTAGTACCCTCAGATGGAGGGGGCATGGCACCAGGTGGCTCTGGGGACAATGCTGGGGGGACAAGGGTGGAGAGAGGTGGGGGCACAGGTGGGGGCGCAGTGGTCTCGGGGAAAAGAAAGCCCTCCGGCGGGATATGTGGCCTCCGTGAGTGTAACCCATACACCGATTGTAGGAGGACGCCCACATAGCAAGGGTCGGGGAAAGTATCGGGGTCAATCTGCTCGTGACACGACAGCAGCACTTCTGTCACCATCCGCGCACTACGTGCCAGATTAGTAGGGAGATTCCGTAAACGGACTCCCAGATAGTAGCAGAAGAAATCATTCTGATCATCTCCTCCATCAAACCGCCTGACAAAGTTGACGACAGATTGATCCAACTCACTCAGTGCTGAATGAGCTTCTTCTTGCTCCCGACGCCTCCTGGTGGTGGTAGTAGTGGGCCTCGTGAGTGGCTGACGTGGCCGAGCTGCCAGGGGCACACCACTAGGACCTGCACCAGATGTTGATGGTGCTGCAGCCTCCTCCTCTTCGTGCATGGAAGTCGAGCCAGAAGGTCCTGGCATCGGCTCCGTGCCCTCAGAAAGAGTAGGACTGCCAGGCTCCTGTGATGGCGGTGGCGTGGCACTATCCCCCTCCTGCTGGGATGCTGCAACATCAGAACCAGCAGCATCCTGTCCTCCCGGTGGGTCTGAGAAATTGCCACTGGTTCTGTGGAGAGACAGAAAGGTTAGCTAATATGGACACATTCATAAAGGTACTTCATATATCGAAAGTTTAAGTTTTGATAACATACAGTATGTCGAAATGTGTGTTTTGGTAACACGAAGACATTATGTAGTACTATGCGCATCCTATGTTAGGACATACAACTATTTATATTAACTCATTCACATTAGTGTTTTCAAATAAACTTAAACAAAAAAACATTCGCCCAAAATGTTTCCCGTTCTGAGTGTGGAAACAATGCTCTCATCTTCAGGGCATGTTGTGGGCATGGAACCATTCTGGTGACAACACAACAACAAGTGTTTTTTAATGTGGCACAGCAGGGAGAGGGGCCTGAGTTAGTCATCTGACCAGATACACAAGCGTCCAGTAAGAGGCCTGTGTACCTGTCATAGATCCCCGCAGGCCACACTGAGACAGTGACAGAGCAGCAGGCCGACCAGCATAGAGTATAAAGGAAGTGAATAGTGTGGGCCGGAGAACAGCTCTCGGACTGCTTAGTACTGTAGGACACAAAATATAAAACATTAGCCGCTGCATGGAAACGGCCATTTCATTCACCATGCTTACTGGCTCTGCCACCTACAGCACACGCTAAACAACTGAGGGAGTGACCGGGATCTGCAAAAATCACGAGATGTTGGTCTAGCGCCATGACAGAAACTAACATATTTTCGAGAAATGACAGGATGTTGAAGCACGAGTCAGAGTGGTGTGTAAGCATTTGTTTGAGTGTGAGCAAAGGGGACTATTGTGATTGGTCAGGATACATTAACCCTCTCTGGACAGTCACATACACCAGCATGAAGGCTAACAAACATGACACAACTAGGGACTTATAAAGAATGCCCAATAGTGTATGTTGTCAAATTCTCAGGATACATTAAAGATAATTGTCTGCACATTCCTATAAAACATATACATAAAGAGGAATATTTTTGAAATAGGATTATATCATCTGCTAGTGAGTATGGACCAGGTTCTGCTGAACAACCAAAGGCAGAATTTTAAGTCATTACTCCCATATAACATTTTATCTCATGTATTACATATTGTACACTATATGATACTATATACATTATGGAATAAGAAAAAGATACTTACTGCCGTTGACTGCGGCTCGGGATAAAATCCAACAAAGGCGCATAGCGCATGGAGATCGGCTCCCCACCCCTCTCCTCCGTGCGTATCGCCCGTTGGTACTGGTCCCTGACACTAGACCAGCGTGTCTCCACTACTCGGACTGACAAAAGGAAATATTGATAATAAATAGATAGATTGGAATAATTGATATATATTTCGAGGTCTTGGTAGAAATATCGGACATTCTTCGCACAATTTTATGTCATACATTATTTGACAACACGACATACCCATCCGCAGCTGCTCGCTGTCCGTCACATCGCCCCACTGTGGGACTACCACAGCCGCTATCGTCTCCCACGTCTCGCGACGCAGGACGCGGTCGTGGTAGCCACGCACAGTCAAGTCCCACAAATGGGGACGGGACCGCACCTGAAAAATTATATAGAAAGACAGAAATCACTAGACATCTCCATCTGACTTGACCTCTCTGTGTGTCTACATCGATTAGAAGAATAACATGTTTTACTTTATGACATTACATAGAGTGGTGTTGGGATTCCAACAGACCACCTGTGTAATCTAATGAACACAGCCTAATAACCACTGAGCCAAGACTCACTAAACCAAGGAATGCCAGAACTCTTTGAACACACTTATGAAAACATACCAAGATTGGTGTCTAATGATTTAATTTAGGAAAGGCTTTGTATCTTAACTAGCACTAATTAGTAGGCCACAAGACCAGATCAATGGCAGCTTTGCATTCACACCTGATGAAAGAGAAAATCCACCTTGTTTTGAAAATACATGAACACATGTGCAAACGAGTGAAGCTAACTATTTCACTGCTGCGGTGTTTGTTCTGGTGTGTGTGTGTGGTGTTTTGTTATCTTAGTGTGTGGATAAAACATGTCACAACGACTATGGTTAGAGATCTCGACATTTTGTAATAACTATGGTCAACATTTATGTATTAAACAGTCGCTGATATATAGTGAAAAATATATTTTTATAATTAAATACATGTAAGGTTAGGTATAGCATTAGGTCGAACATTCTAGGAGGAGCACACAATAACATGAAACTACGTGCCAAATCGAGCTACATGAAAAACGCATCAAAAACGCAACCTTGCTCGACTCGATTTTTTTAACATTCCACAAACATTACTTGACTATACTGTGTACTGTGTAGTGCGCACGCTTACTCAGATTCACATGCACTATATCACACAAAAAACGCATCAAAAACGCAACCTTGCTCGACTCGATTTTTTAAACAGTCCACAAACATTACTTGACTATACTGTGTACTGTGTAGTGCGCACGCTTACTCAGATTCACATGCACTATATCACACAAAAAACGCATCAAAAACGCAACCTTGCTCGACTCGATTTTTTAAACAGTCCACAAACATTACTTGACTATACTGTGTACTGTGTAGTGCGCACGCTTACTCAGATTCACATGCACTATATCACACAAAAAACGCAGCAAAAACGCACTATACAGATTTTTGCTGCAAAATTGTCTACATTGTTACACATGTCACTGTTATTAAATACAATTGATACATGTAAGAAATACAACAACCCTACACTCAATAGGGATACTAAATTCGACATATGTAAGTAGTGGTTTTATATGGGAACTGCACTAGAAATTAATACTATAGCAGATAAGGAAACACATGACGATACTTTGTGGTTTTTTTCAGCCCACACTCCCACGCCCGTGTCGCATGACTAAAACGATTATATTTAAGACCACTAACAGTGTTGACATTCATATGTGTGTTACATGTGGCTTAGGTGCGTTTTGGTTGGCCGAGACGACCATGTGCATTTCTAAGTCCAAGTAAAACATTTTAACACATCACATAAATATATAAACAGAGATATGTATTTGGGTTCGCATACATTACATATTATTAGACATATATTTACATAGATATATAGATAGAGAGAGAGGGATAAATAGATACACAGAAAGAGACTACACATCCTATTTTCGAAGTAAAACCATTCTAGAAAGATGAGTGTAATTCTTCGATCAAACTTACCTCTGCGATCAGGCGTGGAACATCAATGTTCCGCTGCCAGGAACCACGTCGCCCACGACCAGCACCACCATGCTCCGCTCGCCGTGCCATCGCTCCAGATCGGGACACCTAAAAGGATGGTCACCTATTGAAGCCCATTCACTTGGGCCTTTTAAACTGAAGGGGCGTTACGCATTGATGAATTATTCTAATGAGAATCCAGATTGATCCGGCAGTAATCAGAGGTTCCGGCAGGCCCGAATGTTACTTCCTACGGTCGACTTGGACCATTTCGGCCCGGAAATAATGGTCTTGCTCATTTTTTACGGACCCGGATACAATCAGGCCCGAAACTCATACGGAGTGTGCACTGTGCAGCCGCATATCCTATACTTCCCAGCATACACACGAAACATCAAATATACGGCCGCACTATTACATCCGTACATACGGCCGCACTATTACTACGTGTGAATCGAGCCCCAAAGTGTATTTGAGGGGCCTGTATGTTAGAAAGCCCCACAAAGCACACCATTTCAGAAACTGCACCCCCCAAACTCTGCAAAAGCACATCCAGAAAGTTTTTTAACCCTTTAGGGGAGTCACAGAAATAAAAGCTAAGTGTGTAAGAAATTTGAAAATTTTTATTTTCTGTGCAGAGACTTTATTGTAATCCAATATTTTTCATAATTATGACCCTATTACCAGAGAAATGCACCCCAATAATTATTGCCCCGTTTCTGCAGTTTATAGAAATACCCCATATGTGGCCCTATTGCGCTATTTGACGCAACCACAAGCCTCAGATATAAGGGAGCGCCTAGTGAATTTCAATGGCTCCGTTATATTTGGTCATTTCTGACTGTACCACTTCAGGTTGGCAGAGGCTCTGGGGTGCCAAAACATAAGAAACACCCCTAAAGGGACACTATTTAGAAAACTAAACCCCTCAAGGAATGTAACAAGGGGTGCGGTGAGCATTTGGAACCCACAGGTGCTTCACAGATTTTCCGAACAATGTGGCGTGAAAAAAGACAAAAGTATTTTTTACACTAAAACGTTGTTCTAGCCTTCAATTTTTCATTTTCACAAAGGGATAAAAGGAAAAAAAAGACACAAAACATGTAGCGCAGTTTCTCCCGAGTACAGAAATACCCCACATGTGGACATAAAGTGCCAAGCGGGCGCAGGACGAGCCTCCAAAGGGAAGGAGCGTTTGGAAGCTGGATTTCACTGGAATGGATTTCAAGGGCCACATCGCATTTACAAAGCCCTCGTGCTGCCAAAACACTGGAAACCCCCCACAAGTGACCCCATTCTGGAAACTACACCCCTCAAGGAATCTAACAAGGGGGGCAGTGAGCATATGGACCCCACTGGTGACGGGCACAAATGTGGAACAATGTGATGTGAAAGTGAAAAATTTCATTTTTTCACTTTCACGGCACAAATGTGCCCGTCATCAAGGGGTCCATTTGCTCACTACACCCCTTGTTAGATTCCTTGAGGGGTGTAGTTTCCATAATGGGGTCACTTGTGGGGGGTTTCCACTGTCTTGGCAGCACAAGGGCTCTGTAAATGCGACATGGCGTTCATTATCCATTCTAGCCAAATCCAACCTCCAAAATCCAAATGGTGCTCCTTCCTTTCGGAGGCTTGCCCTGCGCCCACATGGCGCTTTATGCCCACATGTGGGGTATTTACGGACTCGGGGGAAATTGCTCTACACATTTTGTGTTTTTTTTTCTCTTTTAACCCCTTTTGAAAATGATAAATTCAAGGCTAGACCAACATTATAGTGTAAAAAATGTAATATTTCATTTTCACGCCACATTGTTCCACATTTGTGCCCGTCACCAGTGGGGTCCATATGCTCACTACACCCCTTGTTACATTCCTTGAGGGGTGCAGTTTCCATAATGGGGTCACTTGTGGGGGGTTTCAACTGTCTTGGCAACACAGGGGCCTTTTAAATGCAACATGGCCCCTCGAAATCCAATCCAGTCAAATCCAGCCTCAAAAAACCAAATGGCGCTCCTTCCCTTTGGAGGCTTACCCTGCACCCGCATGGCGCTTTATGTCCACATGTGGGGTATTTACGTACTCAGGAGAAATTGTGCTACACATTTAGTGTTTTTTTTTACCTTTTAGCCCCTTGTGAAAATGAAAAAATCATGACAAGATTAATGATTTGGAGTAAAAATTTTAAAAAAATTACACTAAATGTTGGTCTAGCCTTGATTTTTTTCCATTTCCACAAGGGGTTAAAAAAGAAATTGAACACAAAACGTGTAGGGTAGTTTCCCCTGAGTACGAAAATACCCCACATGTGGGCATAATGTGCCATATGGGCACAGGGCAAGCCACCAAAGGGACAGAGCGCCATTTAGAGGCTTGAATGGAGGATGGAGGCCATGTTGCATTTACAAAGCTCCTGTGCTGCCAGGTCAGTAGAAACCCCCGACAAGTGACCCCATTCTGGAAACTACACCCCATAAGGAATCTAACGAGGGGTGCAGTGAGGATATAGACCCCACTGGTGACGGGCACATGTGTAGAACATGTGCCGTGAAAATAAAAAATACCATTTTTTTCATTTTCACGTCCCAAATGTGGCCGTCACCAGGGGGCCATATACCCGCTGCCCCCCTTGTTAGATTCCTTATGGGGTGTAGTTTCCATAATGGGGTCACTTGTGGGGGGTTTCTACTGTCCTGGCCACACAGAGGCTTTGTAATTGCATCATGGCATCCTCTAATGGGAATGGCAGCCATACCTACTTAGCTGGGAAAAAGGGACAATTCTAATTTATTTGGGGGTATTAGGCCAATTATTAGTTTATAAGGTTGAAAATGACAGGTGTCCATCAAATTCAACCTGTGTTGATCCAGAGGAAGGCAAAAAACCCTCGTGAGGCAGACGACAGTAGCCTCATCACAGGGGAAAAATTCCTTCCCGACTCCATAATGGCGATCAGAATAATCCCTGGATCAACGTGACCCCTGAAATAGGAATAAGGGACAGAATTTAGATAATGTAGAACCCCAGTGACGTGTGGTGCGCCTTGAAGCGATCCAGTATGCAGAGGCCGGGGCGATCAGGACAGGTGTCACACTGGAAAATGGTGTCCTTCCTGATCCCCCTGTTACGCCACACTCTGTACTTCTTCTGGGGTCTCCTGTTCTCCAGTGTGGGGGACGTCACCTGGAAAATGTTGTCCTGGTGTGATACGGGGTCCTTCATATCCAGAAGTGCTGGGTCCGCTCCATGGCTGCTAAATATTAGGGTTCTATTACTACTTCTGATATGTTGGGATCGTGCCGCAAGCTACAGTAGCTCGGGCAGCGAGGGACCGGAAGAGGGGGCGCTGGTATAAAAGTTATCCCCGTACAGGTGGTGACCTTTATCCAGCAGTGGGAAGATCAGTTCCCGGACGATCTCCCCACTTGTTCCGAGGATGGGGGGGAGGGGGCATCTGGGGGCTGCATTCGGGTGTCCCTTCCTACATACACTCTAAGGGTACATGTACACTGCGGAATGGAGAAGGATAACCCTTCGTGCATTCCGCAGTTGGCACCCACCGGCGAACTGATGCGGGCGTGCGTCTCCGTCCGTGTCATAGACTCCATTCTATGCACAGGCGGATTCCGCTCTCTGTCCAACGTATTCATTCTTTGGACGGAAGATGGAATCCGCCTGTGCATAACATGGAGTCTATGACACGGGTGGAGACGCGGGCCTGCATCAGTCCGCCGGTGGGTGCCAGCTGCGGAATGCACAAAGGGTTATCCTTCGCCATTCCGCAGTGTGCACGTACCCTAAATCTGTAAGAGTACCCTGAGGTACGCTCACAGAGTTTGTAGAATTTCACGCCATACCGTGATCTCTTATTGGGACGGTACTGGCGGAAAAGACGTGTCTGGGGGGCAGCGTACGCTACGCTACCCCCAGACACATCACTGGAGGATGAGGATGAATGGAGGAACGAAGGATCCCCCCATTTATCCTCACTGGCTGTTTCGGTGTCGGAGGCAATAATAACGTATCCCTCTGACGCCGAAAACACCCTGGGGGCCATCTTTATATGGGGACTAGTATAAGGGGTATGTAGTGGTGTAGTGTCAAACTTTATTCAATGTAGTGTGGTGTAATGTAGTGTTTTTTACGTGTTTTTTTACAGTAAGTATAAAAAAAAAAAAATACGCCAAAAATGGTGTTGCTGATAAATGCCGCACTTATGTGCGGCACTTATCAGCAGACCGTGGCAGTAGGATAGAGAAAAAAAACACCCTACGCCAAAAAGGAGGAGTTGCTGATTAGCAGCGCACTTTCGTGCAATGCTGATCAACACTCAGCGGCGATAGGGTGCAGAAAATAGAAAAAAAAATTTTGAAAAAAAAAACAAAAAAAACTTTATTACATACTGAACATCCCTGTAGCTGCTGATAAGTGTATTACACATATCAGCCGCTAGAGGGCAGCAGAGCGGAAAATCCCGAAAACCCGACACTGGAGCCGAAAATAGCCGAACGTGACGTCACGGAAGAAGCCGAAGACCCGAACGAGACCACGAGGACGCCGCAAACCCGGAAGACGCCGATCAGGACCCCGGGGCAGGTGAGTAATGTACGAATACCTGCTCTGGACCCCTCAGCTACCTAACTGAGGGGTCCAGGGCAGGTATTTATAACTTTTGGGGACTTTGATCGCCGTGAACGGCCGGCCGGTAGCGGCCGGCCGTTCACGGCGATCGGGCCGGTGGCACCTGGCCACCATTACTTTTTACAGTAATGGCGGTCGGTGCCGTCCTCGGACAGCACCGACCGCCATTTTTTCCGGGTCATCGGGTCACCGATGACCCGGAAAGGTTCCGATCGCCGCTATTGGCTGATCTGAACTGATAAGCCAATAGCGGCGATCGTCGGCATGGGGGAGGTTAACAACCCCCCATGCCGACAGGGAGAGATGGCCTGCAGTGTATTTCTGCAGGCCATCTCTCCCGATCGCATGCTGCCGGTCCGCGGCGCCCTCTTAAAGGACCCGCGTACCGGTACGTCATGGGTCCTTAAGTGACAGTGATCCATGAAGTACCGGTACGACATGGGTCCTTAAGAGGTTAAGAACGACCTGGGTCCCTTTAGGAGCGACCTGGGTCCCTTTAAGAGCGACCTGGGTCACTTTAAGAGCGACCTGGGTCACTTTAAGAGCAACCTGGGTCCCTTTAAGAGCGACCTGGGTCCCTTTAAGAGCAAAATGGGTCCCTTTAAGAGCGACCTGAGTCCCTTTAAGAGCGAAATATGTCCCTTCAAGAGCAAAATCGATCCCTTTAAGAGCGAAATATGTCCCTTTAAGAGCGACCTGGGTCCCTTTAAGAGCAAAATTGGTCCCTTTAAGAGTGAAATTGGTCCCTTTAAGAGCGACCTATATCCCTTTAAGAACGATCTAGGTCCCTTTAAGAGCGACCTGGGTCCCTTTAAGAGCATTCTGGGTCATTTTAAGAGTGAAATGGGTGCCTTTAAAAGCGAAATGGGTCCCTTTAAGAGCGAAATGGGTCCCTTTAAGAGCAACCTGGGTCCCTTTAAGAGCAAAATATGTCCCTTTAAGAGCGAAATATGTCCCTTTAAGAGCAAAATGGGTCCTTTTAAGAGCGACCTGGGTCTCTTTAAGAGCGAAATGGGTCCCTTTAAGCGTGAAATTGGTCCCTTTAAGCGTGAAATTGGTCCCTTTAAGAGTGAAATTGGTCCCTTTAAGAGCGAAATATGACCCTCTAAGAGCAAAATGGGTCCCTTTAAGAGCGACCTGGGTCCCTTTAAGAGTGAAATGGGTCCCTTTAAGCGAGAAATTGGTCCCTTAAGAGTGAAATTGGTCCCTTTTAAGAGTGAAATTGGTCCTGTTAGGAATGTGACTTTGCGCTCCTCAGTCCGTGCCGGGCGGCCGAGGAAGCGCTGAATTTCTGTCTGTGTTTGCACTGAATGAACTGTGTTTTACTTTCCAGCCACACCTGCCTTGCCTGTCAGACTTCTGGCAGTGCAGGGGTTACTGCACTGCTAGATCTGTTCAGCTGAGCTTGGTGCTGGGATCAGGGCTGGTCCAATCAGCTGCTGGACCTAGTCTCTGATCCAGGATAAAAAGCAGTCAGATCCTCAGTTCCCTGCTGGTTATTAGTTGTTTCTAGTCCCAGCTCCCCTGCTCCTTTCCCAGCGTTCCCTGTCCTAATCCCCTTGCTATTGCTCTACCCGTATTCTGACCTCTTGCCTGACATTTGACTATCCACTTTCCTTCTGATTTTGTACTGCGTTGTCTGTTTGGTTTTGACCCTGCTAGTTGACTATCCTCTATTGTGTTTAGTTTGTCTGTCTACGTTTTGTGTATTCACCTACGCAGTGTAGGGACCGACTCCGTGGTTGTCTGCGACCATTTAGGGTCGACTGAGGCAAGTAGGCAGGTGACAGTGGGTGGGTTCAGATCTAGGGCCCACTGTCTCTTGTCTTGTCTACTCCTGCCATTCATGACAGGTCCCTTTAAGAGCGACCTGGGTCCCTTTAAGAGCAAAATGGGTCCCTTTAAGAGCGAAATGGTTCCCTTTAAGAGCGACCTGGGTCCCTTTAAGAGCGAAATGGGTCCCTTTAAGAGCGAAATGGGTCCCTTTAAGAACGAAATATGTCCCTTTAAGAGTGAAATGGGTCCCTTTAAGAGCAAAATGGGTCTCTTTAAGAGCGACCTGGGTCCCTTTAAAAGCCACCTGGGTCCCAGGTCGCTCCTAAAGGGACTCATGTCGCTCTTAAAGGGATGGGACCCAAGTCGCTCTTAAAGGGACGGCACCCAGGATTAAAGTTTCTCTTAAAAGGAAGTCACTGGTAAAGGGGCGCTCTTTTCAAGCACTATTTATTTTCCTGAAAATGCAAATCTAGTTCAATATATAATGCATTACAGCACTGATCATGTGCTGTAATGCATTATATATGTAAAAAAGTGAAAGTAAAAAAAAAACACACTAAACACTAACATAATAAAAGAAATAATTACAATAAATAAATGAAATAAATACATCATAAATAAATTAATTAATTAAAATAAATATATATAAATTAAATAAATAAATATTCACATTCCCCATCCCCCTTTATAAATGATCCCCTATAAATGAGATACACATATTTGGTATCGCCACGTCCGTAATGATCCCGTCTATTAACCCGTTACATTAATTATTCCACCCGATTAATGCCATTAAAAAAATAAATAAAAAACTAACAATTGAATGAATTTTTTTTGTTAATCCCGCCCCCTAAAAAATAAAGGGAAAACCTATCAAAAAGTCACATGTACCCAAAAGGTGTACCACTAAATATGTCAGCTTATGCTGCAAAAAAAAAGCCCTCACATAACTATTGGTAAAAAAATTAAAATATTACCACACTATTTATACACTTATAGTATAAATGCCATAAACTATAACAAAAGTTATATAAAATGGATATCGCTGTAATCATACCGACCTGACAAATAACAACAACATGTCATATGTGAAGTATAGTAAACGGTGTACAAAAAAATGATGAAAAACAGTTGTGTTTTTTTATTTGTACCACCTCATAAAAAATTAATTAAAAAATGATGAGGGTGTCACATGTCCTGCCGAATGGTACCGATGGAAACGTCAACTTGTCTTACACAAATATTTTGGCACCGCAAGGCCTCTGTGACATGGTATAATGGCTAAAAAAAACCTTGAAATTAAAAAAGGCCCCAAAATTCCCCAGGTCTCTGTCATGTCTGTGGCCTGTGGTTGAGTCAGGTGACACACTGCGGCCACATATGGGGGATTTCTAGAAACATTGGAATAAGGGGGATAAATAGTGAGTGGTATTTCTCAGTTAGTATTTGCTGTGTTAGAGGAAAAAATGGATTAAAATGAAATATCTGCCAAAAAAATTTAAATGTAAAATTTCCCCTCCAACTTGCTTAAATTTCTGCGAAACACCTAAAGGGTTAATTAACTTATGAAATGTTAATTTGAATACTTTGAGGGGTGCAGTTTTTACAGTGGAGAGATTTATGGGGGGAACTAACATACAGGCCCCACAAATCCACTTCAGAACTGAACTGGTCCCTAATGAAATCAGAATTAGAAATTTTCCTGAAAATTTTAAAAATCGCTGCAAAATTTCAAAGCCCTCTAACATCCTAACAAGTAAAAGGACGTTCACCAAATGACGTCACCATAAAGTAGACATGTTGTAGTTGTTGCAGTAATAATTAGTTCATGTGATATGACTATCTTTCTTAAGAAAAGAGAGTTTTGAAGATAAAGAAACATAAATTTTTCAAATTTTTGCGCAAATGTTGTGTTCTTTACAAAAAACTACTGAGTGTATCAACCAAAGTATACCACTAACACAAATAGGAATATGTCAGAATAACCACGATAGTTAAAAGCACCGCAGAGTTATCACTACATAAAGAGACAGGTCAGATTTGAAAAATAGGCCCTGGTCATTAAGGCCAAAACAGGCTGCGGAGGCAAGGGGTTAACTGAGACCTGTGCTGAAGGATTGGAATATAATGACCTTAAAGTGACTCCGTACCCACAATGTGTCCCCCCAAACCACTTGTATCTTTGGATAGCTGCTTTTAATCCAAGATCTGTCCTGGGGTCCGTTTGGCAGGTAATGCAGTTATTGTCCTAAAAAGCAACTTTTAAACTTGCAGCCCTGTGCCAAACTGCCGTGACCTAGAGTATCTATGCCCTAACTTTGCACCACCCCTCCGTCCCTCCTCCCCACCCTCCTCATCATTAGGAATGCCCCTGCCAGAACTTTTCCTATTCCTCTGCAGTGAAACCTTCAAAGGGGCCTTAAAGATCCAGCCCATGTGCTGTGCTCACACAGGTGATGAATAGGAGAATACCTGCCTGGGGCATTCCTAATGATGAAGAGGGCGGGGAGGAGGGACATAGAGGTTGTGCCAGCCTAATGCATAGTCACTCTAGGCCATGCCAGTTTGGCACAAGTCTGCAAGTTTAAAAGTTGTTATTTAGGACAATAACTGCATCACCTGCCGAACGGAGCGCAGGACAGATCTTGGATTAAAAGCAGCTATTCGAAGGTACAAGCGGTTTGGGGTGGGCAAATTGTGGTTACAGAGTCACTTTAACCAATCCAACATATTAGGACACATAGTGAAGCAATCAGCTCAGCACTTGTTGCAACTGCTCATTTTTTTTATGTAGTTTGTCAAGATCAGCAATCTGGGAGACTAAGGAGAGTATTTAGGCCAAGCGTTGTTTTTTAATACAAGAAGCTATTTTAATGGAAGTTCTCAGTATAAAGCACTTATGTGACTTCTAGAGGGAAAGAGTCAGGTGGAAGAGTTAGGGCTTTTTCCCACATCCCATATTGCATGGATGCTCTGGAAGGGGAAGTCACAGAGATTTAAACTATTTTCCCTCTCCCGGAATGATATTAAAGGGGTTGTCCAGCGAAAAACTTTCTTTCAAATCAACTGGTATCAGAAAGTTCTATAGATTTGTATTTTACTACTATTAAAAAATCTCAAGTCTCCCCATAGTTATTAGCTCCTATATGTCATGCAGGAAATGTTGTTTTATTTTCAGCCTGACACAGTGCTCTCTGCTGACATCTCTGGCCGAGACAGGAACTGTCCAAAGCAGGAGAGGTTTTCTATGGGGATTCATAGAGAACTGAGACAAGAGTTCCTGTCTTGGCCAGAGATGTCAGCAGAGCGCACTGTGTCAGGCTGAAAATAAAACTACATTTCCTGCAGGACATACAGCAGCTAATAACTATGGGAAGACTTGAGATTTTTTAATAGAAGTAAATTACAAATCTATATAACTTTCTGACGCCAGTTGATTTGAAATAAAAAGTTTTTCGCTGGAAAACCCCTTTAATACATCATTCCCGGCTAGGAAAAACTCCACTACAGGGCTTCTCCATCCATAGCATCCGTGCGATACGGCATATGGGAATAAGCCCTTTGGTGTAAGGTTAGTAGACAAATAGTGGGATCGGAGCGGGGTCCCCACGAAAAACTTCTGAATGAAGGCAACCAAGGCCCACTTCGACCATTCAGTGCCTATACATTAAGAGAAACACAGAGGATACTTGACATCGCTTAGTGTAAGGGAATATGGGAAGATAAACAAAACAAAAAAGTGGAGGGGAAAAGGTAGAAGGGCAAGGGAAAAAGAGGGATTGGAGGAAGTAAAAAAAAAAAGAGGGGTGGGAAAAAAGAAGAGAAATGAAAAAAGGATGGGTATTAAACCTTTACAAAAGAACAGATGACATACTAAACACCGACCACCCAGACACCTGTATATTCAAAGAAAGTGGGAATGTGGAAAAACAGACCAGGAAGTACAGGAATTGAGGGAGATATAATGGGAGGGGAATGGGGGGGGGGGGGTGCAGATGGGAGAGAGAAAAAAGAGCAGAGAGGAGAGGAGGGACAGGGAAAAGAAGAATGTGCCTGAGTATTTTAACTCGGGTGGGACCAGGTTCGACAGCTACCGCAGGAAAAATAGATGTAGCCCAATCCAGAAGTGGGAAGGGGGAGATCCCCAGAAAATCAAAAGCACCGTCCAAGTCACTGGGGGTGTGAGGCACAAATAAGGCTCCTGGCAGTAGTGAGATTGCTGTACCATTAAAGTCCAGGGGGCCTTTTTCCCAGGCCCGTTGCAGAAGGGACTCCTTTAGGAAACAATAATGCATCCAGCATAAAACGTCACAAGGACGATTATGATCCTCAGACCAGGGGCCTGAAACCTGATGGGTTCTGTCAAATTTAATGTGGGTGTCTTCAGGGACATCCAAGAGCTGGCTGAAAATGGATCTCACAACAGAGACAGACATTCTGGGACAATATATTTGGGAAGGTCCCTGATCTTAACATTATTCCACCATCCCCTGTTCTCAAGATCATCCACATGAAACACAAGATCCCTTATCACTGCTTCATGAGCTTCCATGCATGGGGTCAAGGCAGAGAGAGAGAGAGAGCGATCAGTGGTACACTGATAGGTCTCCAGGGCAGAGGTAGAGAATGTAATGGAAGCTACTGAGGCTTTTATGTCATCCATGTCCTTAGTCTGTCTCGCCTCCATGTGGGATAGCTGAAATGTTAATTCCTCCTGGGTAGTAAGGGCCCTGAGTAGAGACCGGACCTCAAAAAGAAGAGTATCCAAAATCGGTGAATGTTCCTCCACTGTGGTGAGCTCGGGGGAGTTAGAGACTGATGGGGGTCAAAAGAAATCATGGAGACGCTGGCTAAGGTCAGGAAAGGATACCCTAGGCTTCTGTGAGGATTTTCTAGAGGAGGCCACTGAGGCTATCTTTGCCTGCAACTGAGGATGGAGATGGCGGTATGGAGAGGGCCAAACAGGCCAGCTATGCCCTAGGAGTCACCAGAAGGGTTGTGCCCCCTTTGGGCATACCAGAGGTCACTTTGAAGAGGGGTAAGTCCCAGTTTAGAAGGTTGTTGCCCGGAGCTATTGCTGTGCACATCCTTACTCGGCCATGTCTAAGCCCCGGCCCTCAATTAATATAACTTTATTAACCCCTTAACGACACATGATGAGTATATTCGTCATGCCGCCGTTAAGGAGATGCAGAGAGGGCTCCAGGCGCCGTCCCTCTCTGCAGCGCACGGCACCTGGCTGTTATGTACAGCCAGGGACCGCACGCATAAGCCACTGCAGCTGGCTATTTAGCTAGTTAGTCAAAGCTGACAGCTGCATCTAACTAGCTGTTGCAGCCTATCCCTGGTGTCCTGTGGGGGAGATCGCGGAGGGGCGATCCCTTCTGCTTACTGGGCCAGATCTCAGCGTCTGTATGACGCTTACCCCGAATCGGTAATAGATTGCTTCTGGCTCCAGCAGCCTCAAGCAATCTATCACTGATCTCATGGATCACTGTATTGTAATTACACTGACGTGATCTCTATGAGCGATCCCTGCATTAATAATGAAAGTCCCCCAGGGGGACTAAAAGTTAAAGTTAAAAAAAGTGTAAAAAAAAGTTTTATTTATCAATAAAAAATCCCCTCCCCTAATAAAAGTCTGAATCACCCCCCTTTTCCTATTTTATAAATAAAAAATAAACATATTTGGTATCACCGCGTGCGTAATTGCCCAAACTATTAACTTATCACATTCTTGATCTCGCATGGTAAATGGTGTAAGCAGAAAAAAAAAAACGCCAAAGTGCAAAATTCCAGATTTTTTGGCACATCAAATCCTGAAAAATTGTAATAAAAAATCTAAAAGTCACATATACGCAATCAAGGTACTGACAGAAAGTAGAGATCAGGGCGCAAAAAAAACAAACACCTCCCCCAGCCCCATAGACCAAAAAACAAAAGTGGTATAAGGATGGGAATAGAGCAATTTGAAGGTTTTAATTTTTTAACACCTTAAGGACAGAGCCCAAAATGGCCTTAAGGACGGGACAATGTTCAATTTAGCATTTTCGTTTTTCCCTCCTCGTCTTCTAAGAGCCATAACTCTATTATTTTTCCAGCTACTGGGCCGTGTAAGGGCCTGTTATTTTCACAAACAGGTGTACTTTGTAATGGTGCCTTTTGATCTAGCATACAATGTATGACGGAACCCCCAAAATATCATTTATTGGGTGAAATTGGGGAAAAAATACAATCTGCAAATTTTTTGGGGGGGAATTCCCTGTTTATGTAATGCACTTCACAGTAAAACTGACATTTTATCTTTATTCTATACGTCAGTCTAAATACAGGGGTATGCAGGTTATATAGCTTTTCTAATGCTTTACTATTTTTATTAACAGTAAAAAAATTTTTTTTTTGCAAATAGGTATAATTACAATGGCCCCTATTTGACTCTTACAGTGTCACACTGCATTATGACGTCCCTGGATAACATGCTTTCTCTGCCTCCCCCCTCTGTCCCTAGCTGAGATCGGGCGTCGGGAGGAGCCGTGCTCCTCTCTAGGCAGTTAACCCCCAGAGTCCGGCGATTGGGCAGTGGGAGGAGGCTGCGGCACATTGCCTCCTCCTGCCACCACTGCCTGATACTCCCCAGGCCCCCCTTTCGGCTCCTCCACGCCCCCCCCCCCACAGCTCCGGCCCAGACTTCCTCCCTGTCCTCCCCATTCCGTGACCCGTGGGGTTACCATAGTAAATTCCAGGTGCATCTGTGTTACTATGGTATGCCCCTGCACTGCTGACAGCTCTTTCACTATATAATGCATTACATTACTGATCATGTGCTGTAATGCATTATATGTATATACCTGAAAAAGTTAAAGTAAAAACAAAAACACACACACACAAATAAATAAATACATAAATAAATAATTAAAACAAATACATTAAATAATTAAATAAATAATTAATTAAAATAAATAAATAAATATACACATTCCCTATCCCCCTTTATAAATGATCCCCTATAAATAAGGTACATATATTAGGTATTGCCGCGTCTGTATTGACCCAGTCTATTAATCCATTACATTAATTATACCGCCCGATTAATGCCATAAAAAAATAAAAAACTAACCAAAATAACAATTTTTTGTTAATCCTGCCCCTTAAAAAATATAGAAACTATCAAAATGTCACATGTACCTAAAAGGTGTACCACTAAAAATGTCAGCTTATGCCGCAAAAAAAAAAAAAAATCCCTCACATAACTCTACTGGCGAAAAAATTTTAAATATTACAGTTCTTACAATATGCAAGACAAAAAATAGTGTTTATAGTATAAATGCCATAATCTATAACAAAAGAGCGACTTGGGTACAGTCCCTTTAAAAGCGGCTTGGGCCCCGTCCCTTTAAGAGCGACTTGGGTACCGTCCCTTTAAGAGCGACTTGGGTCCCGTCCTATTAAGAGCGACTTGGGTACCGTACTTTAAGAGCGATTCGGGTACCGTCCCTTTAAGAGCGACCTGGGTACTGTCCCTTTAAGAGCGACTTATGTAATTCCCCTTACACAGCGCCTTGGGTACCGTCTCTTTAAGAGCGGCTTGGGTACCGCCCCTTTAAGAGCGGCTTGGGTACCATCCCTTTAAGAGCGGCTTGGGTACCGTCCCTTTAAGAGCGGCTTGGGTACCGCCCCCTTAAGAGCGGCTTGGGTACCGTCCCTTTAAGAGCGGCTTGGGTACCGTCCCTTTAAGAGCGGCTTGGGTACCGTCCCTTTAAGAGCGGCTTGGGTACCGTCTCTTTAAGAGCGGCTTGGGTACCGTCCCTTTAAGAGCGGCTTGGGTACCGTCCCTTTAAGAGCGGCTTGGGTACCGTCCCTTTAAGAGCGGCTTGGGTACCGTCTCTTTAAGAGCGGCTTGGGTACTGTCCCTTTAAGAGCGGCTTGGCTACCCTCCCTGCTACATGGCTGCCTCAGCTCTGCTATTTTACTGACTGAACTCTGCTACTTATAATGGTAAAGATCATTGCTCGGTTACCATGACAATCTTACTCATGTCAGTGAGACAAAATCGTTAAGGACCTTCCATATATTACATCTTCTATTGGCCAATAGTGGACATGTGATTGTGGATGTTGCGAGACATTGCCTGACAAGACCTTGTAATTCCTATTGGCTGCTATATTTCAGCTATTTGCATATGTGCTGTGATTGGCTGTTAGTGGGCATTATTTTCGATGGAAAATTAGGTGTCTTTAAACGTAAATTTCTTAAAAACGACAAATCCGATCAAAATAAAAAATAGATAGCACACCTCACACCGCCCAGGGCTTCGAAACGCAGTTTAAACGGAGTCTGTGCGCAAAGCGGTTCGGGCTGTATTACGTGCAGAAAAATGGATGGAAGAAACGGAAGAAGAATACGGATTACAATATAGTGCTTTTCAAGCACTATAATAATGCTTTTATTTGTATAGCGCACACAGATTCCGCAGCACATACATAGTTACAATAGGGCTCACAATCTAAATCCACCTGTTTGTATGTTTTGGGTGTGGGAGGAAACCCACACAAACACGGAGAGAACATACAAACTCTTTGCAGATGTTGCCCTTGGGATTTGAACCCAGGACCCCAGTGCTGCAAGGCTACAGTGCCAACCACTGAGCCACTGTGCTGCTCACACCTATCACCCAGCTGTGAGAAAAGGGCAGCACCACTCAACAACTTTGTACAGTTACAAAGAAAAAACTATTCAGGGTGCCTTCACATGTACCGTATGGCTGCGTATTTATCACTGCGAGTTTCTTGCACATAAATCCACAGGAATACTGATTGCTATCAAGTCAATGTATGTGTATTCTCACTGCGTGTTTGGTGCGATATTTACATGAGAGTTTTGATTTTCACAGGCGAGTTCAACACCACAAAAAAACGCAGCTACTTTCATTTGAGTTTGATGCGAGTTTTGTGCGAGAAATACGCAGCGATACGGTATGTGTGAAGGCACCCTTAGGGTACAAACACACACACCGTATCGCAGCGTATTTTCTGCTGCGATACGCAGCAGATACGCAGCAGATTAGATCTAAATAACTGAACACAGTATCAAATCTGCACCATGAAATCTGCTGCAGATCTGCTGCGTATCTGATTTGTATACTGTGTGTGTGTTTGTCCACTAAGACTAGTTTTTAAACCCCTTAGTGACCGCCATGCTGCCTTTTCACGGCGGTCACTAATGGGATTTATTCCGACTTTTAACAGCGGACGCATCGGAATAAATTGCTGCCCGACGGCGGCTGCAGAGTGGGGGATCAGCGGTCAGTGTGACAGCTTATCCCCCCCCCCTGTAACTGTCCGGAGCGGAGGATTCTCCGCTCCGGACAGTTTAACCCGTTAAATGACAGCGGCATCTAACGGGTTCCGGTCGGCGCCGCGGGTATGCTGACCTGATTAGAAGTCCGGCGGCGAAGTCTGGCACCCGACGGTCTCCATGGTGATCCCGGGGTCCTAATGAAGGCCCCCGGGCTCACCATGGATATGCCTCTGCTCGGCCATACAGAGTATGGCCAAGCAGATGCCTGTCTGAGGCTATGTTCACACTATGTATCTGTGCGGCTGTATTGCGGGCTGTAAATCATCGGCCATATTTTTCAGGTTCATGCGTACGCTGGAAAGTATACGATATACGGCTGCACAGTGCACACTATGTATGAGCCTACGGCCTGATCGTAAACGGACCTGTGAAAAAATGAACAAGACCATTGTTTGCGGCCGGAACTGTGCAAATTCACGGCCGTGGATTGACAGGCGGTCCGTATGGAGTATTTAAAAAAATAGCCGGCAATGATGCCGAATGCCGATGCCTCTAATAATTAATATATTAAATTAATAAAACACATTTTCTTTGTAATAAAGTCCCTTTCGTTGTTCAATAATTTAATTCTTACGAATCCATCATTGTGCAATTAAATATACTGTTAAAATAAATATATATATAAATAAATGTATATTTATATATATATTTATTTTTTGACAGTATATTTAATTGCACAATGATGAATTCGTTTAAATTAAATTATTGAACAACGAAACTGATTTTATTACAACAAAAATGTGTTTTGTTAATTAAATATTAATTAGTACAGGAAGCTCCATAAGCCGTTAATTCATATGCCGGCAATAGAGCTTTCTGTACTAATCATCACTTTACTTTAATGAAAACATCAAATGTTTCTTCTAATTATGTTATCACAATAGCATTATAAGAAGAAACATTTTGAATTATATGTGCGCTCAGCTGATTGGCTGATCAGCTGAGCGCACATATAAAGAGCCGGACTGCAGTACAGTGACTTCATTGTGCTGCGGACCAGCGAAGAGGACACATCGGGGTGAGTATACAGCTCTCCCCACCCCCTCCCCAGCACTGCACCCATCCCAGCAAGGAAGGGGGGTCACTAAACCCCTTCCTTGCTGGGATGGGTGCAGTCTGAAATCAGTCTGGCCCCCAAGGGGTTAAGGGGGATGCAATGCATCCTCCCTTAACCCCTTGGGGGCCAGACTGTAAGCAGTGATCTGTAAAGATGCTGCATACTGGATGGTGCACAACACCGCTCACAATGATGGGTGTTGTGCTCCTGTTTGTGTGTTTTTTGTGTGTTTCTCCCTTTTTGTTTTTCAGATATCGGTATCCTGTGGATTACGTCGGATTCCATGGACTACGACGATGACCAGCGGTTGTTTGGTGATTTTTTAATAAAATGGTCAATGAGGGGTGTGGGGGTGTTTTTATTTGAATTAAAAAAAAAATTCACTTGTGTCTTGTCTTTATTTCTTTACTTTATAGACTTAGTAGTGGAAGCCGTCTAATAGACGGAATCCATTACTAAGTCGGGGCCTAGTGTTAGCCGGTATAAAATGGCTAACACTAACCCCCCCATTATTACCCCAGTACCCAATGCCACCAGGGGTACTGGGAAGAGCCGGGTGCCAGTGGTCCCGGAGCATCAAAATTGGCGCTCCTGGACTGGGGCGGCAGCAGGCTGGTAAGATTTAGGCTAGGGAGGGCCTAAACCAATGGCTCTTCCCACCCTGGTGTTACCAGGCTGCTGTCGTTTGGTTTTTAACCCGGCTGGTTGTAAAAATAGGGGGGACCTTATGCGTTTAAAAATAATAATAATAATAATAATTTTAAAAAACCGCATAGGGTCCCCCCTATTTTCATAACCAGCCGGGTTAAAAACCAAGCAACAGCAGCCTGATAACACCAGGGTGGGAAGAGCCATTGGTTTAGGCCCTCCCCAGCCTAAATCTTACCAGCCTGCTGCCGCCCCAGTCCAAGAGCGCCAATTTTGATGCTCCGGGACCACTGGCACCCGGCTCTTCCCAATACCCCTGGTGGCATTGGGTACTGGGGTAATAATGGGGGGTTAGAGTTAGCCTTTTTATACCGGCTAACACTAGGCCCTCACTTAGTAATGGATTCTGTCTATTAGACGGCTTCCACTACTAAGTCTATAAAGTAAAGAAATAAAGACAAGACACAAGTGAAAAAAAATTGTTTATTCAAATAAAAACACCCCCACACCCCTCATTGACCATTTTATTAAAAAAAACACCAAACAACCGCTGGTCATCGTCGTAGTCCATGGAATCCGACGTAATCCACAGGATACCGATATCTGAAAAACAAAAAGGGAGAAACACACAAAAAACACACAAACGAGCACAACACCCATCATTGTGAGCGGTGTTGTGCAACTTACAGTATGCAGCATCTATACAGATCGCTGCTTACAGTCTGGCCCCCAAGGGGTTAAGGGAGGATGCATTGCATCCCCCTTAACCCCTTGGGGGCCAGACTGATGTCAGACTGCACCCATCCCAGCAAGGAAGGGGTTAAGTGACCCCCCTTCCTTGCTGGGATGGGTGCAGTGCTGGGGAGGGGGTGGGGAGAGCTTTATACTCACCCCGATGTGTCCTCTTCGCTGGTCCGCAGCACAATGAAGTCACTGTACTGCGGACCAGCTCTGTATATGTGCGCTCAGCCGATCAGCCAATCAGCTGAGCGCACATATAATTCAAAATGTTTCTTCTAATAATGCTATTGTGATAACATAATTAGAAGAAACATTTGATGTTTTCATTAAAGTAAAGTGTTGATTAGTACAGAATGCTCTATTTACCGGGAATATGAATTAACGGCTTAATGGAGCTTCCTGTACTAATTAATATTTAATTAATAAAACACATTTTCGTTGTAATAAAGTCCCTTTCGTTGTTCAATAATTTAATTTTATTGAATCCATCATTGTGCAATTAAATATACTGTCAAAAAATAAATATATATATAAATATACATTTATATATATATATATATATATTTATTTTAACAGTATATTTAATTGCAAAATGATGGATTCGTTTAAATTTAATTATTGAACAACGAAAGGGACTTTATTACAACGAAAATGTGTTTTATTAATTAAATATATTAACCATGGGAGGCATCGGCATACTGCAGAGGATCGCAAACCCCGGTAATAGCGATTCCTCTAAACTGTTTCCCTGCTTTCCCAGATGCATCCAGAGGTGTTTGCATTACTTTCTAAAGATTTTATTTGTTATTTTTAGTTGAACCAGACTTCCAAGTAAATGACCGTATGTTTTCAGCCGCATGTCTATTTTTTCCCACGGCAGATGGCCGCACATTTCCAGCCGCGTAAAAAATACAGCCGCACAGATACATAGTGTGAACATACCCTGAAAGTGTACACAATACACTGCATTACATCGGTAATACAGTGTATTGTATCAGTGATCAGTGATTACTGATCAGTGATCAATGATCACTGATCAGTAGTACACTAGTGTACAGTAATGTACACTAGTGTAAAAGTGAAAAAAAATGTGCACCAAACACACACAATACCCCCCCAGCCCTCCCCCATAATAAAAATGCATTACATTCCCCATACACAATAAAAAGTTACACCAAAAAGATCAAAAACACAAATCCTATACATATTTCGTATCGTCACGTTCGTAACGACCCAATCTATAAAACTATATCAATACTTCTCTGGCACGACACGCTGTAAAATAAAAAAACAGTACCAGAATAGATGTATTTTATCAATCCACTTTAGAAAATACATCATAAAAGAGATCAAAAAGTCATATACATATAAAACTTGGTATCAATAGAAACTACAGATCTTCCCGCAAAAAATAAGCCCAAAACCAGCTCTGTCGCGCAAAAGATAAGAATGCTATGGATCTTGCAATGTGGCGACAGTTTTTGTGGCTTTTTGCTAGGAAGATAGTTTCTATTGCACCAAAGTGATAATAGTTAAAAAAAAACTACACAAATGTGGTATCGCCGTAACCGTAGTGACCCAGAGAATACATGTATTATGTTATTAGTGACCGCCGATACAGATTTTTACGGCGATCACTAATGGGCTCTATACTGCTGCCATCAGCTCTTTATGGCGATGGTGCAGAATAGTGCAGCGGCGCCAGTAAGGCCCGCAGCCCCCTCGTCTCAGCTACTGAAGGTCGCTGAGGGGTTGGGGCAGAGTGTGGGCTCAGTCCCGGCCAGTTCCCTCACAGGCGATCGCCGTTATTAACAATATAACGGCGGGAAACGGTAACGGGCATTGCCAGAGCAGCTGAACACTTTCATCTCTTCTCACAGTGAATCCACAGTGAGAGGAGATGAAAACATGTCCCCCTCCTGTCCCCAGAATTAACCCTAGTGACCTGGTCACTGACCCTCCCCTCCCTAGGTGGCCATCTGATCAAAGATGGCCGCCGCCATCACTGTGAACAGACTCTGTTCACAGTGATGGAATTTCTAAAAATGATAAATGCTCCATTCTCTCCACCACCGGAGGTGACGGAGAGCATGGGGCAATGATCGGGGACCACCCGGTGTGGTCCCAGTACAAGTGATCAGCGGTATATACTATATACCGCTGATCGCTTTTTCCAAATGGAGGCCGGCACTTTTTTACCCCTGTCACCAAAGTCAAGTGCCCCGGATTACCCGTAACCACCCCAGATTGCCTGTCACCTCCCCAGATTGCCCGTCACCACCTCAGATTGCCCGTAATCTCTCCAGATTACCCATAACCCCCCCAGATTGCCTGTAACCAAACCAGATAGCACGTAATGACCCCAGACTGCCCGTAACCATCGCAGACAGCCCGTAACCATCCCAGATTGCCACAGACTGCGCGTAGCTACCCCAAATTGCCTGTAATCACCCCAGATGGCTTGCAACCACCCCAAATTGCTCACAACCACCCCAGATTGCCCGTCTACTCCCCAGATTGCCTGTCAACCTCCCCAGATTGCCCGTCACCTCCCCAGATTGCCCGTCTCCACCCCAGATTGCCCGTTGCCACCCCAGATAGCCAGTGAACACCACCAGATTGCCCATCACCAACCCAGATAGCAAGTGAACACCACCAGATTGCCCGGAAAAACCCCATATAGCCAGTAAACACCCCCAGATTGCCTGTAACCACCCCAGATTGCCTGTGGCTACCCCAGATAGCCAGTAAACACCCCAAGATTGTCCACTACCACCCCAGATAGCCAGTAAACACCCACATATTGCCTGTAACTAGAATGACACTCCTTCTCTTCTGAGGCCTGCTGTGTGCCCATACAGTGGTTTATGCCCACATATGGGGTACCATTGCACTCAGGAGAAGCTCCGTTACAAATGTTGGTGTGGTTTTTCTCTCCTGTTCCTAGTGAAATTAAGAAATTTCAAACTAAACAAACATGTTATTGGAAAAATGCAATTTTATTCATTTTTACTGTCTTCTTTTGAATACTTTCCTCCAATACCTGTGGGGTTAAAATGGTCACCACACCCCAAGATGAATTCTTTGAGGGGTTTACTTTCCAAAATGGGGTGACTTTTGGGAGAGTTCTATTCTGTAGACACTACAGGGGCTCTGCAAACACACCTGGCGCTCAGAAACTTCTTCAGAAAAATCATGCACTGAAAATGCTAATTGGCGCTCTTTCCCTTCTGAGGCCTGCTGTGTGCCCATACAGTGGGTTATGCCCACATATGGGGTACCGTTCTACTCAGGAGAACCTGCGTTACAAATATTGGGGTGAGTTTTCTCCCCTGTTCCTCGTGAAATTTAGAAATTTCAAACTAAACAAACATTATTGGAAAAATTCTAGTTTTTCATTTTTACTGTCTTCTTTTGAATACTTTCCTCTAATACCTGTGGGGTCAAAATGGTCACCATACCGCAAGATGAATTCTTTAAGGGGTTTACTTTCTAAAATGGGATGACTTTGGGGGCAGTTCTATTCTGCAGACATTACAGGGGCTCTGCAAACGCACCTGGCGCTCAGAAACTTCTTCAGCAAAATCTGAACTGGAATTGTTAATAGGCGCTCCTTCCCTTCTGAGCCCTGATGTGTGCCCATACAGTGATTTATGCCCACATATGGGGTACCATTGTACTCAGGAGAACATGAGTTACAAAATTTGGGGTGCATTTTCTCTCATGTTTATTATGAAAATGAGATACTTTAATCTTAACAAATATATTATTTTTACGGCCTAATTGTGAATACTTTCCTCCAGTCCCTGTAGGGTTAAAATGCTCATTATACCCCTAGATTAATTCTTTAGGGTGTGTAGTTTCCAAAATTGGGTCATTTATGGGGTTTTCAAGTATACAAGCCTCCTAAACACACTTAAAAAAAGAACTGGTCCCTAAAAAAATTAGTTTTGGAAATTTCATAAAAAATTGGTAATTTGCTGATACATTTCTAAGCCCCGTAACACCCAAGAAAAGTAAAATATGTTTACGAAATTATGGCAGAATAAAGAGGACATATTGGTAATGTGACCTAGCAACTAATTTATGTGATACAACTTTCTTTTCTTAGAAGCAGAGAATTTCAAAGTTTGTAAAGTGCAAATTTTTCATGATATTTTTCTGTTTTTCACAAAAAACACAAAAGATAGTGACCAAATTTTGCCACTAATATAAAGTACCATATGTTAAAAAAAAAACAATCTGAGAATTGTTAGCATATGTTAAAGCATCACTGAGCTATAAGAGTGAGACAGGTCAGATTTTGAAAAATGAGCCTGATCTTTTAGGTGCAAATAGGCTTGGTCCCTTAGGGGTTAAGAAACAGGGACAGGCACTTTGCGAGAGATATATCAAGAGGGGTATAGAGAAGAGGTGTGCAATGTACTTTAAAGAGCTAGGGATCTTGACAGATAGAACTTTCCGTATAGTAGAAAGATATTTTAAAAAACTGTTTGTATTTTCCTTTTTCATTTTAAGCCTGTTAGTGATTTTACTGTTTGACACTTTAAAACAACTGGCATACTTTAGAAAGGGACCTAGTATTAGAAGAGATGACTGAGTGGAAACCTATTGTGGCTTTTAAGAGAAGCAGCTTCCTATCACACACACAGCCATTCTCTGCCTAATCAGACATCGCCCCATATTACATGATGACCAACAGCAAAATTGTCAGCTAATCGGGCATTTTAAACCTGTCAAAAAATCCACCATGTGCTGCACATTTCTGCGGGCACAGAGGGGGCTGAACTTTTATAAGGAGACACTATTATATGGGGGAACAGAGAGGGTCTATCCTCTATATATGACGGTGCGGGGGAGGGTTGCTTATCTACTTTATGAGGGCACAGATGGGGGAGGGCTTTCTGTTATATCAGGGCATAGAGGGAGTCTACGTGGGGCATAAAATGGTCACTGTTACAGTGAGGAGCAATACAGATGGGGGGTATATAGAGGTGAGAATGGTGCTGTGTGGCATCTACCTTCCCCGCACTGATGTGGGGAGGGAAATAGCCAGAGGGGTCGCTAGCCGGCTACTCATGGGCCAGTGCTGTGTGCTTGCCCCTCAGGCTAAAATTTGCCAGCCAGCCCCTGGATACGGGATGACAGACAGAACACACGGACAGGTATAATACTAGCAGGTCAGACAGTCCAAGTCGGCAACAGGCGGTAACATCAAAATCCAAATCAGCAAGCAAAAAGGTTAACAGAATCCAGTCCAAGGTCAAGCGCAAGAGGTAACACAGTACAGAAGGATAAGGAAGAGGTTCATTTACACAGAAAGATTATCTGACAGATTATCTGCCAAAGAGTTGAACCCAAAGCCAGAAACAGACTATAAACAGAGATCAGATCATAGGAAAGCCTGAGATTTCTGCTCTTATCAAATCCATTCCTGGCTTTGGCTTCGAATCTTTGGCAGATAATCTGTCAGATAATCTTTCTGTATAAATGCACCCTTATGCTGGGTTTACACGGAACGATTATCATTCGAATTTGCACGATAACGATCGAATTTGAACGATAATCGTACGTGTAAACGCAGCGAACGATCGAACGCCGAGCGAGAAATAATTCATTTTGATCTTTTATCTTGTTCTTAAATCATCGTTCGCAAAAAATTTGCCAATCGTTCCGTGTAAACAGTCGTCGCGCGAAAGTCCGGCCGCCCACCACTCGCAGCCCGGCCCCCCACTCATCCGCAGCCCCGATCACAGCCCCCACCGCCCCGATCACCACCCCCGCTCCAATCGCCCGCTACCGCCATCACCGCTCCGATCGCCCCCGCCACGAGCATACGTTACCTGCTCCGCTTAGCAGGTCTTTGAAATCCCCGACTCCCCTTTTCAGTGCATTGATTGCTGAAGAGGTGAGCCGGGAATTTCAAACGGCTCCTCTTAAGCCAATCAGTGCTCCTCGATCGGAGCAGCGGGGGGGGGGGGATGATCGGAGCGGCGGCGATCAGTGCCGCGCAGGGGGCGGCGGTTGACCGTGGGTCCGGGTTGCGGATGAGCGGGGGGCACGGGCTGCGAGCGGGCCGGGCTGCGGGCGCGCGATTGCGAAACGATTTTTCCATATGATATATCGGACCGTCTAAGTGCTGATCGTTATGAAAAAAAATCGGTACTCCGACATCGTTAATCGTACGATCGGGCCAATAATTGTTCCGTGTATTCCCAGCATAAGAGTCCAATAACAAGCAATACAATGGATACGCTGGAGACCAAACATACACTGGCAACTCTTGGGTGTAAACCACCAGCTTAAATGCTGGCAGAGCTCCCGCCCCAGCCGCTGATAGGAGCAAGGAGTCTGACAGCTGTAAAGGAGACCAATAATAGCCACAGAGCCCTTCCATATGCTCATAATGGAGCAAGCCTCAGGAGCCAGTTAGCAACACCTGAAGGCTTAACCCCTAGAGCACCAGAGAAGAGGAATCAGGAGAAGGCATGACACCAGGTGTCAGCTTCCTGGCAGCACAGTATGAAGTGTGAATAGGTCAGAGAGAAATCGCACATCGGCTGATTCTTTCTGCCAAATTCCCACACACAGAATGATCTCTGACACTAACGCTCCGTGTAATATGGCCCTTAATCAGGAAACACATAGCCCTTTCAGCTACTAGCATTATTAACCCCCATATCCCTTTTAGATATGGACTGGCAGATCTGGGCAACTATGTAGACTTTGAAAGGGGCTATGACTACATGCAGGCACATGTGCATGACTCATCTGCCGTTGACATTAAACAACCACTTGGTGGCAGCAGAACTCACAACATACAAAGCTATTAGTACATTGTTAATGCAGATAATAGAGGCCTTACATAAAATGCTGTATAACAGGGCACCTTTAACAAACCACATGCAGTGGGAAACTACACATGCTCTGTGGAGGAAGATGGTGGTTTTTCTGTGCTTACTGTGCCTACTATGATAAATTCCTTCCATATCCCTATACATATGCTGTATTGGGGGAATTTATCACAGTAGGTGTAAATGTATTTGTATGTATATTTGGTTTTTGCATTTATGAGTCGGTTTTCTCTGTGCCAAATGTATTAAATTGGTGATGGACAGTGAGTCCACTGTAAAGCTAATGAATGGTATTGTTACACTAAGCTAACAGACATAGCAATTTAAAGGAAATGTCTCACCAGGAAAAAAAATGCATTGGTTAAATAATGTTTTTATGTTAAACCTATTTTTTAGGGATATTAAAATTTAAAGGGAACCAATCACCTAAAACATGTATCTATAGCATCTGCCTTTGCCCCATACACACCAAAATCATACTTTGATCTTGTCCCTGCAGTATGCAAATTCCAGTAAGGTAGTCATGTGGGCGTTTGTTCAGGCTGAATAGTCACGGCTTTGGGGGGCGGGGTTTGGCTGTAATCACGCCTCTATGGGCGTCATTCACAGGCCCCGTCACTGCATCATCATCCAGGGGCAGGGCCTGGGACTCTGTAGCTGAGATTCACCTGTACTGTGTATGTGTGAACTAGTCTCACATACAGGCAGCTGCTGCTTTACACAGCATCCCTGAATAGATGGTTTTAACCCTGCTGCACAAGCCAAAGCAATGTTATTCCTGTTCAGGGAAGAAAAAGAGTGCTGCACCTCACACCTATGGCTGATACTAGTGCCTCTCGGCTGCATAATGTTATTCCTGTGCTGCTGGCTGCTGCAGGGTAAAGCCCCCTTCACACGTCCGGAAAATCATAGGCTAACATTAGACATGGACAATAGGACCGGATTTTTTAGATCCTGTCCTATTTTCGTCCGGAAATCTGGCACGGACGCCCCCATAGAAGTCTATGGGAGCGCCGGAATCACGGGCATTTTCCTGATGTATATCAGGAAAGTGCCCGCGATTCCGGATTGGTAGAGAGCCAGCCCCGGACCTCAGCACAGGACTGCCTGAGATCCCCCCCACCACCCGCCCTGCACTCTGGCCGCCGGCCGATCGCCCGCAACCCCCCAACCCCCCCCCCGCACCGCACCGCACAATCTGTCCGGCACTACAGGCCCTGCCGGCCAGAGTGCGAATGGGAACTTAAGGCCCTATTCCACGGAACGATTAGCGTCCGTATTCGGCCGATATCGGCCGCTACGGACGATAATCGTCCCGTGGAATAGAGTGCAACGATCAGCCGACATCATGTTGAAAAACAAGCGACTGATATAGCAGCGATCTGCTGCCGTCGCTCCGTTGAATAGGAGCGTCGGCAGCAGATGCTGCTATATCCTATGGGCTGCCCGGACGATCAGCGATCACCCGGGCAGCCCCCCCGCAGCTCCCCGCTGCCCCCTCCCGCACTCACCCGCTCGCTGCAGCTGCGTTGAATAGCAGCGGCAGCGAGCTGGGAACGAGGAGCAAACAAGCAAACAAGCGCTCTCCACATTTTCTCCGGCCCCCTCCCCCCCTCCTCTCTCTCCACATGTTCTGCGGCCCCCCTTCTCCCCTCTCCTTTCCTCCTCCTGCCATCGGTGCTGCACTCCTTATCTCCCATCTCCCTCACTGACAGAATCAGAGACGAAGCGGCACCAGAAGCACACGGGAGAGAGAGGAGGGGGCCCCACACAGTAACTGCTGGAGGGGAGTAACATAGTAACATAGTAAGTAAGGTTGAAAGAAGACAAGAGTCCATCAGGTTCAACCTAGAGAAACCCTACTGTGTTCATCCAGGGAAGGCAAAAACCCCTATGAGGCAGACGACAATTGCCCCATCACAGGGAAACACCCCCCCCCCCCCCCGACTCCAATGGCAACCAGAACAATCCCTGGATCAACGTATCGCCGGAAATCTAATCCCCATAACTTGTAATATTATATTGTTCAAGAAAAGCATCCAGG
This sequence comes from Dendropsophus ebraccatus, assembly GCF_027789765.1. Taxonomy (NCBI): domain Eukaryota; kingdom Metazoa; phylum Chordata; class Amphibia; order Anura; family Hylidae; genus Dendropsophus; species Dendropsophus ebraccatus. Next base: position 98,211,738 of record NC_091456.1, read on the forward strand.
CCTCCCTTGAACTTGCTGAGGGATGTTGTAGGCAGAAGATCGCTCACCACAGAGTTTCCAGGCTCTTTCACGTCTATCACATGTGCTCAGACATGACGTCAGGCCCTCATACCATACTCATAGAGTCGGTTTCTAACCATTTGTGAAGAAACTTGCACATTGTGGCCTCCTGGAGGTCATTTTGCAGGGCTCTGGCAGTGCTCCTCCTGTTCCTCCTTGCACAAAGGCAGAGGTAATGGTCTTGCTGCTGGGTTGTTGCCCTCCTATGGCCTCCTCCACGTTTCCTGGTGTACTGACCTGTCTCCTGGTAGTGCCTCCAGTCTCTGGACACTACGCTGACAGACACAGCAATTCTACTTGCCACAGCTCACCTTGATGTGCCCTCCTGGATGAGCTGCACATCCTGAGCAACTTATGTGGGTTGTAGAGTCTGTCACATGCTACAACAAGTGTGAAAGCACCACCAACATTCAAAGGTGACCAAAACATCAGCCAGAAAGCATAGGTACTGAGAAGTGGTCTGTGGTCCCCACCTGCAGAACCACTCCTTTATTGAGTCTGTCAGTGGGCAGTTTGATTTCACAGAAGTTTGATTTACTTGGAGTTATATTGTGTTGTTTAATACTCTGTATGACTACTATCTGAATTGTTCTTATAATGATCATATGTCACCCTCTGCTGGTCATAAGTGATATTACTTTTTAGGCTTCAAATACATATATTTTTTATTGTCATGCATATTCATTGCCATGATGGTAATGTTACACGAATTAACCATCAAGCTCAGTAAATTACAAATTGCAAATGAAAGCAGTAAGCTATAATAGTAAGTGATAGAGATCAGAACAAAATTTCTAAAATAATGCCATATTTAACCCCTTCATGACGGGTATACCCGTCATGCGGCTGTTAAGGGTGATCAGAGAGGGCTCCCGGCGTGATCCCTCTCTGCAGCCCGCGGTCCCCGGTTGCTATTTGTAGCCAGGGACCGTGGGTATTAGCCGCTGCGGCCGATAGCTGCGGCTGGCTAATTAACTATTCAAATGCAGCTGTCAAAGCTGACAGCTGCATTTGAATAGTGGTGGTGGCCCCTCTCCCTGGTGTCTAGTGGGGGATCTCCTCCCTGAATCACACCCCTTTTCCCATTTTATAAATACAAATAAATAAATAAACATATTTGGTATTGTCGCGTGTGTAATTGCCCAAACAATTAAATGATTACATTCCTGATCTCACACGGTAAACGGCGTAAGCGCAAAAACCCGCCAAAGTGCAAAATTGCGCATTTTTGTTTATATTAAATCCAGAAAAAATGTAATAAAAAGTGATCAAAAAGTCGCATATATGCAAACAAGGTACCAAAAGAAAGAACAGATCACAGCACAAAAAAATTACACCTTAAACAGCCCCATAGACCAAACAATAAAAGCGTTATAAGGATGGGAATAGAGAGATTACTGACTTGAGGAACATAGATAACATGTCAGTTTTATGGCGTTAATACGAAACCCCTCGAAAAAAAGGAATTTCACCTTCACTGCACATATAATTTTTTCCAGTTTTTTTCAGCATATTTTATAGAAAAATTAAGGCTATGTTCACACTACGTAAAACTACGGCCGTAGTTCTCACCACAGAACCATGGCCGTAGTTTTGCGGGGTGGAACATAGCCTTATGTTGAATGGGATCCCAGCCGGAGCGTACACACATCGTATGCGCTCCGGCCGGGATTCCGTGTGGCGCCGGAAAAAACTGACAGGTCAGTTTTCTGCGGCCGGAATTCAGTGAATTCCGGCCGCAGAAAGACCTGTCAGTTCACACAGTGAAGCAAGCGGCTCCGGCCGCTTGCTTCACTGTGTGCTATGGGAAGCTCTGATGCGGGCGCATCAGAGCTCCGCGACCGGAAAGATTACCCGGCCGGTACTTAAGTCACGGGGTCACGGAACGGCTGGTCTCATACAGCGTGTGCACATAGCCTAAGTCTGTATTTGCAAAGTATAATTGGTGTCGCAAAAAAATAAGGGTCAAGTGGGTCTGTAGGGGGAAATATGCAAGTGCAGTGGCCTCTTAAACGTGAGGAGGAAAAAACAAAAGCGCAAAAATTATAACTGGCTCGGTTCTTAAAGGGTTAAACAAAGAATTAAAAAGTTCCCTTAATATAAACTAAGTACAGGGGCAGTAACATGAGCTCACAGCTGTTCATGAAGTGTGAGCCACAAAATGACGCTAATGCAGGTAACCACTTTTATCAAGTTGGCGCAATTTTGTGGACAAAATTTGTTGACCATATTCCTCTATTTAAAGGGGATCTGTCAGGAGTAATTCACGTTCCAAACTCCTCACATGTTAGATAGCTGTTAGATCAGGGAGACACATGGTACCGTTTATATACCTGTCTGTGATTCCAGGACATAGAAAATGCTTTTATTATATATTGAGAAAAGTCAAAAAAGCTTTTCTGAGCTCCTAAAGTGCATCAAGCTGTAACACCTCCAGATCCTTCCTTCCCAAACTGCATATACGCTCCATACCAAGCGTGTTAATAATAAACACAACACACAAGAAATTTCCTTGCTGGGTGATGGTTGGCCACAGCTTTTAACTCCCTTCCAACCATGAACTTTTAAACCAAATGGCATGTATCGTGCCTAACTCGTTGCACAGATAGCAAATAGTGTGCCACGAGCAGACTCCTGCAGTACACGAAACACGTGCTATCCATCATCTGCTCTGCAGAGCTGTGACTTATCTTTGTGGTGTTACTAGTGTATACACGCCTCGCAAAAGCATGTACTCCTAAGTAAAAGTGGTAATGAAGTAGTACCTGAGTTTTGCCACTAGATGTCGCTAAGATGTACAGATGTAGCCAGGGTTAACATGATCACAATGACGCATTTAACTCGACACTCTAATTGACTTAACACAGCTCCCTGACACAATTGTTGCGTCAGGGATCATGTTAACCCTGGCTACATCTGTATGTCTTGTACCTATGTTTTGCACAGCTGTAGTACTCAAGGGGTTGTTGTTCTGTGATTTGTGCACCAATGAGAGCTTTTTCTCTTTTCCACCTATCTCTATTCTCTTTCTTTTTCTGCACTCTCTTCTTCACCACTCACAGCAGGTATTACATACCCTGTAGGAGGTTGCCACATGGGAAGAGGAAGCGTAGCCACAAACTTAGTCAGTCATAGTCTGGTTCCCGTACAGAGAGGACGCAAGCCAGAATGGCCCCTACAGCAGTCATGTTGGGCCCTGTTAGAGAACAAGTCCAGTGTAGTCTAGTCTACAGACACACATGGGACGCACAGACCCTCTTTTCTTGAAAGCAGCACTTTTACACACTACGAAGTGCTAAACACTCTCAGAAAGGACAAAGTCAGAGATCATCCCAGCCCACGCCGTGAATAAGTCAAAAGGTGCAGGACTGTATCCTATAACAGAGGAATTGATACGGATAGAGAAAAGTTGCTAGAAGCCTACGTACTCTATCTTGCAGTGTGGGTGTAACCAGGAAACCTTGGCCACTCTGCTCAACCCAGGGAATAAGGTCTGGGGTTGTGTACCATCTGGCAAGTGAACGGTCGAGTCCCACAGCAGGGCACCACATCTTAACAAAAAGATTTAATTTATTATGATTCTTAATTATTTTATTTACAAGAACAAGGGAGGGAGGATGGGCAAGCCACTCCTGAAAGCAATGTGGACTGCCAGGTGAGCGGGAAAAAACACTATTTTATCCCCCCACCCCATGGCAAGCTGTCTGGCCCGAACCCTGCCTGGCAATTACACCCATTGGCAGCACAGAAGAAAAAAGAAAAGGGAGGGAAGGGACTTGAGCAAATGTAACCCCTTGCTGGTGGCCTGATTACGCTATAGGGAGGCAATGATAACCTATGGAGGCTGTGACATGCAGTCAGTGTGCACCCCCCATAGAAAGGTGCCCTCCATACCTGACCCCAGGGCCATAATCAGGAATTTTGGGGCCCCATACAGCCAAAGTGTCTGGGCCCCCCTACCAAAAAAAGTCAAAACATGGTGTACCATATGATATACCATACCTTTTCTACAACCTCTGATATGTCATAGTAACAGTAATCAGGTGTGCAGCAAATTGCACTGCAAGAAAATTGCAGCGTTAAATCCGCCACAAAACATCATGTGTGAATGTACCTGAATCCCTCCTCCCCCCCCCTCCCCCCCAAAAAAATTAAGACATCCAAAGCCACAAATCATAAGACAAAGTATCTACATACAGTGAAATGGCTACAAATAAAAGTAATGCAGCAAAATCCATAGTAGGTGGGAGACCTTGCCTTGCATGCAGTCTGTTCAAATCATGGTTGCCATGGCATGGAGAAATCTGTGCATGTGCAAATAGGCAATGCTCAGCCCTCATAGACCTCAGAGGTTAGTGTGAGCTGCCCATCCAATAAAGAAATAGTCTTGAATTGGCGCAGACAGAAAAGCCCCAATGCCATGAGCTGCCTATGTAAATTCAGTACAATCAGTACATGTGGTTCCCTCCAGCCTGCATGTCAATCATCCCCGTATTGCACGCTTACAGGCAGAGAGCCATGACTAGTTCTGGGCAGTTCCCCACCCAAATTAATAGTTGCCGCCCTTCTCCCCGCCTCACGCAGAAATCAAACTTCTTTTCCTGCTTACTAAAGCTAATGCTTACTAAAGGTAAAGCTAATGCTTACTAAAGCTAAAGCTTAGGCGGGGGGAGGAGGGAGGCGGTCCCTGCCTGATACCCGGTACCCGCCTCCACAACATTCACTCAGTTTGCCGTGAGTGATATATAGCGTCCCTGGCCTCAAGCACTTGTCCACTTGTGATGGCACACCTGGAAAAGTAGTGGCGGCTAGGGACGGAATATTGAGGTGCGGCAGCTGCCATGAGGTCACGGAAGGCTTGCGTCTCCACAAGCCTGAACGGCAACATCTCCATGGCCAGCAATTTGGAGATGTGGCAGTTTAAGGCTTGGGCAGAGGGGTAAGTAGAGGCGTACTTACGCCTACGATCAAATGCTTGACTGAGAGACAATTGCACTGAAGAGGCGCATTACGGTGCAGGCGAAGGAGCAGACGCAGGCGAAGGGGAAGGTGAAGAAGGAACCAAAGCGGCTGAAGCACAGGCATATGGGGAAGTGTCCTGGCTGATGGTGGTCTGGACTGTAGCTCTAGCAGAGAGAACAGGTGAAGAGTCAGCAGTGGCAACGTCGGGTGCAGGTTCTCCTGCGTTTGCTCTTTCCCACTAAGCCCAGTGCTTTGCTTCCAGGTGACGCCGCATGGCCGAGGTGGTCAAGTTGCTCTTCTCCGAGCCTCTACTCAGTTTGGAGTGACATAGTGTGCACACCTCGCCCAGCTTGTCAACCGCGCAAACATTAAAAAACCTCCACACCAAAGAACTGTGTGACCTAAAGGGGGGAGCTTGACGTGGCTGGCTGCTTCGGGGGAAGCTTCGGCCCTGGTGACTATGTCCTGCCTCCCCTAAATCATCTGTCCTCTACCTCTGGACATCCCTCTGCCTCTTTGCGCCTCCACTACTTTCCCCACTGGACATCACCCCTTGCCAGGTCGGGTCAGTCGCTTCATTGTCCAGCCCCTCTTTCATTGTCCATCTCCTCACTCTGCTGCTGCTCCTCCTGCACACTGGGCATGTCAACTGTTTGGCTTAACGGCAATTGGGTCTCCTCATCATCACTCCTCAGGACTTGAGGTTGCTGGTTCAGATTTTGTGCATCGCTACAGATAAAATTCTCAGGTAGCTCCTGAGAGTCATCAAGTATTTCTACACTGTGCAATTGGGGAAAAGGAACCAAAAAGAGCTCCTCGGAGTGGGCAAGGGTGGGATGACTATGGACTAACTTTGCAGGTTTGGAGACATGAGTGTCAGACTCTTGGCTAGCCTCGAGACTGGAGTGAGTGGATACATGACTGAAAGCACTCTCCGCCTTCCATCGTAACACTTGGTCACGCTGATTGGGCCTCGACAGTTATGTACCCTACCCCCTGCCCAACTGTCCTATAAAGCCAGGGATGGTGGATGTGTGCGATACTGGACGTCCCTCTGAAGCACGTGCTGTATCCCCAGTCACTTCACCGCAGCTTAAAACCCCAGCAGCATTTCCGCATCCCCGTCCTCTTCGCTTTGCCCTGCGCATTGTAGTAGTCGTTTAAATTTTTTCAATAGTATACAATTTAGCTGTACCAGATATTTTTTAATTTATCCCACGCACTGTATACAGCCATATACCGGATATAGAATTGTTTTTACAACAATAGAAATAAAGGGCTGATCGGCGCCTTTAGTGGACGCAGACTGCGCAAATTTGTGGTAGCAAGATAAAAGGTATTATCCCACAATTACTATCAGTGGGTATACACACTGTGTATACACACTGCCTGTCTCACAACAGCTTATACAGTGTAGATACACTGCCTGTCTCACAACAGCTTATACAGTGTGTGTATACACTGCCTGTCTCACAACAGCTTATACAGTGTAGACACACTGCCTGTGTCACAACAGCTTGTAAATGTCTGTTTTTATATAGCTTCAGCCCTAACAAGGGCTTTTGAGGGTCCCTTCCTACCTAACGTAACCTAAAACCTTCCTCTCCCTGCTTTACAGACTGTCCCTCTCTAGTTCCAACTAGCAAGTGACACGAATCTCAAATCACTATTCTTTTATTCAGAAGGTCACATGGTTTAGCCAGCAAATCACAGTTAGAGATTTTTTTTTTTTTTAAAGTCCTGCCTACTCCTTGTGCCTGTCCCTACCCCCTGCATGTTTAATGGCTGGAAAAAAACGCCAGGGGATGTGGGAGGGTGAATCAAATTTTTACTGCCTTTTAACACGGATATTTGACCGTGGTCGAATACCTCAAATAGCGTACTATTCGATCAAATACCTGTTCGATCGAATAGTATTCGCTCATCTCTATTTGTGAAGCCAATGCCAGTGAGGCACACAGATGTGGTGGCACACCTGCTTTTATTTTAGAGGCCGGTTGTACCTTTTTCCCCTGTAGACAGTGTCCTGCCGAGCTTCTACGGGGTCCTTTGGGATAGCGTGATCACGGATGGCCAGAGTGGTGTAGTGACCCTCCCGGACTATCGGAACTGCTACCCACAGAAAGGGGAAGTGTCCCAAGGCTGTAGTGTATACTGTGTCAGTGTAAGGTGAAGGTTCTCATAGTCTCTTGTTTATAAATAAGCCTGGCGTTAACCAGTATAAAATGGCTTACCCCATTATTACCGCAGTACACAGAGCAACAGGGGTACTAGGAAGAGCTGGGTACCGGTAGTCCTGGAGTATCAAAATTGGCAAATTGGCACTGGACTGGGCAGTTGCAGGCTGGGGAGGGCCAAAATAAATGGCCCTTCCCATCCTGGTACTACTAGGCTGCTGCTGTTTGGTTTAAAAAAAAAAAAACGCATAGGTTCCCCCCCCCCTTTTCCATAACCAGGCAGGTTAAAAACAAAACATCAGCAAGTAGTACCAGGGTTAGAAGGGCCATTTATTTTGGCGGTCCCCAGCCTAATAATACTAGCCTGCTACCGCCCAGTCCAGGAGCGCCAATTTTTGTTGCTCCGGAACTACTGGCACCCGGCTCTTCCCAGTACCCCTGGTGGCATTGGGTATTGGGGTAATATTGGGGGGGGGGGGGTCGTTTTAGTCCTTTTATAACGGCTAACACTAAGTGCCGACTTAGTAATGGATTCCGTCTGTCAGACAGCTTCCACTATTGAACATTAAAGTCCACTGATCATCGACGTACTCCAAATGAATCCGACGTAATCCTTTGCATACCAGTGTCTGAAAAAGAAAAAAAAAGAAAGAAAAAAACAAGCAAAAACAGTGCACCCACACCAGCAAGTAAGGGGTTAACCTTACAGGATGCTGGAAAAGCTGGGTGTCCTCCAGCATGGGCATGGGAGTTAGGGTCCATTTACAGGGAAAGGTGATAGATTATCTGCCAAAGAGTTGAAGCCTAAGCCAGGAATGGATTTAAAAAGAGGAGAAATCTCAGTCTTTCCTTTATGACCTGATCTCTGTTTATGGTCTGTTTTTTGGCTTTGGTTTCAAATCATTGGCAGATAATCTTTCTGTATAAATGGACCCTAACAGTCTGGCTCCCCGGGACTTAACCCCCTGGGGACCAGACTGTTCTGGCACTGCACCTGCCCAAGCAAGGGAGGGGGTCAAGTGACCCCTTCCTTGCTGGTGCAGATGCAGTGGGATCTCTATGGGGGGGTCATAGCTGTCTGTGTGTTTGAGTGTATATGTGTGTGATTGTATATGTGTGTGTCAGTGTATATATGTGTGTGTGAATGTACAGTGAATTGCAAAAAATTAGAATATCAACAAAAAGTTATTTTTTTCCAGTAATTCAATTCAAAAAGTGATCTCATCTATTCTATAGAATCATTACATACAGAGTGAACTTTTTCAAGCGTTTATTTCTGGTAAAGTTAATGATTACGGATTACAGCCAAGAAAAACCCAAAAGTCAGTATTTCATAAAATTTGAATATTATATAAAACCACCTGAAAAAAATGTTTTTAAGGGTATAAACCCACACACCGTATAAGCAGCGTATTTACTGCTGCGATACGCAGCAAATACGCAGCAGATTAGATCTAAATAACTGAACACAGCATCAAATCTGCACCAACAAATCTGCTACGTATCTGCTGCGTATTTGCTGCGTATCTGCTGTGTATACGGTGTGTGGGTTTGTACCCTAACACAGAAAAGTCGACCAAATGAAAAGTCTGTACAGTAAATACCCTCAATACTTGGTCAGGGCACCTTTTGAATGAATGACGGCATCAATGCGGCGTGGCATGGAGGTAATCAGATGACACTGCAGAGGTGTTATTGAAGCCCAGGTTGCTTTGATAGCAGCCTTCAGCCCGTCTGCATTGTTGGGTCTGTTGTCTTTCACCTTCCTCTTGACAATGCCCCATAAATTCTCTATGGGGTTAAGGTCTGGCGAGTGTGTGAATGACTGCCTTCTGGACAACTGTCAAGTTAGCAGTCTTTCCCCATGATTGTGTTGCATATTTAAACAGACTAATCGTACGTGTAAACGCAGCGAACGATCAAACGATGAATGAGCAATTGTCCGTTTTGATCTTTCAACATGTCATCAAATCGTCGCTCGTCGCAAAACATTCGCCGATCGTTCCGTGTAAACAGTCATCGCGCGATAGTCCAGCCGCCCGCAGCCTGGCCCCTGTTCGCAGCCCGGCCTCCCGCTCATCCGCAGCCCCTGCGCCGGCTCGATCGCCACCCCCGCCGCTCTGATCGCCGCCGCCGCTCTGATCACCACCCGCCGCTCCGGTCGCCCCCCCCCGCCGCTCCGATCGCTACCCCCGCCGCTCTGATTGCCACCCGCCGCTCCGATTGATACCCCCGCCGCTCTGATCGCCACCCGCCGCCGCCGCTCCGGTCGCCACCCCCCCCCTGCCGTCGCCGCCTCGATCGCCCCCGCCGGCCCACGGTCATACGTTACCTGCTCCGCGCAGCAGGTCTTCCGCTCTTCAGTGCACTGATTGGCTGAAGAGGTGAGCCGGGAATTTCAAATGGCTCCTCTTCAGCCAATCAGTGCTCCTCTTCAGCACTGATTGGCTGAAGAGGAGCCGTTTGAAATTCCCGGCTCCCCTCTTCAGCCAATCAATGCACGGCAGCACTGATTGGCTGAAGAGGGGAGTCGGGAATTTCAAACGGCTCCCCTTCAGCCAATCAATGCAAGGCAGCACTGATTGGCTGAAGAGGGGAGCCAGGAATTTAAAACGGCTCCTCTTCAGCCAATCAGTGCTGAAGAGGAGCACTGACTGGCTGAAGAGGAGCCATTTGAAATTCCCGGCTCCCCTCTTCAGCCAATCAGTGCACTGAAGAGCGGATCCGGGGATGGCTTAAGACCTGCTGCGCGGAGCAGGTAACGTATGACCGTGGGCCGGCAAGGGCGATCGGAGCGGCGACGGCGTCGGGGGGGTGGCGATCGGAGCGGTGAGGGGGGGATGATCAGAGCGGGGGGGGGGCGATCGGAGCGTCGGGGGGCGACCGGAGCGGTGGCGGGGGTGGCGATCAGAGCGGCAGCGGTGGGGGGGGCCACCGGAGCGGAGGCGACGATGAGAGCGGCGGGGGCGGCGATGAGATCGGCGGGGGCGGCGATGAGAGCGGCGGGGGCGGCGATGAGAGCGGCGGGGATGCCGATGAGAGCGGCAGGGGTGCCGATGAGAGCAGCGGGGGTGGCGATCGAGCCGGCGCAGGGGGCTGCGGATGAGCGGGAGGCCGGGCTGCGAGAGGGGGGCCGGGCGGCGGGCGGGCCGGGCTGCGGGCGCGCGATCGCAAAACAATTTTTCCGTACGATATATCGGACCGTCTAAACGCTGATTGGTATGAAAAAAAATTGTTACTCCGACATCGTTAATCGTACGATCGGGCCAATTATCGCTTCGTGTAAACGCACCATAAGGGTACAAACCCACTTGACGTATTTGCTGCGTGAATCAGTCTTAAAAATAAGCAGGCAAAACGCAGGTTGGCTTTATACGATTGTTCTGCGTTAAAATACGCAATTGCGTATTTTTGAAGCGTGAAGCTTGTTGTTAGCAAAGCATCAGTTGTTAAAATACGCAATTGCATATTTTTGAAGTGTGAAGCTACATGCGTTTTTCGCACAGGTTGTTAACAACTGATGCTTTGCTAACAACAAGCTTTACGCTTCAAAAATACGCAATTGCGTATTTTAACGCAGAACAATCGTATAAAGCCAACCTGCGTTTTGCCTGCTTATTTTTAAGACTGATTCACGCAGCAAATACGTCAAGTGGGTTTGTACCCTAAGGGACCTTTTATAATACTTAGGAAGCCACTGCATGTGTTTTGGGTTAATTATTCTAATTTTATGAAATACTGACTTTTGGGTTTTTCTTGGCTGTAATCCATAATCATCAACTTTAACAGAAATAAACGCTTGAAAAAGTTCACTCTGTATGTAATGACTCTATAGAATATATGAGGTCACTTTTTGAATTGAATTACTGAAAAAAAATAACTTTTTGTTGATATTCTAATTTATTGCAAACCACTGTATATGTGTGTGTGTTGTATGCCCCTGCGGGGGTGTGACGGAGGTACGGCTGGTCACTTGCCAGATGGTAAAGTGTGTCGCCTGCTCTATGGTGGTTGGCCGAGATATAGCCGGGCCCAATGATGTTATGTCGTGACGCCAGTGCCTGTTGGGCACACAGGTGTGATGGCACACCTGCTTTTATTTTAAAGGGACAGTTTTACCTTGTTCCCCTATGGTCAGTGTGCTGCTGGGCTGTTGCCGGGTCCCTTGGGTAGTACGGAGGTCACGGAGGTCCAGAGTGGAGTAATGACCCACCCGGACTATTGGCACTGCCAACCACAGACAGGGGAGAGAACCCAAGGTAAATTTGTACACTGTTTTGGTACAGATTGAGGAATCAGAGAGTCTCTTGATCATAAACAAGGTCTGCTTTACTTGGAGAATGTGTATGTACAGCAGGTCATACAGCTTTACCTTGAAAAAATACTTTATACAGTATAACCTCGGTTTCCAAACACCTCGGTATTCGAACAATTCGGTTTTCGAACTAAATTTCCCCCTGATGTTTTGCTCGGTATCCGAACATTGCTTGGTATCCAAACAAAACCAGGGGGATAACTGTCAGCTGAACTGATGTTCAGCTGACAGTTAGAGGTGTTCGGAAACACTGAGAGGCAGGAGCGGGCGGCTATTTAAACTTGCTGCCGCGCTCCTGCTCCAATCAGCTGTGGGGGACACCCTGTAAAGAAGCAGGGATTCCCTTCGTTATGATGGGATTCCCCACTTCTTTACAGGATGTCTCCAGCAGCTGAGAGGAGATCCAGATTAGTTCTTCTGCTTTGTGGATACTGTCCTGCTCTGTGACTCTCATAGTCCACAGCGTGGGTTGAGATAATCTCTGACTTATCCTCTCTAGGAAAGGTTTAACACTGCATAGTGCCGAGTGGAGTGACTGAAGAAAAAAACGGTTAGCTTCATGTGCCTGAGTCACATACATACATACACACACACACACATATACACTCACACACACACACACACGCACATTCACTTTTACACATATACACACACACTCCCAAACATACAAACAGGCACTTATGTTTCATGAGGAAGCTCCTTGTATCTTCACAGCACCTGCAGATCCTCTCTCCTCCTCCTCACAGCGGCACCACCTCTACCGCCCCTCTCCCCCTCCTCTGCATCGACAGCAGAGAAGAGCAGGAAGGAGTTTGTGAAAGCCATGAGGGGAGAGCCGGTGAGACCTCCACACAGCACAGGAGGAGGGAGCAGGACCCCCAGACTCCAGCTTAGTAAAAAGAACAGGTCTGCAAAAGTCGGTTCTTGTCACTAAGCAATACACTGTACTGGCAGCAGTACTGGGCCCCCTCTGTGAGTCACCTGGCCCTGGCCCCTTTCAGCACTCCCAGCAATACTGCCCTGATGGTGGCCCCGCCTGACCCTGCTTGGGTTCAGCTTTTAGGAGACATTTTAGCTTGGAAACGCCTCTTTGACTCCTTGTACCAGAGAATAAAAGCATGTCTTTACATCTTGAAAGCACAGCTGGCTATATAAAAGGTAACATGTGTCTCCTTGACCTGACAGCTATCTAACAGTGTCAGCAGTTTGGAACATAAATTACAGCTGATATATTCCCTGCAGCGAAATCCGATGTGGATCCTGGTAGAGTGAAGTGAATGGGTCACATACCCACAGTATAATTTTCATTCGGCTGCCAGTATGTGACCCGGCCCCTTTAACTCTCCGCATCCCGCCAGTGCCGGCCTGGAGCTTACATTATCTGCCGCGGTTGTGTTTGATGCTCACACAGAGCCTCACACAGCCGTGCGCTGAGCAGGTAATGTATGCTCCAGGCCGGGGCTGCGGAGAGATAAAGGGGCTGGCTTACATATTTGCAGTGGAATAAATATTCCACTGTGGATATGTAAACCCCATAGGTCTTCACACTACATGGATCCGTGTGAAATCTGCTACAGATCCGGTATGTGTGAAGGCACCCTTAAAATAGAATTCCATGTAAAACTCATTGGTTTATTATGAGACTATTATGTTCACACAACGTATATTTTCATAAATCACAGCCATTGTACAACGGCCCTGATTAGGGATGAGCGAACTGAACCGTTACGAACCAGATTCGTTACGAACTTTGCAAAAAGTTTGGTTCGGTACCGAACCGAACTTTCCAAAAGTTTGTTACGAAGTTCGTTAAAATCGCAACAGCGTCGCAAAACTGTATTGTTTTCACAGAATGGAAGAGGATATAAGGAATTATTACTCCTATAATCCCATTTGTCCTGTTTTTATGTGAATATCAAGGTGTGTGACGTCACTACAGGAACAGGAAGTACCTAAGCGTCCATGATCTTTCTCATTGTGTGTCTAGACTGCAGAGAGAGAGGAGGTGTACGTTAGGCAGAGAGGGAAAGCACATAGATTACATATCAAAACAACTGGATAAGTACAGGGAGAGATAGAGAAGGAGTATATATTGTTTGCGAGAGAAGCAGGAGAGAGGAAGATAAAAAAAAAAAATCGCAAGATCCAGGGAAAGCCTGATAAGCCCATACATAGTGAAAGAGGCTGAGAAATCAAGAGTTAGGTAAAGAGAGGGCTAGATAGGCATCTAACTCAAAAATTTTGATATCTAGGGAGAGATAGGGAGATAAAAAAAAGAAATATGGAGAGAAAAGTGAGAAGAGTCACTCAGGACACGTAGCATTGAACCAGCTACTGTTCGGTGACAGAGAGGAGATGCTAGACGTTGCTGCTCTGCTGGGTTCCGTTAACCGCGTATAGCCGCAAGCAAAAAAGTTTTAAAAAACTTAAAAAAAAAAGTTTGTTTGTTTGTGATAAGCTGTTTTAGGTGACGCTAAGTCAGCGCCCCACAAAAGCTGTCTGTTTGTGCTCTGCTGGTTGCCGTCACACCCGTTTAGCCACCCGCAACCAAAAAAGTTTAAAAAAAATTAAAAAAAAGTTTGTTTGTTTGCTTGTGATAAGCTGTTTTAGACGACGCTAAGTCAGCGCCCCACAAAAGCTGTCCGTCTGTGCTCTGCTGGTTGCCGTCACACCCGTTTAGCCACCCGCAACCAAAAAAGTAAAAAAAAACATAAAAAAAAAAATAGTTTGTTTGTTTGCTTGTGATAAGCTGCTTTATGTGACGCTAAGTCAGCGCCCCACAAAAGCTGTCCGTTTGTGCTCTGCTGGTTGCCGTCAAACCCGTCAAGCCACCCGCAACCAAAAAAGGTTAAAAAATAAAAAATAATTGTTTTTTTGTGATAACCTGTATATTTCTGCTTTGCTGTGTGCCTCCAACCCACAAAGCAATAGTCACTGAAACTTTGTGCCTTCTGGCCAATAGATTATTTCTTTTTCAAAATTTACACCAACCAAACAACTATGTCCAAGCGTCCTACTTCCAGCACTTCCCAGGCAAGGACTGCAACGGCAGGCGGTGAGGGTAGGAGGAGTGGCAGCACCAGGCCCGGTGGCAGCCGGGGCAACAGGCGTGGCAGCAGGGTGCAGCTACCCCAGACGCCCACGGGTCATGTAAGAACCACACAGCCAGCGGTTCTAGATTGGCTTACCCAATCCTCCAGTTCAACTGCCCAAAGCTCCCAAATGAGGTCGGCTGGATCATCCGACACCACCCTTACATGGGACGGTCGGCGACAGTCCTCTGCCCCGTCCCCTGTTATTAATATGCCACTCACCTTTGGGGCACCTTCTGCCAGGGAACTCTTGGCAAACCTTGATTTGCCCTTGGAGTCTCTATCACTTTTTAGTGATGATGATGAGGAGGAGGTAGTAGTCCCCCAAAGGCAGCAGGTGGAACGTGCAGAGGCTGCAAAGGAGGTGTTGGCTGTAAGCAGTCAACAGAGTCAGGGAGGGGCATCCAGTGCCACACCTGAGATCCTGTCCCAGCCCCTGGAGTAAAGTAGCAGTGGTGCTGATGATGATGTCCCTGATCGGACGTGGCTCCCTCAAGCAGCATTATCTTTGGCGTCATCAGGGGAGGAAAGTGAGGTGCTACCGAAGCAGCAACATCCCACTGGTGCAAGGAAGCAAAGCACAAGAGGGAGGGGTAGAAGACAACCTACCAGGCAGACTTCATCAATATCTTTAAGCCTTGGTCCTGAGAGGGGACCCCCAGGCAGCAGTGGCAGTGAACAACCAGCAAGCCCGTGGCTGGCAGCAAACCACGGTCCTCTGTCGTCTGGCAGTTCTTTCTTTCAGATAAGCAAATCGCTCTGTGCCTGCTGTGCAATGAGAGGGTCAGTCGTGGCAGGGGTGATAA
Source organism: Dendropsophus ebraccatus (assembly GCF_027789765.1). NCBI lineage: Eukaryota > Metazoa > Chordata > Amphibia > Anura > Hylidae > Dendropsophus > Dendropsophus ebraccatus. The sequence goes on from NC_091456.1 coordinate 98,227,150, forward strand.
TCTTGGGACAACATCCATGAGGAAGCACATGGAAAGGCAACACCAACAGGCCTGGAAAAACCGTGACCCAAATACCACCTCCTGTCAGGATGCACCATACACTGCAGATCCCATCATGCAGCATCCTCTCACTGGAACTCAGGGCTCGTCAGCCTCAGTTGCCAGCAGCAGCACAGTCTCACTGCCATGTACACCCCTATGGAGGCAGCAATCCCTGACTGAGTCCATGGCCAAACGTCAGGTGTACTGCAGCAGCCATCCCATGGCACAGAAACTAACCGGACACCTGGTTAAGCTGCTGGTGCTTCAGTCCCTGCCATTTAATCTTGTGGACTCCCAGCCTTTCAGTGATTTTGTGGCGTGTGCGCACCCCAGATGGCGAGTCCCCACCCGCCACTACTTCTCTAGCAAAGCTGTCCCATCACTGCACAGTTATGTGAAGAGAAAGGTTGGCGACTCATTGGGACTCTTGGTGTCCAAGACAGTGCACCTGAGTGCTGATGTCTGGTCCTATAATTATGGGCAAGGGCAGTACATGTCCGTTACTGCCCATTGGGTCAACATCCTCCCAGGAGACCATCAGGAAGTTGGCCCATTCTTGCCACTGTCACCTCCACGGTGCTTTAGGGGGCAAGCAGCAGGTAGCACAAGTTCTGCCTCCACCACCACTGCAGTCCAACCTCAATTAGCCTCTTCTCGATAATATTGGCCTGGTATCAATCAACTGCTGCTTCCTCCTCCTCCTTCTCCTCAAGTAGCTTCTCCTCGATAATACTGGCCTTGAATCAATCAACTGCTGCCTCATCCTCCTCAATTAGCCTTTCCTTGATAATACGGGCCTGGAATCAATCAACTGCTGCTTCCTCCTCCTACTCAAGTAGCTTCTCCTTGATAATACTGGCCTGGAATCAATCAACTGCTGCCTCATCCTCCTCAATTAGCCTCTCCTCAATAATACTGGCCTTGAATCAATCAACTGCTGCCTCCTCCTCAAGTAGCCTCTCCTCGATAATACTGGCCTTGAATCAATCAACTGCTGCCTCCTTCTCAAGTAGCCTCTCCTCGATAATACTGGCCTGGAATCAATCAACTGCTGCCTCATCCTCCTCAATTAGCCTCTCCTCGATAATACTGGCCTGGAATCGATCAACTGCTGCCTCCTCCTCAAGTAGCCTCTCCTCCATAATACTGGCCTTGAATTGATCAACTGCTGCCTCCTCCTCAAGTAGCCTTTTCTCGATAATACTGGCCTTGAATCAATCAACTGCTGCCTCCTCAAGTAGCCTCTCCTCGATAAAACTGGCCTTGAATCAATCAACTGCTGCCTCATCCTCCTCAAGTAGCCTTTCCTCGATAATACTGGCCTTGAATCAATCAACTGCTGCCTCCTCCTAAAGTAGCCTCTCCTCGATAATACTGGCCTGGAATCGATCAACTGCTGCCTCCTCCTCAAGTAGCCTCTCCTCAATAATACTGGACTGGAATCGATCAACTGCTGCCTCCTCCTCAAGTAGCCTCTCCTCCATAATACTGGCCTTAAATTGATCAACTGCTGCCTCCTCTTCAAGTAGCCTTTCCTCGATAATACTGGCCTTGAATCAATCAACTGCTGCCTCCTCCTCAAGTAGCCTTTCCTCGATAATACTGGCCTTGAATCAATGAACTGTTGCCTCGTCCTTAAGTAGCTTCTCCTTGATAATACTGGACTTGAATCGATCAACTGCTGCCTTCTCCTCAAGTAGCCTCTCCTCAAAAATTGTGGCCTAGAATCGATCAACTGCTGGCTCCTCCTCCTCAAGTAGCCTCTCCTCGATAATACTAGCCTGGAATCGATCAACTGCTGCCTCCTCCTCAAGTAGCCTCTCCTCAATAATACTGGACTGGAATCAATCAACTGCTGCCTCCTCCTGCTGATCAACTTGTCTCTTCTCAACAATACTGGCCTGAGAGGCAAGCAATCTACTGCTGTCTCCTCCTGTTCCTCGACTTGTCTCTTCTCAACAATACTGGCCTGAGAGGCGAGCAATCAACCGCTACCTCCTCCTGCTGCTCAACTTGTCTCTTCTCAACAATACTGGCCTGGGTGCAATCAAGTGCTGCCGCATCCTCCTTGTAAACTTTTTTTTTTCAATATTTTTTGTCACTATTTTAGCACTTTTATTTACTATATTTTATTATTATTTCTATAATTATTTTTTTTTTCTCATTATTTTTGCACTTTTTTTCCCCCCACTTTTTTCATTGTAATATCAACTGCAACCAAACGAAACTATACCCTATCACACTCCCACTATTGTAGCTGCAATTATTCAGCCGTTAGAGCAAGGTTCGTTTTCCGTTCGCTTCAGACCAATCCGAACTTCACGAAAGTTCGCCGGATCGAACCGAACCGAACTTTTCAAAAGTTCGCTCATTCCTAGCCCTGATTATTACGAAAATATATGTGAACTCTCCGTCTATGGGATCCCGGCCGGAGCGTATACACATGGTATACACTCCGGCCGGGATCCCTAGTGGCGCCGCAAACAACTGACATGTCAGTTTTCTGCGGCCGCTATTCATCGAATAGTGGCTGTAGAAAACCCTGTCAGTGCACACTATGGAGCAAGCGGCTCCGGCCGCTCGCTCCATAGTGTGCTGTGGGGAGTTCAGCATCAGAATTCTGCAGCCTTAGGCTGTGTTCACACATGCATTTTCATTGCCTTACTGTATCATTTCAGTGCAGTAATTAATCATGTCAATGCCGGTTAGCCGACCTTAACTGTGTTACTGCAATGAAATTCCATGTGCTAATAAACTCTTGGGATTGAAATTTGGTCATAGCAATATAATCGTGGCTTTGATTCATAGACCATGGTTATTTAGCGTTAGGGCTTCACAACCGGTAAAACTGGCTATTTATTATAGATCTAAAGCACATTTTTCATGGTAAAAAAAAAGGTGAAAATAATTTTATTATAATAATGTGTTCCATTGTAGTCAATAAAAGTATCTGTTACATTAACTAATGTCATTTAAAGGACAACTCCGGCCAAAACTATTTTTTAATATGTTATTACTTACGGAAAGTTAGACAAATTTCTAATGTACATTATTATGGGAAATACACATATAGGGCTATTTCCCTTAATTTAGTAGATATGGGGGACTTCAGATTCTCTAAAAAGAGATGACGTCACGAACCGGGGGTGTAATTACAATGGAGTGTCCAGCAGGGGTGCACTATATATAGAAGTCAATGAGTACCATTGACTTCTATATATAGTGCCCCCTGCTGGACACTCCATTGTAATTACAATGGATGTGTACGTAAATGTAATACAGTATACAGTGTTTTTGATTGAATACATTTATGGAATACTTTGGGAAGCAAGTGTCCTTGCTCCCCAAAGTATTTCATAAATGTAATCAATCAGTACATAACACATAACAGTAACCCGACGAACCGCCGCTACCGAACGCCCGCCGCTGCCGAACGCCCACCGCTCTGGACTAGACTCAACTACTACTCTCATGGTCATGGGAGAGTAGTAGCTGGGTTATATCGCTGCCGCCGCTGATGCTGCTGCTGATGGGCGCAGGGGGAGCCGCTCATAACTGTGCAGCTATCACCCCCCTCCGCTCCCCCCTCCTCCTCCGGCCAAACTTTACACTATGTGATGGCTGACTCCCCACCCAGCACCGCTCTCCGATAACACATGCCGGGCGGGACACCAGGAAGCACCGGGAGCCGGCATGTGTTATCGGAGAGCGGCGCCGGGTGGGAAGTCAACCATCACATAGTGTAAACTCTCCCATTACCATGAGAGTAGTAGTTGAGTCTAGTCCAGCGCGGCGGGCGTTCGGTAGCGGCGGGCGAGCGGCGGTTCAGCGGGTTACTGTTATGTACTGATTGATTATATTTATAGAATACTTTGGGGAGCAAGGACACTTGCTCCCCAAAGTATTCCATAAATGTATTCAATCAAAAACACTGTATACTGTATTACATTTACGTACACATCCATTGTAATTACAATAGAGTGTCCAGCAGGGCCTGCTGGCGATCCACCCCCGGTTTGTGACGTCATCTTTTTTTAGAGAATCTGAAGTCCCCCTGATCTACTAAATTAAGGGAAATAGCCCTATATGTGCATTTCTCATAATTAATGTACATTAGAAATTTGTCTAACTTTCCGTAAGTAATAACATATTAAAAAATAATTTTGGCCGGACTTCTCCTTTAATGCATCTGAATTTGGTAAAAATCTGCTGTTTTTTTCTGCCCAGTATTTATAGCTATTAAAAAGGGCTTCAGTATTCAGAATGGTTTTAAAAATGGGCATTTTTTATAGCTGAAAATAACTGCTAACTATGTTAAAAATATTACATTGGAAACTGCCCTGTGTAAGAGGGTGGCATATACTATATGGCTTCAGTTACCCACAGATTTCGTATAGAGTCTGTGTGTACGTGGTGGTCTTTGGTCTATGCCACCTGTTACACAGGACAATGAACAGTGAAGTTCTATGCAGCTGTACTACAAATCACAGCAATACAATGTACAACGACAGCAGCACCAGCCACAAAATAATAAAATAGTACTGAGCACTTCTTAGGGGTCTTTATGAAACACCTGCTGCCCCCTTTCTGCCAGCAGACAATCAACACAGTGTTCTGCTAAAATCGTGGTAGCTACACCTCAAGTCCCAGCCAGAAGTCTGGAGTAATACAAAAAAAATAACAATTTTAAGCCCTTACAAGGTCTGTTTGGTTCTTTCTCTAGTATTCCCTGTCTACTGGAATGCGAATTTCCTCCCTAACGCTCTCCCTGACCAGCAGCAGCTCTGTCCCTAATCTCTTCCAGCTTACGTCTGAAGCCAGCCCCGCCGGTCGAGATTTTTATATGGCAGGGTCATCTGATCTGGCCAACCCATCGCTGCTATCAACATGTATGGGTCCCACGTGATAGCAGGATGTACCAAAGAGTCTCCTGCATATTGATTGGCTGAGAAATTGCGCCCAAACTTATAGGAAACGGATGATGCCATTTTCTTGAGTATCGCGTGATGCTTGTCCGAGTAATGAGTACCATCGAGTACCCTAATACTCGAGCGAGAACCAAGCTCGGACGAGCATGTTCGCTCATTACTAGTGGCACAGATACATCAGTCCAAGATGGGACAAGGTCAGCATGTCACTTGATGGGTTCTTTAATTGGGTGGCCCCATGATTAGTTCTATTGGTTGGCCACAGGTACCCCAGTCCCACACTGGGGCCTGCACAGACTGCAGTACAGTCCTTTAGTGAGCCCTGGCATCTGTGCTGTAGGGCCCTCACGAGGAACCAGGACACATGTAACGGATACCCGGGCATACATATGTGTGTGCCTTTAAGGCAGAAAGGTGTAAAAAACTAATAGGTTATGGGGGCCCAAACACATTTTTTGCACAGGGGCCCTTTGCTGTCTGTGCCCGCCCCTGGCCTGGAGGTATGTGTAAAGCGACTGCATACTATACTGTCTATGAGGGTGAATGACCCCTCTGCCCCCTCCACTCCTACTTGGCATTCCCTTTTTCTGAAATGCTGCCAGCTGCGGTCCCTGCTTCAGTTCTGATGCACACAGCGCCTGCTGTATGGATGGAATAAAGAAAATGACCTCTAGTCCACATACAAATCCCAGTGTGAAACGGCTAGTCACACTGGGAAAGAGCAGGGACTGTAAGTGGTGTCCTATCCAAAAAAAAAAAAGTGCCCGTTATGTGGGGGGTACACAGGGCAGTTGCTTACTCTCACCAGAATTAAGCTGGGAGGGTAAAATAACTATGTTGGAGTGTCACTTTAAGATTATTTATATAGGTTATTTTAAAAAAATTATAAAAAATTGTGATTTGTCTTACTATTATTGTTATTCTCACTAATATTGTTTTTATTACTACTTTCTAATCCCAGGAGAGACTACAAGTGTTAAATAACGTCACCCTCCAGCACACCCTCCTTTGCTGCTCCCTGTGGTATAGTTAATGGATAACTGGATATTACATATTGCATGCTGATAACAGTATAGGAGTCTCCCGTCTTTCAAAATAAGAGTGGTGATTTTAACCAGGAAGTGGAAATATATTTGTTATAGTGATGATCCCCAATTCTGACACAGCAAATGGGCCTAAGAAATGTAACAAGTCAGGTAAGACTATAATAGAGTTATATTTATATCTATTCTAAAGAGACAACATAGAAAAATGAGGTAATGAGGTCGCACAGTCTGTTCAAAGCCTTAGTTGTGCACCGTCTGTCAATTGTATGAGGACAAACATATCACTTCCGTTATTGGTGTATAAAAAAAAAGGAGATTTTTGGATAGTTTTAAATATTTTTTGTTTTTTTCTTGTCATTTTAAACTTTTAACTGTTGTGTAGTAACGCGGTTTGTCGTCAGTATATAGGGCAGCATTGTAAAGCAAGTACTTAGTACAAAGCAGATTCATTTTTAGTGTATGATTCTTTTCTATAGGCTTATGTCTTCGTTTCTGTGTGTTTTTTCATAGTGGCAGGAAAATATAGTTTTTTCCCCCCAAAATGAAAAGCCATCCAGCAACTAGAATTCTGTTTCCTTTTAACTGCATTAATGATGAGTTTAGCTTTAACAGTATATGTTTTTTGGAGAACTGGACCATTCACAATGCACTGTAGCTAAGATATATCAAACTATGTAAAATAGAAACATAGCAACCACAGCTCAGCTTTCAGCTCTGGGAAAAGCTGTCTAATACCACCCTAAGAAACTTTTTTTTAATACCCCCTCTATCTGTCATAGACTGATGACAATGCCCCCATATCATCCAAGCTTCTTCAAAGCTCCCTTCTTTCACATAGACCGCTTTGCATGTCCTAATCCCTCACGGTATATCATATCATATCTATTACAGAATTATTCTTATGCCTCCTCTCATAGACTGTTCCCCTGTCCACACAAACTGCTCTCCACTCTCTTTCACCTACTAACACAGACTGCTCCTTTTGTCTTGTCTCACAGACTGCTTGCTTTTCCCCTACATACATATTACTGCCTCTCTGCCTTCCATTGTGCTCAGTAATAAACTCAATGCTCAGGGTTCAGCTTCCTTTTTGCTCCCTGGGCTAATAACAAAGATGAATGCAGGAAGGGGATAGAGAGGATTGTGCAGATACTATACAATTATCAGTATAATTGGTCAGAGCTTGATCTCTTGATGGCAGCACAGAAGACAGGCCTTAAAGAAAAAAATGTGGAAATTAAAACCAGGTAACTCCACCCCTAACTTAACCTATTTTGTTATGGTTTACCATAGCAATACCCTGGATAAGGCTAGGATTCTTAATTTAAAATGTCACTGTCGTTTATAAAAACTTTTGATATGCCATAAAGACATGTCAAAAGTGTTGATCAGTCCGGGTCTGAGTGTTCAGACCCGTACCGATTGGGAGAACGAGCTGGGAGAAGACTATGCTAAACACGGTCCTCTCCTGGCTCCCTGCCACGTGATATCAGTCAGGCTCCATAGACTTACATAGGCAACTAGATAGAGCCTGACTGATCACACAAGACAGAAAAGAGAGAGGTTGGCGTGGTCTTCTCTTGGCTTGTTCTCCCGATCAGTACAGCTCTGAACACTCAGACCTGGACCGATTAAAACTTTTGATGTGTCTCTGTGACAGAAAAAAGAAAAAAAGTCGGCAGCAGATGGTGAGTGCTAGCTCTTTCTTCTACTGGATCGGATTTGTTACACTTTGCTACTTGTTATATGCACCACCTAGCTGTATTCCTGCCTATACGCCCTCAGTCTGTTGGTCCTAGCCCATATAGTCCTGAAAGCCACACATGAACTCTGGTGCTAGCTCTAGTCTCTACTGGACTTACTTACTCCTATGCTTCTGTTTACACTGTAGGCTGCACGCTGCATGTGGCTACAGTACAAACAAAAAGCAAAAAGTGCAACAGCAACCTACAGATGCAAGTGCTTACCGTATATACTCCCCCCGGCATACACACAATAAAAAACTGCTCTATAGACATTAAAAAATAAGGATCTTAGCAAAACGTTTGATCAAACAGAGTGTACCAGAGTGTCACCACGTTAAGGTGTCCTCAGCGACATGGTCCTACTCTAGCATTCTCACACTATCAATGTAGCAATGGCCTCTCCTGGGCTAACAATAAGCCTAAAAACTGGCCAGATAGGAGCCAAATAATCTCTATTTATAGCATCCACAGGACATGTGTGTAGTGCAAGCCAACAGGAGGTAGCCGCACCCCCACTTATAACAGAAAAAAGTCCGCAGCACTCCTATGCCTATCTGTTCACACTGCAGGTTGCATGCCACATGTGGCTTAAGTACAGACAAAAAGAAACAAAAAGTGCAAGAGCAATCCACAGGTGCAAGTTCACTCTATTGACATTATTAGGTCATTTGGGTTTCTATCATGGCATCTATGAGAAACATATGCACTGAACAAACACAATGACCAGGGCAAACAAGAGATCCAGACTCCCTACTAATTTGGCTTGTTCTACATTTTTTGACTAGCCATTTAAGAGAGTTGCACAGTTTTAGGTGGAAAAGAGAAAACAAATAACAAATAAGGCCATGTAAACTATAGCAACCCACATGCCTCTCCCTATGGTCTCAGCACATTGTTGCCCCTGATAAGAGCAAGTGAAACTCAAAGTGACATTTTTTTAAAAGAAGGAACTAATGTGATTTATTTTTTATTTATGTTGTATTCCCTTCTTCTTTAGTGAGGTTCCAGCAATCAGACTGAATATGAAGTTACATTGGTGGCAAATCCTAAAGATTTGACATGAAAATTTGATACAGAGGAAACTAGCAGGATTTTTCAACATAATAGAGTGATTGTAGTTGACAATGTTAAGTAAGATATTTATATATTTGCTCCATATATTTTTGTGCTCTTTATAGTTAAAAAAAATAAATAAATATCAGCCGGTCCAGACGCATTATTATGTTTTTTCCAACTTAATTGGTCCATAAGGCAATGGATACAAAAATAAATACATGCTAATAATGTTTGCGTATTTCTTTTTTTATTTCAGACTTTTTTTCTGTGTAAAGAAAAGTAACGTATACCACGTGGTTCGTGAACTAGAGCAAATTCTCCATTGGGACATGGGAAAAGAACTGATGCCTCCAGATATATTTTCAGCAGCATTTTACATGAAGTCACATCGATAGAACTGAAATGTCTTCCTTCTCTTTACTAGCTGAGAAGAATAGAAGCCGAAAACCAGTGGTGTGCCCAACAGAGTCTCCAAAATGGGGGGATGCACCAAGTTTCTCCTTTGATTATTATGATCATGGTACACGCAAAGAACCTGGAGCCTCATCTACTCTCCAAGATCTGGAGATTAAGGGAAAAAATGGATTAAATCCTGTTCGCCATTTCATCCCTGACTCCTGGAAAAGATTCTTTACAAAAGACAGGACAAAAGGAGAACATTTCACCTTAAAACATGTAGAAGATGTTCATGATTTCCCATCGATTTCATCACTCAGAGATGTTAGCAGGGAATCTAGTCTTATTAACAAGTCTGGGGATTTTACAGATTCATCAGTCAGCGTCAATGCTGTTCATGAGATTAAGCAAAAGAAAACTCCAGATTCTATTGAAAGGAAGACTCAGTTGTACACCGTTTATGGAGAAAAGGTAGAAGCCTATAATTTAAAATATTCCTACATGAAATCCTGGCCTGGATTGCTAAGGATAATGGCTGGAGTTCAGTTAATATTTGGTGGTATGGTGTTTGCCTGTACTTGTGCCTATTTACAGAAGGATTACCAGTGGTATAACCTCTTTGGCACGGAACTACAAAGAACATTGCCAGGTGGCTATAGTTATTATGGCCCAATGACTCCCTTTGTGATGCTTGTCGCAAGTTTGGTTTGGTTCGTCACTTTGATACTACTGGGTTTGGGGCTGACTTTATACTACCGGACAATTCTCCTTGACTCCCACTGGTGGCCACTCACGGAGTTTTCCATCAATATTGTCATGTTTCTTTTATACATGGCTGCGGGCATTGCTTATGTCAATGATATAAACCGCGGTGGCTTATGCTACTCTATTTTCGCTGTAAACCCACTGATTGTTGCATTCTGTAGAGTGGAAGGAGGTCAGGTGGCAGCCATAGCTTTCATCTTCTTCAATATGTTCTTGTACTTGGCCACTTCTTTGATATGTCTAAAAATGTGGCGGCACGAAGAAAGACGCAGGCAGACTGGAAGCATTCAGGTGAGGGGGTTTCAAGGCATGAAATCTCACTCATTCTTCTTTGTTGAAATACCATGTATGTTTGTTTTTTTTTACTTTATTTCCACTTTTGCTTTATTTTACATCTGTATTTCTAACTTTTCTTTTCCGTTTTCATTTCCTATTTTATTAATTATTGTGTCTTCATTTCTGGAATGTGTCATCAGAAAAAGACCCATTGCTTTAAGGGTTTTCTGGGACTTTATGATTGATGGCCTATCCACAGTACCCAAAGGGCAGATCATTGGTGAGGTGATGACACCCAGCTGTTTGGCAGCGTTATAAACCCTGCACTGGTCATTGTATAGTGATGGTGTTGGGTAATTGCAGCTTAGCTTTATAGTTCACTCTATAGTGTCGGGACTCGGCGAATCCTGTAGATAGGCCATCAATCAAATAGTACTGCAAAACCCATTTAGATCAAGTTTTTGTGTTAAACATATTTTTAAAGACTTTTTGGTGATTATTTTTTCTAATTCACCTTTGTATTGTCTAAATTATAAAACAATCCTAAAATCTTTTTTTAGGTAGTCTCCACCTTATAATCATAACCAGCATTACAGTGAAATGTAACAGCAGTATATAGATAAGAGGGGGTCAGACCATTCACAATAGGTGATACTCAGAGCTCAGCTTTCTCTGCTTCCCTGTAAAATTACCTCTAGACTTATAGCATGCATAGAAAACGCTTTCATAAAAGTCAATAATGCAGTTCCCATCAAGTCCCTATCAGTTGTAAATTATAGGTTCTTGGCTATGGTGGATTTGTGTTTGGCAGGCGTAGCAAGTGTGCAATGGATGCTGACCATAGTTTGCGCAGTGTACAGTATGAGCACAGGACAGCTATGACCACTAAGTGGTTGTATTTAATGTCACACACAACCACTCAATGGCTATTTGACTGTGTTGTGTTGTTGGGAATCTTTGTGCAATGTAAACTGTTGATGGTTGGCTGTCCATAGGTGGTTAGTGGTGGTAGCAGTGGCAGTTGAGAAGCTGTTTGTTGTTGAGTGCCTCCCCACCTGCCCACCTGCCCATGGGTGCCTTGTAGTGAATGCAGCCCTGACTGACAGGCAACCTAAGCCAAGCCTCCATGACCATGGCATCTAGTAAGTAACATAAGGGTGCCTTCACACCTACCGGATCCGCAGCGGATCTCACTTCTGCGGATTCGCAGCGAGATCAGCTGCAGATCCAGTATCATTCACCCCTATGATAGCACATACTCGCAGCGGGATTGACATCCCGCTGTGAGTATGTGCTTGCACTCCTTGGTGCCCGCAGCCCCGCCGCTCACATCCCCGTCCCATCAGCCTCGCCTCTGGCATCTTCTATCCCCGTCCCCAGCATCCTCCATCCCCGCACCCGCATCCCGCCGCCCGCCACCGAGAGCATACATTACCTGCTCGGCGACGCAGCTACAGTTCCCGGCTCCGTTGCCGCTGTGGTGCACTGATCGGCTGAGCGGGACCCGAGCAGGTAATGTATGCTCTCAGCGGCAGGCTGCAGGATGCAGGCGCGGGGATGGAGAATGCCGGGGGCAGGGATGGAGGATTCCGGGGACGGGGATGGAGGATGCCGGGGGCGGGGATGATGGGACGGGGATGCGGGCGGCGGGGCTGCGGGCACCAGGGAGTTAAAGCACATACTCACAGCGGGATGTCAATCCCGCTGCGAGTATGTGCTATCATAGGGGTGAATGATACTGGATCCGCAGCTGATCTCACTGCGAATCCGCAGAAGTGAGATCCGCTGCGGATTCGGTAGGTGTGAAGGCACCCTAAGTTTCCTCCCACCAATTTGAAAGAGCCAATGAAAGTGTGGGGAAGCAGGGCACATTAGGTAATATAGTAGCCGTGTTCACTACTGGCATTACTGTGATTGGTTGTACAATTAGCGTCATTGCGTACATCATGTACATGCTATAAAAACACAATGCTGAGGCAAATTTTCTCACAGTCTTTCCTGATTCTTGTGCCATTGAGTAGGAAGAGTGAAACGAGCAGGGACAGCATCTGAATTTAGTTAAAGCGAATCTGTACCCACAATCTGACCCCCCCCCAAACCGCATCAGATAGCTGCTTTTAATTCAAGATCTGTCCTGGGGTCCGTTCAGCAGGTGATGCAGTTACTGTCCTAAAAAACAACTTTTAAACTGGCAGCCCTGTGTCAAACGACCATAGCCTAGAGTATCTGTGCCCTAACTTTGCACCCCCCCCCCGTCCCTCCTCCCCACCCTCCTCATCATTAGGAATGCCCCTAGAACATTTTCTCCTGTCTGAACATTGCACATGAACATTAACGATCCAGCCCATGTGCCGTGCTGACACGGGAGATGAATAGTAGAAAATCTGCCATGAGCATTCCTAATGATGAGGAGGGTGGGGAGGAGAGACGCAGGGATGGTGCAAAATTAAGGCACAGATATTCTAGGCCACGGCTGTTTGACACAGGACTGCCAGTTTAAAAGTTGTTTTTTAGGACAATAACTGCATCACCTGCCAAACGGACCCCGGAACAGATCTTGGATTAAAAGCAGCTATCTGAAGGTTCAAGCGGTTTTGGGGGGGATCAGATTGTGGGTACAGAGTCGCTTTAACCAGCAATATTTACAGTGGTAGTCAGTGTAGCAAGGGAGAGCTGACCGAGTAGGGATTAGAACGTTGTGGAATTGTCAGTGTAGAGAGGCTGAAAGAATCCAGCATTTAAGCACTATAATGATTAATTTCTTAACCCTGTAATGACCAGGCGTCCTCAGTGGAAAAAAAACTTAAGGACCCAACAGTTCTTTTTAGGGCTAACTCATATATATATATATATATATATATATATATATATATATATTGTGAGCTTTACAGCTCTGGGTTCGTAGCATAGTCCTTGTTATGGCACAGAGACAGGAGCAGTCTTTCTTGCAAATGCGGGGGTTTCCCGTATCATGCCTTTATTGCAGCATAGGATGCATACAGCTGTAACACATGCAGAGCATAAACAAAAACCTGCTCGTCTGAGCACTTACTATACAGGTAAGTTCCCTCACTATACCTTGTAGAAAACCAAACAGAACCATGTGTGGCAGATACTGGCTTGCTCCAGTCTTCCTTCTCCCAGGGCCAAAACAGTTAGTCCAGGGTAGTAGCCACACCTAGTCAGCTGACTTGCTGACTTAAGGCCCTATGATCGTTGCAGTCGCTTGTTTTTCAACATGTTGAAAAACAAGCGACTGATATAGCAGCGATCTGCTGCCGGCGCTCCGTTGAATAGGAGCATCGGCAGCAGACGCTGCTATATTCTATGGGCTGCCCGGACGATCAGCGATCACCCGGGCAGCCCCCACGCAGCTCCCCGCCGCCCCCTCCCACACTCACCCGCTCGCTGCAGCCGCACTGAATAGCGGCGGCAGCGAGCGGGCAACGAGGAGCAAACGAGCGCTGAGAGCGCTCGTTTGCTCCTCTAAACGACCCGTGTAATAGGCCCTTTAGATATACCCAACAAGTCCCGGCATGGAACATGGGGAGCAGGCACCCACCCAACACTATGCCTACTGCCAATAAGAGCCGGCCCGAAACTGACTGAAACAGTCAATCTAACACTACACGTATCAGCTGCCTAACACCGCTGACACCATCTAAAGACTCTTATTTCACCAAGGCTCCATACCTTGGTGACATGCGCCTGCGTCTCTCCAGGTATATGCCAAGAACCTGGCCGGGATATATATACCATTACAGACTTTTCCAGCTGCTGCCTTACTATATATATATATATATATATATACAAATTAAACAGCACCACTCTTATCTCTAGCAAGAAAGTAGCTGTGTTTTTTATAATCTGGATAAACGCTTAATATTATTATTAACTTATTGGTTGAAATTGGATTCATGGTTACCATTTGCAAACAGTGTAAACCGCCCCACTACGATAAGGTGGCCTCATACCGGGGCAGTCCTACACTGTACTATGGCTTCTCCATGGCACATAATACACCTATGCCCTGGGCATGCAAGATCCATCTTACACCGGCAAAAGTAATTACACCACCTCGGTGGAATGCACGACCAAGTAGAGGCAGACACTCCCCTTCTAGATCACATAAAAAAAGACAAATTTGGTCAACTCTCCTAGAACACTATATACACTAGGCAGAAGCACGTTGCTATGGCTGAAATCGCAAACACAGAAAAATGCAACAGCTCACTGCAATGGCAAGATACAGACCCACTACAGACATGAAAATAGTTAAAAGCAGCCCCTCCAACTGCTAAATAAAATTCCCACAAAAATAACGAGGCTCTTGGTTACCATTTCCAAATAGTGTAAACCACCCCACCACGATAAGGTGGCCTCATGCTCGAGGCAGACCCTAAACTGTACTATGGCCTCTCCATGGCATGTAATACGCCTATGCTCTGGGCATGCAAGTATTGGCAAAAGTAATTACACCACCTGGGTGGGATAGGTGGAGTGTACGACCAAGAAGAGGCAGCCACTCCCCCCATCTGGAGCACAGAAAAAAAGACAGTTGCAGTTGGGGGCTGCTTTTAACTATTTTCATGGCTGTAGTGGGTCTGTATCTTGCCATTGCGGTGAGCTGTTTCATTTTTCTGTGTTTTGTATGTTTGCAATTTCAGCTATAGCAACGTGCTCCTGCCTAGAGTGAATGGTGTTCTAGAAAAGCTGACCAAATTTGTCTTTTTTCCTGTGTTCCAGATGGGGGGAGTGGCTGCCTCTACTTGGTTGTGCACTTAACCCATCCCACCTAGGGGGTGTAATTACTTTTGCCAGTATAAGATGGATCTTGCATGGCCAGAGATTTGGCGTATTACATGCCATGGAGAGGCCATAGTACAGTGTAGGACTGCCCCGGTATGAGGCCACCTTATCGTGGTGGGGTTGTTTACACTGTTTGCAAATGGTATCCAAGAGCCTCATTATTTTTGTAGGAATTTGTTTTTAACTATTTTCATGTCTGTAGTGGGTCTGTATCTGCCATTGCGGTGAGCTGTTGCATTTTTCTGTGTTTTTGTGTGTTTGAAATTGGATTGCCCCATTAAAGGGGTAGTGGTAAACAATTATTCACAAAATAACATTTAAACAACATTTAAACAACAATTTAAACAACTTTGTAATGTATGTTATGTATGTGAATGGCCCCCTTTCCCGTGTTTCCCCCCACCCTCGCTACACCCAGAAGTGTGGTGCATTATACTCACCGCATCTCGTGTTGACCCCCGTCCACCATCTTGGGACAATGACGTAGTCTTCAGGAGGCCGGCCGAACCGCTCCATCCGTCCCTAATGTTTCCCCCCACCCTCGCTACACCCAGAAGTGTGGTGCATTATACTCACCGCATCTCGTGTTGAGTATCTCAGTTATGATGCGGCAGAGGGGGGACGGCATGAGGGACGGATGGAGCGGTTCGGCCGGCCTCCCGAAGATGACATCATTGTCACAAGATGGCGGACGGGGGTCGATGCGAGATGCAGTGGGTATAATGCACCACACTTCCGGGTGTAGCGAGGGGGGGGAAACACGGGGAAGGGGGCCATTCACATACATAACATGCATTACAAAGTTGTATAACTTTGTAATGTGTGTTATTTTGTGAATAACTGTTTAGCGCCGCATTACCCCTTTAACAAGATGGCTCTAGTAGGTGCCAGTTAAAAATATTCTTTTCTAGTGAATAGTCATGGAAGAGTGTATAAAATTTTGACTTAAAGTGTAACTGTCATTTAAATTTTTCATTTTTTTTTTTTTTTGCTGAAATCAATATAGGTCAGTATAAGCCATTTTGAGAAACTCTGTAATAGGTTTTATTAGGCAACACAGCCTCTTTATGTACTCAAAAAGCTGTTAAAATGAAAGTTACACTTTAGGGCCATGTTCACACAACGTATGTTTTGCATAAATTATGCCCGTTGTTGCAATTTGCAACACTGGTCGTGATTTATACAAAACATATGTTGTATTTGTATGAATGGGATTCCATTCATTGAATAGCGGCCGCACGCTCCATTGTGTACAACAGTGAATTGGGATGCAGGGGCAGACGGATGTGCCCGCATCCAAATTCAACAGAAATGAAGATCATCCGGATGGTACTGCAGTACCGGCCAGTATGATCTTCTCTGACACCAGCCGTTCTATGACTCGGCTGGGTCACAGAGAGGCCAGTGTTATACCATGTGTGAACATGTCCTAAGAGCAGACAACCTCTAGGCTGATAAACCAGAATAAAATACATAAAATAAGCTATTTCTAGGTTTTATTTATATTGCACAAGTGCAGGTATAGATTGGTAACCTGTCAAAAAGGTTTTTTAACATATACCAAAACATCTAAATCTAAGGCTATGTTCACACACAGTATTTTTCCTCAGTATTTTCCTCAGTATTTTTCAACCAAAACCATGAGTGGATTGATAACACAGAAAGGCTATGTTCCAACACTGTTAAAATTTAGTGGATAGTCGCTATTTAATGACAAATAATTACTGTTATTTTAAAACAACGGACATTATTTGCCGTTAAATGATGGCCATCCACTAAATTTCAGCAGTGTGTGAACAAAGCCTATCTATTTTTTCAATCCACTCCTGGTTTTGGTTGAAAACTACTAAACAAAATACAGAGAAAAAATACTGTGTGGGAACATAGCCTAATAATGATATAGGCTTTGTTCACACTACGTATGAGACCGGCCGTTCTGTGACCCGGCCGGGTCATGGAACGGTCATCTCTGAAAAGATCATCGGATAATCTTTAGCGACGCTAAGTTCTGATGCGGGCGTATCTGGGCGCATCAGAACTCCCCACTGCACACTATGTGCATTGACAGGGTTTTCTGCGGCCGCTATTCAATGAATAGTGGCCGCAGAAAACTGACATGTCAGGTTTTTACAGTGCCGCTAGGGATCCCCGCCGGAGTGTATACTATGGGGTTGATTTATCAAAGAGTGTAAAATTTAGACTGGTGCAAACTGCCCACAGCAACCAATCACAGCTCAGCTTTCAGCTCTGGTAAAATAAAAGAGGAGCTGTGATTGGTTACTGTGGGCAGTTTGTGCCAGTCTAAATTTTACATGCTTTGATAAATCTGAGCCTATGTGTATACACTCCAGCCGGGATTCCCTCAGAATTTGGCCGATAATTGCCCATGTAAATAAATAAATAAATAAATAAATAAATAATAATAATAATGTAAATCATTATCTGCCACACATCTCTCTGTGTAAACAGGGCCACCAAATTTTTCATGCCACTGCAAATAAGCACCAATCTTGCCGATTGGCACTCGTTTGTATCCTTGCACTGGCCCATATGTGGCCAAGTAAAAAGACCCTACGTGGTGCTCAATCATTACAATACATATATGTCTTTATTGCACTTGGATTATGTTAACTTGTAGCATTGGGTCAATTTATTTCAGCAATTCCTGTATACATAGCAGGAACCTTTTCTTTTGCCTCCATTTCACTGTTTCAGTTACAATACATTTATTTTTGTCATACACAAAAACATTGTCAACCACACTTTTGTTTATATAAAAAAAAGTATACGTTGCATTACAGTTTTCTTTATAGTGTCAATGGGATATGGAATACAGCAGCATCCAGTTTTACCACCCATTAGTGTATGTTTTTTCTCTCCATTTTAAATATATAAAACATATTTTAAACAGAAACAAAAACTTAGGGTAAGATTTATCAAACTGGTGTAAAGTAGAATTGCCTTAGTTGCCCCTAGCAACCAATCAGCTTCCACTTTTCATTTTTTAAAGAATCTGTGAGGGATGAAAAGAGGAATCTGATTGGTTGCTAGGGGCAACTGAGCCAGTTCTACTTTACACCAATTTGATAAATCTCCCCCTTAGTGTGAACCCAGAGATTTTTGCTTGTTGTAATTTGTATTTTGTATTTTTTACATTTGTACAGAGATCAACCAAAACAAAAAGGATAATTTTTGAAGATGAAGTTCAACAATTAGAAGATATAAAAGGGAAAGTCACCAAGACTATCCATTTCACAGATAAAGGCAGTGACACTGAAGCTTTGAGTCGATCTATACCCACTGGTTACCGGCCAAAACCTTATATTGTACCAGATTATGTTGTGTAAGTCATAACTATGAGTGTCTGAGATTGTGAGTACACCAATATACTTATCCCCCATGGACATTGAATAATAAGAAAAAGGAAAAAATGTTGGACACAATATTGCAGGGCACTCAAGCAGTGTCCAAAAGAAGTTCCTGTAGCTTATAGACTGTGTTACATTTTACATGTCATTTTGTTGCTTCAATACTTTTATATACAACTCCAAAGCAAACTAAGGCCTCATGCACCTGGCTCTATGCAGACCTGTACAGAGAAACACAAAGGGGACATTTATCAAAGTGCACTCCTGGTGTACGCCACGGAAAAGGGGCAGATTCACCTCTTCTCTGTGGTGTACACCAGCCGCCCCCCCCCCCTCGCCTGATGGGGGCTGGCAGGGTGATGCGGCAAAGCAGGAGGAAGCGTGGCCTCTACCTAAAACTTATTTATCAGGGTTTATGACTGGAAACAGGCATAAAGCAGGGAAAAAATTACACCTGCTATGGAGTAGGTGTAAATTTATAAGCAATGTCTACGCCAAGCGCAGGTGACATATCACAGGTTTGTGCAGCACATAAATTTTAAGAAGCCACAGTATATGCTCCTATATGCATGATATATTAGTATGTGAAATATTTTTTACCTATTTTTATATATAGTTTTACCTATTACCTATAATTTACAATATTAGGATGTAAATACCATAGGAAAATTAGATATAATCTTTTTCATAAGATTTTTTTTCCTGAAGTCTATTGACAACATAAAATGCATTTTCTATATTAAATGGAAATAAGAGTCATATGAATAATGCATAATGTTATACCTACATAACTCCCTTATTGTATATGCTATTCTCTGGTGTCATAACTTAAAGCAACTCTGTACCCACAATCTAACCCCCTTTCCCCCCAAACCGCTTGTACCTTCGGATAGCTGCTTTTAATCCAAGATCTGTCCTGGGGTCCGTTCGACAGGTGGTGCAGTTATTGTCCTAAGAGACAACTTTTAAACTGGCAGCCCTGTGTCAAACAGCCGTGGCCTAGAATATCTGTGCCCTACCTTTGCACCACCCCTCAATCCCTCCTCCTCATCCTCCTCATCCTCCTCATCATTAGGAATGCTATCTGAAGGTACAAGTTGTTTGGGGGGGACAGATTGTGGGTACAGAGTCGCTTTAAAGGAGCATTGCCATCTCAGACACTTATGGCCTATCCATAGGAATACCGCTTTAATGTAGAGCCTATCTCACATAACATTGTTAAACTTGTTTGACACATCAAGTTAAATATTTTTGCAAATACATTTATTTACCGAACTTGCCTTCTTTTCCTAACATAGTCTTTCCATCCTATTATTGACAGTTCCTTGCTATATAGCTATATAAACACCAGCCAGATCACTGTTTTTATAGTTCCTAGCTATATAAACCCCTGTAACCTAGACAAGCAACTGTCAATAATAGGATGGAAAGAGCAGCATATCAGGATTTTCTTGGGGAAGAACAGACAAGCGGGTTACTTTATGCTATTTATGGAAATGGTGCAGAATTAACCATCTTAACTGTTTTCTGGTTCTGAAGAAAGTCATCTGAAGTATTAAGTAAAGCTTAACAATAATACCAATGAACATTGTACCCAGTTCGTGTACCTAACTACCTATCTACAGTGAAAATACAGAAACTACTATACATCTTTTTTTGTAGTTATACATTTATTTTAGTTTCCCAAGGAACTACAGTCAGAAGTCCCAGATTTTTAACATACATTATTTTTCAGTTATGTCTATAGATTAGTGAAGCAAATAACACTCTTAATTCGCTTTGTTTTGCTAAGCGAATTCTGCATGTTTTTAATTAAGAAATTTGCTAAACATGGTGGCTGCGATGGCAGAATCACATGTTTAGGTACAGTACTGTCACTTGGCAGGAGCTGTCCCTTGCAGCCATCCAATCACATGCAAGCCCCTCTGTGATGTCAGCACCTCCCTCTTTCCCTGTATCTAGTATGAGCCACTCAAACCAGTCTGTGGATGCTGTTAAGCTAGTGTCCATTCAAAGCAGCCTGTGGGTGCTGTGAAGCCTCTGTCCACTCCAATTGAATGAATGACTGGCATGGTTGACTGACAAATTTGACATTCTCCAATTTTTGACACTGTCTTAACAATAGCTGATGAACAAAACACTGCTCTGTTATAGTCCCACTATTGTAGCTACAATGGTTTGGCTGTTTAATTGAGAATCGTTTGCATGCGACTTGCGAATATTTGCAAATCTGACCGAATATTCGCAAACCTTGCAAATCCAACCGAATATTTGCATACCTTACTAAACAAATTTTTCATTGATTGGCTCATCTCTAGTAATGTATTACATATTGCACAATGAATGTAAGAATATGAGTATGGAAAAAGTAGAATGCCATATTCGGGTTTGTATGTTCTATAAATGCTTGCATGGGTTTCTTTTCAAACTTTCCAAAGAACTCCTCATATTCATCTTTTAGGTCAACCACGCCTCTATAAAGTAGGCCAACGAGTGTGAGATAGGAAAATTAGGTTGTGAGTCCCACTGAATACATTTACTGTTGTAGTGCTATGTAAGTAACAGCAAATTAATAAACTTAATTACTGAACCCAATATTCAGTTGTTTATATGTGACCCAATGCTTTTAAAATAATAAGAATGGTTCCCTTCTTACCATATTTTGTATTAGGAAGAGATGGACCTTTACCTATGAGTATTTTTACCATTTGACCTGTGATAATTGTGTATAATGTTCTTTATACTACAGCAAGTATCCAGAGATCAAGAACACAGAGGAACGGGACAGTTATAAAGCTGTATTCAATGACCAATATGCAGAATACAAGGAGCTGTATTCAGAAGTTAGAAGTGCCTTACTAAAGTTTAAAGAACTTGATAACATGATGGAAAAACTAAGTAGAGGATCTCAGAGTCAGGAGGTGAGTCCGTGAACTATTCAACTTATCACGGAGCTTAATTGCAAACCACACCTGAACTGGAGACAAGAGTTATGTTGCCTCTGGAAGAAAGTGGCCATGTTTTTTTAGCGCTGGATAAACCATTTAAAACAAAGCTGGCTACTTTAACCCCCAGAAATCAGCTTTCATTTTTGTAAGAAGCTATGTCTGACCAATCAGTTTAACATTGCATGGTAGTCACTCAAATGAATGACCATCTAATTCATAGCCTGACCAGGTCAGCCAGAGTTGAGCAGACAACCTTTTGCCATTTGCCCTAAGGGTGCGTTCACACCTACAGGATCTGCAGCAGATTTGATGCTGTGTTCAGTTATTTAAATGAAATCTGCTGCAGAAAATCAGCTGCAGATCCTGTAGGTGTGAACGCACCATAATATCACATGATATGTATGAGACAACCTATTTAACCTAATACTGCTCACGTACAAAATAGAATTTTACCACTCATGAAGTTACAAGTTTAACCAACTGACATGGAAATCACAAAGGAAATGATTAATACTATGTTTTATTCTTACAGACAACTGATAGGATCAAAGCCATCACTGAAAAATATGACAAGAAAAAAAATGTAAGTGTATAAAGCTATCTGAGGTTGGCCCAGGTAATTCTAGAAAAGTAGTGACATGGCGGTCACAGATGCTGCAAGCTCTGGGTGACTCCCTCAAATAATGCCAGATGGGGCATGTCGTGGAGGGCTTGCCTCCCTTTGACTTAAAGCAGAGTGGGAACTATATGCAAAAGCTGGCAGCCATCTGGGAAGCAACCTTAGGCTTCAACAAGAGATCGTGTAAAATGTTCTTCAATTGTTCTCCTATTCTGCTGATTAGGATACTTTCCACTAAGCGAAACCAATCAGCTGTTTTCCTTGTTTGTAAAAATTTCACATATGTACCACTCAAAGCAGTGGTGGGGAACCTTTGGCCCTCCGGCTGTTGCAAAACTACAGTTGCCATCATGCCTGGACAGCCAAGCTACGGAGGGCCAAAGGTACCCCGCCACTGACTTAAGGGGACCTAAAATACTTAAAGGGGGTTGGCCACTTTATAGTAAAATAGTTCCGTGTACGGTATTAGAAAGTGTACTCACAGCGATTACAGACAGCGGCTCCCTGTGTACCCCATAGAGCTAATATCAGACTCCTCTCCTACAGGCTGGGCTGCCCTGTTTGTGGTGAGGCTGTCCATAAGATGGCTGACATGAATGAGCATGTGACCATTCCCCGCTTCCCAGTGTCCACTACTGAGCCTGTATATGCCTATAAAGAACAATAGGGCATGATCACATGTTCCTCCGTGTCGGCCATCTTATGGACAGCCTCACCACCAAGCAAGAAAGCACAATCTGGAGGAGGGAAATTTGAATTAAGCTCTACATCCTCTTTAATCTGAACCGACGGATCGAACGGCGCCGTCACGGGGAAGCCAGTGCCGCGGTCCGTTTTTCGGACCGCGGCCCGATTCCCGTGTACGGTGCCATTTCTATATTTAGAAATACATATAAAAAATACTGACATCTAGTGGCGAAATTATAAAAATACCTTCATCACCACCTAACCTTGAGAAAAAAAAGCTTTTGCGACAGGTGGTGATACATCCTCTTTAAGTACAGCAGCTCCCTGTGTACCTCGTAGAGCTAAATTCAGAGTTCCCTCCTCCAGATTGTGCTCCCTTGCTTGGTGGGTTTCCAGGGGTGTCCCAGTTACCTGCACTGCAAGATAGGATACGTAGACCTTCCTTGGTAGCTTTGTCCTATGCAGGCTAGTTCCTCTTGCATTTCAGGATACTACCCTGCACTTTTTAGACTGGTTCACAACCTAGGTCAGGATGTTCCTGGACTCTTCCCCCTTTCTAGTAATTAGCACTGCATAGTAGAAATAGTAGGAATACTGGAAGAACTATTTGTCTCTAGCTGCATCTGTACGCTTGTGTCTCAGACTAGACTGCTCTTTGGTCCCAGACAGGGGTCCTGGCATAAGCCAGACCCTGGCTCAGCTACAGCAGGGACACTTGCTCTGTGTTTCTTTCTCCCACAAGAATCTGGATAAGATTGACTTGTACAGTACTTCCCCCACCCTGCAACTAACTTCCTACAGGGGCCTGTGAGTGGTGGGGCTGAGAGTGTGCCAGAGTAAAGATCCACACCTTTTGGTTACTAAGAGCACATAGTACATAGAAAACATTAACCCATTAGAACCTTCAGCTGTGCATATATAGAAATACATATAAAAAATACTGACATCTAGTGGCGAAATTATAAAAATACCTTCATCACCACTTAACCTTGAGAAAAAAAGCTTTTGCGACAGGTGCATAAAAGAAGAGAAAAGAACACCAGTGGTGGGAGACCACAAATAGGCAGTCGCCTAAAATCCTGTAGTGGGAACATAGCCAAAAACGTATCTGTCATGACGCCTGATGGCGGGCGTTATAACGTTTTCCAGGCATTTTAGTCTCATTACAATGCTAGAATGATGTGAGGACTGAACAATTAAATTTGGTGCAGACAAAAGTTCCTAGGTGTGTACAGTGAACCCTTAACAATGGGATACAATATTTTTAACATACAATTTTCCTTACTGGACAATTGTAACTTGAGACAAGACCCAACATGCAATGCTACAGACAGTCAGGATCAGCAACACATATGACTAACTAAATGGTCAACCAATGAAAGTGGCCATTTTTGGGGTAAACCCCAATACAGTGGTACCATGGTTCTCAAACTCTTTGGAACTCAAACACTTTTCGGGCACCCAGTCTTGAAGTACAGTAATACTGACTGTCTACCTGGACCAATTAAGTTCGAGAACCGAGGCACCACAGTATGACTAAAATGCATGCAGTGATAGGCTGTCTAGTATCTCTTTTCTACAGTATAGTGTGATACTACATGTCCTGTGCTGCTCTTTACCTGTGCCAGGATGAGCTGCTCCTTTGGGCACCAGGTGAGGACGACTTCATGTTATTTTTCTAGAAACCTGAGTGATCTTTACAGGACCCTGAAAATGCTCCAGTCCTCTACATAGAAAGTAATTTACAGCATCCAGTATCTCCTTCTGACTGTTAAATGTAAGGACGTGTTTTATCCATATTAGTTATCTGCTTATTTTTCTTTAAATCTTCATATTTTCAAATTTTGGGATGACATCATGGGAGCTTCAGAACCAATTACTAGTGTTTCATAGGGTTTTGGTTTCAATATACAATGGTCGTCCTGCAACCAATTCATATTCTAACTTGAGGGATGAGTGCATACTCATCTAACTACAAAACCAGCCCCCGTTTGTTCAGGGCTGGAAAGGAAAATACTGTATGTGCATAAAAGAAAGTCATAAAGTTTTGTTTAACATAGTATTTTATTATCTCCTTTCAGGATCCGGCCTTTATAGAAAAACGGGAACGTTGCATCTACTTAAAAGGAAAATTGAGCCACATCAAGAAACAGATCCAGGCATACGATCTACATGAAGGATCTGTGTACTTCTAACATCCTATTAAATCTAGCTGTTTGATGGGTAGCACAGCCTTACATTTGCTCTTAAGTGTACCTGGTACGATGGGCTGCTTCCGGATCAGCGGTGAGATCCACTGCTAATCAAGAAATTCAGGTCTACATGGATACAGAAATACAATAAGACGATAATGCACACGAGCATTTGATTCAAGTGGCCTATTGTGACAGGTACACTTTAAGCCAGGGGTGGGGAACCTCTGGCCCGAGGGCCGCATCCGGCCCCTGAGAATTCCTGGTGCGGCCCGCGGCTCTCCTGTTACATGCGGGGCAGGAGCCGGCACGCAGAGCATCCTCCTGTGTCTGTGAATGTTAGGGTCACAAGACATAGGATGCTGTCCGTGCTGGCTCCTTCTCTACCAAAGCAACACACATTTTCTTTCTCCGGCACAGGCTAGAGGAGAGATTAGAAGACCTGAGCAGTGTTAGAGCGAAGGCAAGGTGAGTGGGATGGATTTTTTTTTATTATTTGGTACAGACACTGGGGTAAAGTAAACTACCAGGGACATGACTGGGGGGAGGGGGGGGGGGGTAACTAGACTAACAGGGACATGACTGGGAGGTTAACTAGACTACCAGAGATATCATTAGGGGTTTATTAGGGCTACTAGGGGCATCACTGGGAGGTTAACTAGGACAATCAGGGACATCATTGGAGGGTTAACTAGACTACCAGGGGCATCACTGGGGGGTTAACTAGACTACCAGGGACAACACTGGAGGGTTAACTAGACAACCAGGGACATCATTGGAGGGTTAACTAGGACTACCAGGGACATCACTGGGGGGGTTCACTATGGTTACCAGAGTCATCACTGGGGGACTAAATAGACTACCAAGGGCATCACTGGAGAGTTAACTAGGACTACCAGGGGCATCAATAAGGGGTTAACTACAGCTACCAGGGGTATCACTGGGGGTTAACTCTGGCTACTGGAATCCTATCAGGTACCAGGGGCATCACAGAGGGTTAACTACAATAGCAGGGGCATTAGGGGAACAATACCTCACCCCGGGTGCTGCAAACGTACACTACTAACTGCCACGCACAGTATAACATTGAGTGCAGTGGCTCTTTGAATGATTTTAGTGAGGTTCCCTACCCCTGCTTAAAGCTGTGACAATGGAATTCAGAAGTATTATCTGGACTCAGAAAATGATGTTATTATTAAGTTATAATGTGTATATATGGATGTGTATATGCAATTCTTTTTTACAACAGGCCTTTATATCAGCATTGTATGAAATGACATGCTTGTAAAATAATGTCCTTTACTTATCTGCTTAATGATTTACAAATGTGTTGACTTAAATATCTCATAAATCTCTACACACTGAAGATTTCATAACCTGACAGCTTAAACTGTATGATACTCAAACTGAGATTTGTCTTTATCCCGCAAAGCCTGTGAGATATTTGCAGAAACCACAAGTAGCAGCTCTATCTACTGAAACAACCACAGTTACTGGGTTCACACTACATATATTTCAGTCAGTATTGTGGTCCTCATATTGCAACCAAAACCAGGAGTGGATTAAAAACACAGAAAGGCTCTGTCCACACAATGTTGAAATTGAGTGGATGGCCGCCATATAACAGTAAATAACTGCCATTATTTCAATATAACAGCCGTTGTTTTAAAATACCAGCAAATATTTGCCATTAAATGGCGGCCATCCACTCAATTTTAACATTGTGTGAACAGATCCTTTCTGTGTTTTCAATCCACTCCTGGTTTTGGTTACAATATGAGGACCACAATACTGACTGAAATATACGTAGTATGAACCCAGCGGGTGCCTTTACACAGAGAGATTTATCTGACAGATTTTTGAAGCCAAAGCTAGGAACAGACTATAAACAGAGATCAGGTCATAAAGGGAAGACTGGGATCTATCCTCTTTTCAAATCCATTCCTGGCTTTGGCTTCCAAAATCTGTCAGATAAATCTCACTGTCTAAAGGCACCCTAAATTATCATCACATTAATCCCAATTATAGCATCATTTCCGCTACATGTGAATTTATCCTTACCATATAAACAGTAGATTAAATTAAGGATTTTATAACAATTCCTCTTTTAATTCTGCAAAACTGCATATACTGTTGTACTATACATGTAGTGCACTGGGTTTTATAGCAGTTCATTTACTAACATGATAAACATGACTATACTAATATAAATATTAGAAACATGAAGTCTATGTTTTGTCTTGCATATATACATTTTTATTTACATTTTCTTCTAACAGTTCACTATGGTGAGCTAAGCTTGGCTAACTGAGGAGGGCTCAGGTATTGTATACCTAAGGGCCCTATTACAGGGGGCGATTATCCTGCGAAAAATCGTTAAATAGTTCGAATTTAAACGATAATCGTTCTGTGTAATTGCAGGCAACGATCGAAATGTTATGTTCACACTACGTTAAAAAAAAAAAATGAAAAAAAGGCATCTGTTTTTTTATTTATTTAAAAAGGTGTCCGCTTTTTCTGTTTAAAAAGGTGTCCGTTTTTGCCGCAATTTAATTGAGTTCAGTGCAGTGCAGTTGACAGACGTCCAATGCACACAGTGTATTAAATAATGGACATCAAATAATGGACGTCAAAATAATGATCATGACAATTATTTTCAGTTGTTCACACAGTTTTTCTTTTTTCACTATCCTTTCACCGTTTTTTCTAAATTCAATGGGCTTTTCAATTAAAGACACATCCACAGGTCAATTAGTTCACCTAAACTAGAATAATGTACCTAAAAAGAGAAAAAAAAGTAACAGCTTCAAGGCGGATTCAAAGTGCAAAAAAAGTGCTATTTATTACCTCATGGTACATACAATTCAGCAACGTTTCGACCTACATGGTCTTCCTCAGGCAGCTTGAGGAAGACCATGTAGGTCGAAACGTTGCTGAATTGTATGTACCATGAGGTAATAAATAGCACTTTTTTTGCACTTTGAATCCGCCTTGAAGCTGTTACTTTTTTTTCTCTTTTTATGGACTTTTGGTTCTTTTTGGATTACGGAACCTGTAACTTTGCTTCATTTCATTATCAACCATATTTTAATGTTGTGAAAGTCTTTTTTTGACTAACAGGAGTGCTTTGGTCTTTGCACAATTTTTTAGAATAATGTACCAGCAGCCGTCATTGCAGGAGCGGCCAAACAGTGAAATGATGAATGTTATTTTGACGTCATTTTTTCTTTTCAAAAATTGACAGGAAAAAATGTAGTGTAAACATAGCCAAAGATTTCATATTGCATTTAGGCCTAGTGGAGGTAATGGCAACTGCAAGATTTCATTTTCTGATTTTACCAGTTGCCCTGTGGTGGTGCTGCATAGAAATGGAACACTTGCTATCATCATGTTCCAGAAGCATGGAAGAAGAGTTGTCACGATCATTTTTATACTAATAACTGAGATTTAGAAAATATTGCCACGGTAAGTGGCAGCAGAAAGGCTAGAACCATTAAAAGCCTGGACATTGAGGCATCCAAATAATGCATCAATGTCCCATAGCATCCAAATAATGAACACACTTTATGATAGATGGGATAGGTTGGTTTATAAAAGAGAACTGAAAGGAACTTCCGAGGAACTACCCATGGAATAGAATCATTAATATTGCCACACTGCCACTTGTATGTCTTTCAGCATAGCACAGTATATAAATGTCAGTTACTAATTGTATTAGGGTTCTGGCATAGACATACATCATTATATTACACTGAAGTAGAGCACTCATAGGCTATATTCCCACTTCCGGAAAATATGGGTGGCCATCTTGTAACTTAGACGGCCTCTAATGACAATCATGATCATTATTAGTGGCCATCCATTTAATGAGAAGGCCGCCTTCGGCTGATATTATTATGAAGTGGGAACATAGCCATTTAGTGCAATGATAAAAGGGAAGGACAGGGCTGGCAATGTGTAATGATAAATGTGCGAGGTAAATTACAAGCCACTCCATGTGGACAGTCGGTGCCATTGGTACTTACATGACAAACCATAGTCCTTCCAAATACTGAGTTGCGTGGCTGTGTCAGTAAAGTACTGCGAAGATTTAAACTGTTTCGGAGCTCCCTGCATCATAATGATACATGATGCCGGGAGTTCCGATAATTTATTCCATTGCACCCCATCTATATATACAGTATATACGGACTGTGCATGGAATGTGGGAATAAGGCCTAAGTTAACTGTTTACTTAGATGAAGGATGAATGGATTTTCTTTGATGCGTCAGGCAAAAGGCCAGGAGTATTACATATGTTGTGCTTACAGTGCTTACAGTGCAGGATACATACGTCCAGTGTAGGAGGAAGGGTAAATATGTTTATATCTACATATATATGTGTATAGAGGGAGAGAAAGAGAATTCTAGTTTGGAAAAGTAGTAACAAACAAGATAGTTTACCTGCCTGTCGATAAATTTAATAAGTGAAGTTTTTTATTTATTTATTTGTATAGCACACACAGATTCCACAGCGCTTCACCTATCTGTATATTTTTTGGGTGTGGGAGGAAACCCACGCAAACACGGAGAGAACATACAAACTCTTTGCAGATGTTGCCCTTGGTGGGATATGAACCCAGGACTCCAGCCCTGTAAGGCTACAGTGCCAACCACTGAGCCACCATGCTGCCCAAGTTGCTATGAAAGGACAGGGACCATAAGTTGTAGGAATATTTAGATTGGTCCTTAGAGCAGTATAGTAATATACATGTTTGGGGGTGGATTGAGGGTAAAGTGATCCCTATGCTGTTCATGAAATGAAATGAGTGGGCCAACCAAATAATGGTTTTATTGCATTTAAAGTGAATAAACGATATGAGTAAAAGTAGTTACTAATTTCTTGTGAACCAAATCTATGGATCGTATGCATCTATTTAAAGCGACTCTGTACCCACAATCTGACCCCCAAACCCCTTACATTTGTTTATGCATTAGGCTGGCACAACCTCTATGTCCTTCCTCCCCACCCTCCTCATCATTAGGAATGTTCCAGGAACATTTACTGCTGTTTCAGCTTTGCACAGGTGTCTTAACGATCCAGCCCATGTTCATTATGCACAAAGCTGGGGAATAGGAAGCAATCTGCCTGGATCATTCCTAATCATGAAGAGGGTGGGGAGGAAGGACGGAGAGGTGGTGCCAGCCTAATGCATATACAATGTAAGCCCCGGCCGTTAGACACCGCGCTGTAGGATTAAAAATACATTTTTATGACAATAACTGCATCACCTGCCGAACGGACCCCAGGACAGATCTTGGATTAAAAGCAGCAATCTGAACGTACAAGTGGTTTGGGGGGGACAGATTGTGGGTACAGAGTCGCTTTAAATTGAAATAGTAAATAAAACTCGTTGAAAAGTTATTAGGATTGTGTTTAGGAAATAGTGTGTTGGCCACATAATTATTGTTTATGAGTCATAGCTTTAAGGGCCTTTTACACGGGCCAATTATTGTGCCATAAATTGTGAAATCATTAAAATTTTAGCAATGATCTTCAGGTGTAAATGCGGCAATGATCAAACGATGAACAATAAGTCATTCGTATGTTGTTGATCGCATCTTTTGGAATGACCTCAAAATCATTGTCAAAGGGGTTGGCTACTTTATAATAAAATAGTTCAGTGTACAGTATTAGTAAGTGTACTCACAGCACTTACAGACAGCAGATCACTGTGTACCTCATAGAGCTAAAATAAGACTCCCCTACTCCAGTTTGTGCTTCCCTACTTTGTAGTGAGTCTGTCTATAAGATGACCGACATGGAGGAGCATGTGACCATGCACTGCCCCCCAGTGTCCTCTAAAGGAAAATACAGGTTCAGTAGTGGACACTGGGGGCAGGGAATGGTCACATGCTCCTCCATGTAAGCCATCTTATGGACAGACTACCCTTGGAGTTTCAACCACTGTTTTCTAATGAGGAAGAGGAATATCCAGAAAGTCAGCATTTTAAAGGCATCCTTGAGATTCCAGCCATTGCAAGCCCTCAAGGCAGTCAGAAGAGCCTGGTAGGGTCACCTTCAGGATCATTCCACCAGACACCGGAGGATGACAGTATTGTCAAAGAAACATACATCTCCGATTATAAAGATTATGATGGTTGCAGACCGCTTTTGGCATCCGGGTCTACAGCAAGAATCATCATCATCATCAGGGGATGAAGGTGTGGTCATTTCAACAAGCAAGAGTTGAGGAATAGGTGGACCTCCATGAGGCAAAAGCAGTAGGTGTACACCCTCAGCTAGTGATCCAACTAGCAGTCAGAAATACCCAGCCAGGCGATGGGCACCCCCAGGCAGTGGCAGCAGTGAACAACCAATATGCACTCCACCTGCTACTCAATTGGGCCATGTGGCCAAAAGCCACCACTGCTTAGACAGCAATTGCTGTCTGAGTCCATGGATCAAAGACAGCAATATCCCAACACCCACCCCACGGCACTGAAGCTGTATGCTCACCTGGCTAAACCGCTTGCCTTGCAGTTGTTGCCAATCCAGCTAGTGGACTCCAAACTGTTCAGGTAGCGGATGGCTTGTGCCCATCCAAAGTGGAAAGTTCAGAGTAGGAATTATTTTTCCAAGCAGGCTATCACATTGCTTCACAGCTACCTGCAGAACAAAGTTACTAACTCCTTGGGTTTTTCTGTCTTTAAAGAGGATGTACCACCCGGTACATCCTCTTTAACCTTAACCGACGGATCGATGGGCGCCGCCACGGGGAAGCCGATGCCGCGATCCATTTTTCGGACTGCCGCCCGGTTCCCGTGCACGGCGCCATTCGATCCAGCGGTACCGGCCGGTGCTGAAGCACTGGAGGTCGGCCGGGCCGCCCCCAGTGGGAGGGAATTCCCTCCCCTGTATGACGCGGCTCCATTCATTCTAAGCAAGCCGCATCATACAGGGGAGGGAATTTCCACTCACTGGGTGCGGCCCGGCCAACCTCCAGTGCTTCAGCACCAGCAGGTACCGCTGGATCAAATGGTGCCGTGCACGGGAACTGGGCGGCGGTCCGAAAAACAAACCGCGGCACCGGCTTCCCCGTGCCGGCGCCCATCGATCCGTCGGTTCAGGTTAAAGAGGATGTACCGGGTCGTACATCCTCTTTAACCAGGTGCATCTCAGCGCTGACTTGTGGAGTTCCAGCTATGCTCAAGGGAAATATATGTCCATCAATGCCCATTGGATCAACATCTTTCCGGGTGAGGAGCAGGAATAGCAAGAATTCTTGATAGGATATATATAGAAGAGGGTTCTGTCCCCTAACTGTGATGTAAGAAGGTGGCCTTGCCTTAGGGTCTTATTCCACGGGCCGAGGAGGGCCCGATCAACGATGTAAACGAGCGGCGATCTGCTAGATCGACGCGCGTTGACTGGGCCTATTCCACGGCCTGATGATCGTTGAGCGAGGGCTGCAGGGACATTGTTACCGATGTCCTTGCAGCCCTTGCAGCATCATACATTACCTGTCCGGGCTTCTTCTCCGCGCTGTCTTCATCCCCGGGTCCTGCGCGCTCTATCTTCAGAATTGCCGGTCAGCTGACAGGCCACACTCAGCCAATCACAGGCTGCGGCGGTCCCGGCCTGTGATTGGCTGAGCGCTCCGTCAGCTGACCGGCCATTCTGAAGATAGAGCGCGGGGGACCCAGGGATGAAGACAGCGCGGAGAAGAAGCCCGGACAGGCACACCGCTATTCCACCGTAGCGATGCGCGGTGGGGGAACGATGATTTTAGGTCTGGCCCTAAATGAACGATCATCGGCTGATAGTTCTCTCTATTTCACCGAATAGGGGGCCGATCCAGCAGATTATCGTTACTGTGGAATAGGGCCCTTAGTTGTTGTGCATTCATTTGTGAATGGTTGCTTTTTGGTTGCTGCTGCCTAAAACCTGCAGCGGATGCGCAGCTGTTTTCAGCCACTGTCAGTACTATGGGGTGGGCGGATAACACAAAGTTTAGAGCAGAACTACCATGTTCCACACTAAAACTGTGTTTCCTAAACACTACATAGTACTGACTGGCATATAGCTCTCCTGTAGGTTTTACCCAGCAGCCCTGGAGCGACATATGAATGCACCATTAGGGTGAGGTTTTTTGGGAGTGACCAAAGCAAGGGTGGGAGGGTCATCAGGAGTTTCTCCCTTCCAAGTTCAAGCAAGCTGGAGACAGATTCATTCATAAGATGCAAAGTATGACCTTGTTCAACAAGTTTTTGTTTTTTTTTAGAATCGATTACCTGCGCCAATTTATTAACACAAGTATCAGTACATGGTTTTGGTGTGGTAAGAACTCAACCTGATAATGCAGATGGGATTGTGGGTATTTTACAAGTGCACTACTTGGTTAGCACCTGTATACCAGACAAATTCGTGTGAAGTGGTAGGCTCTCTAGTAATCACCCTTTGTGTAAAAGAACTACATTAGGTATAATTTTTTTTTTTTTAAAGGTTTTATCTATTGCTTTTAAGATTTAACAGTAAAAGGCATAAACTAAGAGCAACAGAGACAAAACATCCATACTAGTGAGCAAAAGGCTGCAGCAGTAGTACATTTCAACCCTCAGATCAAAGGAAAATATGCAGGTCAACCTCACTATTATACAGCGGCCTATGCAACAGAGTGTCTAACGAAGCAAGGGTGCCCAGGATGTGGCAGCAAGGTTTAAACTAAATCAAAGTCCTCAACATTGTATAGTGCCTGTTCTACAAGAAAACACATGTACTATTCATTGGCTCACTCCATTCACACATTGCTCGGGAGCTGTGCCTCATCCCTCAACCCAGCCAAAGTTGTTTTAGCAGATAACCAAGGTTCCCAAATGTGATAGAACCTTTTAGGGGTGCCTCTAGCCGAATATGTAACATTATACATTTCCAAATCGTAATCTACCAGTTTCAGTGGGACAAAGTAGGACGCTTAGGAGGTTTCCAATTCAGTAGAATTGTTTTACGGGCATAATATAGCAGGAATCTATGCAGAATATGGTTATATTTAGTAGGTACCAAATCATTTACCAGACCAAGCAGACTATTTTCAGGTGCGCATACTCCCGGAAGCCCCAACTCCACATTCAGTAAGTGATGCACTTTGGACCAGAAGTTTTGAATGACTGGACAAAGCCAAATCATATGGATCCATGTACCCTTCCCCCCACCACACCTAGAGCAAGTGTCCACTGAAAGGCTGCCCATCTGCACTAATTTAACTGGGGTAAGGTACACTCTGTGGAGCCACTTAACCTGAATCAGTTGGTCTCTAGCACATAATACAGATTTTTTCCAATAGCTTACCAATTCTTCAAGATGATGGTCTTCAAGAGAGGGAATATCAGCCTGCCATTTGGCAAATGAACTGTCAATCGGGGCACTCTGCATGGACATTAACGTTTAGTATAATGATGATACCGGTTTCTGCAGAGGGTCCCTACGTATCATCCCTTCAATGGGGCCACAATCCAATAAAATGTGTTCCCCCCCTAAGTGTACTCTGCAAGCATGCCTTAACTGAAAGTATCGGAATAAGGCAGACTGAGGGAGATTGAACCTTTGCTTAAGGTCTGCGAATGTGGAGAAGACACTTTCTGGGTACAACTGAGCCAAATATTTAAGTCCCCGCTGGGCCCAAAAGGTGAAATCTGGAAGACTAAATAGTTCTGGCAGATGGCCATTCATGCAGAAGGGAATTTAGGGCGACCAAGAATTCTCCTCACCATTCCTGGGGTAAGGTTCAGCTAGTTTATTGCACCTAAACTGTGATGGCCATATTAGTAGTAGGGTACGGAATATACGCAGTGCCCTTTCTGCAAATAAGGTTTGTGAGCGTCTCATATGAACCAGTTAAGGCCGCTTCTAGTACCACTGCAGGGTTATTTGCATCTACCCTGACCCACCATGCTGCATAGGACAACTGGGCAGCCATGTAGTATGCAAACATATCAGGCAAGGCTACGCCACCCTTTTCCCATGGGGCCTTCAATGTGGCTCTAGCTAGTCTGGTTGGGCACCCACTCCACAGGAATGGTGTCAGGAGTCTATCCAGGGCTACAAAGTGGGCTTTTGGCAAAGGAATCGGTGTTGCCCTGTAGAGATACAACAACTTGGGTAGCAGAATCGTTTTGAAAATATTGATACGACCTATCAGAGATAATGGGAGAGTATCCTCACATTAGGTATAATTGATTAGACATTTATATCCTTTACTTGTTGTAGAAAAAATAATAAATAAAGCTAAAAATAGATTATATGCACATTGCACATTGACAAGGAGTATATAGCAATAAACTTGGTATTATAAATTGTTAAAAACATGAAAAATAAAACATATTATTGACATAGAAAGTCTTGTGGTGAATTCTGTAAATATAAATATAATTGTTGTCCGTTGTCGGCTTTGCAGGGCCCTTGCAAGCCACCAATTGTTTAGACACTGTGCTGGCAGCAGGGATTTCAGCATCTACTGCGTATTAGATAAGATGTTGGATAGTTAAATGTTCATCGAAAATTCATTAAAAATTCATTAAATAGTTCTTCGTTATTTGTGCTGCTTGTAATACATGAAGTAGAGAAAAAGTATGTTGGTGGAAGTCCACCTCTCACCAGTCCTGTATTGTTCTTAAAGTCTACGGCCGTAGATGCAGAGGATACGTGAGATAGGCTGTGGCTTCCCCGCTCGTGTGTGTACACTGATGGATGCTTTTTCCTGCAGTTTGCACAGTAAAGCTTGAGCAGTGGAGGCTCACTGCAGCCAGGTAATTCAACCTCTGTTGGGCGTTCCTCCCATAGGTGAGATGTTGGGAGTGTTGGTAAATGCTCCAAAAGCCAGGGATTGAGGCTAGGATATATGCTGAGAGTTTAGCATAGTATAATAGCACAGTAATGTATTCACCACTAGTTGCAAGTGTATTAGACGCGTTTCTGAATAATCCTCTATTCTTTCCTCAGTATTGGGTTGCAAAAGTTGATTTTTGTAACGCCTGGAGTCGTGGGTCCACTGAACCGTCACTAGCGATGGCAGTAACCGCACCAGGGAGCGGAGTCTAAGGGGCCACTGGTTTTCACCAGAGCCCGCCGCAAGGGCTACCCCTGGCTTGGTTGCTAGTGACAGCAGGCGAGGCGTGGCAGGAGCAGTAGGCAGAAGGCTCCAACACCTGTGGTGGGGCAGGGCTGAAATTTATAGGAGAGTGTGTGAGCAGGAACCAATTAGGGACGGACTGCCCCTTTAACTCTGAGACAGCCGGCGCGCGCACGCCCTAGGAGGCGGGGACGCGCGCGCCGGCTGGCACAGCGACGGACAGGAGCGGGGCGAGGTGAGGCGCCCCCAGGGGCCGAAGTGGCAGCAGCACCGGGTCCCTGCAGCACCGGGACGCCGCCGCAGCCCTGACAGTACCCCCCTTTGGCCTCCCCCTCTTTCTAGCCTGCAAGAATCCCTTGAGAAGGTCCCAAACCAGGATATTAGACTCAGGTTCCCAGGATCTCTCCTCAGGACCAAAACCTCTCCAGTCCACTAGGAAGAAACGTCTTCCTCTGACAGTTTTCATCGCCAGAATGTCTTTAACAATGTAGACATCGTCTGAGACGGCTTGTGGAGCAGAGAACGAAGATTTATTGGAGAATGGGTTGAGGACCACTGGCTTTAAGAGGGAAACATGGAAGGCGTTCGGGATCCACATAGTAGGGGGTAGAGGGAGTTTGTAGGTGACTGGGTTGATGCACTTTAGCACCGAGAAAGGACCGAGGAATCGAGGACCGAACTTGTAGCTGGGAATCTTGAGTCGGACATATTTGGCCGAGAGCCAGACTTTGTCACCAGGGAGAAAGTTTGTGGCAGGTCTCCTTTTCTTATCCGCCTGGTCCTTCATGCGGTCAGATGCCTTGCGCAAAGACTGTCGAGTCTATTTCCAGATGGACTGCAGGTCAGACAACAATTCCTCTATGGCTGGGACCTCGGAGGATGGAGAGAGAGGCAGAGGAGGACGAGGGTGACGCCCATAGACCACATAGAAGGGTGACTTGCCTGTGGAACTCGAGTCCAGATGGTTGTAGGAAAACTCTGCCCATGGAAGTAGGCTGGACCAGTTGTCTTGGCGAGCTGAGACAAAATGACGTAAATAGTTGCCCAGGATCTGGTTGACCCTCTCCACTTGCCCGTTGGTCTGGGGGTGATAGGCAGACGAGAAGTCTAACTTCACTTGAAGCTGTGAGCAGAGGGCATGCCAAAACTTTGAGATGAATTGTGAGCCTCTGTCGGACACGATGTGAAGGGGAAGACCATGGAGGCGGAAGATGTGTTGAAAGAACAACTGGGCCAGACGGGGAGCAGATGGAAGTCCAGGAAGAGCCACAAAGTGAGACATTTTTGAGAAGCGGTCAGTAACCACCCAAATAACTGTGTTGCCTGCAGATGGAGGCAAATCAGTGATGAAGTCCATCCC
The DNA here is from genome assembly GCF_027789765.1 of Dendropsophus ebraccatus. NCBI lineage: Eukaryota > Metazoa > Chordata > Amphibia > Anura > Hylidae > Dendropsophus > Dendropsophus ebraccatus. The sequence continues at coordinate 98,264,495 of NC_091456.1, forward strand.
TATGTGGCGCCAGCCACGGTCTGGAACTGGCACGGGCTGAAGTAGGCCGGCAGGTCTTTGACGGGATGACTTGTTTTTGGCACAAACGGCACAGGAAGCCACAAAGTCCTTGACATCCTAGAAGAGATTGGGCCACCAGTAGTGGCGGGAGATCATTTCCCGGTCTTTTGAGCTCCCGGATGCCCGACCACCAAAGAGGAATGACCCCCACTTCAAAATTCGTCTTCGAAGTGCAGGGCACACATAGGTCTTTCCGGGAGGCACTATCTGAAGAGTAGAGGTGGCGACTGGCACTAGGCGATTGGGAGGTATAATGTAGCGAGGGGATTCCTCTTGCCCCATAACATCAGATGTTCAGGAAAGTGCATCGGCTTTCACGTTCTTCTCTGGACGGAAATGAATGATGAAATCGAATCGTGAGAAGAAGAGCGACCACCTGGCCTGCCGGGGATTGAGGCGTTGGGCCGATTGGAGGTAGAGAAGGTTCTTGTGGTCCGTGTAGATGTTGACTGGATGTCTAGCCCCCTCTAGGAGATGACGCCACTCCTCCAGTGCCAACTTAATCGCTAAGAGTTCTCTGTCACCAATAGTATAGTTCCTCTCGGCAGGGGAGAAAGTCTTTGAGAAGAATCCACAGGTTCTGGTCTTTCCTGATGCATCCCTTTGCGATAGGACGGCTCCAGCGCCCACTAAATATGCATCGACCTCAAGTGAAAACGGCTTGGAGGCATCCGGGCGGACTAGAGCAGGAGTAGAGGCAAAGGCAGACTTTAGGCTAGTGAAGGCTTGCTCGGCCTCAGGTGGCCAATGCCTGGGATCCGCCTTCTTCTTAGTGAGAGCCACGATGGGTGCAACCAGGGTAGAGAAATGTGGGATGAACTGCCGATAGTAATTGGCAAATCCTAGGAGGTGTTGGATAGCTCTGAGTCCCACAGGACGTGGCCACTGGAGAACAGCTGAGAATTTGGCTGGATCCATCTGTAGACCCCGATCAGAGACAATATACCCCAGAAATGGAAGGCTGCGCTGATGGAAAACGCACTTCTCCAGTTTGGCGTACAAACGATTGGCCCGTAGTCTTCGTAGGACCTGACGTACTTGTGTCACGTGAGTCTGTTGGTCAGGGGAGAAGACCAGAATGTCATCAAGATAGACGATGACGCAGACATAGAGGAGGTCACGGAATATGTCATTGACGAATTCCTGGAAGACCACTGGGGCATTGCATAGGCCAAATGGCATGACCAGGTATTCGTAGTGGCCATCTCTGGTGTTAAAAGCGGTCTTCCATTCGTCTCCTTCACGAATACCGATCAAATTGTACGCTCCCCTGAGATCCAGCTTGGAGAAGATCCTAGCTCCACGGAGATGCTCGAATAGTTCGGGGATAAGCGGAAGAGGATATCGGTTGTGCAGCATATTTTATGTCGATGCAAAGTTCAATTGGTGTCAGAAAATATAAGGGCTCATGTGGGTCTGTAATGCAAGCTCTATGGCTTTTTAAACACAAGGAGGAAAAAATTAAAGACTTAAAATGAAAATTGGCTCCGTCCTAAAAGGGTTAAGAAGGTAGGCCCCCCCTGTGTAGTCCCTAATTAGTATAAGGCCTCCTGTGTAGGTCTCCCTTAAGTAGAAAGCCCCTGTGTAAGTTCCCTATATAGTAGATGCCCAGTGTGCAGTCCCCTTTAGTAGACAGCCCCTTCCTTTTTAGTCCCCCATTGTAGATGGCCCCCTCCTATATAGTCCCCCCTATTGTAGATGTTCTCCCTCCTATGAAGTCCCCCTATTATAGATGCCCCCCTCCTTTGTACGCTCCTTAGTATAGATAAACTTTTAGGGGTTAGCCTATAAATGTCTGGGGCTCTGGCCGTGTCTGTGTTGGAAATGTTTTAATGGTACGCTGACTGCCGGTTCTATCCTATCCAGGCTTGATTCATCTTTAAGAATGTAAGCCTTTCCAAACTAAGGCAAGACAGCCAGGTCCTCTTGGGAATTCACAATGGCCCCTGCCACACTGAACACCCTCTCCGATGCAATGCTACTGGCTGAACATGACAGCAGGGTGCGAGCGAACTCAGGTGCGCGAGCCAACTGTGGTCAGATGTCCAGCTTTTCTGCCCGGAATTGCATTGAGTTGGAAATATTCAAGGGCAAGGGTGATTCCAAGTAGATTTCCCCAGGAACTACATGTGCTGCCTAATGGACACTTCAATGTGGGTATGACGGGTTTCTGGTGGCCCTGAGGAAGTCATTTATCATTGGCTAGAGGGTCAACCGGCTAACGTGGCTACTGCAGCATCTCACAGCTACCAGTGATTGTTGTAGAGCAGTCAAGGTCCTCATGACTTGTTTGTGTTGCAGGCTGGTGTTGTTGCTGGTAGGCTTTAACAAAAATGACGGCACATTAGTTTATGGTAGAGTTTGATTTTGGTGTCCCTGTAAAAAGAACCAGCATTTTCAGACAGAAATGAGGGTCAACCATGGTAGCCAGCTAGTACTCATCTCTCTTATGCATGTCCTTTACGTGCATGTCACAGCGCAAACACTCCAACAAGCATGTGGCCATATGGACAAGGTACACTAAGCGCCTTTCCTCACCAGTGTCTTTTGTATAACTCCAGGATGCGCTGGGGTAATCCTTTTCAGAAACAGGTTCGTCCATGAGATGCTACTTGTTGGTGTTTGGAACACCTGGCCATATACCTCTTCCACCACCACAAATTCGTCCATCTCCGGGCTCAGATTGACATTATAGATGGTCACATTGCTTCGAGCAGGAGGATGATATCATTCATCATGTCGTATTTATTGCAGCTGACCAGTGGCTTCCTCGAACAGCACCAGCAATCGGCAGATATCAATCATCATCTGCCAATCGGTGACCAGGAAATTGCTGTTCTGCGTGAAGCTGCCAGAATGCATAGCAAGGAAGTCAGAGACTGATGTTTTTTGTTTGTACAACTGATCCAACTCTTTATCTTGGTTTTGCACAAGCCATCAGGTCCCTAAATTGCTTCAACTCTACCAACTGGAAAGGGAGAGACTGCAGGGCTCCGTGCCTTAGGGTGGTTGCTTGAATGGTGCTGTCTCCTGGTGATGGCTTCAGACAGCATCAGCTTTGTAAACAGTGGCAGGGTTTGTGCCCCATGGAGGAGGCAGAGGTAGAAGTCAGGGATTGACTGCTTTCAACTGAGAACGCAGAATTCTGACTTGCAACGTGGGTGGTAGCTGCTGCAGTTTGTTTTTATAGGCAAGAAATAGCAAGGGGGTCCCGATTCTTCCAGGCAGCGGGGTGGTGGCGCTCCATATGCTGACACATAGCAGTGGTGCCAGGGTTTAAACCCAAACCCCGGCCCTTTTTTATAGGGCACTGGCTTCACAGTACCTACACACAGGGATACAATTAGGTTAACTGCACCCACAAACTGGATTCACTGGACACTGGCTTTACAGCACCCACACACTGGGATACCAATGGGTTAACTTCGCCCACAACACCTACAGACTTGTTTAATGGATACTGGCTTCAGAGCACCCACACACTGGGATACCAATTAGGTTAACTGCACACACAGACTGGATTTACTGGACACTGGCTTCACAGTGCCCACACTCTCGTATACCAATTGGGGGGCAGGGGAGACTCTGGGGGGCAGGGGAGAGGCTGGGGACAGGGGCAGAGGCTGGGGGGCAGGGGAGACACTGTAGGACAGGAGGAGACGCTGGGGGTCAGGGGGAGCGGCTGGGGGCAGGGGGAGAGGCCGGGGGCAGGGGGAGAGGCTGGGGGTCAGGGGGAGATGCTGGGGGTCAGGGGGAGAGGCTGGGGCAGGGGGAGCAGTAGGGGGGAGGGAGAGCAACTGAAGATGCAGGGGGGAGAGGCTGGGGGGGAGACGGAGCGGCCGGGGACAGCGGGAGGGCAGGGGGAGCAGGGGCAGGATGGGCAGGCTAGTCCCCCCCCCCCCCCCCCCGTGCAGCGCCGGGGTCCAGGGCCGGGGTGAGCTTCCGGCATACACAGCCTGACAGAGGCCGGAAGCTCACAGCTGCAGCCCCGCGGTCCCGGACTTCTTCCCTGCTCAGCGGCGCTCAAGTGATGTGAATTCATCGTCGAGCAGGAGAGAAGATCGGGCATCGCGGGGCTGCAGCTGTGAGCTTCCGGCCTCTGTCAGGCTGTGTGTGCCGGAAGCTCACCCCGTCCCCGGACCCCGGCAATCAAAGACAAACCCCCCCACCCCGCGGACGTGGGCCTGTGCCTATGGTGGCGGAGGGGGTTTAAAAAAAAATGAAAATCAAAAAGTGTTCCCTGCGGGTGCTGCTCGCCGCAGGGCGCCGCCCTAGGCACCGGACCACGGGTGCCTAGTGGCAAATATAGCCCTGACGGAGAGGCGGTGCAAGGCTTGGGCACAGACACTCTAGGTCACGCCAATTTGACACATGGCTGCAAGTTCAAAAGTTGTTTTTTAGGACAATAACTGCATCACCTGCCGAATGGACCCAGGACAGATCTTGGATTAAAAGCATCTATCTGGAGGTACAACCGTTTGGGGGGGGGGGTGCAGATCGTGGGTTCAGAGTCGCTTTAACAACATAACATGTTTCTTTCATTCACATTTGACTGATGGGTGATGTCAAGTTGAGAGGGTAGAATTTCTCACTGATTGGCTGATTGGTTGAGGATGCTGAAGCAGAAGTAGTTTTATACACTACACTCTGTAATTGATTTGTTATTCAAGTCCAAGCCACTGATTAGTGGGTGGGATATTCAGTGGTACACTGGGTTGCCTAGCCCACTATTAGAATTGGCTCTGGGCGCCCATGTCGCCTATTCCTGTTTTTTAGTATTTTTTTTTTCACATTATCACTGCATATACAAAAGAACCCAGTTGAAACTAATAATCTTTATTGATGTACAACATTCAATAACAATAAAATGTCTGAAAGACAGCAAAGTTGTAGCACAAACAAAATTACAAGCTAAGTAGTTCAATGAAGAAAAGGTGTAGGGTGTACTCATGATTTTTTTTTTTTTCGTATATGTGGTTATAATATGTACTGGACTGGTTTTGCATTGTATTGGACAGTGCAGTGATTATATTTTATATAATCACCGCCATATATTTGCCGTATAAGACTACCCCTCCTCCAACACACACCAAATTAATAAAAAAACATCAGAAAGCAGTGAGATCTGTCAGAGAAGGAGGTAAAGTAATACCGGGAGGATACAAGGGCAGGCCAAACAGGTGAAATAGGTGTTGTTTTTCTGGGCACAGCGCCACTCCCGTATCTCTTCTTTTCATACCCCGGACGCCTGCAGCTTGCTCTGCCCTTCATACGGTCACAGCATACAGCGGGGATGCGGCCATTTTCGAGCTCTTCCCACGTATTCGGGAACCATAGAGTCTCCAGTCCGGTTCCAAAGTTTTTCAGCACCCGCCATATAAAACGACACACTCGGCGTATAAGATGACCCCTTACTTTTGAAAAGATTTTTCTGGGTTAAAAAGTAGACTTATAATACTTTTTTTTATTAATTCCTTTGGGAGTATGGGTAAAAGTAGTACCACTAATAATGGTATTTCAATGGAAGTGACACCAAACATCCCCCACCTTTATATAAACTCCCCATCTGTATTGTGCCACACAGTAAGAGTGCCCACTTTGTGCTCCCATGAAGTATTTAGGCCTATTTTGCGCCCTCAGATATTACTTAGGCCGTCTTTGTTTCCGCATGTAGTAGAAAGGGCTCCATCTGTGTTTCTATATAGTAGATAAGCCCCCTCCATGTCTACATACACAAATGATGCCCTGTCTGTGTATCCATAAAGTAGCTAGCCCCCCTCTGTGCCTCCATAAAATAGTTAGATTCCTCTGTGCCTTCATACAATAGTAAGGCTTCCTTTATGCATTCATAAAGTACTTAGGCCCCCTCTTTGCCTCCAAATAGTAGATCCCCCTGTAGATAATGGCCCCCCAAGTAGATAGGAAGATAGTATTCCCTATCTTAGTCATCCCCTTCTAGATATGTAGGAAATCCTCCCTGTAGGTATAATCCCCCTGTAGGTAACCCCCCTGTTTGTTGGCCACTCTCAGCAGACAGTATCAGTTATTTTAAGCAACCCTCTGTAGGTAAGTTAGAATCACATACCCCCAACCTCTAGCAATCTGTTTGGATCCGTTTTTCCATTGACTTACATTCTAAAAAAAAAAAGATTCTAAAAAAAAAACTAATGCGTTTTCTGTGTATGCTATGTATGTATGCTACGTATGTTTTGTTTATGTTAAAAGCAACCTTTAAAAACGGACATGTTAAACGCATCACAGTGTGAACCCAGCCTAAGGGTTTGCAAAGTGATGCACCACCCCTGTTTATGGGGCACAGTATGTGGCAGTAATATATTTAGAAGGTGCAATGTGTAGGAGCCTTCATTTTTTGAAAGAATTAGGCTCTGCTGCTAAAGTGTAGGTGTGGAGCCAAAAGATGTCTGGGCATTAAACTCTGCACAGGCAAGGCATAGATGGAAGACGTCATGTTGGTGTAGATCACCTGGAGAAGAAAAGGAACAGCATCTGTGTGTCACTAATTTATTTGTGCAAAAGTGTTGGGCCACACTGGAGAGCTCTCCCCCCACCCCCACCCCAGCCTTCACCTTATGCTAATAAAAGAATCTACATACAAGTCTATATAAAATGTTATTTTACACCCCCATCTTCCCCCATGCCCCTTACTGTATTTACAAAACAGGATTGTGGAGGCATGCTGTTCTTCCAATCAGAAATGGGCCAGTGACTTTCATGCATTGTTCTGATTAATAAGAATATGATCTGCGTCATTTGCAATATAGTTACCTTCAGTACAATGTGCAGTTACGGCTTTCAATACTGATAGGGATGGGGGTTGAAGTTTGGTGCCAAACTGAATCTTTGACCCTGGGTGGAGAATAACCTAGCTCTGCCTCCTTGAAGGAAACCCCACAGCCAATTGGATCTATTTTGCATGGCCAACATCCAGGACATGGTCAGGTGGAGAAAAACAATGAAGTAATCAACATTGGTGTGAACACTGCCAAACTAAGCCGCAAATTCACTGTAATTTATACAAATTACATATTTATTAGTAACGTAATGTATTGATCCTCTGTTTGGATGTTACTGTATCATTCTCCAGTTAAAATAGGATATAATCTTACCTATTTTCTTCCTCTAAGTCACAAAACATTTAAACAAGGTAACATTCTTTGCCTGTACTGCAGCAGGAATGTAAGAGGTTAAAGGTATGTGAGTGCCAGACCTGCCCATGCAATTGTTCTCTGGGAATGATAAAGTTTTTCAAATGCCGACCAGCCCTGAGGGGAGGATTTCACGGTGTGAATGTGGGCAGAGCTGGAATCTAATCATTAATCCAGGAACGCCATTACCAGGTCTCAGAGAGGTGAAAAACTAGAGTGAGCAAGGGGATACAGGAAGCCAACAGAAACCAGACACCCTGTGATGTACAAAAACAGAATCATGGAAGTGCACATGTTGTGATGTGACAAGCTAGGTAACGCATGTGGAAGCAAAGAATGTGAATCTATGTATTAATGCAACAAGGAATAGACAGCACTGAAGTTTGGAACAGGTAAGAACAGAAAGAGACAGCTGCTCAGAGAAATTGTAAGTAAAAGCGACAGACTCTTAGATGACATTGATACTGAGTAATGAGAGAAAGCGATACATGGTCTGATGGAGAGGAAGGACATTAGTCAATGGGGGAGGGGAGAGGAGAATGGCGAAAAGTTTTAATCATTCTAAGAATAAAAAGAAAGAACAAACAACTGTAGAAAGTTTTACAACATACGATAAAAGGTTTATGCTAACATTTCGTTATGTTCACGTGACATATACTTAAAAAAGGTCAAGAACAGGATGACAACCGATGTTGATTTCAGCCTCTATCAGTTTTATACAGGTATGACTAGGGATATATATGCCTAAAACTTGTCACCTTCTCATTGCCATGTGTTTGTTCTTGTTTTAGGGGATGACATAATATATATTAATTCTGTACTATTTTATTCATCTGATTTTTCGCAAGTTCCATATATCACAAAATACAAAGCATGGCAAAAAGGATAGAATCAGCACATTAGAGGATAATTAACCAATATGAAAATCATAGATAGGATATAAAACAAGGCATGTCTAATAGCTGATCATTTTGGCTTTGTGAAACATACCTCACACATCTCAAAGTAAATTATTTTGATAAATGGCATGTTTTTCTAGATTAGGTGGAGGGAAAAGTTCTGAAACCACTCAAGGTGGTTGAGTGCACACATTGCAGCCACAAGACAACCAAAACTTCAATCTTGTAAGGTTGTGTGGTTTTCAAATTAGTTACAGCTAAAAGTAGGTGACTGGGCTTATTCACACTTCTCCGTGAAACACGGAACCAGGGATGGGTAAGCGATGACATTAAATCACTCACTGCTCAAGATCATGTATCAATAGAATGTCGGGAGTCCTTTAAATCACCATCTTTTCCTATTTTCCAAAAAATAAAATAAACAAATTTGGTATAGTGCGAACTATTAAATTATCACTCTCCTGATCTTGCTTCTTGGTCTTGCCTGGTAATCGATGTAAGCACAAAAAACTGCCAGTGCAAAATTGCAGATTTTTTTTTTTTATCCCAGAAACAATTAAATAAAAAGTTATCAAAAAATCACATACATGCAAGTGCGGTACTGGATTAAACTACAGATTATGGCAAAACACAGCCCTATAGACCAAAAACAAAAGGAGTCAGAATAGAACAATCTTAAACACATTTTTTTTTAAGTTTACATTTTTTCAACGTAGTAAAATAAAATAAAATTTATATAAACATATATATTGGATATCACAGAAATCGTAGTGACTTGACGACTATAGGTAACATGTCAGTTCTACCGCATGGCAAACGGCGTAAACACGAAACCAATCTGAAATTTCACCTCTCAAATATTTTTTTTCGGTTTAACAGCAAATTTCATTAAAAAAAGAGTCTCATTACAAAAAACAATTGGTGTTGCAAAAATAAGGCCTCATATGGGTATGAGGGTTAAGAGCTATGGCTCTTTGAACACGAGGAGAAAAAAATTAGCTGTGACATGTCTAGAATAAGGTGCTGCTGCCCCCTCCCCCCATGTACAGATTGCGGGAGCAAACCCCCGCTGTATCTTTCAGGAATGGACAATCCATTACATGCCGTAGTCAGATTGTGACCGCAACATGTAAAATGTATGGAGTAGTGTACTTACCTATCGGCATGCAGATGACAATCACTCTAATGCATATGGGTCTCCATAGCAGCCAGGGGGCCCCCAAGGCTTCTAAGGGTGCCTAGATTACTAAAGCAGTGTATTACAGCAGTTAAGGATCACCATAATAGTCCCCTTGTGGGACATGACAAAAGCAAAGAAGAAAACAAGAAAAAAAAAGTACATAAAATAAAATGTAATAAAATAAATCCTCCCCATAAAATAAACAGTTTTTTTTCTTTCCATTTTTCTATTAAAAACATTAAAAAAAAATACACATATTAGGTATTGCCAAGTGATGCATTGCTGCAAGCCAACATTCATGATGATTACACCAATCCAATGAATTGTATTATTCAGTTTGTAGGAACTTGTGTTCCTGTATATACCATTTGAAAAATACTTTGGTTAGTTATTTACACACTAGATCAGATTAAACTCAGCAAGTGAAATTTTAAGAAGATAATTTTAGAAACCTATGGGAGATTTCACAAGCAGCCTTATAGTAAGGCCCCTTTCATACTTTAGTAAGGTCCCTTTCTGTTCATTCTGTCCATGGACCTGCAACTGCAGACAGAATAATGACCCATCTATTTCTTTGGCCCCATACACACATCCGTAGGGGCTACGTGTGAATATGCTATATTGCTATGGGCAACAAAGAATATTGGCAGGCATTACTGAGAGTACTACAAGCTAAAGTGAAAGACACTAATAAGGAGTGATAAGCAGTGAAGCTGAAGAAAGACAGATATGAAATAGAGCAAATAGAAGGGGTGTGGAAAAAATATATAAATGGTGTAAGGCACAATACCAAGATAAGAGGGGGGAGTGTTAGAGAGAAACTAGTTTAAAGAAGCCATTCAAGTAATTACAGAAGAATTCTAACAAACAGCTCAAAAACATTAGGGAAACACTTGAAGTGGTTGACCAGCGTTACACAATTTTTAATATCTTACTGCTGTTATATAGAAAACAATAAATATCTTATGCTTACCTATCCGTGCTGCCCTGGTGTCCTGTTGTGGTGCCTCCAGTGTCCCCCGCTGACTACAGCCAATGGCACTCCCAAGACTAAAGCCCCATTATACGGGGTGATGAGAGAGAGCGCGCAAGCAAGCGCCAGGAGCTGGGGGGGGGGGGCTGCCCGGGGGGCTGCCCGGGTGCTTGCTAGATCATCCAGGCAGCCCATAGAACAGTGTTTCTCAACTCCAGGCCTCAAGACCCACCAACAGGTCATGTTTTGCGGATTTCACAGGTGATATAATTCTAGTCAGTGCACCAGTGACTGCCACAGCTGTTCGCTGTATGGGATATCTGCAAAACATGACCTGTTGGTGGGTCTCGAGGACTGGAGTTGAGAAACACTGCCATAGAAGATAGCGGTGGTCTGCTGCAGCCGCTCCTATTCCAAAGAGCGACGGCAGCAGATTGCTGCTATTGTGATCGTTGATCTTTCGATGTGTTGAAAGACAACGATCAGCCGACATTGTGTCGACATAATGTCTTCTATTGCACAAGACAATTGTCTGCTGTAATGGCCGATATCAGCCGATAATCGCTTTGTGTAATATGGGCCTTAACTTGGCTTGAAAGTGGTGGTGCTGTAGTCAGCGGGGAACACAAAAAAGGCACCGGGGGAGGACAGAGAGGAATATTATCACAGTCATATTGTCACATTCATAATCATAGCAATGTTCACAGCTTTTAAATACAATTATTTAATACAAAGCTAGAAATGGATATGAAAACAGAAGTCTCATTCTTGTCTTTACACATGTTCCACATTGATGATCTGTTCCTGGCTTCAACTGAGGTGAAGTTGAAACACAGCCTGGGTATAAATAAATCATGGAGGAGGTCATGTTTTAACCCTTGATATATTTAATATATAGTTAGTAGTTGACCACCTCAGCTGTCTTTTTCTAAACTAAATAAACCTTTTATTTTATATTGTTCTCCTGCAGAATACCAGCCTCAACATGTACAGCCAAAAACGGTACGACAGCCCCCCAGACTACAGCCCACCAACCTACATTCAACAGACTAGCCATGGTCCTGAGTCATATCCTTACCACATGAACTCTGCCCATCCAGGCTCTTTGTATATAGAAGATGTGCCACCACAACATTTCTATAAGTGGAAGTCTCCTCCAGGCATTGTCCGGATTTTACAAGCCATTGTCGTTTTTTTGTGCTTGGCTATCTTTGCCTGTGTAGCCTCAACCTTGGCATGGCAATACAATTATGGAGGGCTTGGCTATATGAGCGGAATGGGTGGTTACATGGGTGGTTATGGCTATGGGTACGGCTATGGTTATAACTATGGGATGACCAATCCACAAGCCGCAAGTGGTTTTATGATGGCCATGAGTATTTTAACCTTCATAGCCATGCTAGGGATCTTTATTGCAAGTGTAACTAAAGCCAGTGGATCCCGATCCCGTAAATACTTTTTAGCTATAGTAGTTCTGAGTGCCATTTTTGCTGTATTGGACCTTATTGCCTCCATTGTTTACATTGTTGGTGTGAATCCAAGAGCACAGATGGGTGGCAGTTTGTACTACAGTCAGATGATGACAATGTGTAACCAGATGTACAGTCCATTATCATCTGAAACAGGTGGCTTTGTAAATCAGTACCTGTACCATTACTGCATGGTGGATCCACAGGAGGTAAGAAAATCTATTGAGATATAAACATATGTTTTGGTTTTTATATGCAGAGAACAAAGCATTGCATTTCTCTTTTACAGGCCATTGCTATAGTCTGTGGTTTTATCGTAGTTATTCTTTTGTGTGTCATATCCTTCTTTGCCCAAAAGACAAGAAGCAAGATCTGGCGCTATGGGGAGCCAAACATTTACTGGGATAAGCCTTTTGAGGCATATCAAGAGGGTCCAAACGTTGAGGAATGGGTAAGATTATAAAGCACTCATCCTGATCAATTATTTATTCTTGCTTCAGCTTTGGATTTCTATGTTTTAAGAGTCATAGTATAATATATTTAAAACAATTGCGAGCTTCTCTGCTATGAATAGAGCTGCGGATACGTCATGTGAGCTGCAGCTCTATTTATTCTTATAGAGCCTCCGGAGAGAACACAGAGTAGGGCCCTATTCCACCGGATGATTATCGTTCAGATTATCGTTAAATCGTTCGAATCCAAACGATAATCGTTCAGTTGAAATGCAGTTAACGATTTGCGACCGAACGAGAAATTGTTGATCGCTTTATAAGACCTGGACCTATTTTTATTGTTGCTCGTTCGCAAAACGCTTGCAAATCGTTCGCATTAAATAAGACGTCGTTCGCAGTAAATACGAACGCAATAGCAAAGAAATAGCGAAGAAAAAACGATCGCAAATACGATCATAAGTAACGATAATCGTTCAATGGAAATGAGTGAACGTTTTGAGGTCTTTCGCAATAGCGGTCGGTTGAGATCGGTAATCGTTAACGATTATGCGAACGATAATCGTCTGGTGGAATAGGGCCCTAAGCCAGAAAAGTACTTACTCAGCTCATTCTGGCAGCTCGATAGTTATGAATAGAGCCACAGGTCACGTGCCGTACCCAAAGCTCTATTCCCAACAGAGGAGATGCTGAGATCGATGGGGGTACAGAGGTCACCCCCCCTCCAATCTCTTACTATTCCCCAACATTACTGTACACTAGTGTATACTAACCAGTGATCTACTGATCACTTATGCAATACACTGCACTACTACTGTAGTCAGCCCTGTATGTCAGCCTTTGCAATGCAGTGATTGCCAAACCTAAATGACAGCAACAGAAGCTGCACTCCTGTCACTGTCCAATTAAGGAACTGCAGGAGTTCCGATAATGCCTCCATGCAGTCAGCTCGGCAATTATTGCATTGAGTCTTCCAGACTCTATGTAATGATTACAGATAACACTGATCAATGCTATACTATTACATAGTATATGTATGTAATATACTAGATCAATGTAATAGACCCCTATGTAGACTTAAAAAGTGTAAAATGAAAAAAATATATATTATTTTTGAAAAAAGACATAGCCCCTCCCCAACAAAAGTTTAAATCATCCAACTTTCCCATTTTATATATAAAACACTTAAAATTTCTAAAAATAAACATATTAAATATCGTACTGATTGTAATTGTCCAATCTATTAAAATATGACAACAGTGTTCCTATATGGTGAACGGTGTGAATGAAAATAGCAACAGAATTGCAGATTTTCTGTTACAATATATTTTAGAAAAAAATATTAAAGAGCAATTAAAACGTCTCATCTACATGAATATGGTACCAATGATTGTGGTGCAAAAATTAAAGGAGAAGTCCATCCAAAATTTTTATTAAAGTATTCTATTGCCCCCCAAAAGTTATACAAATTACCAATATACACTTATTACGGGAAATGCACATAAAGTGCTTTTTTCCCTGCACTGCATCAAGGTTTCGCTTCCTGGATAAAATGGTGATGTCACAACCCGACTCCCAGAGCTGTGCGGGCTGTGGCTGCTAGAGAGGGTGATGGCAGGGGGATGCTCAGTGTCCCTCCAGTGCCCTGTGTCCCTCAGTGTCCCCTGCCATCATTCTCTCCAGCAGCCACAGCCCGAACAGCTCTGGGAGTCGGGTCGTGACATCACCATTTTATCCAGGAAGTGAAGCCTTGATGCAGTAGTAAGTGTAGGGAAAAAAGTACTTTATAAGCATCTTTCATAATAAATGTATATTGATGATTTGTATAACTTGTGGGGGGCAATACAATACTTTAATAAAAAAATTAGCTAGGGGAGTTCAGACGGGGGCCGCATGGCTATATGCAACCCGGGACTGTGGCTATTAGCGGGCACGGTTCAATCGCTGTGCCCGCTAACTAGGCATTTAAATGCAGCTGTCAAAGTCGACGAGAAGCAATCCCCGCATCTGGTCCAGGTCGGGGTCCGTGCCGTAATGGCGCTGTTCCCTACTCAGTAATCTATTGCTCTCAGCTGCAGAACATAGAACATAGATCTCGTTGAGCTATGCAGTATATCTATACTGCATAGATCTCAATGAGATATCAGAGCAGTAATACTAGAGGTCCCCCAGGGGTCTTCTAGTATGTGTGTAAAAAAAAGCTTTTTTGTTAATTAAAAAAAACCTTCCCAAAGTTTGAACCACCCCCATTTTCCCATTTTATAAATAAAAATAGATAAATAAACATGTTTGGTATCGCCGCGTGCATATTCGCCTGAACTCTAAAATTTTTATATTCCTGATCTCGAACGGTAAACGGCATAAGCGCAAAAAGATTCCAAAGTTCAAAATTGCGCTTTTTTTGGTTGCATCAAATCTAGAAAAATTTTAATAAAAAGTGATCAAAAAGTCGCATAAATACAGAAAAAAGGTACCAACACAAAGAACACATCATGGCGCAAAAAATGCCACCTCACACAGGCCCATAGAACAAAGGATAAAAGCGTTATAAGCCTGGGAATAGAGCAATTTTAAGGAACATATTTTTTTTTAAAAAAGGTTTTAATTTTTTAAAAACCATCAAAAAAAAAATAAAAGTTATGCAAGTTACATATTGTAATCATACTGACTTGAGGAACATATATAACAAGTCAGTTTTACCCTAGGGAGAACGGCTATAGCCATAGGCTGTATCCCAGTTTTCCAGGCGGTCCTCAGGCTGTATCCACCCTCTCCACAGAGCGGGCAGACAGTGGGAATCAGAAGCCGATGGTTCAGGTTCATACAAACCCGAACCTCGGCCGGTTCGTTCATCTCTAGTTACCATATAACGATGTGAAGTACAATGTCAGGTGCTATGAGCAGTTAGTTACTGCCAATCCTTTTCTAAATGCATATTTACTCATTGATAGTACCAGTTTCTGTCTAGTGACTCATTAACACCCTCTCTAATAGAAGCCGGTACAGCACACAAAACTCACATCCTATATCAGGGTGGGGGAAAATAACCTTCGACTTGCTACAAAACAAATATATACTGTAATTTTTCACTCTTGTAGTTTGTAACAGCTTAGCATGTGCAATGGAACTTATATTAAAGGGGTTGTCTAGGTGCTAAGAGTGTAATGGGTAAATAAAAGAACATGTACTCACTTGTTGCCTATTCCTCGCTAGTGCTGACTGCTTTGAAGGTGCAATCCCCACTGCTCACTACTTTTTGTTTTCGATCCTGACACACACAGGATGTGCCAATCACTGGCCGCAGCAGTAACCCACCTCAGTCAAAGATTGGCTGAACAGGCACTTCTGTATTCTGGGATGAAGAGTGAAAAGAGCCAGTACTGGATAGGGTAGGCAGAAGGGGGGGTTATTTATCCTTCACACCCTGACCACTTTTAAGGGTAGGTTCACATGTACCATATCCGCAGCGGATTTCACGCTGCGAGTTCGCAGCAAAATCCACTGCAGATACCTTCTCTTCCCTAAGATATATACCTTACTAATATAGTGTTATCACTGATAGTATGGGCTTCAGCACGGTTTTGCGTGGTTCAGCCCTGACCAGAAATAGAAAATAGAAGGGCTACAAACTATTGTCTACAGACTCCTAGCTCCTCTCTTATTCCCAGGACAACACATCATATCTGATGTTACAGGAGGTTTGGCTGGATCAACACTACACATGACACTTTTGTGGCATTTTTATGTGTTTTAACATGATTTTTCTACAATTGTGTTCTGAATAGCATAAATGAGGTACATCGCCATATCTGCAGTGATTTTGGTGAAATACCTGCAAAAATTGTGCTATTTTACTGCAAATGCACAGCTAGTGTCAAAATAGTAGGAAAATCACAGCAATAATGTACAAAAAAAACACTATGGGGGACATTTATCAAGCCAAAATGGTGTATTTTTGGCAAAAAAAATGGCCAGATGTGAATAAACTTATTCGCAAATGGCCGTTTCGCGAAAATATATTAGAATCTGGCCATTTTCCACCCGGTCCGCAAGGGAGGCGCGGGCGGAAAGGGAAACGTGGACTCTGGGTCTGCTTCATTTAACATTTGTTTCAAAGAAAAATCATCATGAAACCTACGCCAGCTCTGAGCTGGCGTAGGTTTCCTCGGCGCACACACTGGTGTGCACAGGATGCCTCTACATAAATCTCCGTAGTGTCGGTGCTGCGGGGACATTTTTAAGCCCAGCGCAGAAAACGCCAGACTTTATAAATGTCCCCCTATGTCTAAACACAATTTTAGGGAGAGTGAGGTGTGATTACAACATGCTGCCTTGTGCTATATGATGCAGCAGAGGCTGCAACTTGTGCAATAGTTTGCAATAAAATGAGATGTTCTGCAAAAGCTTTGGGTGGGGAACTGACAGGAGTGCTGTAGAAGGGTAGTAGGCAGGGTCGAAGGACTGTGATGAACACCTAACGTCAGAGTACTGCTTGAAATATTAACTTTTTTTTTATTATACCTTTTTTTCACAGGTAAAAAGTGTTCCAGGTGGTCCCCCTGATGAAACTGCTACAATAATTTACTCAGAGAAATCACAAAGTCCTGTAAAGGCACTAAGTAATAGCAGCATCTACAAACCACCCAGAGAGGAGTATGAACAAAGCGTTAACAGTCCCCTGACCAGCAGGTATGTATGAAACATGTAAGTTTGGATTCTGGTGATATACATTATCTCTAGAACACTTGTCTACTGTACATAACTGTCTAGACTATAATAAATTCAAGACATGCAGAAACCCTTTAACTGTGACTATGTTGTTAACTATTTTGTTGACATAATGGGGGAGATTTATGAAAGGGTGTAAATATACACCTGGTGTAAACTGTCCGCAGCAACCAATCACAGCTCCTCTTATATTCTTCCAGAGCTGAAAGCTGAGCTGCTGCGGGCAGTTTACACCAGGTGTATATTTGCATAAATCTCCCCCAATATGTCTGATCCTAACAATACATAGCGCTGTACTGACACTTTTCTTAGATGTCTATTATGAACCCTGGTGCTTTGGTACTCTTTCTTCGCTGCGATCTTTTTAGATGTTTATTCCTTAAAAGCAATCTGTCAGGTATGTTTTAGCCACCTACAGACAAGCAATGTGCTATAGCCCAAATAAAGTCACAATAAATCTTTATTTACATAAAGGTACATAAGTATATTAAAACAATGAACCAGAACTAATAATGGCATACACCAGGGAATAAAGGGATACATGTGACATAACAGCCACCATAAAGCTCATTAGTAAACATGCTCCACTATAAGGCTGCTGATAGAATGTATATAAGGTGCCTTAGCGCAATACAAACTAAATCGTATAAGGAATGTACAAATACAGATGGTAAAATAAGTACATAGTACATAGGAATCCTAGACTCCTATCACAAAGTAACATTACCTATAGAAGCAGACTCCCAAGATAATCAGGTGTAATGTCCCACACACGCGTTTCTGCAAACTCCTTTCTCGAGGGGACACAGGCCTGGTTGTTTATACCCATCCCCCCATGTTTTCCACAAGCCAATCAATACCTGGAAGGTGTAAAAGTGAAAATCACCTGCATGTAATGTCGGCGCATGTGACCAGTCCTATGAAAAACATGTATGGTCACATGGTATTGTGCTAATCCCAAGCGCCAGGACCAACTAGACAACTAGGTGTGGAAGACCTGACAATGGGCAAACATTGACTTCACTTTTTTGTGTGGAGAGAGATCATAATGGGACATGACAATACCAAAATGCCTATAAATGAGTATGTAAGTGCAAAAATATCCAGAATTGAGTGCAGTAGTGTAATAATGTGCAAAAAATAACCAAGAATAAATAAAGTGCTGTAATATAATGAAGGTATACATTACTATGTGCAAAATATAAACTCTATGGGGTATATTTATCAAAGGGTGTAAAATTTAGACTGGTGCAGACTGCCCACAGCAACCAATCACAGCTCAGCTTTCCTTTCACCAAAGCTGGAGGCTGAGCTGTGATTGGTTGCTGTGGGCAGTTTACACCTGTCTAAATTTTACACCCTTTGATAAATCTCCCCCTATATACTAAACATATACATGATCCCAATGCAGATAAAGTGCAAACGGTGCTATCAACGTGCAAAAAAAAATAAGTAAGGTAGTCTAAAAAACGAACGAACCAGTACAATGCAAAATTATTCAAGAACTTTCACATAAAACAATATTAAAATATCTAACACACTAAAGAAGTGCACACATCAAAGTGCAAATGCATAAGAGGTATGTGTCCCGTCTTTATTCTGTTTATTTATTTCCTTTTTCTATTCTTTTTTTTTCTTGTCTTTTTTCTCTTTTTCTTCCTGGTCTTAATATTTCCACATCAAGGTAACGTTTTGAAATGACGAACGTTATTTGCACATTGATGGATATTGTTATGAAAGATGGCTGTCATTTTTGCATAGTGTAAACCTAACCATAAAGGGAGGAGAGGGGGAGTATAAAATAAAAAGACATTAATATTCAGAAACACACCATGATTAAAAACATGAATCCTCTAGAGGTTAAAATAATCAGAGGAATGGCGCAAACCTCCTGATTTCAACCCTTGGTTGCAGAGTCTTCAAAGTCCACATCCATCTGCCAGTTGTTTAGCAAGATCACCACCCCAGATTTATTTTGTCAATGCCTTTGATTTTTAAACTCGAGGGGTAACAAACATGGTACTTCCGAAGGTATTGTGCTATTAGTTTAAAGTTTTTAAAATCTACCACATCTGCTGCCTTATTAAAGTCGCAGACATGTTCACAGACACTTATCTTATATTCCCCTGTTGTCAGTTGGATATAAATCTTGGCTGCCGCTGTACATTACCTGTCTTCAATCTTTGCTGCACGGGGTCCAGGCTTCCTGCTCTCTCACCCAAGCCAATCAGTGGCTGTGGCTGGGCAGCACACTGACTTGGCTGGGCGAGAGAGCAGGAAGCCGTGACCCTCTGCAGCAGGGATTGAAGACAGGTAACATATACAGTGGCAGTCGATTAAAGGGTTAAGGGGGAGGGTGATTTACATACATCTTTCAGATCGCTGCGAGTATGTATTCATTGGGAACTGCCAGGACCTTAGTTCGTAGCGGATCTCACAGCAAGATTTCCGCTGTGATACGTCCTGTGTGAAGGCACCCTTAAAATCATTCCCTCTGCTTCAGCCTGGACAAGAATATATTCCATGTTACTGTATTGCTCCATTATCTGCCAATTTGTATCTTTCAAATTTTTTAGTTTTTTAATAATCCTCCTCTGTGCATGTGTTAAGTTATCACATCTGACGTTTTTGGGTATCTTAGTCAATTCACATTCTACCTTCTTTATAAAAAAAAAAGTCTACTGGTTGATATAGTGTAAAGGGTGGGACGTTTTGTGACCTCCTTCCAATATAGTTCAGGATCATCATGTGAGACTTGTTCAAAGTCATGAAGAGCACAAAGAACCTCTTGTTCTATCATATATAATGATAGAATGACTGTATTCTGTCATTTAAATGGAGAAAATATTTGTTAACAACTAAGCAAATAATATATTATGACATTCACATACAGAAACCAATCTGTATGAAAGAGAGTGTTAAAAAGTATTTTATATTTAGTTATCATACCAATGAATGAATGTGATTCTGTGTAACAGCCCACCTGTATCAGTTAGAGAGACCCAGGAGCTGAGCAGGGGAAGACCTCCAGTTCGCAGGGGTCGGCGATGGAGAAGAAATCCAGAGCTGGATGAATCTCAGTATGAGACAGATTACACAACGGCAGTTGAATCTGGAGATGAAAGAGATCTGGATGAATGGGACAGGTATGTACATGAGGATTTCATGATAGAGGTAAAGCTTGGACCCCCAACTCTGGCTACTAAAAATATACAATCAGGCACACAGCTCTCTCTGCAGCCTGTGACCTGGGAATTTCACATATCGATATAGAGGTATATTGAGAATATTCAGAGGTTAGTCCACATCCACAGTGACACATCTATTAGGCTGGAAACACACTTAGCAGTTTTTTGGAAAACTTACACTGCAGTTTTTGTGCCTTGTTTTGTGCATTGTTTATCTCAACAACAAGAAGGCAGATATACTTTAACAACACTGATTAAGGACAACTATAACCTGTGAAGTAGAGGGATGGATTAGTAAAAAATCAATGTCTGCAGGTGATGCACGGGAAGAAAAAGGAAGGACAGTGCATAAGGATCTGAGAAACTTTGCCAAGGTTCAAATTGGTTTGACAACCGGGTGAGACCATTTTTTTAAATGGCAAGTCTTGTGAGCTGCTAACAGTATGCAGAGGCTAGTACATACAATGATGGATCCAAATAAGGCCAACCAATAATCCAGAATACTAGCCTCTGGTCCATCCTACATAAGAGCTACTGTAGCAGGAATTACTAGAAAATGAAGTCATGGCTATGATAGAAAGGTTTCAGAACTCACAGTGATCACCATTTCTTGTGTATAAAGCTTTATAGTCATGGTCTAGTTAGACTGCCCATGCTTATTCCTGCCCACTGCTAAATGCACTTAGGGTATATTCACACGAACGGACCTCGCTGCGAGTCCGGCAGGTCCTGGCAGTTCCCACACACTATATACTCGCTGCGGTCTGAACGACCGCAGCGAGTATGTAATCCTACGGCCCTTAACCCCTTCTGCTCCCGCCCGGCTCCCCCGCTTTAAGCATACATTACCTCTCCTCGCTGCACGGGTCCGGCGTCCTGCTCTCCCGTCCGGCCAATCAGTGTGTTGCCCAGCCGCAGCCACTGATTGGCGGGAGAGCAGGACGCCGGACCCGTGCAGCGAGGAGAGAGGTAATGTATGCTTACAGCGGGGGAGCCGGGCGGGAGCAGAAGAGGTAGGATTACATACTCGCTGCGGTCGTTCAGACCGCAGCGAGTAAATAGTGTGTGGGAACTGCCAGGACCTGCCGGACTCGCAGCGAGAATCTAGCTGCGAGTCCGTTCGTGTGAATATACCCTTACAATGGACACATGAGCATCAAAACTGGACCGTCAAGCAATAGAAGAAGGTGGTCTGGTCTGAAAAACAAAGCACTCTATTACATCATGTGAGCAGCTAGGTTAGTGTCCATTGCATACTTAGCGAAAAGACACCATGATTCACTATGGAAAGAAGGCAAGCTGGCGGAGGCAGTGTGATATTTAGGACAATGTTCTGTTGGGAAACCTGGGATCCTGGCATCTATTTTGGGTAATATTACAATTATTTTTTACCCAAATATTGTTGCAAATCACATTCCTTTAGGACAGCAGTATTCCCTTATGGTAGGAACATCTTTTTAGCAGGGCAATTTGGTTTTTCAGGACCTTTAAATTTATGGTCAGCTGTTTGGTAGGGAATGGGAGTTGGGATCCCATCAATCCAATTTTAATGGCATGTCCTACCACAGGACACCTTGAAAGGTCTTTTACAATACAGTGGTGCCTTGGATTACGAGCATAATTCGTTCCGGGACCATGCTTGTAATCCAAATCCACTCTTAAACCAAAGCAAATTTTCCCATACGGAATCATAGAAATGCAGACAATTGGTTCCACACCCCAAAAATAATGATTTATTATTTTGAATAACATGTGAAATAAATGAAAAAAAAAAAACATTCAGAAACAGCAAAATATGTGATATTATAAGTTCTTGTACACTAATGGAGAGGATGGGAAAAACAAGGGATGACAAAGATCATTTCGTGTTAACCCTTATTGGTTGACGATAATTGACTCTGAGAGCAAGATTGGCAGTGAGATAACTGTCTTTTGGCAAATCAATAAGGGGTCCTCCTCACCCCAAGTGTGGGATATGCTAAAATCATATATTAGAGCACTGCTATTTAAAGAAATCTTGGTTTGTAAGTGGATGTTTAGAAGTAAAGAAAAAGAACTTAAAGATAAGGCAGCTAGTGTTCTTGAGGAATTCTGTCGGGATTCCTCCGATGATAATTTAAAACCTCTAAAGAAGGCCCAAAATGCGCATGCTCTGTTTCTCCAGGAGAAGGTCCAGCATAAAATATTCTTCCAGGAGCAGAAGAGGTTGGGAAAGCCGAATAAGACCTTGACAGATATAGGTAAGTCTCAAGATTCGAGGAAGACAATAGATGCCATCAAAGGAGACTTAGGAGAAATTGTTAGAGAAGATGAAGATATAAGGAGGATATTTATGGAATTTTATAAAGAGTTGTATTTATCAGAAAGAGATGCCTCGAAGGAGGAGCTTAATCAGTTCTTTAAGGGATTGGTTTTACCATCGGTCACAGCCAAGCAAAGAACTAGGCTAAATAGAGACATCTCCCTAAGTGAAATGCAATTTCCCTTGAGGGCTATGCCTAACAGGTCGGCCTGGATGGAATCCTGATGGAGTTCTATAAAAATTATGCTGAGGTCCTACTGCCAATCTTGTTCGAAGTCTTACATGAATCCTCCTCATCAGGCAATTTGCCTCAGTCTATGGCGGAAGCCACAATAATTGTCTTCCCCAAGAAAGATAAAGATTTCACTGAACTGGACGCCTACCGCCCTATTTTTTTTTTTTTTTTTTAAACTCAGATGTTAAGCTCTTTTCTAAAATCATTGCACAGAGGCTAAAAGAGGTTGTAGGATCATTAATTAATGAGGACCAAAATGCATTCATAGCACAAAGATCAGCCTTTACGAACATCTAGCGAGTTTTTGCTAATGTACAGGTTGGGGGGGGGGGGGGCTGGACCCCGTTCTATCCTGTCACTAGATGCCATAAAGGGCTTTGACATGGTAGAGTGGGGTTACTTGTGGGGGACCCTGGAAGCTTTCGGAATGGGCCATACAATTACAGCCTGGATTAAGATGATGTATGATTTACCAAGAGCAAGGTTATGTATTAATGGGGCATGTCTGACTGGTTTGCTCTCACTAGAGGCACCAGGCAGGGGTATCCCCTCCCCCCGACGCTTTACGCTTTATATATAGAGCTATTAGCAGCCGCTATTAGACAGGAGTCATCTATAAGGGGCTTTGGGTTAAAGTCAGATCAAGGGAAAATAATTCTATATGCTGAAGATATGTTAGTAATGTTACAGGACCCCAAGAATGCTATACCTAAGGTTATGAATTGTCTTGACCGATTTGGTGGCATTTCAGGGCCCTATTCCACGGGCTGTCTAGAGGAGCAAACTCGTTTGTCCCTCGTTCCCCGCTCGCTGCCGCTGCTATTCATTGCGGCTGCAGCGAGCGATTGAGTGCGGGAGGGGCGGCGGGGAGCTGCGGGGGGGCTGCCCGGGTGATCGCTGATCGTCAGGGCAGCCCATAGGATATAGCAGCGTCTGCTGCCGATGCTCCTATTCAACGGAGCCCCGGCAGCAGATCGCTGCTATATCAGTCGCTTGTTTTTTAACATGTTGAAAAACAAGCGACTGCAACGATCAGCCGACATGAACGATGTCGGCTGATCGTTGCACTCTATTCCATGGGAAGATTATCGTCCGTAGCGGCCGATATCGGCTGAATACGGCCGATAATCATTCCGTGGAATAGGGCCTTAAGTAAATTGGAGCAAATCTGCGTGCCTCCCAATTGGCCAAGAAGAAGCAACCCCAGATTATGGACTTATTAGACTGAAAAAGGACAATAGCTTTAAGTATCTGGGGATTAATATATCACTAGATCCAGGTAAATATGTGGAGCTCAATCTTAAACCTCTAATCAAAAAACTTAAGAAAAAGGTAGATATCTGGTTAAGATTGCCTTTATCACAAGCAGACCGCATAGCACTTAATAAGATGATCCTCCAGCCCCAATTGGTTTATGTACTGCGCACCGCACCGGTCTGGGTCCCTGATAGGTGGTTCAGACTGATAGAAGCTATGTTGAATCGCTTAATCTGGGGGCGCAAGCGAGTGCGGATTAGATACAAACAGCTGACGGTACGGGAAAAGGAGGGAGGGTTGTCTTTAACGGATTTTACATTTAGTTTTTCTTTCATTAAAGCTGCCTCTTCCAGAGGAATAACCATACACTGCTAGGGACATATATAGTGGGGCTAGATATAAAATATGGTAAACATATTTTTAATGTCCTAGACGCTGGTGAGAGCAGCCAAAAGGATCTCACTTATTTATTTCTGTGGCGTAAAGCATGGATCAACATTAAGAAACTATGTCACGTAGTGGGTAGCACAAAATTTATGCCATTATGGGGCAATCCAAATTTAAGTGAATTAAATAAAATTGAAAATAGTTTTTGGGTGACACTGTACTGATAAGTTCTAGATTGCTAGAAATATGTTAACAAGACTAACAGACTGTAGAATAGAGAAGAAATCAGGTGATACCTTTTAGAGGCTAACTGCGTATATTTGATTGTAAGCTTTCAGAAGCCATGATGTAAGCTTTCAGTCAGACATGATGTTATACAAAACTGAAAAAATCACAGACTTATATGGGAATATAAACTAATGGTCAAATTTGCAACATGGTCTCAATATTCATATCAGCTCTATGTCGGCCTATGTATGACCTGTTCAGGCTATGGAGGCCATTAGTTGCTATTAAGCCATTAATCTGACAACAAACAGATAGCAGCAAGAGCTTACCATCCTCTTGTCACGCTTCACAAGCTTTAGTTTATTGACCTGTTGTTATTTTTGAAATTTCTAAAATCCTTTGATGAGCCTTGTCTAGTGTGTATATAAGTCTGTGATTTTTTCAGTTTTGTATAATATCATGTCTGATGAAAGGGGCTAGACTCTCAAAAGCTTACAATCAAATATACTCAGTTAGCCTCTAAAAAGTATCCCCTGATTTCTTCTCTATTCTACTGATTTCTATGGCTAACACGGTGCAATAATACTCTACGAGCTAACAGATTACAATTTTTCTTGTTAGTATTTACCCACCAATCACTTCAGACGCCCAACGCCAGGATTACAAGCGAGAGTTTGGTTCTGATTTGAAAAGATATAAGAAAATGTGTGCAGAAATGGATGATATCAACACCCAGCTGCAGCAGCTGAACAAGCAACTGGATGGACTAAGCGAGGGCACCACCCAGTACCAGGTACTGGACAGTATCCAGGATTAACTCTACACTCCTTTTCTCAGCAACATCCAAACAACCTTACTACTTGTCTCATTTTTCTGATTGCAGGGAGTGGCAGAGGAGTACAATAGACTGAAGGATATTAAAAGAGTAAGTGTACTTACATCCGTATGTATCACAGCACTGTCCAGTTTACCTTAACACGTAACCACCATTATTAATATTGTTAATAAAACCTCATTTAAGAGTCTCAAAACACAGGACAAGCTAGATATCCTTCCAGGAAGGACCCAGCCTAGGGGTGGCTCCTGTAGGGAAACCACCAAAGGCACCATATTAAGTGGACCTATAAGTCAATGTAATGACAAAAGAAAAACCAAGGCCAGGTATCCATCCACAGACAGCTGTTTCAGGGTGTAGCCCCTCATCAGTGTGGAGCAGGATTCTGGCTAGGTGGGACATGCCTGAGCATAAGAGAAACAGATCACTGATCTCAGAGAGACAAGCCAAAGATAACACTGTAGCTGCCAGTTAAAGCGCTCAATGCAGTGAAATCCTACGTGCGTTGCTCCCTGGGAAATAGAAATATGCAAAAAAGAGCCAGTGGAGCCTCATTTAAGAGTCTCAAAACACAGGACTAGCCAGATATCTCTCCGGGAAGAACCAAGCCAAGGGGTGGCTCCTGTAGGGAAGCCACCAAATCCACCATATTAAGTGGCCCTATAAGTCAATGTAATGACAAGGGAAAACCAAGGCCGGGTATCCATCCATAGACAGCTGTATTGAGCAATTTAACTAGCAGCCGACAGTGTTTTCTTTGGCTGGTCTCCTCAAGATCAGTGATCTGTTTCCCATATGGCTCTGCTAGGCATTGCTCCCACCTAGCCTGAATCCTGCTCCACACTGATGAAGGGCAACACCCCAAAATACCTGGCCTTGGTTTTTGCCCTTGTTTAAAAATGATCTCCTGTATGAGTTTGTTCAATTCCCATTTATGTGACAGTAAAGACCTGGCTGTGATTAATTTTTAATTCTCTTCTCAACTCAACTGTGACATAAATATTCTTATTGAACATGTAGACAAGGTTTTATAAGATCAGGAATTAATACTCCCAGGGTTTTAAATAGATCACTCTTTACATGTTCAACCCTTTGGTGATGACCACCATACATGTATGGTGCTGGTGCTATGTACAGTAGTTGTTGTCAAGATCTGTTTTTACCAAAAGCTAAATAAATGTGACCAAAATAACAAATATGGAGTGAAAGAAAACTAGTTCATCTAGTCAAAAGTCTTTACATAACAAAAAAAAAAGACTTGCAAGACCAAACAGTTAAAGGGATATTTTAACTTAAACCACTTATCCCATTTACACAGTATAGGGGCCAGACTGCAGGAGTTCGGCCACTAGGACACCCTACCATCTCAAGAACAGGCACCCCAGTCTCACTTCATGGAACAGAAAGTCACAAATGTACACTGCTGCTCCAATTATTGTCTATAGTGCTCCCAAAGACAGATAAGCACTGGCTATCTCTGACAGGGCCATAGACAATGAATAGAGAGGTGTTACCCCTGTATGATCTGCTGCTCCATTCCATGGGGAGTCTCAGGTGGCATTCTTGAGCCCCAGCAGTCGCCCCCCTGCAATTTGACCCTTATCCGCTATCCTGAGGAAAGGTGATAAGTGTTATAAGTTAAAATAACAATTGTATTTATTGTGCAAAAGTAGTCAAACATAAAAAACCTCTATATATTTGATAATTGTTCTGTTATTCATCACAATCTATTTACTCCAAAATGATGCCAATAAAAATACCAGTTGTTTCACAAAAAAAAACCTTATTTAGCTGTGATAGAAAATCAAAAGTTTATACTGAAAGAAAAAGTAAGTGAGCCCTTTGGGATTACTTTGATTTCTGTATTGCTAGAAAACTAGGTTGATATTTATTTTAATTTTTTTTTTTAGACTCCTGATTACCAAACAAAGAAGACTGAAACCAAACAGCTAAGGAACAAACTGTTTCATATCAAAAGGATGGTGCATGATTATGACAAAGGAAGGGGCTGATAGAAACAAAGATGCAATGTTAAAAGCATCCACTAGAGGGCTAGCCACACTGACAGTTTAGAAATATAAACGGCAATAGAATTTTAATGAACTGCTAATGTGAAATGTTGTTGCCCTTTAAAAGGATAACTATCACTCCATAATATGGAGAATACTGAAGAAATCAGGCGATACCTATTAGAGACTAGATTCCAGAAAGCTTACAATCAAATATACTCAGCTAGGGTGGGTTCAGACTACGGAATCCGCGCAGATAAATTCCGTCGCATTCAGTCGCTAGTACGCGTTCACGGCTGTGTGCCTTTCCGCCGGCTCCATAGACACCATTCCATGGGTGGGCCGATTCCACATTCCGCCGAAAGAATTGCCATTTCAATTCTTTCGTCGGATATTGGTATCGGCCCGCCCATAGAATGGTGCCTATGGAGCCGGCGGAAAGGCACACAGCCGTGAACGCGTACTAGCGACTGAATCCAACGGAATTTACCTGTGTGGATTCTGAACCCGCCGTTAGCATTTAAAAAGTATTGCCTGATTTCTTAATGTGAACAAATAGAGAATGTTTCAGCTTCTTTCTGGCATAAATAACAATAGTTTTCTCATAACCTGAAACCTCATGTTCCATTTATGAAATTCCTTCACTGGCTTATTTACTTTTTGCACCTTTAATACATTATTATGAATATGTGAATACACAATTATAAAGATAGGACTTTTTATGCAAAATTTGACACTTATTTTTCCAGCTGTACAGTAACTTAAGTAAAAAAGCATCTCTTTGTGATAACACTTTTTTTGTGCAGTGATTTTTCCTCTATAGATTATCCAATCACCTTAATTAATTAAATATCAAATTAAATAAATAGTTAATTTTTGGCATGGCTTTTTCATGTAACTATGCAAACACATCCATCAAGTAAGGCCTTTTTTTACATATCATTGTTATTAGGCATTGCCTTGGTCTGTTTGGTAAGGCTCTAGTAAAAATAGTTTGTGAAGCACTGGCCTATACTAACCTACAGGCATCCAGTGATAGCACTTATTATGTGCATGACAATAATCCTCTTCTTCTTTCAATCAGTTGCATTATTTTTTAAATATTAGGATACAAAGAAATATGATAATGCGCCTGTTTGGTGCACTGAGAATCTTTCCCATTTTCCCACAATCAATATTCATAAAGTGCCTCAGCAGTGACGTAGCAGTAATGGACCCCAAGTCCTGTGGTTGCACAGTAGCACTGCTAACATGGTAGTCCTTGAGTGTTACTGCACATGCGTATGTCTTGGGAGGCCATTACAGCTGCGTGTAGTTATAGGCTTTATAGGGTATTGTTTTCCTATAAAGCAAGGCTTTTTATGGTGCGTTCACACCTACAGGATCTGCAGCTGATTTTCTGCAGCAGATTTCATTTAAATAACTGAACACAGCATCAAATCTGCTGCAGATCTGCTGCAGATCCTGTAGGTGTGAACGCACCCTTAAACTGGTTCTACTGGGACCTAACAAAGTGTGCAAGGGTGACCTAAGTGATGACTGAGATTCATGAGACAGACCAAGGAGATACCTGGGACTCATCAGATAGGCCAAAAGGATACCTGGGGCTAAGCAGACAGACCAAGGGGATACCTGGACCTCACCATCCATAATAAAAGCCCATGCAAAAAGTACAGCCCAGTTTTTCTTTGAAATAATGTGGCTAAACCAGAAATTGTTGCAGTCAGGGAAGGGGCTGTGAGTGTTGAGAAGCTCTGGTTTAAAGCACTCTGAGCCAAATATAAAACATTTCATATGAATTGAATAAATTTTGAATGTACATCTCAAGTCTGGCGACGAAAAGTTGGGATATTTAAAAAAAAACAAGCAAAAATAATACTAATTAACTGTAAATAAATAATAAATACACTTACACTTTCTGGAAATACGTGGAAGAATAACTAGAATGTATACATTACCCAGGTCCATATACACATTGTATTGTATAGAAATCTACTGTGACACTGTCATCATACCTTGTGCCTTAAACTGTCCTTGTCATTTGGGAAAAAAAACTTTTGACATGTCACAGAGACATGCCAAAACAGAGATAGAGCTGAGAGAAGCGTGCGCTCCCCATTGTAAGGGCCATATTACATGGAGTGATAATGGGCAGATTCAGCCAATTATCGATCTGTGTAATAGAGACAATAACCAGCCGATGATACGATCATCGGCTGATCGTTTTTTTTAGGTCCAGACGTAAAATCATCAGCTGCCGACCACGCATCTCTACGTGTAATAGTGATGCGTGGCTGATGGCTTACAATTAAATAAACTGTTCATACATTACCTGTCCATGCTCCCGGTCTCCTCCTTCTTCCTTCTGCTCTCTTCCTGGCACCAAGCACTGTAGCTTCTCTGAGCTGACAGTCCGCTCAGCCAATCACTAGCTGTGGTGGCCCTGTCCAGTGATTGGCTGATCTGCCTATCAGTTCGGAGAAGCTGCAGCGCACAGTGTCGGGAAGCATCGCTTGTGATGTCCGTGCAGCCCTTGCTAAATGATAATCGAGCGTGTAATAGGCTCGGTAAACGAGTGCCGATCTAGCAGATTGTTAGGATTATTGGTGTCCCCCCCTCTAATAGGATTTTAAAGGCCCTGTTACACAAAACGATTATCAGACGTATTCGGCCAATATCGGCTGTAATGGCTGATAATCGTCTTGTGTAATAGAACACAACGATCAGCCGACATGAACGACATGTTGAAAGACAAATGACTCATATAGCAGCAATATGCTGCTGTCGCTCTGAGGAGACGGCTGATGTCGGTTTGGGCTGCCCGGACAGTCTAGCAATTACCAGGGCAGCTCCCTGCAGCCCCCCCTTTACTCACCTACTCGCTGCCGACACGTGTTATAGTGTCGGCAGCGAGCAGGGAACGAAGAGCAAGCAAGCCCCATCACCCCGTTTCCTTCATTAGGACAGGGAACATAGTGCAGGGGAGTGAAACTTTGGCTGTGTGCTTCTTCCTGTTCTATCTAAGAATCAGTGGGGGTCTGGATACCCAGACCCCGACCAATCGTAACTTTTAACAGATATCTGTGATACAGTTTGTTCATTTTTTTTAAATGACATTTGAAGCTTTTGTTGGCTTTTAGAATCTAATACTGCTACCGTGGTCTAGTCATTTCATCAAAAGCTAATTGAGTCATCATTTTATTTCTTTAAAATACATTCTCTGTACTCTGCATAACTGATCACATTATAAGGATAATTATGTAGCATTAAACAATAACCCAACAATATTTTTGTATCTTATGCTGTTTTCAAAATGTTTTAAAAAGTTTAAAGGATTTTTTTATGTCTTTCTGTATCTATATATAGCATGCCAAAATCTTGTGTATCTGTACATTTATACTCATAAATGGTGTGATTTACACAGATTTTTGTGTTTCCTTATTGCATGAGTCTTTACATAAAACAAAGAGGGGCCCCATGATTGCTGCACCCAGAGCTGGAATTTAAGGGAAATATTGTAAAAATATTGTTTGGGCAAAACACAAAAGCAATACTAAACATTGCACAATTTTATATTTTGGAAAGCAGTAGAAGTGGTGGATAATAAGGGTTTTTTGGCTGGTTACACAGAACTTCTGGTGTAGGGGGATTAATAAAAGCCAAAGTGCACACCATTTAATCTGCCAGTTCCTCCTTTAAAGTGCCCTATGGCACCCCCATGTAGCTTGAAGATTGGCCCCTAACTCATGTATTGTGTGCTCTTGTGCAGTCCCTGACCTCCCCCATACAAATCAACAAGAGCATTCATGAAACTCTCAAAAAATCCTAAAGAGGACTGTGTGGCTATAGATACAGGATGCACACTCTTCATCCCCATTCATATCTATGCTCTTTTTACCAAGAGAACAGCCAAGACAATGCTGTAGCCAAATGAAGTGAGTATGAAGGGTTTTATCCCTTCCCTAGATCACCAAGCATGCAAACATTAATCCCTTGCCTGCTCTAGTATACCAGCAATACTGACATTAAAGTGACTCTGTACCCACAATCTGACCCCCCCAAACCGCTTTAACCTTCGGATAGCTGCTTTTTTTTTTTTTTTTCCAAACATATGTTTATTTATCCAAGACAAATTCACAGAAGACAAAAGAACAGTCATCGACAAGCATATATAGCAAACAGAGTTTTGTCTAGATAAAATTTTTGTTTTCCTTCCCCAACATACAAGAGCCAACCCCGACCTACCCCCCCCCCTTCCCCCCCTTCCCCCCCTTCCCCCCCCTTCACCCCCTATCTCCCAACCCACCCTTTCCTGCGAAGTGAGGCACAGGACCTAAGCTTCAGGTCCTCCAAAAACTTAATCAGGGAGGCGCAAAGCACCAAGGGAACCTCCTACATCAGCTTGAAGATACCATTTCGTGTTACGGAATGGCCGAACCACCTCACATATCTCCCCGGGTTCCAGAAAAGAAACAATACATTTTCTCCATTTTCTAAAGAAAGATTTGGCCTTTTTTTCCCGCTGGGGTTCTGCATCCATCTGGTCCATTAACAGGTATTTCTTCACCTGCTGGAAAACATGGGATATAGAGGGCATCTCCTGAACCAACCACCGGGCTAACAAAGCCCTCTTGGCTACCAACAAAAATACATGTATGAGAGGGGAGATTGTGGAATCTTCCAGGGAGATATGTAATACTACCAGATGTGGATCCAAGGGTAAAGTCCACTTTAGTTTGGCTTTTAGAAAGTCTAGTAAGGCCTGCCAAAAGATCTGCACCCTCGAGCAAGTAAAGAGCCCATGATACAGATCAGTCAAGGGGTCACCGCAATTAGGACAAGCAGTAAGTCGCTCCGGGTGGTCCGGAGTTCTGGGAATGTTAAACCCATATGTCGCATGGTGGATTAGTTTGAAATGCGTTTCCCGCCACTGTTCATTGATTATTGCTGCACGAACAGATGTCCAGCCCTTAAGTACTTGCTCAGTTAAGTTAGTTAACGGCAATTTATCCTCCCAATATTTGAATAGGGATGACTCTAGTCCCTTTGTGAGGGCATTCCGCATAGTGACATTTAAAGAAGACAGGGTGATGATGTATTGGTGATGTAGTGTATTGGTGATGATGTAGTAACATATATGGACAAGATATTAGAGGAAAGTTCTCCCCCCAAATCACGCAATCTAGAAAGCAAGAAGCTCCTGACCTGACCATAAGCCAAGAAGTGACAGGGGCCCAATCCATAGGTTGTTTGAACCTCCTGAAAAGTCATATATCTAGACTCCTGCCTCATGATCAGGTCAGAAGCAACCCCTATCCCAGCCCTCTCCCAATATTTAAAATTAGGGTGAGATTCTGCATGGACAAATTCAGGGTGATTCCAAAGGTCCATATGTACACTCATAAGCATAGGAAGACCTAATAACTTACGGCCGTGCTGCCAGCCTTTTATTGTATTTCTAAGTAGCAAACTATTCCTGGCAATGGGAGGCAATTTTGCAAAGCTAGTATGAAGAAGACCGTTTAAGGACCAGGGCATCACCAGTTGGGATTCTAAGACATAGTTAGAATAAATGCTGGACCCTCACAACCAGTCTATACCGTGGCGAAGCAAGCACGCTAGATTATAGCACCTTATATCAGGCAAGCTGAGCCCCCCTTTCAACATTGGGAGGGTCAACTTCTTCCGCGATATCCTGGGGCGTTTTCCGACCCATATAAATTTAGTAAAAGCTGAAGTGAGGGAAGCTACATCCGAGTGCTTGAGTAGTACCGGTATAGTCTGGAGAGGGTACAGTAGCTTCCCAAAGCCCATCATTTTCAGTAGGGATACCCGAGCCAACAATGGGAGAGGAAGGGCTGACCATCTAAAGAGGTCTGACTGCAATTTTCTGAAAAGGGGAGGAAAATTTAAAGAATATAGTGAACCTGCGACTTTTCCAACCTTAATCCCTAAATATGTGATGTGGTCCGAAGCTACTTTTAATGGTAGTGGAAGGGGATCTCTCCGGCTCGATGAACCAGGGAGTGAGAGCAGTAAAAGCTCACTTTTATCCTTGTTTACTTTAAAACCCGACTGGGAACCAAAGATCTCAAGGTGCCCAAAAACAACCGCCAAATCTGAATGGGTATGTTCCAAAAAGATGAGCAGGTCCTCAGCAAAAAAGATGGCCTTGAGCTCTGTGTTTCCCACCATTATTCCCCTAAAATCCTCCGCACTCTGCAATCTACGAGAAAGGGGCTCTATAGCCAGGTCGAAAAGTAAGGGGGACAACGGACACCCCTGGCGTGTCCCTTTGCAAAGTGCAAATGTTTTTGATAGGAAGCCAGGGGTGTGTATCCGTGCATGGGGGGAAGAATATAGACCCTTAATAAATAATAGGAATGCCCCACTGAAACCCATAGCTCCCAATACCTGAAACATCCATCCCCAGCTCACACTATTGAACGCCTTTTCAGCATCAATGGACAGGAGAGCTGGGGACAGATGTTCACAAGGTCTCATCTTGATCTCATCCAACACGGCCATCACCTTGCGGACATTGGCAACTGCCGAGCGACCCTGTATAAATCCCACCTGGGCTGGAGAGATAAGAGCAGGCATTAGGCTCGCCAACCTGTCCGCCATGATTTTAGAAATAATCTTTAGATCTCGGTTTATTAAAGATATAGTCCTATATGAATTAAGGTTCAGGGGGTCTTTACCAGGCTTCAAAAGCACCTTTATGTATGCCGTATTGGATGAGACCGGAACCGACCCTCCCTCTAAGTAATAGTTATATAGGGATAGCAATGTAGGGGTGATATCATCCCTAAGAATCTTAAAAAAAATCTCCCGAGAGGCCATCTGGACCCGGGGCTTTATGGACATTTAGATTAGAGATCACGCGCTTAATTTCTTCTGCTGACACGGGCGCATTAAGTAAGGAAGTAGTGCCCTCTTCAGAGATTTGCGGGAGATTTTGCAGCAGGTTCTGGGGAGCAGCTGGGGAAATAACATCTGTAGAATATAGTTTATGATAAAAAAGACTGCAGAGTGTCAGTGATTCTTTTGGGATGGTTTTGGATCGTGCCCGCCATATCTCTCAATTGAGTAATACGTTGGGACGAATGGGGACCCCTAGCATATCTTGCCAGTATGCGCCCCGCCTTGTTCCCATGTCGGAACAAGAGAGACTCATAACGGGTACGGTGCATGTCCTCTCTCCTCTCCAACCATGTCTCATAGCTAGTACGTGTCTGTTGCCACTCTTGCCGAGTAGTATCCAAGGGAGACCGAAGGAAATTGGTATATGCTTCCCGAAGGGCCGCACTATGAACTGCCACTGCCGAGGCAATTTCTTTTTTTTGGAGGCCTTATACGCCATAATGTGTCCACGTAAGACCGCTTTTGCAGCTTCCCAAAATAATTGGGGTTGGTCAGTGTGGGACATATTATCAAGGGAATATTCCATCCACCAGTGTTTGAGTAGTTCCTTAAAACCATCATCCTTTGCCAATCCCACCGGGAACTTCCAAAGAAAGTCCGTGCCTCTAGGCAGATGAGAGGCAAAGGAGCAAAATAAGGGGGAATGATCTGAAATAATCATATCCTCTATAGAGTGTGTCAGTAGTCTTGGCAACCAGGATTGAGAAGTTAAGACATAATCAATCCTTGACCAAGTATCATGTGGGGCCGAGTAAAAGAAATATTCCCTTGAGTCCGGGTTAAGGTGTCTCCAGGTATCCCTGAGGGGTACATTATGACACATGGTGGAGAGAGGGGAAGGACGGGCACCTGTTCCTGATGTCGCAGTCGTGCCAGCAGTTCTGTCCTCTGAGGAATGCATCACATCATTAAAGTCGCCCGCCACGACCTTATTAGGACAGGCATCCGACAGGAGTTGAGACGTGAGCTGTGAGAAAAATGTAGAGTTATTACTATTAGGTCCATATATGTTATAAACCATGACCTCCTCATTCAGTAAGTGTAAATGAAGTGTGCATATTCTGCCCTCAGCATCATGTGAAGAGATTAAAATTTCTCCGGGAAAAGATCTGTTTATCAGAATTAATACCCCTGCCTTCCGCCCCACTGCAGGAGAGCCACAGACCTCCTTGACCCAGAATTTTTTCATTCTAAAAAAATCAGTAGAGTCTAAATGGGTCTCCTGCAGCAGGGCTAAATCTGGCTTTAGCTTTTTAAGATGACGCAGTACTGCCGTCCTTTTATGCGGTGACCTAAGACCCTTGACATTCCATATTACTAATTGGAACATTGCAAAACTCAATATGAATCATATGACCAGAGGAACCCCAGTCCAGAACCCCACTTCGCAGGAAAACCCACCCTCCCCAACCAGTCCCAACTAACCTCCCTCCCTCCCACAAACCCCCCCCCCCCTCTAAACCTATAACCAAAAAGAAGAATAACAATGAGAGAAACCCCCAACGACCAGTTGCCGGAAGGCTGCTGTCAGCGTCCCGGAAAAAAAGATAGAACCTTGCAGTCCATCTCTAATATAGACCTAGCTCCCATGTAGAGGCAAACCATAACTAAAAACTAAAGCAGTCATTATGATGATATGAAACTGTAGCCCCCTAAAATAATAAACCTGAATAACTCAGTGTGCTTAGGACCGTGTCCCTCACGACTTCCCGATCGTACAGATGGATCATGACGGTTGTTCCCAATGTCATCTCGGGAGGGCCAGGCGTTCTCATCAAAGTATTCCTGCAGGCCTTCCTTAGCCTCATCTGGTGTACGGAACGTGGACATGGACCCATCTGGATGAAATACTCGTAGAATAGCAGGATGCAACAAAGCAAAACGTATTTGTTTCTTGAATAGCATAGAGCATAACGGAGAGAACAGCTTGCGGCGTCTTACGGTTTCCGCAAAATAATCGCCAAATATCAGTAGCCTGGCCTCTTGTAGCAGCAGATCAGAAGTTTTACGTCTGAAAGCCCGCAGAATCTCAGTTTTGTCCACATAATCAAGGTAACGTACAATCACCTGTCTCGGGCGAACTCTCTGCTGTAGAGCAGGGTGAGAGACTTCAGGGGCAGCGTCTCGTAAATCTGGGCCCAGGCGGTGCGCCCGCTCCACCTTGCACATACGGTTCAGGCCTAAGAGGTTAGGAATGGTTACCTCACATAAGGCCGCCAGGTCCCGTTGCTGTACTGACTCTGGAACTCCAATTACACGTAGGTTATTTTGCCTGGAGCGGTCTTCCAGGTCCTGTAGTTTGTCCCAGAGTCTGCGATTCTCCCCCACCAGGTCAGTAAGCTTAGAATTCGCAGAAGACGAGGATTCCTCCAACGTAAGTATACGAGACTCTGCTTCCTCAATACGTCGGCCATGATGGGCAATCTCTGCCTGTAGTTGTTGCAGCGAGGAGGACACTGTGGCTACCAGGGTTTCCTGAATGTCCGGGGCGATCCTTTTTCGCCACTTCAATTGCCAGCTTTTTGTAGTCCAGGCGTACCGGATCCTTGTCCTCGTCAGAGTAGCAGGCAGACGAGTGAGCAGGGGATCCTGCGCGCGAACCAGGAGCCGAGGCTGACGCCGCCATTTCTGTGCCGCGCGTCTTCTGCTTCCCTGCTTTTCCCTGGCCTTTACTTCGGGTTTTCTGGCCCATCGTTTGGACAAAGCGGTCCATCCATTCTCCCACAGGTAAAGGGCCGGTGGTATGCAGTTTTAGAGGTCAGTTGTGCCGGTCAGTGGCTGAATAATCTGCTGCCTCACACGGAGCTCTGGTCTAGCGCGTCTTTACTGCATGGCGCCGAAACCGGAAGTCGGATAGCTGCTTTTAATCCAAGATCTGCCCTGGGGTTCGTTTGGCAGGTGATGCAGTTATTGTCCTAAAAAAACAACTTTTAAACTGGCAGCCCGTGCCCTACGGGAGTGGCCTAGATTGTGTATGCCTTAGGCTGGCACAACCTCTCTGTCCCTCCTCCCCGCCCTCCTTATCATTAGGAATGCTCCAGGCAGATTGCCTACTATTCGTCAGCTGTGTCAGCCCGGCACATGGGCTGGATTGTTAAGACACCTGTGCATGGAGAAAATGTTCCAGTGGCATTCCTAATGATGAAGAGAGTGGGGAGGAGGGACGGAGGGTTGGTGCAAAGTTAGGGCACAGATATTCTAAGCCCTGCCCGTAGGGCGCGGGCTGTAAGTTTAAAAGTATTTTTTTTTAAGACAATACCTGCATCACCTGCCAAATTGACCGCAGGACAGATCTTGGATTAAAAGCAGCTATCCGAAGGTACAAGTGGTTTGGGGGGGGGGGGGGTCAGATTGTGGGTACAGAGTCGCCCATAAGCTACTATAAGCCTCCATATACCTTAGACTTTAATCAGCCAAATTCACTGCTTGCAGTGGGTTCAGTCATCAATCTAAGGTGTATGGGGCTCTCCTGATTGTCCACCAACAGATGATGTTACTTAAGATACGGGTTGGGAGTGATGGACAATCGCTGCCTGTCCCCTTTGTTTTAGGAGAGATAAGCCGAGAGCTCTGTCTTACCTCTCTCGGCTGCGCAGAACGCTCCTGTAATTGGGGAGGACAAGAGCCGGTCAGAAGGGATAACTGATGGTCAAACTATCATATGTCCGTCAGTTGTTGAAAGTGTATGGCCACCTTTTGGCCACCAAAGGGATCTTCAACTAATTATACTAAGGCAAATAAAGCTCCATGGAAAGCTAATAAAATGTAGATCCTAGACATTCTAACTCTGGCCGTGCTAGGAATTCTCCACCTTAGAGGGTGGCAGTTCCATTGCACGTGCCATTTTCCTTCTGGAGTAGATGCCTGAGCAGCATCTCTATCCAGCATGCCAGAGTTTACAAAATACTTTGTACCAGCTCACCCTCTGCCGGGGACTGCCTCGGTCCTGCTACCAGCAAAGTTCCAGAAAATGCTCCTTTGACAATTCCAACAAGTAAGCAATTGATATAAATCTGCCATCTGCTACTGGAAAGTTCTCTGGAATTACCTTATCAAAACTCAACAGAACACCCACTTCAACACGAAAATTTTTATTAAAGTATTGTATTGCCCCCCAAGAGTTATACAAATCCCCAATATACACTTATTACGGGAAATGCTTATAAAGTGCTTTTTCCCCTGCACTTACTACTCCATCATTCTCTCCAGCCGCCACAGCCCGCACATCTCTGGGAGTTTGGTAGTGACTAGAGATGAGCGAACCTGGAGCATGCTCGAGTCCATCCGAACCCGAACTTTCGGCATTTGATTAGTGGTGGCTGCTGAAGTTGGATAAAGCCCTAAGGCTATGTGGAAAACATGGATATAGTCATTGGCTGTATCCATGTTTTCCAGACAACCTTAGAGCTTTATCCAAGTTCAGCAGCCGCCACTAATCAAATGCTGATCGTTCGGGTTCGGATGGACTCGAACCTGAACCCGGTTCGCTCATCTCTAGTAGTGACATCACCATTTTATGCAGGAAGTGAAGCCTTGATGCAGTAGTAAGTGCAGGGAAAAAAACACTTTATAAGAATTTCCCAAAATAAGTGTATATTGGTGTTTTATATATATATATATATATATATATATATATATATATATATATTATGGGGGGCAATACAATATTTTAATAAGAATTTTCGCCGGACTTCTCCTTTAAGGGCTTTCCACCATTCCAGAACTTAGTTGGCTACACAGCAGACAGTTCTGTACCTACACTGCAATCTAGTGGCCAAATTGGATAATACACTACAACAAGAGAGACACAGGAAAAACCTGTTCATGTAAGCCTTACAACCCAAACACAACCTAAAAAGGACAAAACTTCTGCACAACCAACATCTTAGGGCCCTATAACACGGAGCAATTATCTGCCAAATCAAGCCGCTATCACCCTTGCTGCATGATTATCGAGCCATGTAGAAGGCTCTGTAAGCGAGTGCCAATCATGCAGATTAATGCTCACTTACAGGGCAGTTCCTAGGTCATTTTGGCAACAGGGCGATTCTTGATATAAACGGGTTACTAGGAAGAAGCAGTGTGTGTATTAAGGCACAGAGCAGTATTGCACCCCTAACAGATAATGTTCTACTGAATACATAATCATCATACAGTGACTCACAGGTTACGTCTTCTTTGATCTGAGGCATTACTTTCCCTTTTCCTCTCCATCCGGCTCAGACCTCTATGATGATTTCTTGCAGCTACAACTCATCTCTTCAGATCCTGCAAGACAAACATCTTAGGCTCCACACTTCCAGCAACTACCTTCCCTTTTCCCACCTATAAGGTCCCAAACTGTAGTAATTCTGCTGCTTGATACAGTAAAGTCTGCTGGAAGCTGGGTGACCTCCATTACACTGACATACAGGATGCTGGGAGAGCTGTGTGACCTGAACTTTGGCACTGGGGGTGGGGCTTATCAGAACATATCCAGGGCTGTTGCCTCTCTTTAGCTATGCAGGATTCCCCCCACCAGCTACTCACCTCTCACCCTGCTCTCCACAGCTCCTCTTCTAGGTGAATCCATCCTCTTCTGGCTTCCGGTGCAGGCAGCCAGCCTTACATACAGAGGCTGTCTGCACAGGAAGCCCCTGAGCCTCTGCCCCAGCGTGCTGTTTCCTTTAGCTTCCAGATTCCCGGGTAAGCCCTGAGGATGCGGAGGGTGCAGGCCGGGTACTGTCGGGCACCACTGGAAGCCCCCCAGCTGTGGACGCCCCATGCCGGTGGCCCGGCTCGCCTGGCCCTAAAAACAGCCCTGCTCACTTACAATGATAATCAGGCCGTGTAATACAACCCTTATGCTACTAAACCTAGATCTCAGACATTTGAATCAGACTTTGAAGATATACAAGGCACACCTGCCCTCCTGTCTCCACACCCGGCCATCTCATCAGAGGGAGAAGTAACTCCGTTCGTAACGACTTTGCTGGACAAAAAAATTGAACCTCCTGCATACTTTTGCATACTTCCGTCTATGCAGCCTTAGACCAAATAACAGGCAATGCTCAAAGTATTGATGACATGGAGAAAAGAATGGAGGAAGCTTTTTGTCCTTAAAATAGATGGCCACAAGATCCTCATTTTTTTTAGATTACTCAGCCTCCGTAACCAAAAAAGACTGTGTCTTTGCTCCAATTTGCAAACATCTTCTTGAATGAAAACATGAATTCCAGCTGCAATATCCTGCTAGGCTGAGAGTGACTATGGACATCATTTTCACCTTTAAGGGTATAAACCCACACACCGTATAAGCAGCGTATTTACTGCTGCGATACGCAGCAAATACGCAGCAAATACGCAGCAAACACGCAGCAAATACGCAGCAGATTAGATCTAAATAACTGAACACAGCATCAAATCTGTACCAACAAATCTGCTGCGTATTTGCTGCGTATTTGTTGCGTATCTGCTGTGTATACGGTGTGTGGGTTTGTACCCTTAAAGACGCCCAACTAGCCCACAGACACTTGCTGGACCAATAGTTTTTGTTACTGCAGCCTTTCCCTGATTCTTCCTATAAGTGTCAGACAACTATCCTCATGTCTCCAACATGAAGCTCTATGTAACGTTTACCTTCTATTTATTGGTTTACATACTCTTTAATGTCTAATGAAAACAGAGGGGAATGAGTACATGGCCTCAGGCTCAGACTGGCCCACGGGGCAGCAGGGGAATTCCCCGGTGTTCCCTACCCCTTTATGGGCCCCTGAGCTGGAAGTTGGCGTCCCTGTCTAGCAGCTCCAGGATGACATATAATGCCCCAGCACTGCTGCACATGCCTTTCACCCACTTTCTGCCTCTATCTAGTAACCTACCATCATATAATATAGAGGCAGGGAGTGACTGGGGTGACAAGCAGCAGCATGTAGTGTGCAGATTTAGCACAGCCCCTCTTCTCTTCCCTGGGAAACTCTGCCACCTCCTCCTCTCAGGCTGCCTCCACCTGCTCTATGTGCTGCTGCTGCTTGCAGCCAGGACACAGGAGGAGAGGATGGAGAGGGGCTGCAGCCTGCAGAGTGTGGCCCTGGGGCTTAAAATCTGAAAGCATGTGGTCTGTACCTGGAACTTTCCTGTACCAGAGGTAAATATGTGTGTGTGTGTGTGTGTGTGTGTGTGTGTGTGTGTGTGTGTGTGGACATGAAGTATGAATATTGTCTGAGACTGTGTGTATGGTGCATGTGTGTGTATGCATATAGGTAATTTCTTTTTTATCTGTTTATGGTGTGTGTATTGTGCATGTGTGTGTTTGTACAATGTATGCATAACAATTTTGTGTTTTCCATGAAAAGTCACGCTTCACCACCATATGTTGTGAAGTGAATAGAAAATAGAATCAAGACATTGACAAGGTTAGAAATAATGATTTGTATTTGAAATAACATTGTTTTTACATCAAACTTTGCTTTCGGCAAAGAATCCTCCTTTTGCAGCAATTACAGCATTGCACACCTTTGGCATTCTAGCTATTAATCTGTTGAGGTAAGCTGGAGAAATTGCACCCCACGCTTCTAGAAGCAGCTCCCACAAGTTGGATTGGTTGGATGGGCACTTCTGGCGTACCATACGGTCAAGCTGCTCCCACAACAGCTCAATGGGGTTCAGATCTGGTGACTGCGCTGGCTACTCCATTACCGATAGAATACCAGCTGCCTGCTTCTGCTGTAAATAGTTCTTGCACAATTTGGAGGTGTGTTTAGGGTCATTGTCCTGTTGTAGGATGAAATTGGCTACAATCAAGCGCTGTCCACTGGGTATGGCATGGCGTTGCAAAATTGAGTGATAGCCTTCCTTATTCAGAATCCCTTTTACCCTGTACAAATCTCCCACCTTACCAGCACCAAAGCAACCCCAGACCATCTCATTACCTCCACCATGCTTAACAGATGGCGTCAGGCATTCTTCCAGCATCTTTTTATTTGTTCTGCGTCTCACAAACGTTCTTCTTTGTGATCCAAACACCTCAAACTTGGATTCATCCGTCCACAACACTTTTCACTTTTTTCCAGTCTTCTTCTGTCCAATGTCTGTGTTCTTTTACCCATCTTAATCTTTTTCTTTTATTGGCCAGTCTCAGATATGGCTTTTTGTTTGCCACTCTGCCCTGAAGCCCAAAATCCTGCAGCCGCCTCTTCACTGTAGATGTCGACACTGGTGTTTTGCGGGTACTATTTAATGAAGATGCCAGTTGGGGACCTGTGAGGCGTCTGTTTCTCAAACTAGAGACTCTAATGTGCTTATCTTCTTGCTTAGTTGTGCAACGCGGCCTTCCACTTCTTTTTCTACTCTGGTTAGAGCCTTTTTGTGCTGTTCTCTGAAGGGAGTAGTACACACCGTTGTAGGAAATTTTCAATTTCTTAGCAATTTCTCGCATGGAATAGCCTTCATTTCTAAGAACAAGAATAGACTGTCGAGTTTCAGATGAAAGTTCTCTTTCTGGCCATTTTGAGCATTTAATTGACCCACAAATGTGATGCTCCAGAAACACAATCTGCTCAAAGGAAGGTCAGTTTTGTAGCTTCTGTAACAAGCTAGACTGTTTTCAGATGTGTGAACATGACTGCACAAGGGTTTTCTAATCATCAATTAGCTTTCTGAGCCAATGAGCAAACACATTGCACCATTAGAACACTGGAGTGATAGTTGCTGGAAATGGGCCTCTATACACCTATGTAGATATTGCACCAAAAAACAGACATTTGCAGCTAGAATAGGCATTTACCACATTAGCAATGTGTAGAGTGTATTTGTTTAAAGTTAGGACTAGTTTAAAGTTATCTTCATTGAAAAGTACAGTGCTTTTCCTTCAAAAATAAGGACATTTCAATGTGACCCCAAACTTTTGAACGGTAGTGTAGTTAACATGCAGTTCTTTATATCTGTGTATATATTTTGTATATTTATATGTAATATGTACAGTATGTACATGTTATGTGCACTCACTTTTAACTCCCCCCTCACATTCCTAAACCTGCTGGGGACTCAGCTTCCAAGTGTCAATTAAGCAGGGAGGGAGGAGAGAGGAGACTTTCAACTGTAGCTATTCAGGAGCTTGGAGAAGCCTCTTTGACGTTTTGTACCAGAAAGTAAAAAACATTTTCTATACTATAGAAGCACAGACTAATATATTAAAGGTACCATGTGGTTTCTGCTCACAGTGTCAGCAGTTTGAAACATGAATTACAGCTGACAGATTCCTTTCGAAGGTGAAGTCTTGTGAAACTAACAAATGACAGGCAGGGGGGTGCGGGAAAATAATAAAGAAACTATACTCACCATGCCCCTGCACCGCTCTCTCTCCCACAGCTGCCGGAAGTAATTTTCAGTCATTTTCAACCGGGTTCCGTGTATGTCACAGACCCAGCTCCTTTAACTGCAATGTCACATACTCTATATAATAGGCTCTCAAGGAGTGGGTGAAAATGCTGAAGAAGTGGTAGAAAATGAGGGAGTATGTGCTACGGGATGAGTAAATCTTATAGAGTTTCGATCTTACAAAGTTTTAATATGTGACAAAAGATAGTAATAAAATACATGTGATAAAATCAGCTTATTCAAAAGCATAAAATTTGTGCATAAATTCATACAGTATTAAAATCTTAATTGCATATGTAGCCAAAGATCACTGTCTGTGCAGGGCCCTATGCACTGACAGCTAAAGTCACAGAGACCGTATTGGACTGGCTCAATCCAATGTGCAGGTATAGCCTGTATTCACTTGTTTGATATCTGCATACAGTTTGTTGTGATACTAGTTCATGTATACAAGTAGGATAATTTCACTTTTGTAGATGATAGTTTATATTTATATTTATAGAATATCATCTACCCGATAGTGTGCAGCGGACAGAGGGCGGAACGGGAGGTACGGGGATATGGAAAACACCACCACACAGGCGGTGCTGCCCTAGGCAAGAGCGTTCTAGGCCACGCCTCTTTGGCACGGCTGAACCACAACTAAAGTATGATTTTTGCCCTCAGGAAAACGACAAAAGCCTTGAAAATGATACCAGCTAAAAGAACTTCTCTGCACCTACAAGAAGGTATAAGTAGTTTGGGGGGGACAAAAGTGGGTACACAGTCGCTTTGAGGAAGAGCTACCCTATAGACTGGAGTGGAGCTGTTCCTAAGACAAGGCGGTATTCACACAATGCGTACAGTATATCTGTTGCTTTTTTAACATGCATTTTGATTGGTGAATTTATTGAGAGACTTGGGAGTTCACCAACCAAATTGCAAACCAAACTCACAGTGTGAACCCAGCCAAAAGCAGCCAAGTCTCATCATGTTGCCGCAGGTTCAACTAATGTTACTGAACCCAAACATT
Organism: Dendropsophus ebraccatus; assembly: GCF_027789765.1. Lineage (NCBI taxonomy): Eukaryota > Metazoa > Chordata > Amphibia > Anura > Hylidae > Dendropsophus > Dendropsophus ebraccatus. The sequence goes on from NC_091456.1 coordinate 98,309,156, forward strand.
TTGCCAGATCCACTCAACACAGCTCCTCGGCAATACTACTGGAATATGTGATATTTCGGCTTCCTCATATAATGTATACAAGAATACACAGTGTGAACTGTGGCGTGTATTATAGACATCACTTACATTTTTCAGCACATTTTTTGTTGTGTAATAGTTGAGAAGTTTTTTTTTTCTAATTTATATTTTGTAACAATTGCTGCTCTTTACATTTTTTATTTGTAGAGCACTCCTTTAAAGCGTAAATGGGTAAATCAACTAGTGTCAGAAAGTTATATGGATTAGTAATTTACTTCTATAAAAAAAACCTCAAGCCTTCCAGTACTTATCACTACTGATGTACACTCACCGGCCACTTTATTAGGTACACCTGTCCAACTGCACGTTTCCACTTAATTTCTAATCATCCAATCACATGGCGGCAACTCAGTGCATTTAGGCATGTAGACATGGTCAAGACAATCTCCTGCAGTTCAAACAGAGCATCAGTATGGGGAAGAAAGGTGATTTGAGTGCCTTTGAACGTGGCATGGTTGTTGGTGCCAGAAGGGCTGGTCTGAGTATTTCAGAAACTGCTGATCTACTGGGATTTTCACGCACAACCATCTCTAGGGTTTACAGAGAATGGTCCGAAAAAGAAAAAACATCCAGTGAGCGGCAGTTCTGTGGGCGGAAATGCCTTGTTGATGCCAGAGGTCAGAGGAGAATGGGCAGACTGGTTTGAGCTGATAGAAAGGCAACAGTGACTCAAATAGCCAACCGTTACAACCAAGGTAGGCAGAAGAGCATCTCTGAACGCACAGTATGTCGAACTTTGAGGCAGATGGGCTACAGCAGCAGAAGACCACACCGGGTGCCACTCCTTTCAGCTAAGAACAGGAAACTGATGCTACAATTTGCACAAGCTCATCGAAATTGGACAGTAGAAGAATGGAAAATTGTTGCCTGGTCTGATGAGTCTCGATTTCTGCTTGAACGTGACAATGAGTTCACTATACTCAAATGGCCTCCACAGTCACCAGATCTCAATCCAATAGAGCATCTTTGGGATGTGGTGGAACGGGAGATTCGCATCATGGATGTGCAGCCAACAAATCTGCGGCAACTGTGTGATGCCATCATGTCAATATGGACCAAAATCTCTGAGGAATGCTTCCAGCACCTTGTTGAATCTATGCCACGAAGAATTGAGGCAGTTCTGAAGGCAAAAGGGGGTCCAACCCGTTACTAGCATGGTGTACCTAATAAAGTGGCCGGTGAGTGTATGTCCTGCAGGAGTGGTGTATTCTTTCCAGTCTGACACAGTGCTCTATGCTGCCACCTCTGTCCTTGTCCATGACCTTGCTCTGGACAGTTCCTGACATGGACATAGGTGGCAGCAGAGATCACTGTGTCAGACCGGAAAGAATACACTACTTCCTGTAGGACATACAGCAGCTGATAAGTACTGGAAGACTGGTGATTTTTTAATAGAAGTAAATTACAAATTTCTGTCACCAGTTCATTTGAAAGATTTCCACATAAAATTAAATTAGATTGTCAGCAGTTTCCTTCATGTTAACAAATCCGCCGTATATAACCGTATACCAGTGGATTCTAAACCGAGTGACCGGAAATAATGGGAATTGTAGTGTACAGAAATGTTTGTGAACCACAAGTGTCCCTTTAAAAAAGTGGGAGTATGGAGGAAGGGCTGACTGCAAAGCATTATGGGAAACCTGTTATGTGTTTTCAGTCACCATCATCATCATCATCATCATCAACATCATAAGCTTTACAGCAATTGAGCAGCTTTATCAACCTGCCAGAGACAAAACACAATCTGATTTGCCCATAGCAACCAATCGCAGCTCACCTTTCATACCTTAACAAGCTCTTATAAAATTAAAGCTGAGCTTTGATTGGTTGCCATGAGCAAGTTAGACTGTCTAAGTTGCGCATGGTAACCAATCACAGTTCAGCTTTTACAGTATTTTACCTGAGTAATTTGAGAAACAAAAGCTGAGCTATGATTGGTTGCTATGGGCCATATAAAACCATATTATTTAGTCTTCTTAGTGTGGCCTAACCATAAGCTATTTGATTAGTCAGAAGTGTGTTTAGTGACCTCTGCAGTAAAGCGCATTGCCAGTCATTAATGGGTTAATGCTTCAGATGTGTTTGTCTGCAGTAACCATGGCAACCATGCACTGTGATGACAAGCGCTTATGTCATTAAGAAGGTTCAATAAAGCAATGCACCACACCCTGATCAGTGCCATCTTGGATGAGCCGGAGGACCTTGAGCTTGACCACTTTACTTCCCCCTACCCTTAATTCAATTTGGAGGTTCTAGCAGGGGGAAAGGGGTGGTCTGCTTTAGACTACCCCTTCATTGAATCTCCACGTTCTTAAGAAGTGGACCTGGATCTATGAGGGAGAAGAGATACAGACGCCTGGCCATCAATAAGGTGACAGATATTGCAGCCAGATTTCTCTCACATCCAGTTTATTATATTTATAATATGGTATTACCCTCTAAGCCCAGTGGAGGGGAAACTCTACAGCCATGGCTCCCTCGAGGTTTCCCCTACAGGGGTTTTTTCCTCGTCTGAGTGCTAGAGGATGACTCTTGGTGAGCCGGGGGATCTGCCATTTTCGTTGTCAAGTAATTGTAAATAAAATTGGGCCCCTTTGACACCTGATTACAATGTGTTGTGTCTTTATTTTGCTCTCTTCTCCATTAATTATCTATAGGTCTTGTTAACCCTTATCCTGTGAATAACTCTTGGAGAGGTGTTTTTCATATATCATATGGCATTTTTGGGGGTCAAAAACGCTGCGACCAAATGTTAGCTTATAGTCAGTAGGGAAAAGCGAAACACAATACCCATAGGACATTTTTCTGCTATGGTGTGTTTTTTTCTTTTTGTGAAATCATAGCAGCCTATCTATGTGTTTGGTATTTTGCCACAAAGGTCCAAGGATCAAGATACAGTGGGTACAGCTAAATAACAAAAAAGTGGTGCACCTTAACACATACAATATAGGAATATGAGAAAAGAAAGAAAAAGCGAATGTGTTATACACCAGATGCACACACAAAAATGAGCTATCAAAGTAGAAATTCTTATTATTGTACAAAAACACAAAAAGGAATTTAAAACCACTTAAAATTGACCACAAAGGGTCAAATACAAAATCTGGTTACCCCCACAATCATTGGGGCAACACCATAGTACCAGGGAGAGGCAATTAAGGAACCTGTACAACAAGCAAGTAAATACAATAGACAAAAGACACTTCAAGAAAGAAATAGATGCAAAATTACAGCAGACTTATCCTAAAGAATTCATCCAAAAGTGCCATAACATAATGCAACCATCCTGGTACAATACCACCTAAACCCCATGCAACATGTAACATGCAACCTTCCTGGTACAATACCACCTAAACCCCATGCAACATGTAACATGCAACCATCGTGGTACAATACCACCTAAACCCCACCCAACATGTAACATGCAACCATCCTGGTACAATACCACCTAAACCCCACCCAACATGTAACATGCAACCATCCTGGTACAATACCACCTAAACCCCATGCAACATGTAACATGCAACCATCCTGGTACAATACCACCTAAACCCCACCCAACATGTAACATGCAACCATCCTGGTACAATGCCACCTAAACCCCATGCAACATGTAACATGCAACCATCCTGGTACAATACCACCTAAACCCCACGTGTTATGTTATGTTCCCATAACTTCATCAGGAGTAGACAATTATTGGTATTTTGCCACAGACTTCTATGAGGGGGAATATTGTCGTGTCTATTTGGAAATTTTTTCCCAGTTCTTGAACAGAAAACCTGGAATCACATGATGAATTACATGACTTGTACTGAAAAAAACCCTCAGGGGATAAATAGCCAAATTTACACTAAAATGAGAAAAAGTGCCAGAAAAAAAACACCATAAAGTAGGAAGTGTCAGAAAGTTAGGCCTAGTTTACATAAATCCAGCGATCCGGCTGTGTTTCCCTCCGTTGTAGAAGAGAAGCACCGGAGGTAAACGCATCTCTGAACTGATCCCATTGTTTTCAATAGGACAGTTCAGATGATCCGTTCTACAACTGATGCCGCTGGACCGCCGGACTGGCCGTACGTCAGAACGCTGCATGCAGCGTTCTGACGTACGGCCAGGTCAGCTATCCGGCACCGCATCCACTAACGTCTATGGGGCGCCGGAGGCATGCCGTGTGCAGACGCATGCATTATGCATCCTCCGGCACTCCATAGAAAAGTCCCTGTCCCTGCCCTGACATTAAACTCTTGTGACCCCTGGCCCCCCCAGCTACTCTATACAGTGCAGAAACATTTAGGACAGGGGTAGGAGCCTTGCCTCTCCAGCTGTTGCACAACTACAACTCTTATCATGTCTGGGATATCCAGGTGAAAGAAAGATAATCAGCTCACCGATTGTTGGCACTCTTCAGTGCTCCGGATCCACACCTGGCTGGTGTGTGCCAATGTATACAAGGAAAACAATGATCCAGCACTTGCGAAGAACGTTGCCTTTATTTTTCATTGCAAATCAAGCATGTGATACACCATAGTGCAGGGACCCCACAGGATTCAGACGCGTTTCGAGCGCATGCGCACTCTTGTTCACTGATAATCCCACCCCACTACATTCCTTCCTTAAATCCCTTACAACCAGGTGAATTGAATAACAGTGGGAGTGAATAAATGAACATAGGATGTGCTATTGGTGTAGCCACCACACTCAGCACTTCCATTTACAAAATATATATACACAAAAGTAAACAGTAAAAACACTTTCGGATAAACAGACAGACGAGTAAGAGATGGACATAATAGTAATGAATAATAGATCTACATATTCTTAGGATACCAATAGATATATACATGGAAACATGGATGTAAAAACATCCATACAGCTTAAGTTGCAACAATATTTATTTATATTTGTGTGAGTGCAAACTGTATGTCCATGTGTAAATCCTAGACAATTCCAACACATACCTGTTATATACTAGTAAGTAAATGTTATAATTAGATATGTGTGGGCAGTGGAAAATGCATACCAACTAACTATGAAGTCACCATGTAGAAAAAAACACTGTTCATTGCATAAGTGTGAACAAGGGGCATATTCATAAACATAAACACAAACATAACATGAGTGAGATTACACAAGAAGACACATAACTAATAAAAAATAATATATGCATATGTGTATATGTGAGGGAAACTAAAAAGCAGCAACTAATAATATAAATAAAATTAATAATGAAATAATAATTCCCGGCGTATGTTCATGCCCTCAGGGGCACGTGTGCCCAACATAAATTGCCAAAAAGCTTCCCGGTCTCGCAATCGTTTATGTATGTCACCCCCTCTTGCCAAAGGCATAATTTTTTCAATGCCATAAATTACAAAAGATTTACAGTTAGAATGGTGACAGTTGATAAAATGTAATGATGCACCCGATTTATTTCTTATTGGATTCCCGGTAATGTCATTGAGATGTTCCAGAGCACGAACCTTTAATTTTCTGCTGGTACAACCAACATATTTGATTTTGCACAATGTACACTCAATGACATATACCACATGTGTGGAATTACAATCCATATGTTGTTTGATAGGGAAATGTCTGGTATTGTCTGGTATGTAGATCTATTATTCATTACTATTATGTCCATCTCTTACTCGTCTGTCTGTTTATCCGAAAGTGTTTTTACTGTTTACTTTTGTGTATATATATTTTGTAAATGGAAGTGCTGAGTGTGGTGGCTACACCAATAGCACATCCTATGTTCATTTATTCACTCCCACTGTTATTCAATTCACCTGGTTGTAAGGGATTTAAGGAAGGAATGTAGTGGGGTGGGATTATCAGTGAACAAGAGTGCGCATGCGCTCGAAACGCGTCTGAATCCTGTGGGGTCCCTGCACTATGGTGTATCACATGCTTGATTTGCAATGAAAAATAAAGGCAACGTTCTTCGCAAGTGCTGGATCATTGTTTTCCTTGTATACATTGGCACACACCAGCCAGGTGTGGATCCGGAGCACTGAAGAGTGCCAACAATCGGTGAGCTGATTATCTTTCTTTCACCTGGATATCCCAGACATGATAAGAGTTGTAGTTGTGCAACAGCTGGAGAGGCAAGGCTCCTACCCCTGTCCTAAATGTTTCTGCACTGTATAGAGTAGCTGGGGGGGCCAGGGGTCACAAGAGTTTAATGTCAGGGCAGGGACAGGGACTTTTCTATGGAGTGCCGGAGGATGCATAATGCATGCGTCTGCACACGGCATGCCTCCGGCGCCCCATAGACGTTAGTGGATGCGGTGCCGGATAGCTGACCTGGCCATACGTCAGAACGCTGCATGCTGCGTTCTGCCGTACGGCCAGTCCGGCGGTCCAGCGGCATCAGTTGTAGAACGGATCATCTGAACTGTCCTATTGAAAACAATGGGATCAGTTCAGAGATGCGTTTACCTCCGGTGCTTCTCTTCTACAACGGAGGGAAACACAGCCGGATCGCTGGATTTATGTAAACTAGGCCTAACTTTCTGACACTTCCTACTTTATGGTGTTTTTTTCTGGCACTTTTTCTCATTTTAGTGTAAATTTGGCTATTTATCCCCTGAGGGTTTTTTTCAGTACAAGTCATGTAATTCATCATGTGATTCCAGGTTTTCTGTTCAAGAACTGGGAAAAAATTTCCAAATAGACACGACAATATTCCCCCTCATAGAAGTCTGTGGCAAAATACCAATAATTGTCTACTCCTGATGAAGTTATGGGAACATAACATAACACGTGGGGTTTAGGTGGTATTGTACCAGGATGGTTGCATGTTACATGTTGCATGGGGTTTAGGTGGCATTGTACCAGGATGGTTGCATGTTACATGTTGGGTGGGGTTTAGGTGGTATTGTACCAGGATGGTTGCATGTTACATGTTGCATGGGGTTTAGGTGGTATTGTACCAGGATGGTTGCATGTTACATGTTGGGTGGGGTTTAGGTGGTATTGTACCAGGATGGTTGCATGTTACATGTTGGGTGGGGTTTAGGTGGTATTGTACCACGATGGTTGCATGTTACATGTTGCATGGGGTTTAGGTGGTATTGTACCAGGAAGGTTGCATGTTACATGTTGCATGGGGTTTAGGTGGTATTGTACCAGGATGGTTGCATTATGTTATGGCACTTTTGGATGAATTCTTTAGGATAAGTCTGCTGTAATTTTGCATCTATTTCTTTCTTGAAGTGTCTTTTGTCTATTGTATTTACTTGCTTGTTGTACAGGTTCCTTAATTGCCTCTCCCTGGTACTATGGTGTTGCCCCAATGATTGTGGGGGTAACCAGATCTGAATCCTGTGGGGTCCCTGCACTATGGTGTATCACATGCTTGATTTGCAATGAAAAATAAAGGCAACGTTCTTCGCAAGTGCTGGATCATTGTTTTCCTTGTATACATTGGCACACACCAGCCAGGTGTGGATCCGGAGCACTGAAGAGTGCCAACAATCGGTGAGCTGATTATCTTTCTTTCACTTGTGTACATACTGGCTAAATCGAGCTCCCGTTTGCATTGCTATATGGACATTTAATAGTGAACACCCATTATTAGTGCATACCCTTTTTGTGAATGTGAACTGTGCTGTAGCCATCATCATGGCAGAGAGTGAGATGGACCGTACAGAAAAAGCAGCATTATTATTTTCTAATGCCAGTGTTACCAATAACAACACAGTGGACTTTAAAGTATTGATGCATAAATTGGAAAGAGCATTGAGCCAAGAAACCAGGGTTTGGTGGGATCAAGTCACATTGAACAACTATGTGAGTAACGCCATGATCCCTCGTGGACTGCGTATAAAGAAAATTCCCACCAAAGTATTCTGTGATGAATTTGTTACTGAATGGAATGACGCCCTGAGTGACTGCTCCATACGCCTCATGAAAGCCATCACAAAATATGAGGCTATTGAGCTGGAAACTCTGAAAGAGAACATAGCACAGCTAAAAGAGACCTTACCCAATTATAAAGATGTACCAGATTATGAATTACTGAATACCAACATGAGTAATCGGATCAAACAATTAGAGGAACAAATCATGGAAATGAAGAAAATAAAATTTGAACGAGATACAAATGACTACACCAAAAAACAAGTGTATGAATGGGGGCGCTGGGAGCGAAGTGACTTTACACCTAAATCCATCCTCAAGAAGGGTGAAAATAAAAAGAAAAAGAAACTTAGGAAATCCAAAGTCACTTTTAGTTCCTCTGAACTGGAAACCGATAATATGGACAGTTCGGCTTCGGAAACTTCTCCCAAAGCTTCCACTAGTGCCTCATACTTCGCGAAAAATAAAAAACCAAAAAACAAGCAAGGCCCCGTCGGGGCGGCAGGAAACATAGGAGGAGGGGAGGCACGCGAATTGAGGAGCCAAGTGAGAAAAAAACCGTAATGAACTTATCCTCTCGGGAATTAACCCAAGATCAAATTTCTGTTTTGTCCAAAGGTTTAAATTTTGCGCCCACAAATACACCTAATGCATTCTCCATTCTTTGTGATGTTAATAGGTTCATTCGCAATCTCACAGTACGAAGACATTTTTTCAATGTTGACCCTGTTCACACCACTCTTCCATGTTCTGAAGAGATTGCAAATGAATTTATAGGAAAAAAAATTTCTGAGCAACAGGCTCTTGTAACATTATTAGATTTGCAAGGTACTACCGAACAAGGAGTTATCCATAATAATGTATTTTTTTCCACCAAAAATTCTGGGTTTTATCCAGTCCAGTCCCGTGTGGACTGTATGGATCGATTCCAGCATGTGGTGGAACGAGATGTCTCTGCCATGATTGCAGCAAATGCCACACACAAATATTCAGGACATAATTTGTCTCTTAATGAACAAACAGCCTTAAAAGAACTGTCCACCTTTGAGGACATTATTGTCAGAATGTCTGACAAGGGAGGTATTGTTACAGTCATGAACAAAGTGGATTATATGTCACAAATAGAAAATTTACTAAGTGATGAAACTACATACTTAAAATTAACATTTAATCCCACCAGTAAATACTTACAAGAGTTACGCAAAATAGTAGCGCACGGTGTAAATTTGGGCATACTTAGTAACAAAGAATCAGATTATCTTATAGTGGAGAATCCCATCACCCCTATCATGTATGCACTACCAAAAACACATAAGGGGATCCTACCGCCCCCCATGCGCCCCATAGTGTCCAGTACAGGGTCACTGCTGGAGAGACTCTCTGCTTGGCTAGATGGCTTGTTACAGCCACTGGTCAGGCGAGTTCCTGGGTACCTGCAAGATTCTAGGGACGTTCTCACATCACTTAGTGACACCACATGGCAACCAGAGTGGCACTGGCTGTCATGTGATGTCACGTCATTGTATACTTCCATTCCGTGGTCAGTAGCTTTGCATGCCCTCCAATTTCATTTACAAAAGTATGGCCAGTATACCACTGAACTTAATGAATTCATCATGGAGGTGACCTCTTTTCTGTTGAGCCATAATTTTTTCATGTTTGACCGAAAAAATTTGTTTGCAATGTAGTGGGGTTTCAATGGGGGCTAGACACTCCCCTTCATTAGCTAACCTCACCATGTCTTTCTGGGAAGAACAATATATTTTTTCTGTGTCTAATCCTTTTTCTTCTTGCCTGCAATGGTACGGAAGATTCATCGATGATGTCATCATTATTTGGAACGGAGATGAGTCTTCCGTACCATTGTTTTTGTCCTATTTGAATTCCAATAATTATAATTTGAGATTCACACATAATTTTCAAAAACATTGCATAGAATTTTTGGATTTACAGTTACAGGGATCGCCCAACAACAAAATAGAATTTTCCACTTACCGCAAACCCATTTCGGGTAACACATTACTCAGAGCGGATAGTAACCACCCACCTCATACTATACGGGCCATTCCTGTGGGTGAAATGACCCGTATCAAGAGGAATTGCACTAATAGTGACATTTTTGAGCAGGAGGTCTGCAATTTGGAGGATAGACTCAAAGCCCGAGGATATTCTGACTTCCATTGCAGCAGAGCACGGAACATAGTCACCAGGAAAGACCGTTCTACACTAATTCAATCCAAACATAAACCAACAGTTAACAAACAACAACAAAAAAATTGTTCCAAACCAGTACTGTCACTTACATACACTCCGCTTTTTAATAGTATAAAATACATCATTAAGAAACACATTCATATTTTGCAGGAGGATGATAAGTTATCAGAATTACTGGCTCAGGGTTGTGCAGTTGTCCCCAAAAGGGCTAAAACCCTTGGGGACATACTGTCTCCTAGTTTGGTTCTATCAGATAAGAGGTCCCCGACATGGTTGCAACGACTTGGCTTCTTTAAGTGTGGCACTTATCCGTGCCGCACTTGTACGTTTGCTAAAGTTTGCAGTACATTTTGCAACAATTCCAATACCAGACATTTCCCTATCAAACAACATATGGATTGTAATTCCACACATGTGGTATATGTCATTGAGTGTACATTGTGCAAAATCAAATATGTTGGTTGTACCAGCAGAAAATTAAAGGTTCGTGCTCTGGAACATCTCAATGACATTACCGGGAATCCAATAAGAAATAAATCGGGTGCATCATTACATTTTATCAACTGTCACCATTCTAACTGTAAATCTTTTGTAATTTATGGCATTGAAAAAATTATGCCTTTGGCAAGAGGGGGTGACATACATAAACGATTGCGAGACCGGGAAGCTTTTTGGCAATTTATGTTGGGCACACGTGCCCCTGAGGGCATGAACATACGCCGGGAATTATTATTTCATTATTAATTTTATTTATATTATTAGTTGCTGCTTTTTAGTTTCCCTCACATATACACATATGCATATATTATTTTTTATTAGTTATGTGTCTTCTTGTGTAATCTCACTCATGTTATGTTTGTGTTTATGTTTATGAATATGCCCCTTGTTCACACTTATGCAATGAACAGTGTTTTTTTCTACATGGTGACTTCATAGTTAGTTGGTATGCATTTTCCACTGCCCACACATATCTAATTATAACATTTACTTACTAGTATATAACAGGTATGTGTTGGAATTGTCTAGGATTTACACATGGACATACAGTTTGCACTCACACAAATATAAATAAATATTGTTGCAACTTAAGCTGTATGGATGTTTTTACATCCATGTTTCCATGTATATATCTATTGGTATCCTAAGAATATGTAGATCTATTATTCATTACTATTATGTCCATCTCTTACTCGTCTGTCTGTTTATCTGAAAGTGTTTTTACTGTTTACTTTTGTGTATATATATTTTGTAAATGGAAGTGCTGAGTGTGGTGGCTACACCAATAGCACATCCTATGTTCATTTATTCACTCCCACTGTTATTCAATTCACCTGGTTGTAAGGGATTTAAGGAAGGAATGTAGTGGGGTGGGATTATCAGTGAACAAGAGTGCGCATGCGCTCGAAACGCGTCTGAATCCTGTGGGGTCCCTGCACTATGGTGTATCACATGCTTGATTTGCAATGAAAAATAAAGGCAACGTTCTTCGCAAGTGCTGGATCATTGTTTTCCTGGGATATCCAGGCATGATGGGAGTTGTAGTTTTGCAACAGCAGGAAAGCCAAGGTTCCCTACCCCTGCTCTAGAGTACTCCCATGTAAAAGTTGTCCATGATATTTTATCTCCTGTTCTGGTGCTGCCCACTATATAGATGACCCCCTATATACTGTATTTGAAAAAATGGATTGCAACTGATATTAACTGATGGCAACTAATGGTTTTTCATTAAAAAATGATATAAAACCTGATGACAACTGTTGACCTTTTGCCATCAGTTGGGATATCAGTTGCAGTCAGTTTTTTTTTTACAAAAAACGGAAACGGATGCATCTTATAAATGTAAACTAGGCCTTATAAAGATTTGTACTTCATTTATTTAAAATTCTCCAATCTTCCTGTAGTTATCAGCTGCTGTATGTCCTGCAGGAAGTGCTGTATTCTCTCCAGTCTGACACAGTGCTCTCTGCTGCCACCTCTGTCAGTGTCTATGAACTTGCTATGGACAGTTCCTGACATGGACAGAGAGGGCAGCAGAGAGCACTGTGTCAGGGTATGTGCACAGTGAGCAATTCTTGAGGAATTGAAGCAGAAAGTTTTCAGGCAGAATTTAAGCGCCCCATTGACTTCTATAAGATTCCTCTAGCAGATCTACAGCAGAAAATTCTACTCGGAAATTCTGCAGTGTGAACAACAGATCAGAAAACCCATTGAACACAATGGAACTTTGCTCTGTACATATTTTACGGGAGGAATTTCAAGCAGAAATTCCTCTTCAATTCCTCACCTAATTCCTCGCCTTTTCCTCAGTGTGCACATACTCTCAGCCTGGAAAAAATACACCTCTCCCTGCAGGACATACAGCAGCTGATTAGCACTGGAAGATTTCTAAATAGAAATAATTTACAAATCTATATAACTTTCGGACAGCAGTTGATTTGTAAGCAAAAAAAAAACCTTTTTGCGGTAGTACCCCTTTAACCCTTTGAGGACCCGGCCCAAAATGACCCAGTGGACCGCGCAAATTTTGATCTTTGCGCTTTTGTTTTTCACTCCTCCCCTTCTAAGAGCTCTAGCACTTTCAGTTTTCTATCTACAGGGCCATGTAATGGCTTGTTTGTTACAGGAATAGTTGTACTGTGTAATGGCGTCTTTCATTGTACCATAACATGTATGACGGAACCCCAAATATATTATTTATGAAGTGATAAATGGGTGAAATCGTTAAAAAAAATGCAATATGGTAATGTTTGGGGGGGTTCCTGTGTCTACATAATGCACTATATGGTATAAGCGACAAGATACTATTACTCTATAGGTCAGCCCGAACACAACCATATGCAGGTTACACAGATTCTCTAATGTTATATATATTTTTTTAATTAAATCGTTTTTTGGGGCAATTAATTATAGTGCTTGAAAAGCACTATATTGTAATCCGTATTCTTCTTCTTCTTCTTCCTCGGCGGTGTGTGGTGTGCTATCTATTTTTCGTTTCGATCGGTTTTGGCGTTTTTAAGAAATTTACGTTTAAAGACCCCTAATTTCCCATAGAAAATAATGGCCCATTGCAAATAATGGCCACACTCTAACTGCTGACAGCCAATCACAGCACATATGCAAATAGCTGAAATATAGCAGCCAATAGGAACTCTAAGGTCTCGTCATGCATTGTATCACACCATCCACAGTCACATGTCCACTATTGGCCAATAGAAGATGTAATATATGGAAGGTCCTTAAAGGGATCCATGTAGCTCTTAAGGGGACGGGACCCAAGTTACTCTTAAAGGGACCCAAGTGGCTCTTAAAGGTATGGGACCCAAGTCACTCTTATAGGGACGGGAGCCATGTCGCTCTTAAAGTAATGGGATCCAAGTTTCTCTTAAAGGGAAGTCACTGGTAAAGGGGCGCTCTTTTCAAGCACTATGTATTTTCCTGGAAATGCAAATCTAGTTATTAATAAAATGGGCCTATTGTGACGCTTATACCAGTTTTATTTTTTCACCTATGGGGCTGTATGGGGTTTCATTTCTTCCTCCATGATCTCTAGTTTTTAGTAATACCATATATGTGAAGATCGGACATTTTGATCACTTTTTTTATATATATATAATGTAACATAAAATCGGTAATCCGCACACTTTTTTCCCTCTTTTCGTGTACGCTGTTCGCCGTTCGCAATGACGCTTGTTATATTTTAATAGATCGGACAATTACACACGCTATGGTAAATTTTATGTTTATTTATTTATTTTTATATGTTTTATTCATATAATGGGAAAGGGGGGTGATTTAAACTTTTATTGGGGGAGGGGTTTTGGGGTAGTGTAATAGTGATTTTAACTTTTTTTTTTAGACATTTGAAGTCCCTTTGGGGGACTTGTACATACTGTACATTACTTAGATTTTTACACTGATCATTGCTATAATCATTGCAATAGCATTGATCAGTGTTATCGGCGCTCTGCTCATTAAGCCTGCCTTTGAAGGCTCAGTGACCAGAGCGCCAATCGGACTGCACGGAGGCAGGTGAGAGACCTCCGGCGGTCCGTTTTACCGATCAGGACCCCCTCAGTCAGACTCCCCCTCTCTCACTTACACTTAAACGCCGCGGCCGTGCCACGATCGCAGCATTTAAGGAGTTAATGTCACGCTGCAGCGCGATCGCTGCAGCGTGTCATTAATGGTGAGGTGCCGGCTGCTGATTGTAGCCGGGACACACATGCTATGAAGCGCGCTCCGCTCCGGAGCGCGCTTCATTGCTCAGGACGTACCGTTACATCCAGGGTCATCTGGGCACAGACTTCCAGGACATACCAGTACGTCCTAGGTCATCAAGGGGTTAAAATGTCACTGTCGTTAAAACTTTTATTGCAGAAATCAATAGTACAGGCAATTTTAAGAAACTTTGTAATTGGTTTTACTAGCCGAAAAATGAATTTTTATCATGAAAAAGCAGTTTGAAGCTCTCCCCCCTGTCTTCATTGTTTTCCTATGGAGAGAGAAAGTAGAGACAGCAAAAGAGAACAACAAATAGTTCATTTACATTCACATCAGGGCTCTCTCCTCTGCAGTCACCACTGACCTCTCTGACCTCTGAATAGGGCTCTGAATAGCTCCCCTGCTGAGCAATGCTTTGTTCTTAGCTCTCAGCTGCCTGCTAATCTTGCTCCTTCCTCCTCCCCCCTCCTCTCTTCATAGAAAAGATAGATCCGACTGATGAAAAAACTGTTGAGATTTCCTGATTCTGAGCAGTGGATGACAGAAAGGTGAGGAGGGGGGACCTGGGAAAAGGCTTTTTACATGCAGATATTTGATTTCTGCAAAAAAAAAATTAAGGACAGTAACTCTTTAAATTATATAAAAAAGTCAATGAGGAATTAGCTTGACAATGGAAACTTAGAGTAGACAGTGTATAATGTGCCATATTAAGGACAAAGGAGGGGAGGGAGCGGTAGAGGGTCTGCAGCCTGCACAGTTTGGCATTGGAGCAGCAGATCTGACAGCATGTGAGCTGTATCTGGTGATTACCAGAGGTAAATCTGTGAATATGAAGTATGTATATGAGTATGTGTGTATGGTGCATGTGTGTATTATCTATGCATATATGTAAAGTGCATTTGTTTATATCTGTATATGATGTGTGTATGAACGTATTGTGCATGTGTGTACTATGTATGCATATAGGTGTGTGTGAATATTGTGCATATTTATATGTATACACACATTATTTTCACTTTCTTGTAACTCCCCCCTCACATTCCTAAACCTGCTGGGGACTCAACTTCCAAGTGTCAATTAAGCAGGGAGAAGGAAGAAGAATAAAAGCTATTTCTATGCTATGGAAGCAAAGACAGATATATTAAAGGTACCCTGTGTCTTTTTGTCTAACAGTGTTAGCAGTATGGAACATGAATTACAGCTGACAGATTCCCTAAAGGAAGTCTTGTTAAACTAACAAAAGAACATAAAGATCATAAAGAAAATACTTACCAGTCCCTGTGCCCCATAGCACTGCACTCGGGTCTCTCTCACAACCTGTCACTGAGCGGCTGATGAATTGCCCACTCAGCTCTGTTTGCATAGAGTGACTGAGCAGTCAGTGACTGCAGAGGGGTCCCGTCCCAGTCACTGATTGGATGAGTGGGTGATCCATCGGCTGAGTATGTGACGTTGCAGCTGGAAGAGCTGCAGGAAGCTGAGGTCTGTTAAGTAAGCGCTATGAGGGCATTATTACTATGGGGGTACAACAGTGCAGGTGACATTATTACTATGGGGGCACAGCAGTGCGGGGGACATTATTACTATGGTGGCACAGCAGGGGACATTATTAATATATGGGGAACAGGAAACATAACTATATAGGAAGCATGGGGGCATTATTACTATATGAAGTATTACTATATGGGGGCACAGCATGGGGCAATATTAGTATATGGAGGGCACAGCATGCAACATTATAACTATATGGGGCACAGCAGAGGGCATGATTACTATATGGAGGGCAAAGCAGGGGCAATAATACTTTATGGAGGGCACAGCAGGGGGAATTATTACTATATGGGGGCACAGCAGGGGACATTAATATATTGAGGCTCAGCAGGAGGCATTATTACTATATGGATAAGCATATGGGCCAGATGGAGAGGAAAAGGGAAAGAGAACTTCTCAGATCAAAGAAGATGTCACCTGCGAGTTAATGAAAAACGTGTTGTTGTTTTTTGTAAAATGTAGAACATTATTTAGTAAGGGTGCCTCTGGTTAAAACGACTGGGAAAAATGTCAAAACATATTGATCAAAGCGAGTTTCACAGCTCATCAGAAGATATAGCCAGGGAGACAGTGGCAGTGTCATCCTCTCCCCAGCCAGCAGCTCTAAACCTCAAAATTTCCCATAGATTTCTATAGGGAGTTATAACAGACTGCGCTGCAGTCTATATCTCTGCTCTGACCTCCTCTGATAATTCTAATAACTTTTGACAGGTCTGATGACATGACTGCAGTGTGCTGCCCCTGTAACAGATTTTTGCAACCAAAGCCAGGAACGGACTATAAACAGAGAGTAGATGATAAAGGAAAGACTGAGATTTCTCCTCTTTTCAAATCAATTCCTGGCTTTGGTTGTAAAAATCTGTCATATAATCTGTCAAACATCTGTTGGTGTAATAGGGCCCTAAGAGACATTGCAGGATCAGAAGCTAAATTTCATATAATTTGCTGTAAAAAACATAGGTCAATGTTAAGGAGGCATCAAGGCATCCAAAGAACTGAGAAAGGAACCAACTGCCATCACCGGGACTACTACCTTCATCCAGAAAATTGCTGAGAGTGCTACTGCCTACCCCTGCTTACTTTATGAGTTAGACAGAGCACTTCTTTGATGGTCACACAGCCTTTTAACTCCTTGCCTCTAAAGCCTGTTTTGTCCTTAATGACCAGGCTCATTTTTCAAAATCTGACCTGTCTCACTTTATGTGCTTATAGCTCAGTGATGCTTTAACGTATGCTAGCGATTCTGAGATTGTTTTTTTGTCACATATGACACTTTATATTAGTAGCAAAATTTGGTCACTACTTTGTGGATTTTTAAAAAAAAAAATCAAAATATCATGAAAAATTTGAAAATTTTGCATTTTATGAACTTCTGAAATTCTCTGCTTCTAAAAAAGGAAGTCATAGCACATAAATTAGTTGCTAAATCACATTACCAATATGTCCTCTTTATTCTGGCATAATTTGGGAAACATATTTAACTTTTTTAGGGTGTTATGGGGCTTAAAAATTTATTAGCAAATTATCACAGTTTGTGAAAATTTCCAAAACTGATTTTTTTTAGGGACCAGTTCTTTTTTTAAATGGATTTAGAAGGCTTGTATACTGAAAACCCCCATAAGTGACCCCATTTTGCAAACTAGACACCTTAAAGAATTAATCTAGGGGTATAATGAGCATTTTAACCCTACAGGGACTGGAGGAAAGTATTCACAATTAGGCTGTAAAAAAAATCGAAAATTTAAATTTTCAAATAATATATACGTTTAGATTAAAGTTTCTCATTTTTAAAAGGAACATGAAAAAAAAGCATGCCAAAATTTGTAACACAGGTTCTCCTGAGTACAACGGTACCCCATATGTGGGCATAAACCACTGTATGGGCACACAGCCGGGCTCAGAAGGAAAGGAGCGCCAATTAGCATTTTCAGTTCAGATTTTGCTGAAGAAGTTTCTGAGCGCCAGGTGCGTTTGCAGTGCCCCTGTAGTGTCCTCAGAAGAGAACCCCCCCAAAAGTCACCCCATTTTGGAAAGTACACCTCTCGAAGAATTCATCTTGGGGTGTGGTGACCATTTTGACCCCACAGGTATTAGAGGAAAGTATTCAAAATAAGACAGTAAAATTGAAAAACTAGAATTTTTCCAATAATATGTTAGTTTAGTTTGAAATTTCTCAATTTCACTAGGAACAGGGGAGAAGCTGCATGCCCAAATCTGTAACGCAGGTTCTCCTGAGTAGAACGGTACCCCATATGTGGGCATAAACAACTGTGTGGGCACACAGCGGGGCTCAGAAGGGAAGGAGCGCCAATTAGCATTTTCAGTGCAGATTTTTCCGAAGAAGTTTCTGAGCGCCAGGTGCGTTTGCAGCGCCCCTGTAGTGTCAGCAGAATAGAACTCTCCCAAAAGTCACCCCATTTAAGAAAGTACACCCCTCAAAGAATTAATCTTGGGGTATGGTGACCATTTTGACCCCACAGGTATTAGAGGAAAGTATTCAAAAGTAGAGAGTAAAAAAGAAAAACTCGATTTTTTCCAATAATATGTTTGTTTAGTTTGAAATTTCTCAATTTCACGAGGAACAGGAGAAAAAATGTACCCAAAAATTTATAACGCAGGTTCTCGTGAGTAGAACGGTACCCCATATGTGGGCATATACCACTGTATGGGCACACAGCCGGGCTCAGAAGGAAAGGAGCGCCAATTAGCATTTTCAGTGCAGATTTTGCTGAAGAAGTTTCTGAGCGCCTGGTGCATTTGCAGAGCCCCTGTAGTGCCAGCGGAGTAAAATCCCGCCATAAGTCACCCCATTTTGGAAAGTACACCCCTCAAAGAATTCATATTGGGGTGTGGTGACCATTTTGACCTAACAGGTATTAGAGGAAAGTATTCAAAAGTAGACAGTAAAAATTAAAAACTCGAATTTTTCCAATAATATGTTCCTTTAGTTGGAAATTTCTAAATTTCACGAGGAACAGGAGAGAAAATGTACCCCAAAATCTGTACCGCAGGTTCTCCTGAGTAGAACGATACCCCATATGTGGGCATAAACCCCTGTATGGGCACACAGCGGGGCTCAGAAGGAAGGGAGCGCCAATTTGCTGGAGCAAAACCGCAGCTAGAAACAGTTATTAGAATAGCGCAGTTACTAAAATACAATAAAAAAAATTAGATTACAGGTAATGTGGGGTGGTTACGGGTAATCTGTAGTGGTTACGGGTAATCTGCGGTGGTTACAGACAATCTGGGGTGGTTACAGGTAACCTGCTGTGGTTACGGCCAACGTGGGGTGGTTACGGACAATCTGGGTTGGTTACGGATAAACTGAAGTGCTTATATGTAATTTGGGTTGGTTACGGCAATCTGGAGGGGGTCTTTGGCAATTTGGGGTGGTTAGAGGCAGTGTGCGGTGGTTAGAGGCAACGTGCGGTGGTCAGTGCCAATGTGTGGCGGTCAGTGCCAATGTGTGGCGGTCAGTGGCAACGTGCGGAGGTCAGTGGCAACGTGCGGCGGTCATTGGCAACGTGCGATGGTCAGTGGCAACGTGCGGTGGTCAGTGGCAACGTGCGGTGGTTACGTGTAATCTGGCGTGATTACGAGCAACCTAGGGCGGTTAGGGGCAACGTGCGGTGGTTACGGGTAATCTGGTGTGATTACAGGCAACCTGGGGCGGTTAGGGGCAACGTGCGGTGGTTACGGGTAATCTGGTGTGATTACGGGCAACCTGGGGCGGTTAGGGGCAACGTGTGGTGGTTACGGGTAATCTGGTGTGATTACAGGCAACCTGGGGCGGTTAGGGGCAACGTGCGGTGGTTGCGTGCAATCTTGCGTGATTACGTCCAATCTGGCGTGATTACGGGCAACGTGCAGTGGTTACGGGCAACGTGCGGTGGTTACGTGCAACGTGCGGTGGTTACGGGTAATCTGGTGTGATTACAGGCAACCTGGGGCGGTTAGGGGCAACGTGCGGTGGTTACGGGTAATCTGGTGTGATTACAGGCAACCTGGGGCGGTTAGGGGCAACGTGCGGTGGTTGCGTGCAATCTTGCGTGATTACGTCCAATCTGGCGTGATTACGGGCAACGTGCGGTGGTTACGGGCAACGTGCGGTGGTTACGGGCAACGTGCGGTGGTTACGGGCAACGTGCGGTGGTTACTGGCAACGTGCGGTGGTTACGGGCAACGTGCGGTGGTTACGGGCAACGTGCGGTGGTTACGTGTAGTCTGGCGTGGTTACGGGTAATCTGGTGTGACTACAGGCAACCTGGTGTGATTACAGGCAACGTGCGGTGGTTACGGGCAACGTGCTGTGGTTACGGGCAACGTGCGCTGGTTACGGGCAATGTGCGGTGGTTACGGGCAATGTGCGGTGGTTACGGGCAATGTTCGGTTGTTACGGGCAACGTGCGGTGGTTACGTGCAATGTGCGGTTGTTACGGGCAACGTGCGGTGGTTACGTGCAATCTGGCGTGATTACGGACAACCTGGGGCGGTTATGGGCAACGTGCGGTGGTTACGGGTAATCTGAGGGGGTTAGGGGTAATTTGGGAGTAAACTGCAATTATTACTATAATAAAAAGTATGTGTTTTATTTTTTTGTATGTTTGTCACTTTTTGTACTTTATACATTCATTTTCACTGTATTACTATGATTACTGTGATATTTTCTATCACAGTAATCATAGTTCAGTGACAGAGACCAAATTGGTCTCTGTCACTTTAAATTTTCAGAGCTGGATGGTTGTGGCGCGCATGCGCTCTTCATAACCAGCCAGGACACCGAAGAGGAAGGAGCTCCGTGGATCCGTTGAGTATATGTGGAAGGGCGGGTGACTGGAGGATGGGGGTGACTGGGGGGGTGGGGGGCGACTTGGGGGCGACACTGTAACACTTTTTATCCCCTGTCACCAATGATTTATGGTGACAGGGGATAAAAAGTGCCGGCAGCACTGGGAACAGGCGATCAGCGGTATATAGTATGAAAGCTGTCGGCAGCGCCAGTACCGGAGATTGCCGTTATAACGTTGATAGTGGCGATCTCCAGTACCGGCGGCAGGGGAAGGGGGGCCGGGGGAAACAGTGACAGTGGCGGCGGGAGGAGGCAACGTGCTGCAGCCTCCTCCCGCCACCAGATCGGCGGCAAACATGACATCTCCCCCGTTTATGGGGTTTACTGCCCGGGGGGAGCGCGGCTCCCCTCCGGGCAGAGGCAGCGGGAGGATGTGGTGTGATACTGCCTCCTCCCGCTGCCCGATCTCACTTACCGACAGCGGGGGGAGTCAGGAACAACATGACGTTTGGGGAACGTCATGTTGCATTAACTACTTACTTTACATGACGTTCCCCAAACGTCATTTTGCGGCAAGGGGTTAATATAAGGCCGCAAGGTTTTTTTACCACATAATTTGCAAAGTATTACATGCTAAAATACATGTGCAATGTACCCAGGGCTGTTTTTAGGTTATTTTGGCAAAATGACCCACTCAGTTCAGCACCGGGGAAGGAAAGGGGCTTTTATCAAGATTTGGGTTACTAGGAAGAAGCAGTGTGTGTATTACGGCAGAGAGCAGTGTTGCACCCCTACCAGATAATGTTCAACTGAATACAAAATCATCATACAGTGACTCACAGGTGACGTCTTATTTGATCTGAGGCATCACTTTCCCTTTTCCTCTCCATCCGGCCCGGCCTCCATGATGGTTTCTTGCAGCTACAACTCACCTCTTCAGAACCTGCCAGACAAACATCTTAGGCTCCACACTTCCAGCAACTACCTTCCCTTTTCTCACCTGTAGTAATTCTGCTGCTTGGTGCACTAAAGTCTGTATGGTGTGACTTCCATTACACTGACATACAGGATCCTGGGAAAGCTGTGTGACCTCCATTACACTGACATATAGGATGCTGGAAGCTGTGTGACCTCCATTACACTGACATACAGGATGCTGGGGAAGCTGTGTGACCTCCATTACACTGACATACAGGATGCTGAGAAAGATGTGCGACCTCCATTACACTGACATACAGGATGCTGGGAGAGCTGTGTGATCTCCATTACACTGGCATTCAGGATGCTGGAAGCTATGTGACCTCCATTACAGTGACATACAGGATGCTGGGAAAGCTATGTGACTTCCATTATACACTTACATACAGGATGCTGGGAAAGCTGTGTGACCTCAATTACACTGACATACAGGATTCTGGGAAAGCTGTGTGACCTCGATTACACTGACATACAGGATGCTGAGAAAGATGTGTGACCTCCATTACACTGACATAAAGGATGCTGGAAGCTGTGTGACCTCCATTATACTGACATACAGGATGCTGGGAAAGCTGTGTGACCTCCATTATACTGAAATACAGGATGCTGGGAGAGCTGTGTGATCTCCATTATACTGGCATACAGGATGCTGGAAGCTATGTGACCTCCATTACACTGACATACAGGATGCTGGGAAAGCTATGTGACTTCCATTATACACTTACATACAGGATGCTGGGAAAGCTGTGTGACCTCAATTACACTGACATACAGGATGCTGGGAAAGCTGTGTGACCTCCATTACACTGACATACAGGATGCTAGGAAAGCTATGTGACCTCCATTACACTGACATACAGGATGCTGGGAAAGCTGTGTGACCTCCATTACACTTACATACAGGATGCTGGGAAAGCTGTGTGACCTCCATTACACTGACATACAGGATGCTGAGAAAGATGTGCGACCTCCATTACACTGACATACAGGATGCTGGGAGAGCTGTGTGATCTCCATTACACTGGCATTCAGGATGCTGGAAGCTATGTGACCTCCATTACAGTGACATACAGGATGCTGGGAAAGCTATGTGACTTCCATTATACACTTACATACAGGATGCTGGGAAAGCTATGTGACTTCCATTATACACTTACATACAGGATGCTGGGAAAGCTGTGTGACCTCAATTACACTGACATACAGGATGCTGGGAAAGCTGTGTGACCTCCATTACACTGACATACAGGATGCTAGGAAAGCTATGTGACCTCCATTACACTGACATACAGGATGCTGGGAAAGCTATGTGACCTCCATTACACTGACATACAGGATGCTGGGAAAGCTGTGTGACCTCCATTACACTGACATACAGGATGCTGAGAAAGATGTGCGACCTCCATTACACTGACATACAGGATGCTGGGAGAGCTGTGTGATCTCCATTACACTGGCATTCAGGATGCTGGAAGCTATGTGACCTCCATTACAGTGACATACAGGATGCTGGGAAAGCTATGTGACTTCCATTATACACTTACATACAGGATGCTGGGAAAGCTGTGTGACCTCAATTACACTGACATACAGGATTCTGGGAAAGCTGTGTGACCTCGATTACACTGACATACAGGATGCTGAGAAAGTTGTGTGACCTCCATTACACTGACATAAAGGATGCTGGAAGCTGTGTGACCTCCATTATACTGACATACAGGATGCTGGGAAAGCTGTGTGACCTCCATTATACTGAAATACAGGATGCTGGGAGAGCTGTGTGATCTCCATTATACTGGCATACAGGATGCTGGAAGCTATGTGACCTCCATTACACTGACATACAGGATGCTGGGAAAGCTATGTGACTTCCATTATACACTTACATACAGGATGCTGGGAAAGCTGTGTGACCTCAATTACACTGACATACAGGATGCTGGGAAAGCTGTGTGACCTCCATTACACTGACATACAGGATGCTAGGAAAGCTATGTGACCTCCATTACACTGACATACAGGATGCTGGGAAAGCTGTGTGACCTCCATTACACTTACATACAGGATGCTGGGAAAGCTGTGTGACCTCCAATAAACTGACTACAAGATGCTGGGAGAGCTGTGTGACCTTCACTACACTGACATACAGGATGCTGGGAAAGCTGTGTGACCTCCCCTAAACTGACATATAGGATGCTGGGAAAGCTGTGTTACCTCCATTACACTGACATACAGGATGCTGGGAAAGCTGGGTGACCTCTATTACACTGACATACAGGATTCTGGGAAAGCTGGGTGACCTCCATTACACTGACACACAGGATGCTGGGACAGCTGAGTGACCTCCATTATATACTGACTACAGGATGCTCGGAAAGCTGAGTGTCCTCCACTACACTGACATATAGGATGCTGGGAGAGCTGAGTGACCTCCATTATATACTGACTACAGGATGCAGGGAAAACTGGGTGATCTCCATTACACTGACATACAGGATGCTGGAAAAGCTGGGTGACCTCCACTACACCGACATACAGGATGCTGGGAGAGCTGAGTGACCTCCATTACACTGACATACATGATGCTGGGAAAGCTGTGTGACCTCAATTACACTGACATATAGGATACTGAGAAAGCTGTGTGACCTCCATTACACTGACATACAGGATGCCGGGGAAGCTGGGTGACCTGTGAACTTTGGTGCCGGGTAGGGGCTTATCATTATGGGGGGCTGTTGGCTCCCTCTGTGCAGGATTCCCCCCACCCCCTTTTCATTAGCCCAATCAGCTACTCATGCTCACCCTGATCTCCACAGCTCCTCTTCTTGGTGAGTCTGTCCTCTTCTGGCTTCTGGTGCAGACAGCCAGCCTTACATACACAGGCTGCCTACACAGGAAACCCCCGGCTCTCTGCCCCGGGATATTGTTCCCTTTAGCTGTGTGTGCGTCTTAAAGGCACACGCACAGCTAAAGGTCACTCTGGCCAGGGAATCTGTACTTAGATTCCAGATCCCTGGGCAAGCCATGAGGATGTGGGGGGTGCAGGCTGGGTACTGTCGGGCGCCGCCGGGCACCCCCTAGCTGTGGGTGTCCCCTGCTGTGGCCCGGTGCGCCCCTTGCAGTGGCCTAGAAACGGCCCTGAATGTACCCTTATTTCAAGTGTGTATTTTAAATACACCAGAATAAATGTCTTATCACTTATTCCAGGCATATTTCTCATAAATGCCCATCAGAGATCAGTATCCTATTAATGCGTTTATAAATGTTGCTGAAAGTATAATATGCAGGAGAAATCAGAGGCTACCCATTTCTGGTTGCTTCTGATGTCCGATTGCCCTCCAATTGTGATAGAATTACACAATGCCAACAGGGTGTAACAGCAGCCAGGGACCCGTTGTAGGTCTCCATATGTGCCTAATTCTACTTCAATTAGGAAGAAACATGTTAAAAACAAATGTTAAAAACCCAATAAAAAAATCAAAATTACTCCCTTTTTAGCAACAGAATTGCAGTTTGGTCACCTCACATCCCAGAAATCATGAGATAAAAAGCAATTAAAAAGTCCCATTTATCTCACAGTTCCATAGAAGATATATTTAAAAAAAATGTCACACTCCACAAACTTTAAGTGACACTGTCACCCGTTTTGCATTCTGACTTCTCTACATAGGTGTAAAAGGTAAATTTACCAGTTTTCATACCTTACTTTATATCATGAGTCATGGTGTTTGATCAAGTAAAAAGTGATATTTTATCAACAGCAGATTGTGCTAAGTAAGCGTCACCGTTGGCCCCTCTCCTCCATGACATCATAGGTACATCGGCCCCGCCCCCCTCGTCGACCATTGCAACAGGCTGGCCTAAAGGTGTAGGCCCCACCCC
Organism: Dendropsophus ebraccatus; assembly: GCF_027789765.1. Classification (NCBI taxonomy): domain Eukaryota; kingdom Metazoa; phylum Chordata; class Amphibia; order Anura; family Hylidae; genus Dendropsophus; species Dendropsophus ebraccatus. Next base: position 98,334,732 of record NC_091456.1, read on the forward strand.
CTCTAGGTCGACCAATATCAATGGGCGTCGAGGGAGCGAGAGCCTATGTGTTGATGACGTCACAGAGGGGTGGGGGAAATGGTGGCACTGTGAGCGGGGCTAAGTGGCGTTGTTGCCATGAAGCCCCGCCCACTTAGCACAATCTGCAGTTGTGTTAAAAAAAATATATACTGCTGCATTTTGTTAAATAAAACATATTTCCAACATGCAAGCATTTCTTAAAATGTATCATATAAACTAATTCCCCCATGTGCCTGCTTTGTTTGATAACCTGGTTAGGATCACCAAGCATCCACTAGGTTTGGTCACTTTGCAATTTGCAAATTTTGCTAAAAAGCGTAACTGTCATGTAAATGTCATTCTTTGGAAATCAACAAATATCAATAGTTCAAGCGATTTTAATTCGGCATTACTATGTTTATTACTATGGGGGAACAGCAGGGAAGGGGGCATATTTACTAATGGGGCAGAGCATGGAAGGGGGCATATTTACAATGGGAGCACTACAGGGCAGGGGGCATATGTACAATGGGAGCACAACAGGGAAGGGGGCATAATTACTATGGGGGCACAGCAGGGAGCATTATTACTATGTGGGGGGCACAGCTGGGGTCATTATTATTTGGTGGGTTCATCACAGGGCATTATTACTATATGTAAAAGCACAGGGGGCATTATTACTATATGGAGGGCCCAGCAAAAGACATTATTTAGGTGGGGGGGGGAAGCAAGGGGCATTATTACTACATGAAGGGGCACAGCAGAAGACATTATTGATATGATCACTGGCTACATTTTCGCAACAAATTGAAAATCTGCAGCGAGAAAGCAGAAGCATAGGCTATTAAAGTACAGAGTACTGCAGCAGATTTCACTGCGAAACATACTTTTGTTTCCCTAAGGGTTCAAACCCACTTGCCGGATCTGCAGCGAGTCTCTATGCTGCGTTTTTGCAGCGAGACTCGCTGCAGATCCCTACCCTATACTTTCATTAGCAGAGAAACTCGCAGCAGGGATGTACATTTTGTCTGCAGCCCTCCCCATTAACCCCCTAGCCGCCGGACATTATACATTACCGGGTCCCCGTTCCTGCTTGCTTCGGGGCTCCCGGTGTCTTCACGGCCCGCCCGGCCAATCAGTGCGCTGCGGCAGGGCAGCGCACTGATTGGCCGGGCAGAACGTGCCGGGAGCCGCCGAAGCAAGCAGGAGCGGGGACCTGGTAATGTATATCCTGCCCGCCCCCCCTGCAGCCCCCGATCGCCCCCCGCATCCCCCGGCCGCTGGATCGCCCCCCGCACCCCCCGGCCGCAGGATCGCCCCCCCGCATCCCCCGGCCGCTGGATCGCCCCCCGCACCCCCTGGCCGCATGATCGCCCCCCGCACCCCCCGGCCGCATGATCGCACCCCCCGGCCGCATGATCGCCCCCCGCACCCTCCGGCCGCATGATCGCCCCCCGCAGTCCCCTGCAGCCCCGATCGCCCCCGGCCGCATGATCGCCCCCGGCACCCCCCGGCCGCACGGGCTGCGGGGGGCTATCGTGCGGCCGGGGGGTGCGGGGGGCGATCCTGCGGCCGGGGGGTGCGGGGGGCGATCATGCAGCGGCGGGGCAGCGCACTGATTGGCCAGGCAGAACGTGCCGGGAGCCACCGAAGCAAGCAGGAGCGGGGACCTGGTAATGTATATCCTGCCCGCCTCCCCTGCAGCCCCGATTGCCCCCAGCCCCCGGCTGCATGATCGCCCCCCGCACCCCCCGGACGCACGATCACCCCCCGCAGCCCCCGGCCGCACGATAGCCCCCCGCAGCGATCATGCGGCCGGGGGCGATCGGGGCTGCAGGGGGCTGCGGGGGGCGATCATGCGGCCGGAGGGTGCGGGGGGCGATCATGCGGCCGGGGGGTGCGGGGGGCGATCATGCGGCCGGGGGGTGCGGGGGGCGATCATGCGGCCGGGGGATGCGGGGGGGCCATCCTGCGGCCGGGGGGTGCGGGGGGGGCGGGCAGGATATACATTACCAGGTCCCCGCTCCTGCTTGCTTCGGCGGCTCCCGGCACGTTCTGCCCGGCCAATCAGTGCGCTGCCCTGCCGCAGCGCACTGATTGGCCGGGCGGGCCGTGAAGACGCCAGGAGCCCCGAAGCAAGCAGGAACGGGGACCCGGTAATGTATAATGTCCGGCGGCTAGGGGGTTAATGGGGAGGGCTGCAGACAAAATCGCAGCAGGGATGTACATCCCTGCTGCGAGTTTCTCTGCTAATGAAAGTATAGGGCTGGGATCTGCAGCGAGTCTCGCTGCAAAAACGCAGCAAGGAGACTCGCTGCAGATCCGGCAAGTGGGTTTGTACCCTAAGGGAAAGTTTATAATATAGATCGCATCCTTCAGTATCTTGTTGCATAGGGGTACTTGACTTGAAAAGGTTGAGAAACACTGATATGGACGACTTTGCCTAATAATGCACAGATAAGAAGTTAGGGGTAGGAAATCAGCTTTTGGAGTACAGAAATAAAACCTATTACAGACTTTCTTAAAATTGCTTGTACTATTAAAGAGGATGTACCACACGGTACATCCTCTTTACGCTGAACCCACGGATCGAACGGCGCCGTCATGGGGAAGCCGGTTCTCGTGCGCGACGCCATTCTATGCATCGGAACCGGCCGGTGCTCAAGCACTGTAGGCCGGCTGGGCCGCCCCCCAGTGGGAGGGAATTCCCTCCCCTGTATGACGCGGCTCCCTTAGAATGAACGGAGCCGCGTCATACAGGGGAGGGAATTCCCTCCTACTGGGGGCGGCCCGGCCGGCCTCCAGTGCTTGAGCACCGGCCGGTTCTGGTGCATAGAACGGCGCCGTGCACGGGAACCGGACCGCTTTCCGAAAAACGTACTACGGCACCAGCTTCCCCGTGACGGTGCCGTTCGATCCGTGGGTTCAGTTTAAAGAGGATGTACCTGGTGGTACATCCTCTTTAAGGGGAACTCCAGGTAGAGGTTAAAAAATTAAACTTCTGCAGAAGCATAAAGCATTACTTACCTATCTATTCCAGTTTTGAAACTACCAAAAAATACATTTGTTTTGGAAGGTTTTGTTCTGTTTTGTGTTTCTGAACTTCCTGGTTTATCAGTTGTACACAGTACTACAGGTTCCAGAATGCAATGCTTTCCCTCAGCTGTTCATCACAGTCCTCCACCCTGCCTATTCCCCGCCCAAAGCTGTTGAAAAACATCTAGGCTGTGTTCACACATTGCAGTTTCATTGTGTTGTCCCACCCACCCACACAGCCCACTGTATTCTCTACCTGTAACACCACACAGCACTCTGTATTCTCTACCTGTAACACCACACAGCATGCTGTATTCTCTACCTGTAACACCACACAGCATGCTGTATTCTCTACCTGCAACACCACACAGCACATTGTATTCTCTACCTGTAACACCACACAGCACGCTGTATTCTCTACCTGTAACACCACACAGCACACTGAATTCTCTACCTGTAACACCACACAACACTCTGTATTCTCTACCTGTAACACCACACAGCACACTGTATTCTCTACCTGTAACACCACACAGCACTCTGTATTCTCTACCTGTAACACCACACAGCATGCTGTATTCTCTACCTGTAACACCACACAGCACGCTGTATTCTCTACCTGCAACACCACACAGCACACTGTATTCTCTACCTGTAACACCACACAGCACGCTGTATTCTCTACCTGTAACACCACACAGCACACTGAATTCTCTACCTGTAACACCACACAGCACTCTGTATTCTCTACCTGTAACAGCACACTGTATTCTCTACCTGTAACACCACACAGCACATTGTATTCTCTACCTGTAACACCACACAGCACGCTGTATTCTCTACCTGTAACACCACACAACACGCTGTATTCTCTACCTGTAACACCACACAGCACACTGTATTCTCTACCTGTAACACCACACAGCACGCTGTATTCTCTACCTGTAACACCACACAGCATGCTGTATTCACTACCTGTAACACCACACAGCACGCTGTATTCTCTACCTGTAACACCACACAGCACGCTGTATTCTCTACCTGTAACACTACACAGCACGCTGTATTCTCTACCTGTAACACCACACAGCACCCTGTATTCTCTACCTGTAACACCACACAGCATGCTGTATTCTCTACCTGTAACACCACACAGCGCACTGTATTCTCTACCTGTAACACCACACAGCACACTGTATTCTCTACCTGTAACCCTGATATTGGAATAAAGTAAAGAACTTTTTGATTTTTTTATGATCATATATTATGATCAAGCATCTTTTATCTTTGAAGTTGAGCCCCACAATAAGGCTCTGATCCTCTCTGCCGTTTAGAATCATTTACTTGTGTTACTGCATCATTTTTGTGAATACGCTGCAGTACTGCAATGACACTCCAACATGTGTAAACACAGCCCTAATTTCACTACAGACTTGTGCACAATTAGAGAAATCAGTGCAACACCTGCTTCTGGCCGGTCAGAGATGGTGAATCACTCAGGGGATTGGGGGATCCAGCCAAGCCTCCTGGGACATTACACCCTGCCCCCTGTCTGCATCATCAGCCTGATCTCAGCAAACACACACAATGTGAGACAGAGGCATAGAAGATTTGTCTCCTAAGGGGGGAGAGCAGAAGGAGCAGGAGACAATGTGGATTTGCACAGATGCCATTTTTTTTTTCACTTCCTGGATTTCTATCAGCTATCAGTGTGGCAGAACCGTTTAGATACGGTAATACATTGTACAAACACATAAATTTAACAAGTTCTCGTTTCTTATCCGGAGTTCCCCTTTAATTTCTACAAAAAAATTTAAATGACCATCACACTTAAAATGGCTTTCTCAATGGAAAATTATTTGAATTAATTTGATTAATCACCTAGCCCTACATCACAGTTTTATTCACTGAGCATGCTCAGAACAGGTGAAAAAGAGTAAAGTATATAAATGGATATGCAAATGGATGTAAATGTCAGCCTTACGAGGGGTCTGCTTTAGTGTGAGCAACACCGCACACAGTGTGCCAACAGCCGGGGATAATTACAGGCAAATGCCACAATCTATAGCAATTGCAGTGTTACACATTGCAATATAAATTAGGCCCAACATACTAGAAAATTAACACGCATTCACCCTTATTTAGTTTTAAAAGGTGTAGCTTACCCTAATTGAGTCTAAGGCATTGCAAATGGATTATGGCACAGATTCCCCCATAGTAGTCTATTAAATCTGTGCAATCCACGAAAAACACAGTTGTGATGTAATCAGTGTAATTTATAGGGAATATGTCATTAGAAAAGTTTTTAAGTTAAACATATTTTTGATGACATTTTTTCTAAATCTTCAATTTTTCTATCTATATTATAAAATAATACTGACATCTTGCAGTTTTTTTTTTGACTATTGGGGCTTAAACTGAGACTTCCTGTTCTGTCTATGGTGAGTCTGCTGTAAAAGTAATCTGTACAACATTGCAGCGACATGTGACACCAGTAGGTAGATAGCATTAATACAAGAGAATAGCAGCTCCATATGAAACTAACTTTTCTTTTTTTAAATAATATAGTTTTTATTAGAATTTATTTTATTATAGCACAGACATAGAAAAAAAAAAGTCACATCAAAAAGAAAAACCCATCATACTAAGATCGTACATCTGCGGAATCATACATCGGAGTAATTATGAACACAGTAATGGTTTCACAGCATTACACAGAACCCATAAACGAAACAAAAAAGAAAAAGGTAAACAATTTACAAAGGTGATGACCAACATTATGCTAGGTTTATTGGATATAATGGAGCAGAGTTGATGAAAGTGGGCATTCAAATTGAATGTCTATAAATAAGTGAGTATGCAGGGACTGTACCATCAGACCTGGGCTGAAGCGCTGGAGGCGAGCTGACCCACCCCCAGTGGGAGGAAACCTCCGCCCCTCTATGACACTGCTCCATTAGAATCAATGGTGCAGTATCATAGAGGAATGGGGGTTTCCTCCCATTGGGGGTGGGTCAGCCCGCCTCCAGTGCTTCAGCCCAGACCTGATGGTACAATCCCTTTAAGCATAACTTGGACTGAATTCCTGCAACTCTCCCATAGAGCCCTTGTAGGTAGTCTTGGTGTTTCTACCCATCGCCCCGATATCTTTTTTTTTTTTAAACTTGTGTGCACACTTTCATTTAATTAACACACCTCTTTCTAATTGGATGGTATTGTACAATTACCTTTTCAAAGGTCACAGAGCGCACGATGTTCTACAATCAACTCAACGGGACGGAGTCTGTCTATTGTAGTCTATGTCCATGAGTCTTGCTGTAAAGCATGTCAATAAATTCTGTTAAAAACAGCCCAGGCAATATGGCAGCCCCATAACAGTGGACAAATAGTGAAAAAAAATTAGGCCTCATTTACACATCAGCAATTTTTTGCTGACCTTATAATAAGGTGAAGTTTTGCAGAAGTTGAGTGAACAAAACCGGGGGAGCGGATTAGTAATTTGCAGACGTTATTATGAAGGCTTCCATGGACCTCTATTGGTAAATCCATGCAATGATGGCTCATAGTAGTAATGATTGTATTTTTTGCAGGACAGATCACTGCCAAATCACAGATCAGTAAAATTATGTGTGAAGAGGCCCTGAAAAAAATGCTTAGTATTTTGCAACCAAAACCACGAGTGGATTGAAAACACAGAAAGGCTACATTCCCACACTGTTGAAATTAAGTGGATGGCCACTATTTTATAGCAAATAAAATAACAACTAAACAACTAAATTTTACCAGTGTATGAATATAGCCTTTCTGTGTTTTCAGTTCCCTCCTGGCTTTGGTTACAAAATACTGAGCAAAAATACTGTGTGTGAACATAGCCTTAGATTGCATCCTCAAGTATGGATACACCCTGGTGAAATGGAAGTGGTTCCTGATATCACTTAACTGTTTGTGGCATATTAGCACATAGGAGGGGGAAAACATTTGAGGCTGGGTGACGCCCATCTGCAAAGCTGCCATTTTGAATTCAACTTTACTTTTTTAAGAAGGGGAAGGTGGTCATGTGAGGATTATTATTGTGAGGAGTATTATTGAGTTCTTGACACAGCCATTGCTTATTGTTACAGCTATTGACATGTTGAAGAAGTTAACCAACTATGTCTGGTAAACACAGTACCCGATCCATTGCAGCAGACTTCAATGCAAGAAACCCTACCAGACCACCCATCTCCCATGTCACAGTTCGCAAACTGCTTGCCAAATCTTGTGCTACTGGTTCAGTGTTGGTTATGCCCAAAACTAGATGTTTGAAAACGGTCACCAATTGACCAAACATCTTGGAGTGGGTAACAACTAGAACAGGACTTACAGTTTACTCTAAGTTTTATTCAGTGATGAAGCAAACTTTTATGTGAACGCTGAAGTTAAACAAAACCACAGCTACTGGTCCAACAGTAACTTACACTAGACATATCCCTCCAAATATGTTGGAACACAAAACGGATTGTGTGGTGTGGTATATGGGGGCTATTCTTCACCAATGGAAACCTAAATTCCACTGGGTGTCTGCAATTGCTATGTGATGTATTTCCCTCTGTGCACTGAAGTTGGCACATCCCCTGAGTTATTCCAGGAAGATGATGCACCAACACATTACAGATGTCAGGTCCGAACGTTCCTCGATGAACAGTTTCCGGGAAGTGGATTGGCCACCATGGCCCAGTGGAATGGTCCCCAAGGTCTCCAGATCTCACTCCCTTGGACTTCTATCTCTGGGGCTATTTGAAGGCTATGGTGTACTCTGTGAAGATCCAGGATGTGGGGCACCTGAAACAACGGATAAAAGAGGCCTACGGTAGCATTTGTCAAGAGTGAGAGAAGAGAATTACATTGACAATTCAACACAATGGGCAGCACTTTGAGCACATCCTTTAGTGGGTTTCTGTTGTTGCTCTGTCACAAATGTGTCAATAACCCGATAATGAATAAAGCTAGGTTAAAAACTAGCACATCATTGTTTTTCTTGTGCAATTCAATTTGTGTTTTGTATGCCACATGACTCCCTTTCCATTAAAAAAGAAAAGTAAAAAAAAAAATGGTTGCTTTACAGATGGCCACCATGGGCGTCACCTGACCTCGAGTGTTTCCCCCTCCCATGTAGCAATATTCCACAAAGGGTAAGGTGATATCAGCAACCACTTCCATTTTATCAGGGTGTATCCACACTTATAGGTGTGTGTGTGTGTGTGTGTGATATATATATATATATATATATATATATATATATATACTAGGGATGTCACAATACCAAAATTTTGAGTTCGATACCGATACCAGCTTTCGGATTGCGATACTCAATACCAATTCCATACTAAATAAAAAGTTTGAGAAAAAAAACACGTAAAAATACAAATATAATTTCCCTGACTACAGATATGTTCCCCCCATGCACAACATTTTTATTTATGTGACTTCTTGATCACTTTGTTACATTTTATAGTTCGGACAATTCACATGTAATGGATACATGTATGTTCTTTTTTTTTTTTTTTTAAAAAGGGAAAAGGGGGGATTATTAGAACCTTTATTTTTTGTTTTATTTTAAAACACTTTTTTTTACATTTTTTATTCCCCTCTAACCTCAAGCATACCTCCCTGTGCACAACAACTCCCAGAATACCTTCTTGTGGGGAGTTGTAGTGCATAAGAAGGTATGCTAGGATGTTTTGAAAGGCTGCTGCCGCGCAACTGCAACTCCCAGCATACCTCCTTGTGCACTACACCTCCCAGCATACCTCCTGGTGAACAAAAACTTCCAGCATAATTCCTTGTGCTTTGCAACTCCCCACAAGAAGGTATGCTGGGAGTTGTAGTGCACAAGGAGGTATGCTGGGAATTGCAGTTGTGCAGCTCCTGACACAACTCCGTGCAGCATACATTCTTGTGCACTACAACTCCCAGCATACCTCCTCATGCACAAAGAGGTATGCTGGGGGATGTAGTGCATAAGGAGGTATGCTGCTGGGAGTTGTAATGCATTAGCAGCCTCCTGGCACAACAACTCCCAGCATGCCTCCTTGTGAACAACAACTCCCCACGAGAAGGTATTCTGGGAGTTGTTGTGCCACTGTATCGGTGGGCCCCGCGGTAAGGGGGGGAGGGGACGACAGGATTGTGGACCCAGAGGTTGGGGAACTGGCTGGTGTAAGGGACCGCTGCCGCAGCACCGGCGGGTCCCGTATTTGGAATGGTTGAATGACTGTCGCCCGCGGGATTGTGGGCCGCAGTCATTAGCAGTGAGGGGCCGATCCATATGCAGCAGACTCGTGCTGCATATGGAGCGGCTCTGCAGGGGTTAAATGCCGCTGTCGGTTATGACAGCGGCATCTACCCTGGTATATTCACACGGACGGGCTCGCAGCGAGATTCTCGCTGCGAGCCCGTCCGGGTGAATATACCAGGGTAGATGCCGCCGTCATAACCGACAGCCCGGCAGGTCCTGGCAGTTCCCATACACTACATACTTGCTGCGGTCTAAACGACCGCAGCGAGTATGTAATTCTGCCGCCCTTAACCCCTTCTGCTCCCGCCCGGCTCCCCCGCTGTAAGCATACTTTACCTGTCCTCGCTGCACGGGTCCGGCGGATTCTCGCTGCGAGCCCGTCCGTGTGAATATACCCTTAAAATAGCCGGCACTAGCGATCGCTGTGTGCCGGCTATTTAAATTTGGCGCCGCCGGGAGCGGAGAGCTCGCGGGCGGAGGAGAAGACACCAGGGGGCGGCACACAGAGAACACGGCCGGCGCTCAGGTAGCTGCCGGCCGTGTTCTCTGCACCATACTTCATGTTAATCTGCACTATTATGCAGATTAACATGAAGTATCGATACCAGAAAATCCTGGTATCGAACCGTTTTTCTGACCGAAATATCGATAGTAGTATCGATATTTCGGTGCATCGTGCATCACTAATATATACACACACATACAAATATACAGTCAGAAATCTGGAATGTGAATTGCAGCAGATAGGCTTAGGAAAGAATTACTGCATGTTAAACATAGTATACCTTGAGGCCATTGCAACATGAGGTACTTTAACTTTTTGACTTTTGTAATAGTGATTTAATATCATGATACATTTGTTTTCTCTGTACAACTGTAGATGTGTGTTTTTTGTGACACTATCTGACTACTTACAAACAAGCAGAGAGAAAAATAATTTGCACACTTTTTTATTATTTGTTTTTGATCTGACATTCCTTCTTTGGCAATATTCCCTTCCACCCATTTTTGGCATTAGCAGAATGTTTATACACACAAATATAAGAGTAGGAACACACACTAAACATGGGCATTGCACAATTACAATAACCTCTTTGCCTGTCAGAGAAAAACTGCAGTCAACAAAAACCTTATTTATTGATCTGGATCTTTGGTGCCAAAATGGCAAACTCATGGTTTAGTAAAAGAATACACAAGATAAGATCACATATTCAAAATATACATAGCAAATGGTTACAAATTAATAGAAAATAAACTGCTTTGAAACAATCAATCAATAGTGGTCATTTTGGACTGGGTGCATGAAGATCTCCGGTAATAGAATTTGGCAGAAGAGTATTAAAAACAAAATTTAATTTTTAAGGGTTTATTTACTATTTTTATTATTCATAGCAGCATGTTTCAATATCAAATTCAAGATTTTGTTTTCTTTTAGCATTTATAACCTTAGGGAGTAAGGGAGCTACATTTTGTGATGTTTACTTTAACACAAGTCTATTTTTTTTTTAATCTTTAAAAGAAAAACAACATGGCATACTCTGGATGCAACTTCTTAGCAAACCTTAGCATTACTGTATTTAAAAAAAACATACCTAAACTTTTGCCACATGTATCAATGTACTCTAGCCTTCCTTTTCACTCTACGATGATGTTTCAAGTTGTACACAGTTATCCTATATACGAAGGAAATATAATTTGGAAGTCTTCATCATTTCAATCATCTACACTGCAGCTGAAACAAAAGACTGCTCAAGTAACCCGGAGGTAAAATTTTGTCAGGTGCTTCAGTCAAAAAAAATAAAGCTCGGAGTGCCAAAAATGCTTTGGTCAACACTTTGCTTATATCCTACCTAATAAACCAGCGTTATATCAGGCAGTTTAGTCATGTAACATTCCAGATGGGCCATGCAACACCTAGAATTCATGATGAGGAGAGAGAGAAGTGAATCTGAGGAAAATGCTCGGGTTCATCCGAATACAAACGCTCTGCAATTGATTACCAGTGGCTGAAGGCGCTAAATGCAGCCCTAAGGCTGCCTGGAAAACATGGGTACAGCCACAGCCATAGGCTGTAAATGTATATTTCAGGACTCCCTAAGGGCTGCAGCCAACTTCTTCAGCCACTGGCTACTAATTGCAGAGTATTTATATTTGGACGAACCCAAGCATGCTCAAGATTCACTCATCTCTACTCATCATGAATTTTAGATGTTGCATAGCTCAACCATGCTGGAGATTCTATCATCCCCTCATTCCTAATGATGAGCCCTTAAATAGGTTTTTGCACTAAAGTAAGCAATGGGACATGAGAAAGTTATGGCTTAGCCTAACAAACAGTGAATGATCCACCTGCTGGCCCTCCATGGATACTAAGAATAAAGACAACATGACTCATACAGCTTTGCTTCCGCAAATTGCTTTTCTTACAACTGCAACATGGCCTAATTCCAGAATTCAAGTGAATGGCATCAAGTCCCCTGAGGTAAGACCTCCACAATCACTAAGGCATGGCATAACAGTGGATATATGCCATACTTTATTACTAGAGATGAGCAAATTTACATTACAAATGAATCAAAGCCCTTCATTTGCGCGGCAGTCAGCTTATACACCGGCTGCCTTTGATGTCCTTGCTGCTCTACCCGGGGTGCCTGGAAAAGCTGGATCAGCAGATTTTCCAGGCACCCAGGATGGAGAGGCAGAGAATACACAGATATCAAAGGCAGTCTGTGTATAAACTGCCGAGCACACGAAGTGCTTTCGCTTCGTTTGTAATGTAAATTTGTTGATCTCTACTCACCATGTAGGAAAAATCCTTTAGTGTACTCGTGTACAAATGGATAATGTTGACAGAAATAACCTTTTCTTCCCTCCCTCTATTTCTGCTTAACACAAAATAATTTTTTTTTAATTATTATTACATGGAACATTAGATGGAACAATCTAGACACACGCCCTGCTAGAGCTAGATAATATTCATATTCTGTCCAGCACCATATAAACCAAATAATCATAGAAATAAACAACTGATTAGGACATCAAACTTTAGTTTCCTTTTCTTGTTTATATGTAAAAACAAAAAAAGGATAAAAAAAATAATAAAAAGTCAATCTTCTATAACTTTCAAGGTACTTTTATGAAGAGGTTAATTAGGGTAAAAGGAAGAATATCAGAGGAGTTTTTGTTTGCGTTGTTGCTTAGTTAATCAAATACTATGAAATGATGAGGAAGTGAAGATTATAAAAAAAGAAAATAAAAATAATTAAAAATCTGTTACAACAATGTTATACACCCAACATAAAATCAATATATCTATAACTGCATTGTCAGCATTACAGAGTCCTGCCCTTAAAGTTAAGGTCTTAGTCTAGTCTGTTAAATAATCTGTTCCAATGAGAGGCCTTTAATAAATGCTTAAAATGTCAGTTTTATCCCATCCTTGGTGCTTCCTTTTTCTTGGACAATAAATGCAGACATTCAGGAGGTAGAGAGGATGTAGACTGAGCTATTTACGAAAAATCAAGTAAAATACCTAGGTTTTTCAACAAAACTTGAGTGTTCTAGAGTGCCACTTGCAAATGCTAAAGGCCTTTTTAGTGCTTTTATCAAAAACAACCAGCCTAGACATTTTGGCTTATGAAATGGTTCCTCAGTCATGGTAGTAACCAACAAGTCATATATATCAATAGTAAGAAATGTTCCTGTGGAAACTGTAAACCATTTCTCAATTATTTATGGAAGTGCCTTGGTTATCTGCAAAAGAAACTCACACAGAGCAAAGTGTAGTGAGCTCCATGTAGTGTAGAAGATTCAACCAACTTTGGTACCGACCAAGTGTGCCAGCTGCTACTGACCAGTGGAGTAGGGCCAATTAAAGCTGCTTCCAGAAAGAAGCATGTCCCGAATAAGTGTCTCTATGGGAGTTTTGCCAACAAGCCTCATAAAAAACAACTGGGAAATAAGGGATGCAGGTACAGCTCTTAGGGCAGGCAGGCGCAGTAGAAGTCTTCCAAAACGTTGAGGTTGAGAGGGGTACTGAGCACGGACATATTCTGTCAGGGCCACTTGAGCCTTTTCTTGTAAGCTCTCCACATGAGCTGGATCGGTAAGACCACATGCATCTGAGGTAAGGGGAAAAAAAAACACGGTTAAATATGGAATATACTGAATTGAAAAAGGTAAAGATGTCATCATTAGTGTTGAGCGAACTTGAAAAACTGCTCAGGTTCCAAGGAGAACACAGGCTGTCCCCATGTTTTCCTCACAATCCTAGGGCATCAGGTGCTTTCTCCAGCCGTCAGGAGTCAAATGCTGACCATTGAGGATCGAAGAATGTTGCAGAATCCCAACAGTTTGCCAAGTCAGCTCAATACTAATCATCATCCAAAAGAAATCAAAGAAAACCTTTAATCACTTCCATGCTGTCTGGACCATAAGTAAACAGGGAAGTTCCTGGGGGCTTTTCCTGCCCCATCACCCTTGATTGGTAGATCTCTACCTGTTTAGGGAGAGATCTATCAATCAAGGCTGGAGAGGCAGGAAGAAGCTACTGGCAATAACCTTATAGTTCATGGTTCAGACAGCATAAAAATTACGATAGGCTCCCTTTAGAAACTGAAACAAGTTAAAACAAGGCAAAAAAGCAATTTGGGGAAAAAACTTGAAAATGTATTAGAAAAAATTATTTTCTTAGGAACTACATTACCAGAAGTGAATAGTGAAATAGCTTTCAGACAGGCGTATTCTGCTGAGTCCACTTGGAGACGATTAAGTTTTTCAACCTGGTCCTGAAATACACGGATTTGGTCCATAAAGGAGACCACCCTGTCAGCAGACATGGGAGAAGCATGAAATCCTGCAGCAGCGAGCAGTGGTGCCATGTGTAGTGGAAGGGCAGACTGTGCTGCATTTAGCACAAACAGTTCACTCCAACTCAATCTCAGCAAAGCAACTTGGTCTGCCATGGCAAGCTCTGGAAAGTAGGGGATATTTCGTGACCATTCCACTGTGCTAAAAAGAAGCCTGGCAGCCAGCTCACAGATGTTGTCAATGCCCATAACACTGCCTTGCTGAGCATATTGTGAACCATAACGTGATGCTGGGTAAGGTTCTGCTCGAAGAAGCTGAGAGATTAGTTCAGAAACTGGCTGTCCATTAAAATATTCAGCACCACCAGGTGCCGCCGTGGGGCTTGCACTGGAATGAGCAGGAGGAATCCGACCCCTCTGAACAGCTAGAAACAAAAATATAAATGAAACAGTTTGAGAAATTCCATTTAATTAGTAAAACAATTGCAAACCATTTGATCAAATGTGTATCATCCCACCATGGTAACATAACTTCTAAAGGGACGGACCCTACACTACATATATGCATCATCCAGCTTTTTTCTGCTAAGGGTGCAGAGTATCTCTCCAAATCAAATGTACAGAACAAAGTGATACATCATTCTGTTCAGTTTCTCTGTCACTACTAAGATAGGACAGCAAGATCCATGATGGAGCCAGAACATCCAATAGAACTATTATAACTAAGAAGGTGCACACTACCATGGCTGAAATAGAAAAACAAACATAAAAAAAATAAAAGCACACTGCAAATGCTATGAGATATGCATCATATAAATATGTTTAAATTGTAATACTGCTGCAAAAAAAATGTAGGTTCTTTGCATACCATTTCATCAAATAGCGTATAGCATCCAATCATGATAAGGTGACCTCAAAAGGGATGGACCCTACACTATAGACAAATATGCATATATATTTCACAGTGAATCGGCTGTCAATTATTGTCAGGGAAGGTGGTGGTGGCCTAAAGAAAGAGGGGTGGCCAGAGAGCAAGGCAAGCACAGACAGTGACGCAGACCTGCCTCTAGGATTGCTAGCCCGAAATAATAAAAGATTTTTTTACAAAGACGTGGGATGACACAGTGAATGGGAAGATACCTACGGGATGCCCATTCAGGTAACTGGAAAAAGGCAGCAGGGATATACCCATATCCTTGCTGTCAGTTCCCCTTTAAGCCAAAACATTCTGCGCAGGCAGGATCCAGATTTTACCAGCTTAAATCATCCATGGGCGATGGGTGGAGTATAAGGTCCATAACTTTTTAGGATAGGGATAAGGATGGGATAATAAGGTGATCACTGGGGATCAACCGCCGGAACCACCCCATGACCCAGAGAATGAAGATGCAATAGTCCCCTAATGAATGGAATGCTCACTGAGCTCACAGCCACCAGAGCCTAAGCTCCATTCTTTCTCTCCGTTCACTAGTGCTGGAAAGTGTTCAGTGGCAGTAAGCGCTCCATTCATTGAGCGGACAATTGTGTCACCGTTCTCAGAATCGCGGAGGTCCCATTTGCCGGATCCCCAGCAATCAGCTCATTAACCCCATTATCCTATGAATAGGTAATAAGAGGAAAATATGGGAATACCCCTTTAAAAGGACAAGTTTACAATAGGTGAATGCACTACAAGGCTATGTTCACACAACGTAATTATTCAATTAATAATGGCCGTTGTCGCAGATTGCAACACCAGCCATTAATTGAATAAATACATTGCATTGACTTCTATGCAATCCCGGCCGGAGTGCATACACATAGCATACACTTCGTCCGGGATTCCTTGTGGCCGCACCGAAAACTGACATGTCAGTTTTCTGCAGCCGCTATTCATCGAATATCAGCCCACACAAAACTGACAGTGCAGACAATATAAAGTGCGGCTCCATTGTCTGCTATGGGTAATTGGAATGCGGGCACACCCGAATGTACCCACATCCCAATTAAAAAGAAATGAAGTTCATCGGCCGATATTCTGCAGTTCAGGCCAGGATGAACTTCACTGACACTGGCCATTCTCTGACAAGGCAGTGTCACAGAACGGCCAGTGTCATACATAGTGTGAACCCAGCCCAAATCTGTTACCTAAATTTCCAGACACAAAATTGACAAATGACCATGGCAGCAAAAAATGGATGACATAATAACAAATGTAATGTGAAAATGTGTAATGTGGAATAGATTTGAGGATCTTCCCCACAAATTTTACTTTTTTCAATGGATAGGGTGGAAATCTGCAACAAAATATGCCACAGAACCCACAGAAATCCATGCACAAATATCCTTCAGGATTTCTACTAAAGCTCCAAAACAGCTCCATAAAATATAGGACATGTCCTATGTTTGTCCAGAATTCCGGCACAAATGCCCCATAAAACCCTATGGGGGCATCTAAAATTCCTCACAGCTCCAGATGCACATCCGGAATCTGTCTGGAACTCCGGATGCATTACACGGTAGCCCGAGCCAGCACTTGCACCTGGGCAAGTGATGCAGAGTGCTGACGCTGGCCCTTTAACTGTACATCATTAGAGCGTGTACAGTTACATGTGGTGCTGTGATAGACTGGCCCAGCTCATGACTCACTCTTATGGCCAAAGGCAGCATTATATTTCTGGCTACAAGAGGCCGCTACCTCCACTCCCACCCCCTCCACCTCCCCCCAGCGTTGCGTCAAACAAGTGACACCACTTTTTACATTTTTTTTTTCTCCTTCCTTTTTATGGCCAGGAAACACTGATGATTTCACCATTTGGGCACAAACATGTGAAGGGGGCCTAAGACTTTGTTGTTGATTGACAGCAAAATCTATAGTGAACTACAGAAAATAACTAAGGATCTTTGAGGTAATGGCACTATTTAAAAAGGGGTAAAACATCAATTGTTGTATCACATCAATTGTTGTATCAATTTACAAAGCGTAAAGAAACCCTGGTTTGCATCTGTCTAATCTAAATGATCAAGCCCATGTTCCCATTAATGTTATGCCACACATCAATAACACCAAACACAGGCCCCTATTAATGGGCCACGGGCAGAAACTTTTGCATTGTGAGAGGATTATCACCAATGAATAAGACCAGCAGAAGGATTTTGATGGACGTTAAGAGGATTATGGTAACAAACAACAACAACGGCTCTGAGCAAGTTAAAATCTGTGAGCAGTACTTTATGAGAGCAGTATGTGAATCTATAGTACTACCCAAGCGGAAAAGTACCTGTATTTAAGCCCTGCATGAAGATGAACAGCACTGACTTGTTTCTGGGGTTTGTTTTTTCACTGTCCTCCATCTCAAATTCCAATAAACTATTATACATAGTCTAAAAAAAAGTGAGATTTGATGAATTTATCAAACTGGTGGTTTATCAAACAGGTGTAAAGTAGAACTGGCTGAGTCGCCCCTAGCAACCAATTAGATTCCACCTTTCATTCTTCACAGATTCTTTAGAAAATGAAAGGTGGAATCTGATTGGTTGCTAGGGGCAACTGGGCCAACTCTACACCATGTTTAATAAATCTCCCCCATTGGGTCCATTTATATGTGCAAGATCTGCAGCAGGTTTGATGGCGTAGATTTGAAGTAGCAGATCTGATGCAGTGTTCCATCATTTAGTTACATCAATATCTGCAGCAACTCCTGGCATCATGTATTGTTATGATGCCTCGAGCTTCGAAACGCAAAAGATTTAAACTAGGCTGCATCAGTACAATAGTTTAGAAGCTCCAAGCATCACATTGATACATGATGCCAGGAATTCCCCCTTAAGGCCAGTTCACACTGAGCAAAAACGCTGTGCTCATTGTCCTGCTGTCTCTGAATGGGAGGGCGCGTGAGCTTTTTTCCCTCTCCGCTCAAAGAATTGACATCTTATTTTAGTACAGTGAAACACTGGTCTTAATAAATTCCCCACATATGTTTTTGTTGTGACTAATCCAGTTTGCTTATAGACAACTTCTTTATATAAATCATTTTCCATTGCAACTACCCGAATTGACTGTAATTTGACCTCTTTTGAACATGACAACACAACATGGCCAACAGCTTCTTCAACAATGAGAATATATTGAAAACCGTTTTTTTACCCAGGTCAACTATTGTGACCATATGATTTCAAGACAATAATAATAGACTAGCATGCACGATTATGCAAAAAAAAAATGTAAATGTAAAGCAGCCACATCTATTCATCAGCACTGGATTAAAAGACCGCTTTCTATGAGCGTACGTTAAGGTATTTTCCATTCCACAGGGGCTTCAAAGATTACTCTATGACAAAGTAAGGAACTGCACAACCTCTTGGTGTGTTTGATGCGTTTATGTCTTACATAATAGTTCAAGCAGCAGACAAAGTTAATACAAACATTAAAGCCCCTATTCCACGTGCCGACTTGAGGAGCAAACGAGCGCCCTCAGTGATCGTTTGCTCCTCGTGATCGCTAGATCGTCCGGGCAGCCCATAGCATACAGCAGCGTCTGGTGCCGCCGTCCCTACACCACGAAGCGGCGGCAGCATACTGTTGCTGTATCAGTCGTTTGTTTTTCAACATCTTGAAAAACAAAACAACTGCAACGATCAGGATCTATTCCACGGGACGATTATCGGCCATATTCCGTGGGATAGGGCCTTAAGAAAGGCCCCACTAGTTATTGCACATAGTCCAATGAGTGAACTGGAAAATTAACAAAATATCACTGCAACTACATCCTTTCTGAACCCTCATATCCGCAAACACTTATTTTATTCCTTAGGATTAGCAAGATTTATAAAACATGCCCAAGCTTTATATTTATTATTATGGGAACTATCAGAAATTGTAAAGTTATTGGATGCTTTCTAACAGAAAAATAAAAGGACAATAATGTGCACTTTATGTACTTTCAGAGTGCAGGCAACAGCCATTATAAGAGCAGCTGTGGCCTTCACCCCCTCTAATCTACTGTTCTCCGAGATGACCTTCCACCCCCTTGTCTCTGGGCAGATGCAAGCGACTCCCATTCCTTCCCATGGTTACAGAAGTAGTTCTTTTCCACCATATTATGTGCAGTATAAAAGCTAACAGTCTCCATACAGTTATGGAACTCATTCCTGAATAGATACAATGAGCCCTGTTCAATAGGGCTACAGGCCTCTTCCATAAACACATGCAAACAGTGAGGAGGCTTTTTTCTATTCTATGCAGAGTTAAGCAAGGCTGACCACTCCCCTCTGCGCGCACACACACACACACACACACACACAGGCAGGGCTCTTTTCCCCCTCCTCTCTGTACACAAACAGCGTTGACCCCTTCTATACTCCTCTGAGCTGATAACGGCAGCCCTGACCTCTTTCTCTCCCTGCACAGTATCAACCTCAAGCAATACTTCAGTGTGCAGGAGCAACCATTGTGCTGCCTGCGGATACATGCAGTAACACTCGCAGCCTCTTCTGTCTAGAGAGAAAATGGGGTGAACTCACAATATATACTGGGTTATGAAGCAGCCACCACAACATATTTGTATTTTGTAAAGACTACTATATAATAAAAATAGAAAATATATACGCATAGATAGATAGATAGATAGATAGATAGATAGATAGATAGATAGATAGATAGATAAAGGACACACTGACATATCTAGCATGTACTCAAATGTACCACCCTAGTGATCCTTCTAGAAACATCTCTGCAGTATTATAATTATTTCAATACGGCAATTGACAGTCTACCAGATGCAAATATAATACAGCTGTCTGGGATGTGTCTTGAAATAATGTCTGCGATATTTAGATGTGTGTAATGTATGATGTGATAGATCTCAGCATCCCCTTTGTGTACATTCAGGTCATCCGTGTCTCCCCCCATCTCTGCACTTGGTTGGTTCACGCCATGTTTGCTGAGCCCTGTGAGGAATGTGCTGAAGTGAGGAAGTGGCAGCGGAATGAGGGAGGTGAGGGGGAAAGAATGAGCTTTTATTTACTTTCTGATGCCTGAATGGGCGCTTAGGATTCACTCAAGCAAGGAAAGGGCACAGAGCTTTAAGCTCATCAAAAGAAGGGCACCATGAAAGAAAGATCAGGGACAGAAGCTTGGGTTAATGAGAGCAAACTGATGAGTGGCAAGGGAAGAAAGCTGAAATGTTGGAAGACATAGTGACTGCTGTGGGGCAATACTGGAAAAAGTCAGCCTGGGGTAATAACACAACCCACAGGCGACAATGACTAGGGAAACAAACATCACACCACAGTACTTCACCAAATGTATGTGTCCTGAGAATATGCCACCGTATAAACATTTGGTAACATACCTTACCCCACTCTGCAGATCTCTTTGACTCAGTACTGAATGGTATTCTACCATACATCAGGTCAGTGGAGTGCTATGAATATGTTCAGTGTAAGTTACTGATTTCATAACCTGTTGTGCACTTTGTGACCTTCACAATTCACAGTTACACAGTTCTTCTTTACTTCATTACTGACAAAGCTGCAATCACATGCACAGCATTCACATGTTAATAGCTTCTGTGACCTTTATCTGTAAGAAGGTCATGTGGTCACATGATAAGGTGCTGCTCCTGGTTGTCACCTGCCCTTTAATAACACACCCTTTCCACTCTTTCAACTACATTAGTAACTTTTTTACTCATCTATATAAATCTAAAACACACCTAAAGCAATTCTGATACATCAACAAATAACTCATTACTGCGGAATGAGGAGATTAAAAAAAGGAGGCCCTGAATGTGACCACCACTTCATTATGGTTTAGAAAGTGTCATTTCAGGTTTGTAAAGCAGAAACAGCACAGGTACATGAATATATTATTCCTGGGTCATGTAGAGCAGCTTTTTCGCAAACAAATCAAATCAATGTACCCCCAAGGTTATGATCATACACTGTGCCACCAAAGGAAGGCATGTACACACCCAGGGCCGTATTAACAGCTGCTGCTGCTCTAGGCTCTAAGCCTGAGGACGCCCCATCTTGGGGAGCGTGGGGGAGAGTGGTTTCGGCCACATGCATTTCTCTACATGAATAAACATTGACTGAATCGCGTTTTTCATGGTTTTTAACTGAATCAATGATTACAGCAGAAAGCCCCCCCCCCTTCACCGAAAGAACACCAGATTTACTGGCAAGTCTGAATGGTAGGTGGGAGACAGGGGGGGTAAGTTGTTTCCTTCCCCCCGCTCCCTGGTGCTGCCCCCCTAAAAGGTGCTGTCCTAGGCACCAGACCACGGGTGGCTAGTGGTAAATAGAGCACTGTGTACACCCCACTGTTACTCCCTAGAGACATGGCATATACCCACTAGGGTACACACGCACACACAAAACCTAGGATACAAAGTAGGAAAACAACTGCTGTTTATAACAAACTGAAAAAAAAAGATATCTACCAAAGATATCTTGAATACTCAATGTAATGAAGTGATCACACTTCTCAGGGTGGCTAGAGTATAACTGGGGAAGTACTGAGCCATGTCAGCAGCTTCTAGCACAAACCTGCTAGTTTAGCAGTGAAACAGCAATGAAAAGACAGAGCCGGCGCTACTGCGCACGTCTGCCACTTCATTCTAACAATCAGCAGGGTCTCAGCACCTGGGCTGTGGAGTCGGTAAGCTGCAGCTCTGACTCCGACCCCTGAATTTTATCAGGACCGACTGACTCCTGCTCCTTTTTAAATGGCCAGTCAGATACCAGGGGAGCTATTTATCACCCTGGCTCAGCAGCTTCTCCCTAATGTCCTACATGATCCTGGGGCGACTTCTGAGGGAATAAAGGAATACTGTATATAAAGCAGATTCTCCTGTGTGTGCAGTGGATGCAGCCAGTCTCCAGCCTCCATGTCCTAAACTACTCACAACTAGACTAGAAGGAGCAGGTGGTTTTTTCCTGCTGACAATCTATGTTTCTAACTAAATACTCACAATACCCACAGAAACACTGCTAACATTGCCAGATCCCTGTAATATAGAGGTCAGCCATAGTAATATAGAGGGGGTCACACATAGTGATATAGAGAGGTCACACAGTGATATAGAGGGGTCACTGAGTGTGGGGGGCACACCATAGCGCACACATACAGCCATCGTACATGTGCGCGCACACACACACACACACACACACAGCCTGCAGCCATAGCACACACACACAGCCTGCTGCAGCCATAGCGCGCACACACAGCCTGCTGCAGCCATAGCACACACACACACAGCCTGCTGCAGCCATAGCACACACACACACAGCCTGCTACAGCCATAGCACACACACACACAGCCTGCTACAGCCATAGCACACACACACACAGCCTGCTGCAGCCATAGCGCACACACACAGCCTGCTACAGCCATAGCTCGCGCACACACACAGCCTGCTGCAGCCATAGCGTGCGCACACAGCCTGCTACAGCCATAGCACACACACAGCCTGCTGCAGCCATAGCGCACACACACAGCCTGCTACAGCCATAGCTCGCGCACACACACAGCCTGCTACAGCCATAGCTCGCGCACACACACAGCCTGCTACAGCCATAGCTCGCGCACACACACAGCCTGCTACAGCCATAGCTCGCGCACACACACAGCCTGCTGCAGCCATAGCGCGCGCACGCACACACACAGCCTGCTGCAGCCATAGCGCGCACACGCACACACAGCCTGCTGCAGCCATAGCACACACACACAGCCTGCTGCAGCCATAGCACACACACACAGCCTGCTGCAGCCATAGCACACACACACAGCCTGCTGCAGCCATAACACTCACACAGCCTGCTGCAGCCATAGCATACACACACACACAGCCTGCTGCAGCCATAGGACACTGAAGAAAAACACCACACTGAGGACAGAGGTTACTGCTATACTACTTATGTCTTCTCCTCCTCTATATTACACAGGATATCTTCATATTACACTGCTGCTAATATACAGTCATCCAGCATCCAGGGAGAGACCAGCACAGATCTCCCCCCACACAATGGATTTTTCCAGCTCAGAAACAAACTGCCAAATAGTGACAGACAACTTTTTCTCGACCACCCTTATCTAATAGGGCCAGTGTCCTATTAGAATGTTGTTCATAATTTTTTTTTAAAGCTGGAGTCGGAACATTTTTTCCGACACCAACTCCGACTTCAGCCAAAAGTAGTTCCGACTCCGACTCCACAGCCCTGCTCACCTAGACCAATACAATCCTCCTCTGACATGCCGCTATGACAAGTCAGAAGTTTGCTTAAGTGTTTGTTGAACTCCGTAAATACAGTACCTTCTTTCCTCATGCCCACACGGAAGCATTTCTTTAGTCGGCAGTACTGACACTGGTTGCGGTGATGTTGGTCGATTTGGCAGTCACGGTTTGACCTAAACACATATAGAAAAGAAAGGTCAATAAAACGTAGAAAACTTATCTGTTAACATATACTTTCCCAGGAAAAAATAAAATAATAGAATAAACCACTAATATACAAAACCAGTATACAGTAGATCCCATACAATCTACAAGCAAAGTCATAACGGGAAAACAGAGCAGCACGCATGTTAGACATACAGACTTCTCCCAGCTGTTGAGAGATAAATAAATTATTTTGTGGCTGATTAATAATTCATAGGTAATGCGTGGATAAAAATCTGCCCATTTCACACTGGGTCAGACTTTCCTAGCACCGATGCACAGGAGCTCAACCACACAATGCCTCTGTATTCAAGAGAAAATGGTTAAGTTATTCCTATGGCTGGGTTTCCACTAGTATTTTTCTTACTTGCTAACCAGATCAGTCTATATTTATTGAATGGATAAGCATAAACTGATAAGTAACAGACTGCAAAATGTTTTTTATTTATTTTATTTTTTTAATGCTCTATATGCATTTTGGCTTAAAAAAATGACTTTTGTACATCAGTTGCTTCAGTCAGCATCAGTTTTTGTTTTTTTTCTTTGGTTTCTCACTTGTTCTGCGCATGCTCAGTGAAAAAAAAAAAAGATTAAAACTGTTAACTTGCAAACTGATGCGTAGATCTATCCTCATTGACTATAATTAGAGATGAGCGAACCTCGAGCATGCTCGAGTCGATCCGAACCCAAACTTTCGACATTTGATTAGCGATGGCTGCTGAACTTGGATAAAGCCCTAAGGCTATCTGGAAAACATGGATATAGTCATTGGCTGTATCCATGTTTTCCAGATAACCTTAGAGCTTTATCCAAGTTCAGCAGCCCCCGCTAATCAAATACCGAATGTTCGGGTTCGGATCGACTTGAACCCGGTTCGCTCATCTCTAACTATAATGTAAAAAAGCAAAACAGAAGTGCACTTTCTTAGTGGTCAGTCTTTTTTTTAACAGATATAAAAAAGGTGCATGCAGGATTTGTTTCCGTTACAAAAAAAAAAAGGGATGGAAGACATGAAAACAGAGCACAACTATGACATACGGAACACAATAAAAAATACATAGAAATAAATGGGATGTTGGACAGATATGTTTATGTACTTTAAAAACGGAAAAGCTAAACAGAACTGTGGTGGAGGGAATAACGCCAGTGTGAACCCAGCCTAATACTTACAATAACTTACTAAGGCCTCATGCAGATAAACCTATCTGTCCATATTCCAGATGTAAAACATGGAAGTTCTGGGATTCTACACAAAGCTCACAGTACCCCTGATTTCCACTAGCAGAACCATGGGGAAGGTTTTGTTATAGATAGAATTAAGGACAATTACGATATATATTGTAATATGAGATGGGGTTTATAAATATTTCCCCCACAAATAGCAGAATTGTTCAAAAGACCATAAGTTTTATATAATATCCTCTATTTATGACTATAAGTCGTCCATAATGTGCTTTTTGGTAAAAGTTGTGCACTTTTTTTTTTTAAATATATATATATATATATATATATATATATATATATATATATATATATAAATGATGCAATCACAACAATGCAAAACAATGGTTTTTATATCTTGTTTTTTTTTATCCTCTGAGCTTTGCTTTTTCAAAAAAGCAGCATGGTCTAGATCAGGGGTGGGGAACCTTTTCCATGTCGAGGGCCGGTCGGGCCTTAATAAAATCATTCGAGGGCCGCACTCAATGTTATACCGTGTGCGGCAGTTAGTAGCGGGGGTTTGCAGCACCCGAACAAGGCAAAGTATTGTTCCCCTAATGCCCCTGCTATTGTAGTTAACCCTCTGTGATGCCCCTTGTACCTGATTTGAATCCTTAGTGATGCCCCTGGTAGCCTAGTTAACCCCCCAGCCATGTCCCTGGTGGCCTAGTTAACCCCCCCAGTCATGTCCCTGGTAGCCTAGTTAACTCCTCAGTCATGTCCCTGGTGGCCTAGTTAACACCTCAGTCATGTCCCTGGTAGCCTAGTTAACTCCTCAGTCATGTCCCTGGTGGCCTAGTTAACACCTCAGTCATGTCCCTGGTGGCCTAGTTAACTCCTCAGTCATGTCCCTCGTGGCCTAGTTAACTCCTCAGTCATGTCCCTGGTGGCCTAGTTAACCCCCCCAGTCATGTCCCTGGTAGCCTAGTTAACCCCCCAGTCATGTCCCTGGTAGCCTAGTTAACCCCTCAGTCATGTCCCTGGTGGCCTAGTTAACCCCCCAGTCATGTCCCTTGTGGCCTAGTTAACCCCCCAGTCATGTCCCTGGTAGCCTAGTTACCCCCCCCCCCCAGTCATGTCCCTGGTGGCCTAGTTAACCCCCAGTGTCTGCCCCAAATGAAAAAAATAAACATCCCACTCACCTTTCCCCCGCTCCCACGCTGTCCAGGTCCTCTTCTCCCTACTCTCTTCTGTGCCGGTCTTCTCCTGCAGGCGGCGCGCGATGAAATGACGTCATCGCGCGCGGCCCGCAGGAGTCAGAAGACGTGCGCCGCTCTGCACCGCGCTGGTGAGGCAGGAGCCGGCATACAACACATCTTCCTGTGTCTGTGCCAGCTCCTGCCTCACCAGCGCAGCGCACGTCACAGGAGGGCAGGAGTCAGAAGATGTGCACCGCTCTGAGGGGAAGGAGCCGGCACTCACAGCATCCTCCTGGCAGCTGTCACAGACACAGGAGGATGCCGTGTGTGTCGGCTCCTTCTCCTCCAGAGCATGTCACAGGGGAGCCGCGGGCCACATCCGGAGGTGTCGGGCCGGATGCGGCCCGCGGGCCGGAGGTTCCCCACCCCTGGTCTAGATACATCCTCCAGGTGTTTTCTCACAGGATATTAACGCCAAATGAAAAAATATTCAAAACTTTCTGATTAATAAAAATAATACTTTCACTTAAAAAAAAAATGTCTGGACAAAATGATTACGTAAAAACCTTATTATTTTTTATGTGAAAGCAAGCGCCGGACATTGTTAACAATGCCCATGCAGCCCTTGCTACACGATTGTCGAGCTGCGTAATAGGCTCAGTAAGCAAGCGCTGATCTAGGAGAACAAGTATTCTAAAACTAGCCATACACTAGAAATTTTAGATAACAAAAGATTTAGATTTCTTGAGCTAACTGTTGGAAACATTATGAAATGCAAAGGACCTTAAAAAAGGCACCTACTGAAGTCTACCAGCCTTGCTGGACTCTTTCTGCCCATCGTCAGGAGTAGATATGGATAATACTTACAGATGTGCCCCCTATTAACAGAAGTCTAGTAACAGTCAGAACAAAACAAGAACAGAAAATACATGGGGGAGAATTTATTAATGTCTACACCTTGACCCATATCAATCAAAATTTGTAGGCCTAAACAGTGAGCTATTGTCAATTTATGAGGCTGCAAAGAGGGGGGGGGGGGCAGATGTGACTGGATTTATCTTATTTTTAGGTTATTTAAAAAATTTTGTGAAATCACACATTAGATAACTTAACGCAGCATCAAATCTGCTGCGGATCCAGTACGCATGAATGTAGCCTCAGAGTACATTAACACATACTCTAGTAATTTCGACTATGTTTTGTCTTTTGTTACAAGCTAGAAGCACGAAAACAAGCAGAAGTAAAGCTAAAAACACACTGCACCAAACATACTGCAGACACTGTGTATGAATTTACCCTAAGGGTACGTTGACACTTAACGGATCCGCAGCGTATTTTCTGCTGCGGATCCGCAGCAGATTTCATTTAAATAACTGAACACAGCATCAAATCTGCACCATCAAATCTGCTGCGCATCTGCTGCAGATCTGCTGCGGATCCTGTAGGTGTGAACGCACCCTAAGGGTACGCTCACACTTACCGGATCCGCAGCTTATTTTCTGCTGCGGATCCGCAGCAGATTTCATTTAAATAACTGAACACAGCATCAAATCTGCTGCGGATCTGCTGCAGATCTGCTGCGGAGCCTGTAGAAGTGAACGCACCCTAAAACCGTTCTTCATTGGACAGATCCAGACTAAATTTGGTTAAACATCTTAACATGCAAATGGTCTTAAACATTGAATCTACATCCTGAAATTAAAAGGAATAATGTTCCAATCTTCTTATGATAAAAGCACGATATGTAACCAAGCCGGGAGCTCCAAAAGCCTAAAGGAGAAGTCCGGTGAAAATTTTTATTATAGTATTGTATTGCCTCCCACAAGTTATACAAATTACCAATATACACTTATTACAGGAAATGCACATAAAGAGCTTTTTTCCTGCACTTACTACGGCATCAAGGCGTCACTTCCTGCATAAAATGGTGATGTCACGACTCCCAGAGCTGTGCGGGCTGTGGCTGCTAGAGAAGATGATGGCAGGGGACACTGAGGGACACAGGGCACTGGAGGGACACTGAGCATCCCTCTGCCATCATCCTCTCCAGCAGCCACATCCTGCACAGCTCTGGGAGTCGGGTCGTGACATCACCATTTTATCAAGGAAGTGACGCCTTGATGCAGTAGTAAGTGCAGGGAAAAAAGCACTTTATGTGCATTTCCCGTAATGTTGATTGGTATAACTTCTGGGGGCAATACAATACTTTAATGAATATCTTCACCAGAATTCTCCTTTAAGTCTTCACGCAAGCTGAACGGCTGTATCAGTATAGTAGCACGAAGATTTTAACTTTCAGACCTTGATGTCAGATATCTGATGTAATTGTGGAAACGTGAATGTCCAAATTCTGACTGCCCTATTATTTTTTTCACTTGCATGTTGACTGTGAGCATTAGCTTAGATGCATGTGAGCTTTTTGCATACGTTGATTGTTAGCATGAGCTTTGCCTATGAAGTAATACTTTTCATGATGGGGTTAATCCATTCTTCCCTATGGGTAAAGGTAAACAGAACAAGAGAAGGGAAGGAGGGCTGGGTTATGTCTTAAACAAACACTGCAAAGGTCAAGAGTAATAACGCTGCTCTTAGCTGAGGCCAGGCCTACAAAGATCACACAGATAACTGTTGGGTTCAGGAGAAAAACTCTAGCCGAAAAGATTTGATAAATACAGCTTTTAATCTTAATTTATACCACTTTCCTTAAACTGAGAACTTCATCAGCACTTCACTATTAAAGTACATATTAAACAAATGCAGTGGTTAGAAAGCTGTCATAAAAGACACCTTTATCACGTTCTTCCCATCATCTGAAAGGCTGGCTCTAGCGGTGAGACTTTACCTGCTGTCAGAGAAAGGATAGAGAATGAAAATTTTAAAATCCCTAAAACCTTATCCTCCCTGGAAGATACAAAGATAGCACAGGTATCCCCCCTGAATTATACACCTATTCACAGATGGACTGGACATGGGGTGACAATAGATTTGTCAGCCCTCTATGTACCCTCATACAGTGCTGTATAATAGAGATATTCTACTCTAGTAGTAACAGTTCAACAGCTTCACCCTATGACATCCAATTGAAAACATTTCTTCATGCTTTCATATAAACTATGCAAAATACAGAGATACAAATAAGCCCCACAAAAGACTACTTCAGGGTGCGTTCACACCTACAGGATCAGCAGCAGATTTAATGCTGTGTTCAGTTATATAAATGAAATCTGCTGCAGAAAATCAGCTGCAGATCCTGTAGGTGTGAACACACCATTAATATACAAAAAAAAAATCTATTATGCTTTAACTATTAATTTCAAAAGTTTAAAAGTGTTCAAAAGTTTACTGTTTTTAAAGTAGGGCAGTAAAACCTGCCCTGGCCTACTGCAGGCAACATTCATAAAAGATTTTTTACAGTGTATAAATGCTCTGTTCTCTCCTACATTCTTTTTGTTTTTTTTATTTAGGTTATGTCTTGTGGTGTATGCCATTATGCAATGTCAATGGCTAACATATGTCACTGAATGTTCACACATATGCAAAAACAGCTATAGCTGATCAGTGTGCTGGTGTCTCACCCTGCGATGTCTATGTACCTGTAATGACAAAATAATGAAGGTTGCTTTTATCTGGGGAGTGCTCTGTCTACTCTACTTTTTACTGCTTTTAAATGTATTCTATGGTATAAAACATTTGCAGTCAACTTTCCTCATTTTGGTCTGTTTTAGACCAATATATCTTTTATGGGACAGATAAGTGCAGTTGTCTTAAGAGAACTTAAAGCGTAACTGTCATTTCAGGGTAATTTTTCTGAAAACATTAAATATCAACAGTACAAGCGATTTTAAGAAACTCTGTAATAGGTTTTATGTACTAAAAGAGTTTCCTTCTGGACTGAAAAAGCAATCTACCAGCCTCCCCCCTCACATCAAATGAAGCAGGATTTCTGTCTCCATTATGTGGCTATGGAGAGGGGAGGGGCTGTTAGGAGTGACTGAGCACGGAGGATTTCTGCAAAGCACAACACCCTGCAACCTTCTCTCAGTAAGTTCATAGATAAGCACTGACCTTTCTGACACCTGAATCCTGCGGTTTAGGTGCCCAGAGAGTCTACAAACAGCTGACCTTCATGTCTCCTCTTCCTGCTCCCTCATCTCCCTCGGCCCCTCCCCCCTTCATAAGCTTACAATGGAGAGAGCAGAACCCGTCTTCACTGGCTTCTCTGTAATGAAGACGTGTTTGCCTGATAAAAAGTCCGGGGGGTAGGCTGGGAGATTGCTTCTTGAGTACAGAAGGAGGCTTTTTTGGCGGATGAAACCTATTACAGAGTTTCTTAAAATCGCCTATACTACTGATTTCTGCAATAAAAAAAACATGACAGTTACGCTTTAACAAATCAATGTCTTTTTAAATCCCACAGCCATCTTGCATGCATCAGTATACACTTTTATATCGTTTTGACATATACCCACAGTGGTAAGCCTTAAAGTTGTATTTCCCCCAGGAGCAAAAAAAAATGAAATGCTCCCAAACCTAGCTGGTCTTACCAACCAAGCCCCCCTGAGTATTTTGAGCCGTCCCCCGTCTTTCTAGCTGCTGCCGTTCCAGAGTTACAAGTTTTTCTAAAAGATGGTCTATTATCAAGATAGGAAACTACATTTCCCATCATGCAATGCTTATGTCTGATGATTGTGTAGCAGAGCTGAGACGGTGATGGGGATATAGCAGAGCTGAGACGGTGATACGGATATAGCAGAGCTGAGACGGTGATACGGATATAGCAGAGCTGAGACGGTGATACGGATATAGCAGAGCTGAGACGGTGATACGGATATAGCAGAGCTGAGACGGTGATACGGATATAGCAGAGCTGAGACGGTGATACGGATATAGCAGAGCTGAGACGGTGATACGGATATAGCAGAGCTGAGACGGTGATACGGATATAGCAGAGCTGAGACGGTGATACGGATATAGCAGAGCTGAGACGGTGATACGGATATAGCAGAGCTGAGACGGTGATACGGATATAGCAGAGCTGAGACGGTGATACGGATATAGCAGAGCTGAGACGGTGATACGGATATAGCAGAGCTGAGACGGTGATACGGATATAGCAGAGCTGAGACGGTGATACGGATATAGCAGAGCTGAGACGGTGATACGGATATAGCAGAGCTGAGATGGTTATACGGATATAGCAGAGCTGAGATGGTGTTAAGGATGTAGCAGAGCTGAGTTGGTGTTGGGGATGTAGCAGAGCTGAGTTGGTGTTGGGGATGTAGCAGAGCTAAGTTGGTGTTGGGGATGTAGCAGAGCTAAGTTGGTGTTGGGGATGTAGCAGAGCTAAGTTGGTGTTCAAGATGTAGCCTGCGGCATTGCCCGACCCCCAACCCCCCCACCCCCACCTGCGGCTATCACCATCCCGGTCTCACCCGTGGCAGCATGTTACTCCCCCCGCCCCCGGTCTCACCCGCGGGACGTTCCTACCCCCCGTCTCACCCGCGGCAGCACCCGACACCCCCCCCCCCCCCACCGCGTCTCACCTGCGGCCATCACCACCCCTGTCTCACCCATGGTCCCCCCCCCACCTCTCACCAGCGGCAGCACCCGACCCCCCCACCCCGTCTCACGGGCGGCCATCACCACCCTGGCCTCACCCATGGCACACGTTCCCCCCCCCCCCCTCTCACCCGCGGTAGCACCATCCCAGTCTCCCTGATCTTCCGAGGCCTCCCGCAGCTCAGTGATGCTACTGAGCTGCGGGAGGCCTCGGAAGAGCAGGGAGACTAGGCTGGTGCTACCGCGGGTGGGGGGGGAGGGGGGGGAGGAACGTGTGCCATGGGTGAGGCCGGGGTGGTGATGGCCGCCCGTGAGACGGGGTGGGGGGGGGGGGGGGGGTCGGGTGCTGCCGCGGGTGTATGATGAGAGCGGGCAGCGGGGAATGCCCACAGGTGACACCGGGGGGGTGGGGGGTTGTGGAAAATGGGTGCCGCGGGTGAGGAAGGGGGGTGCCGCGGGTGATCGCAGGGGGGGTTGCCGCGGGTGAGCGCTGTCCGTGTGAGCGCAGTCAGGGGGAACAGTGCAGGGGAGCGCTGGGGCTGGAGGCACACGGTGCGGGTGACGGGGGTGGCTGCTGTTAGAGAGGGAGACAGTTACAGCTGCACTGATCACTATCTCCCTCTCTAACATCAGCCATCCCTGTCAGTGTCCTCCTCCTCTTCAGATTGGCTGGGTTAGAAGTGCTAACCCGGCCCATTGAAGAGAGGGAGGACACGTGATGCCGTCTCGGAGGGTGCGGGCCAGGAGCAGGGAGCGTGTCGGAGTGGACTTAGATTTGATGATTCTATCTGTTTGGTGGGGGTGAATGCATTTGGACAACAGCAAAACTGTGCAGAATTCGTAATAAATTGATATTGGAAAGATGGAAAGCTACGGGTGGGCAATGTATTAATGCAAAAATAATTTTGGGGGGAATACCCCTTTAAGGCCGTATTAGATGGAACGATTTTAAGGAGGAAGCTAGCGACAACCTGTCAGGTCAGCACTCTCTTCCTGCCTCATTCCCTGCTCACTGCCGTCGCCGTCATTATTGTGATTTTTCAACATGTTGTAAGACCGCGATCAGCCGACATCGTGCATGTCGGCAAATTATGGTGTTTTACCATGAGCTATTACACTAAATGATTATCATCTGGAAAAGCCAGTAATTGGCCAAGTACGGCCAATAATTGCCTGGTATAATAGGGCCCTTAGGCTATGTTAACACAACAATTTTTCGCCAATATTTTTGGACAGTTGCATTTTCTCTTGATAACACCATCTGTCCAAAAATATGGCTGAAAAACGATGTTGTGTGAACATAGCCTTAATATGCAGGGAATCTGCGCCCATTTAGCTGTTGCTCAGACCTTAGGGTGCCCTTATAGGGGTACTACGGCCTGGAGGCATTTTTAAGCTATGGCCGGGGAGGGGGTGGTTATAGACGGCGGCGGTCACTTACCTCCCCCATTCCAGTGCCGGGTCCCGGATCGTGCCACCCCGTACACCCTTCCCGCGGCCGCTTCCTGGTGTGAGCTGCGGCATGAAACGTGACGTCTCAAGGCAGCTCAGCCATTCAGCGGCCATAGTGGAGTCCTGCCTCGGCAGCTGAATGGCTCAGCTGTCTTGAGACGTCACGTCTCATGCCGCAGCTCACACCAGGAAGTGGCTGCGGGACGGGTGTACGGGGCGGTGCGATCCGGGACCCGGCGCTGGAACAGGGGAGGTAAGTGACCGCCGCCATCTATAACCCCCCCCCTCCCCGGCCATAGCTTAACCCTTTAAGGACGGGGCCCATTTTCGTTTTTTCCTCCTTGTGTTATAAAGGCCATAGCACTTGCATTTTTCCACCTAGAAACCCACATGAGCCCTTATTTTTTGCGACACTAATTGTACTTTGCAGTGACAGGCTGAATTTTTGCATTTGGTACACTACGAAACCAGAAAAAAATTCAATGTGTGGTGAAATTGAAAATAAAAAAACGCATTTCTTTTATTTGGGGGAACTGTGTTTTTACGCCATTCGCCCTGGGGTAAAACTGACTTGTTATGCATGTTCCTCAAGTCGTTACGATTAAAACGATATGTAACATGTATAACTTATATTGTATCTGATGGCCTATAAAAAATTCAAACCATTGTTAACAAATATACGTTCCTTAAAATTGCTCTATTCCCAGGCTTATAACGCTTTTATTCTTGGGTCTATGGGGCTGTGTCATTTTTTGCGCCATGAGGTGTTCTTCCTATTGGTACCTTGATTGCGCATATACGACTTTTTGATCGCTTTTTATTACATTTTTTCTGGATTTGATGCGACCAAAAATGCACAATTTTGCACTTTGGGATTTTCTTGCGCTTACGCCGTTTACCATGCGAGATCAGGAATGTGATTAATTAATAGTTCGGGCGATTGCGCGCGGCGATACCAAACATGTTTGTTTATTCATTTATTTATATTTATAAAATGGGAAAAGGGGGGTGATTTGGACTTTTATTAGGGGAGGGGATTTTTTATTAATAAAAAAAACATTTTTACTTTTACTGTAACTAGAAGTCCCCCTGGGGGACTTGTATATAGACAGCACTGATCTCTCATAGACATATATACACAGCAAAGATCGATGAGATCGGTCATAAATTGCTATGGCCTGCTGCAGGCCACAGCAATCTATTGCCGAGCCGGGATCAGCGTCATTCCGACACAGAGGCCCGGGCCAGCAAGAGGAACGGATCTCCCTCCCGCGATCGCATCGCGGGGGGGAGATCCGTCCCACTAGACACCAGGGACGTGAGGTCTGAAGCCTCTAAGTGCAGCTGTCAGGTTGGACAGCTGCACTTAGAGGCTTAATTAGGCGGCGCGGCAACGGGCCCGCGCCGGCTAATAGAGGCACTGCCCGGCTGCACATGTCAGCCGGGATCAGCGCCGTTCAGAGCGGGGTCCCTGCGGGACTTCGCTCTGAACACCCCCCGCGGCACCATGACGTATCAGATACGTCATGGGTCGCTAAGGGGTTAATTAATAGTTCGGGCGATTATGCACACGGCGATACCAAACATGTTTATTTATTTATTTGTTTACTTTTATTTAACCCCTTAACGACATAGGGCATATATTTACGCCCTGATGCCGGTAAGGACGTTCAGAGCGGGGCCGCGCGGCGACCCTGCTCTGAACCGCCACGGTCCCGGGTGCCGCTTGTAGCCCGGGACCGCAGGTATTAGCAGGCACGGTCCGATCGCCGTGCCCGCTAATACAGTAATCAGATGCAGCTGTCAAACATGACAGCTGCATCCGATTACCGGACGCAGCGTCATCCCTGGGGTCTAGCGGGGAGATCGCTCCTCCGGGATGTTATCCCGGAGGAGCGATCTCCGTAACTGAAGCCGGCCGGGGACCGCTCCAAGATGACGCTGTCTCCGACTCGGCACTCGTGCCTATTCCGGTGCCTCTCTCATGGATCTCTGCAGCGTATCTATGCTGCAGAGATCTCTATGAGAGATCAATGCACTTATACTAGAAGTCCCCCAGGGGGGCTTCTAGTATAAGTGTAAAAGTAAAAAAAAAAGTATTATAAGTAAAAATCCCCCTCCCCTAATAAAAGTCAGAATCACCCCCCTTTTCCCAGGTTATAAATAAAAGTAAATAAATAAACAAACATGTTTGCTATCGCCGCGTGCGTAATTGCCCGAACTATTAATCACGTTCCTGATCTCGCATGGTAAACGGCGTCAGCGCCCAAAAATCCCAAAGTGCAAAATTGCGCATTTTTGGTCGCATCAAATCCAGAAAAATTGTAATAAAAACCGATCAAAAAGTCGTATATGCGCAATCAAGGTACCGATAGAAAGATCACATCATGGCGCAAAAAATGACACCTCACACAGCCCCATAGACCCAAGAATAAAAGCGCTATAAGCCTGGGAATGGAGCGGTTTTAAGTGACGTATATTTGTTGACAATGGTTTGAATTTTTTACAGGCCATCAGATACAATATAAGTTATACATGTTATATATCGTTTTAATCGTAACGACTTGAGGAACATATATAACAAGTCAGTTTTACCCCAGGGCGAATGGCGTAAAAACACATTTCCCCGAAATAAACAAAATGCCTTTTTTTTTTCAATTTCACCACACATTTATTTTTTTTCTGGATTCGCAGTGTACTTTATGCAAAAATTCAGCCTGTCATTGCAAAGTACAATTAGTGACGCAAAAAATAAGGGCTCATGTGGGTTTTTTAAGTTGAAAAATGCAAATGCTATGGCCTTTTAAGCACAAGGAGGAAAAAACGAAAACGCAAAAATCTAAATTGGCTCTGTCCTTAAGGGGTTAAAACCTGGGAAAAGGGGGGTGATTCAGACTTTTATTAGGGGAGGGGGCTTTTTACTATAAACAACACTTTTTTTTTTTTCACTTATACTAGAAGCCCCCCTAGGGGACTTCTAGTATATATACTTTATATATATATATATATATATATATAAAATATATATATATATATATATATATATATATATATATACACACACTTTGCAAACTGGTCAACTGGTCAAGTAGGTGACGTAAACTTTAACAGTGCATTGTAGGAGGAAGGGTCAGAACACTGGTAAAGACAGCTGCATCATTTCTCTGTAACAGAAGCCCATGGGATTTATGTATAGCATAATCTGGTAGAGCTCTGTAAAAGTAGAGCCACTTTTTTTTTTTGGTTTATAACTTGAGAAACAACTGAACTGCTTTCAAAATGATGAACAAATCCTTTCCCATCTGAATATCTATGTTAATATGAAAAAGAACACAGATACCACCCCCAATGTTCAGCTTGTGAGCCACAGAGTCTAACTGATATATGCAAGATGACAAATTTTTGCTTCACTCACTGCACAATTACAACTATGACAAATTTAAAGGCCATATTACCCACCCCAAACTATGCAGTAAGCAAGCGCTGATCTGCTAAACTGCATGCGGCCAGGGCTGCACGAACGTCGCTAGCAACGTCCAACGGCTCTTTCCTGCAATCAGCCGTCGGCTATGCATCTCTTTATAAACAGAAAGATGTGCGGCTACTGGTGGATTATTTTTCAATATGTTGAATGACAACAATCAGCTGACAAGGGAGATATCTGCCCAATTCGACAGATAATCTCTCCAAGTAATAGGATCTTCAACTGGAGCCTTCACAAGGCAGTATCAGCCTGTTTGGCTCATGATCATTTTGTGTGAGAGCCCTTAAACACATATATTTGATCATTGAAAAAATATAGAGAAATTCCTGTTTTGGAAGGGATTTGCCTCCTCTATTGACCTGGTGTGGGAACCTGGTCCCCTCACTCCCTTAGTTGGTACCCTCTCAAAGTCTCTTCATGTCCACCTCTGGGATTAAGTGACTGGCAGAAATTAGGGGTGAGGGGGGAGACCCTCACAGGTATGTGGCTTCAGTACTTTCAATTGAGAGGTATGCTAAGATCCATGGCACCGGTAGAGGTCCTCACAGCCTCTCTGACTACATTTAAACAACTGTATCGTCTGAGGCTCCTACTCATAAGATCTCGGTGGTGTATGGCATTCTTATATCCGAGGGGTCGGTGGACATACCTTTGAGCTTCCAGGAAGCATGGCAGAAGGAGTTGGGCCATGAAGTCTCTTTAGAGGGGTGGATCAAAGCCCTAACACTTACACACAAGCTCTCTATAGCGAGTAAGGTACAAGAACTTAATTAAAGATCCTTACACGGTGGTATTGGACACCTAAACAGCTCCAAAAATGTTCCCTTCAACTTCTAACATGTGCTGGACGTGCGAGCTGTGGGTTCCATGCTTCATACATGGTGGTCTTGTCCCCTTACTGCACCATTGTGGAAGGATGTCCATGCTCTGTATACCTCCATCACTTCGCTAACCATTGCATTGACCCCTGAAATGTTGCTCCTTTCTATCTTACCAGGGCCCATAACTAAAATAAAAGAAGGACTCTTGGGTTACGTCATAATACCCACTAAACAGGTCATTCCTAGATTGTGGAAATCCACTACATCTCAGTCCTGGGCTGGTGGGTGGACGCCTTGAACTTCCTGATGAGAATTGAAGAGATGAGATCAGAGGAACTCAACACTAATGGGAAGCTCTTGTGCATCTAGGATAACTTATAAAACTATGCCCACCTTCTTAGCATGTGTGTCCGGTACCGATACCCCAATAGCGGCCACAACCAGCTTACAATACTTCTCTTTGTTCAAATAAGATACTTTCCCCCCTCTTACACTCCCAGCCCCTACCCTTCCCTTCACTAGTTCCCTGGTTTATACTGGTAAAATCATTAGCGAATTATTCTTTATTAAAGGGGTTGGCCACTTTATAGTAAAATTGCTAAGTGTACAGTATTAGTAAGTGTACTCCCTGTATATACTGACAGCAGCTCCCTGTGTACCTCATAGAGCTAATATCAGACTCCCCTCCTCCAGGCTGGGCTGCCCTGCTCTGTGGTGTTTTGGTCCATAAGATTGCTGACATGGAGGAGCATGTGACCAGGCCCCACCCCCCAGTGTCCACCACTGAGCCTGTATATGTCTATGGAGGACACAGGGGACAGGGCCTGGTCACATGCTCCTCCATGTCAGCCATTTTGTGGACTGAAACAAAACAGAGCAGGGCAGCACAGCCTGGTGAAGAGGAGTCTGATTTTAGCTCTATGAGGTACACAGGGAGCTGCTGTCAGTATATACAGTGAGTACACTTACTGATACCTTGTACTGACCTATTTTACTATAAAGTGGCCAACCCCTTTAACTATGTGGCCTATCATTTTGTTGCCTTTAACCATACAATATACTTGTTTCTCTGCAAAGGCTATGTCTCTTGTGCTTTTCACTTGAAAGTAGACCAAGAAAATGTTTTTACACCACACAACCGAGTTGATACTTTATTTTACATTTATATTTTGAACTATAATATATAGAGATAACTCAGACTGTGGACAGTTATGTCTTTTATCAATAATAAAAATGTTACTTTTAGAAACAATCATTGAATCTCTGAATGATCTGTACATGTATATAGGGATTCCAGTTTTACTGTTACCAATAAGCTAAACAAATACAATACATATGTATTTCCATGGAATCCAAGGATTTCCGTCATACGATTTGCTCCATCGTGGGCTGGTTATCACACCTATGTCATTACTTTGCATTTGATGGTGTGCTGCAAAGGTAAATGTTTGGTAGCGGCATGGTTACTTTACTTTCATGTACATTGTTTTGCATCTACCCCATTACTGGTCTCCATAACAACCTGAAAAAAGTAGGGGAAATGCATTGGGAGGTGCATGACCTGCAGGGAACTAACCATAGATATTGCATGATAATTTGGTATAATCAACATGAAGTTTTGTACTGTACTTTTGTACTCTAGTTAAATGATCACTGCATTGTGTATACTGGTCCACATCTATCATCTCTGCTTGAAAGAGGTGTGAATACATGTACCAGATTAGTGTACAGTATCTGATGTTAGTGATTATTATTCCCCCTAGCTACTGCCTAGTGCATGGGATCAATCCTTCTGGTGACATTGATGGTCCGTTGACAGACGCTGGAATTGATTTTACCATTTTGTGTCTTGCGCAAAAAACTTTTAATGCATAAAATATTAAAGGTTATATTTTAACAGTACAATCCGGTGACATGTTTAAAAAGCATGTACCAAAATATTGAATTATCGGGTATTAATGATTTTCAGTGATAGCATAGTAGAGCTTCAATGTATAACCTCTCTAAGCCAGGATGGCTGTCTATCAACAACCTCATGTATAGTAAGAATCTTTCAACCATCCTCAACCTCGTGTCAGACACTTCTGAGATATTTAACTTTGTTTTTACATTTTCACACTGGCCCAGATTTACCAATCCACATGAAACCAAACTGTCTAGGTTTTGCTCATTGCAACCAATCACAGCTCAGCTTTCATATGTTAATGAGCTCTGGTAAAATGAAAGCTAAGCTCTGATTGGTTGCTATGGGCAAAACCAGGCAGTTTGGTTACAGGCAGGTTGATAAATCTAGGCCAATGTTGTCAAAGTCAGGTAAGAACAGCATGTTTATTAACTTGAACCAAAGGATAGCAAGATATTAAAAAAAATGTTTCCATCGCTGAGTGCCCCTTTCAAGCTTACCTGTTATTTCAGGTGACTTATCAATATAAGCTGTCCTGTGTAAGTACATGAGGAGCAGCACTATATATGGCCATTTACTGTGTATATGGCACTTTTAAAGAGTACCTTGCCATTATAAATAACTTGACATGTCATCAGGCATGTCCAAAGTTATTGATCACAGTGGGTGCCACTCCTGAGACCCACTGCGATACTAAGATATTGCAGAGGAGAGAGAACAGCGGCAGTGAGATCCACTCCCAGGCCGCTCGCTAATTCTGACACTTCAGCCTTATAGACTAAGGGCCCTATTCCACTGGACGATTATCGTTCAAATTATCGTTAAATCGTTCAAATCTAAATGATAATCATTAGGTTGAAATGCAGTTAACGATTAACGACCGAACGAGAAATCGTTGATCGCTTTATAAGACCTGGACCTATTTTTATCGTTGCTCGCTCGCAAAACATTCGCATTGAATAAGACGTCGTTCGGTTGTTCGCAGTAGATACGAACGCAATAGCGAAGAAAAACGGTCACAAATACGATCATAAGTAACGATTATCGTTCCATGGAAAAGAGTGAACATTTCAGGTCTTTCGCAATAGCGGTCGTTTGGGATCGTTAACGATTATGCAAACGATAATCGTCCGGTGGAATAGGGCCCTAAGACGTGCTGTGATCGATAGCTTTTGACATGCCTGGTGACAGAGTAGGACCATCTCTCTGAAGGCACCTTGGTATGGTGAAATGACACATTCTGTTTGATCAAATAGTTTGCAAAGAACCTCATTTAAGAAAAAATAAAAAATCTTTAAGGGTAGCTTCACACGTACTGGATCCACAGCAGATTTCACACTGCGAGTTTGCAGCAAAATCCACTACGGATCCAGTACTGTGAAGCTGAATGGGTCCCATACACACAACGGACCCGGCCCCTTCAACCCCCCCCCACCGCCGGCAGCCCCGAGCATTACCTGCTCGGCACCTCGACTGTGTGAGGCTCCCGATTCTTCTCACGCCTCATCAGCCAATCAGTGCTGCTGTGCACTGATTGGCTGATGAGGAGCAAGAGGAGCCGGGAGCCTCACACACAGCCGCGGCGCCGAGCAGGTAATGTATGCTCGGTGCCGGGTTGCAGGCTGCGGCAAGGGAGTTAAAAGGGGCCGGGTCCCAAACATGCAGCTGCAAATTCAGAGCATGAAATCCGTCGCGGATCTGGTACTTGTGAAGCTACCCTACAACAGGTTTTCGTCATGTGTACAGTAAGTCTTGGCACTTGCAGGTTGCTGTTGCACTTTCCTGTTTTCCTGCTTTCCTATCCTGTCCATGCTTAGTGATAGGTCAAAAGGTATTTATAATGACAGGTACTGTATTTGTGTGTAAGACTACTTTTTAACCGATGAACATCTCAAAAGTCAGGGGTTGTCTTATACACCAGGCGCTGAAAAACTTCAGAATTGTACTGGAGAATCTGTGGTCGCCGCATGCAGTGGTGGGGGGGGGGGGGGGGGGTCAAAACGGCTGCATCCAGCAACCATATGAAGGGCAGAGCAAGCTGCTCGCGGAAGGGGTATGGAGAAAGGGATATGGTCGCTGTGCCCAGAAAAACACATCTTTCACCTGTCTGGCTCGCCCTTGTATTCTACTGGTATGACTGCACCTCCTTCTCTGCCTCTCAGATCTCGCTGCTGTCTGGTGTTTTTTTATTCATTTTTATTTGGTGTGTGTTGGAAGAGGGGTAGTCTTATATGGCAAGTATATCCTAAACTCTAAACTTAAAGGGAACCAATCTGCACGACTGTGCCGATATGGTTGCCGGAATCATAGTATAGAGCTACTGTGCAGCTTGCGGCACGTGGCTTTAGTAAGGAGAAAAAGTGGTTTTATTCTGCCGCGCGAGGCTGAGAGAGGGGTGGAAACTAGTCTTCTGGGCGGGGAGCCACGTGACTAGCCACCGCTCTCTGCCTGTTGACGCGCAGTGCAGGGATGATTGACAGGCAGACAGGCCACTAAATCATCCCCACACTGCGTGCTGATAGGCAGAGAATAATGGTATGTCCAGAATTGACCCTTATAAAAACATTTCCAAAGAAATCAATCATATACCCTACAAACATCAACTCTGAGGCAGCCAGAAACTATGATAATAGTATCAACAAATGTATACGAAACCAGAAAATCGCCGTCAGAAGACAAAATTTACAAGGATTCCCTTATATTGCCCCTTCTGACCTTCTAGCTAAAATAAGGTATTGGAGGTCCACTGGACACATTCTACTAGATGTAGTGTTGAGCGGCCCTGCCAAACCAACCTGAGGCTGTTTCCATGTTTTGTGGACTCCCTAGGGTGGCATCCAACGCCAAGTGTTGGGGTTCAGAGAATGATGCCGAACCCAAACAGTTTGATAAGTCCACCCAACACTACTCAGATGCCTTCACATCGATGCTGGTCTAGTCTTAGCGCCTGTGCAAATAATCAGATGTTGTTGTAATGAAGAATTCCTTTAAGCAATTGTATTTTAGCAGCTCTGCATTCTATAAAGGTACGTGTCCACATATCGGCCCTTGTGCATCTGCATTCTGCACCCATCAACACCACCTCTGACCATGTCATTCTTCTAAACAATTATACACCTAGTATAGTCACTTCACCTGGCACA
This sequence comes from Dendropsophus ebraccatus, assembly GCF_027789765.1. Lineage (NCBI taxonomy): Eukaryota > Metazoa > Chordata > Amphibia > Anura > Hylidae > Dendropsophus > Dendropsophus ebraccatus. Next base: position 98,376,998 of record NC_091456.1, read on the forward strand.
CAGTTTCATAGGTTGTAGAGTAGTCTGTATCTAGATATACAATACACAGCTTAAAAACAGAGTAGTGGATTAGCGACCATCCTTCATTGGGCCTTCACTTTTCACGTGACATGTTGACATCATCACATCCATCCTGGAATATCCAACATCACACTGGAACTTATTGTGGACAAACACATTCTACTGCAGAACTAATCTAGACAGATTGATCATTCCCATGGGGCAGCCATCCTGGTACTCACCTGCACGTGTAACTAAGATTTCTGCGAACGCTCCTCTTGAAGAAGCTCTTGCACCCCTCACAGGTGAAGACGCCATAGTGCTTGCCGCTGGATTTGTCGCCACACACTACACAATCCACCTGGATGCCGGGCCGCTCCTCATCCCCCTGCTCTGGGTCACTCATACCTCCAGGGGGTGAGGCCTCATCCTCCTCTGAGTTTCGGGGGTATCCTTTCCCCATCCCATTAGTGTCCCCATTGGGGTCTCCCCAGCCCCCAGACACCATGGCCATAACAGCACCAAAGGCAACAAAAGTTATGAAAAGAACAGAACACTGTAGTCAATAGTCCTTGCCAGTGGTAGGAATTATGCCATAGCCAGAGCAGAATGCCAGGCAGAGGGCAGAGTCTGGGGGAGCAGAATGTCGGGCAGAGGGCAGAGTCTGGGAGAGCTGGATGCCGGGCAGAGTCTGGGAGAGCTGGATGCCAGGCAGAGGGCAGAGTCTGGGAGAGCTGGATGCCAGGCAGAGGGCAGAGTCTGGGAGAGCTGGATGCCAGGCAGAGGGCAGAGTCTGGGAGAGCTGGATGCCAGGCAAAGGGCAGAGTCTGGGGGAGCAGAATGCCAGGTAGAGGGCAGTCTGGGCGAGCTGGAGGTCAGGCAGCAGCAGCACCTTGTGTCCTCCTTGTTTGGACTGCCTGGGAGACGGAACAGGACAGACCGGTTGAGTGGGACCTTACAGGATGGAATGAGATCCAGCAGCCCTGAGGGATGTTGGGGCTATGACAGAGCTGCCGCACAGCCGTGCTATGGCGGGTCGGAGCGCCCGGAGTCTAGTGTGAACAGTCACTGAGGAGAAGTTTTGTGGCGCCGGCAGTGAGTGCGCCCGGCTCGGGAGCCCGGTGTAGGGCGGCAGCTGAGCGCCCGGATGTGCCGGACTGTGCGGGGGCTACAACGTGCGGGGCACGGAGTTCAGCGCCGCGGGTAGTGGACGAGGTGTAACGGGGTCCTACCGAGCCCGCTGGCTCAAGGAATATCTCCAAGCAGAGACCGTAGTCTACGAGCCGCTTCAGGAGTGTGTGAGACCCCCCGCGGGGTGCAGTTACCCGGCCAAGCGCCTGCCTGTGCGCCCCATGCCCGGTGTCCGGTCCGGAGTGCGGCCGAAGGGAGCGGGTAGGGCGGAGAGTTGGGGCCCCTCCTACCATGTGACACCCGGGAGGAGGGTCCTGGGGAGAGGAGGGGTCCGGCATCCGGGCGGTAGGGGGGGAGCTCGGGTATGCGGCGGAGAAGCAAACAGGAGCTCACAGGTGCCTGGTACCTCAGCGGGCCGTAAGGCGAGGATGCCTCCCCATGTGCACAGCCTCTGAGGAGAGCCACATACAACACATGAAGGGGCATGAGACGGCCATACAGGGGCAATGCTGTAGGAGGTGGTAAGGATGATGCCAGTCACACCGGGCTCTGCTGCTGGAGGATGACCAGAGGAATCAGAGGACATGACTGGAGTGTTATAAAGGGCCCAGGATAGTCAGGAGGCCATGTTAGACGCTGTTCACTTCACCTCTACATCACTTTGAAATGTCCGTTTGGTTTATGTCTGTCCGGTTTTATAGTCTATGGGACTGGAGTCCCTTGTGTCCACCAGAGGTAGTTACCTTTGGGGCCCACCAGCTGTGGTTACTCTTGTGCCCATACTTCTACCTAGGGCTCACTGTTCAGCCCCCATATGTCTTTGTAACAACATTAACCATGTGGTTAACACATGCTGATTTCTGTAATTTGAAGCAGCAGACTTTTCACCATTACCGCCTTACTGTTACTGACCAACTCCACCATACCGAGACCAATAGTACACATTTAACCCCTTCCCTCCCGGGCTAATTTTCATTTTTTGCATTTTTGTTTCTTCCTCCTCGTGTTTAAAAGAACATAGCGCTTTCATTTTTCACCTAGAGATCCAAATGAACCCTTATTTTTTGCGGCACTAATTGTACTTTACAGTGACAGACTTAATTTTTGCATAAAATATGCTGGAAAACTGGAAAAAGTTATATGCACGGTGACATTGAAAATAAAACTTAATACTTTTTATTTGAGGTGGTTTTGTGTTTACGCTGTTCGCACAATGATAGGCTAAAAGCAGAAAAATGAAAACCTTTTTTTAAAAAAATGAAATGTTCCTTAAAATTGCTTTATTACCATCCTTATAACCAGGGCTGTGGAATCGGTAATGCGCAGCTCCGACTCCTGAATTTTATCAGGACCGACTCCTGCCCCATCATAAATGGCCCGTCATATACCAGGGAAGTTATTTATTCACACTGGCTCAGCAGCTTCTCCCTAATGTCCTACATGATCCTGGGGCGACTTCTGAGTGAATAAAGGAATACTGTATATAAAGCAGATTCTCCTGTGTGCAGTGGATGCAGCCAGTCTCCAGCCTCCATGTCCTGAACTACTCACAACTAGACTAGATGGAGCAGTTGGTCTTTTCCTGCTGACAGTCTTCTATGTTTCTGACTAAATATTCACCATACTTAAAGAAACACTGCTAACAATGCCAGATCCCTGTAATATAGAGGTCAGCCATAGTGATATAGAAGGTCACTGTGGGGGCACGCAATAGCACGCACACACACAGCCTGCTGCAGCCATAGCATACACACCCACACAGCCTGCTGTAGCCTTAGCACACACACAGCTTGCTGCAGCTATAGCGCAGACCACACACACACACACTCGGCCTGCTGCGGCCATAGCACACATAACACAGCCTGCTGCAACCATAGTGCACACACACACACAGCTTGCTGCAGCCATAGCACACATACACACAGCCTGCTGCAGCCATAGCACACACACACAGCCTGCTGCAGCCATAGCACACACACACAGCTTGCTGCAGCCATAGCACACATACACACAGCCTGCTGCAGCCATAGCACACACACAGCCTGCTGCAGTCATAGCACACACACAACCTACTGCAGCCATAGCACGCGCACACACACACACAGCTGCAGCCATAGAACACTGAAGAAAAACACAATCTTCTCCCAGAGAGAAAACACCACACTGAGGACAGAGGTTACTGCTACACTACTTTTGCCTCCTCCTCCTCTATATTACACAGGATATCTTCATATTACACTGCTGCTCATATACAGTCATCCAGCATCCAGGAAGAGAACAGCACAGATCCCCCCCCCCCCCCCCCCCCACACACACACACAATGGACTCTTTGTTTCTAGGAACGTCATTTTGCGGCAAGGGGTTAATGGTTGATTTTTTTTTTTTTTTCAAATAAATTTTGAGAATTCAACAGTTCTAGCAAAATCTACAATACAGAAATGTTTTTTTGTATTACATAACAGAAATGCAGTATCTTTCCTTTATACTTTTATTTACTGTTGGATCCACTTTTGTGCTTCACCCAAATAGAGACAATGTTACATATGGTTTGCAGTGTAAATCTGCCTCAGTTCAGTTAACTATATAAACAACAGTGATATGCAGAAAGCATTTTTGAAATAAAAACATGTCAGAACTTGAAATGGAAGGGCTACAGTAGCAGAAGACAACCTCAGGTTTCATTTTTATAAGTTGAGGACAGAAAAAATTACTTTCTTTGGAGCGTCATTACATGCCACAACCTCCTTATAGTTTATACAGTATGTTGACAACAATATGAGACTCTTTACTTTTCTACCCATTTTTGTAAAGATCAGGAAAAGGTGATGAGATACAGGAGAGAATATACTGGATTTAGTATTTGCTAATAGAGATTGGGTGTGTTTATGGTTTGACAAAGTGACTGTGTGCTCCTCCGCACTATGGCGCATGTGCGATTCTTGACACTGTAGTGAGTGGACTCGATGGATCCAGAGCACAGATGCGAACTGTGAAGTCGGTGCACGGCCCTTGGCAGCAGCAGTGCTTGCGCGCCAAAAGATGGCGTCAGAAGGAAGCAGGGGGCCGGACAGGAATGAATATGCACAAAAACAGGGAGAAGGAAGCAGTGGTGAGGTGTGTCGGAGTGCAGCACAAACGCCTCACCAGTACTCCTCTTTGACACTTGTGTTGGGCAAGACTGTGACACATCTACAGCACCGATGGTGAAAACAAAGGAGTATAGACACAACGGGACACACACCAACACTACACTGCCAGCACCTTGGGGCCAGCCCAGGTGCTGACAGATTCCCTTTAAAGGGCTAAATAAGGTTTACCACAGGAGTGATTTTAATTTAAAAGAAAAACTGAACACAAGGACAAGGGGACACAGTCTGAGATTAATTGGAGGAATCTACAATAGCTGAAACTAAACATGTCTGGGTAAACATATATCTAGCCTAAGATAATAGGAGGAAATACTAAAAGAGCAGACTAGAGGGACCAAGTGGTCTTTTTCTGCCAACAATCTTCTTCATTTCTAATGCATTTATCCCCGTAGTTGTTGCAGGGCCATAAGTTATTTGCAGCAGATTTCATTCTGCAAATTTTGCATCAAAATCTGCTGTCATACTCTGTACTGTTATGGATTTTCATTCCGCTGCGAAAATATGGCCTACTTAACTAATTAGCTGCCAGGCTTTAAACAAGATAATGCTTTAGGTGCCCATGCTCCTGCCTGCCTCACCAGCTCCTGGGTCACTGATGTCTCACTCAGCCAATCAGTGGCTGCGGCGGTATATTGCACTGATTGGCTGTGTGGGCTGTCAGTGACACAGGACAATAGCACCCTCTTTTCATATAAGAAGTTCTCAGCACCATTCTTAAGTTTATATTTTTTTTCATACATTGCCATATAAAGGATTTCTTGGTGGTCTATCTAATAAAAATGCATGTTATTATTAGTGGACAGTGCCGTATAGTAGGGGCCTAACAACCAAGGTGCCCTATATCTCCACCCACATCAGCACTGTAGGCCTTGTCCCCTCTGTGACATTATCGTCGCTGGGGCCCTGCTCCCTCTAGATCACCACAGCTGTTAAGCCCCTCCCATACGTCACTGTCCACCACCAATATCATACATTATTGAGGGGAGAGACCACCAAGAAATCCTTTAGGGTGGGTTCACACTGAGGAATTCTCACGGATAAATTCCGAGGAATTCCATCTGCTGTACGCGCGCACGGCCGCGCGCCTTTCCTCTGGCTCCATAGACACCATTCTATGGGCCAGCTGATTCCGCATTCAACCAAAACGTGTCAATTCTTTTGGCGGAATGCGGAATCTGCCCGTGCATAGAATGGTGTCTATGGCACGGGCGGAGAGGCGCGCGGCCGTAAGTGCGTACAGGCGACGGAGTTCCGCTCAATTTATCTGTGAAAATTCGTCAGTGTGAACCCACCCTTATATGGTAAGATATAAAATGTCCAGAATATAAGCATGAGAAGGGTGCTGAGAATTCCTTATATAGAAAGGGCAAGGCCGGAACAAAGAGAAGGCAGGGGTAGGCGATTGCCTAGGGAGCCAAACGTCATGGGGCGCAGTAATTTACTTACCCATGCATCCTGCCCCCCGCTCGCCCGCCCTGCACTGTAACTATCGGGGCAGCACACAGGGGGTCTATATATAATGGGTAAGCACACAGGGGGGCTATATATAACTGGGGCAGTGCAACGGGGGTTTATATACTTCTGGGGGAGCACCCAGGGGGTCTATATATAACTGGCGTCAGCACACAGGGGGTCTATATACTTCTGGGGTGCGCACACAGGGGCTTTATACTACTGGGGGCAGCACACGGGGTCTATATATAACTGGGGGCAGCACACTGGGTCTATATATAATGAGGAGCACACAGGGGGTCTATATATAGCTGGGGACAGCACACAGGGGATCTATATATAACTGGGGGAGCACACAGGGGGTCTATATACTACTGGGAAAAGCACACAGGGGTCTATAACTGGGGGCAGCACACTGGGTCTATATATAACGGGGCAGCACACATGGGGTCTATATATAACTGGAGGCAGCACACAGGGGGTCTATACATAACTGGGGGCAGCACACAGGGGGTCTATATATAACGGGGCAGCACACAGGGGGTCTATATACTACTGGGGGCAGCACACAGGGGGTCTACACTCACTGGCCACTTTATTAGGTACACCATGCTAGTAACGGGTTGGACCCCCTTTTGCTTTCAGAACTGCCTCAATTCTTCGTGGCATAGATTCAACAAGGTGCTGGAAGCATTCTTCAGAGATTTTGGTCCATATTGACATGATGGCATCACACAGTTGCCGCAGATTTGTCGGCTGCACATCCATGATGCGAATCTCCCGTTCCACCACATCCCAAAGATGCTCTTTTGGATTGAGATCTGGTGACTGTGGAGGCCATTTGAGTACAGTGAACTCATTGTCATGTTCAAGAAACCAGTCTGAGATGATTCTAGCTTTATGACATGGTGCATTATCCTGCTGAAAGTAGCCATCAGATGTTGGGTACATTGTGGTCATAAAGGGATGGACATGGTCAGCAACAATACTCAGGTAGGCTTAGGCGTTGCAACGATGCTCAATTGGTACCAAGGGGCCCAAAGAGTGCCAAGAAAATATTCCCCACACCATGACACCACCAACACCAGCCTGAACCGTTGATACAAGGCAGGATGGATCCATGCTTTCATGTTGTTGACGCCAAATTATGACCCTACCATCCGAATGTCGCAGCAGAAATCGAGATTCATCAGACCAGGCAACATTTTTCCAATCTTCTACTGTCCAATTTTGATGAGCTTGTGCAAATTGTAGCCTCAGTTTCCTGTTCTTAGCTGAAAGGAGTGGCACCCGGTGTGGTCTTCTGCTGCTGTAGCCCATCTGCCTCAAAGTTGGACGTACTGTGCGTTCAGAGATGCTCTTCTGCCTACCTTGGTTGTAACGGTTGGCTATTTGAGTCACTGTTGCCTTTCTATCAGCTCGAACCAGTCTGCCCATTCTCCTCTGACCTCTGGCATCAACAAGGCATTTCCGCCCACAGAACTGCCGCTCACTGGATGTCTTTTCTTTTTCGAACCATTCTCTGTAAACCCTAGAGATGGTTGTGCGTGAAAATCCCAGTAGATCAGCAGTTTCTGAAATACTCAGACCAGCCCTTCTGGCACCAACAACCATGCCACGTTCAAAGGCACTCAAATCACCTTTCTTCCCCATACTGATGCTCGGTTTGAACTGCAGGAGATTGTCTTGACCATGTCTACATGCCTAAATGCACTGAGTTGCCGCCATGTGATTGGCTGATTAGAAATTAAGTGGTAACGTGCAGTTGGACAGGTGTACCTAATAAAGTGGTCGGTGAGTGTATATACTACTGGGGCAACACACAGCAGTCTATACTATATTTGGGCTGAACAGAGGGCCTTACTATACTGGGACACAGGGACACCTTAAAACTATGGGGGCACAGAGGGGTGTAACTACTATATAGTGGTACAGGGGACCTAACTACTGGATGTGTTGGAGCCTAAAATGTTTCTCTGGCAGATTCTGGAGAGAAGATTCACAGCTGGGGGAGAGTTCATGGTGGCCCATGTTGGATGGAGAGAAAAAGAAAAGGTGACAGACTCTGATCAGAGAAGATGCCCCTTGTGAGTCACTGGATGTAACTGCACTCTGCTATAGGGTTGTAGTGATAAGGGTCATGGTGTGGCGGTATTATGTAATGGTATCATTGGTCGTATCTTTCTGTTTTGTTCAGTGCAGTTTTCATATGTAATATAATCACTGCATGGTGGTAAGAGTGTTATAAGAGAACTACCGTATGTATTGGGGCTCTTAATACAGTGTGGGGGAACTTTCAGGGCATTATACTGTGTGGGGAGCACCAATTCTGATAACGCTAAGTTCAGGGGGGGGGCACCATTTGCCTTCTCTGCCTAGGGCACCAAAACCCCTTGTCCCGGCCCTGAGAAAGGGGGTTTTCTTTCAAATCTGGCTGGTGTCAGAAGGTTATGTAGTTCTTATATGGAAAGGGGGTGACAATATCACTTTAAAGTGACACCGTCACCCCCTTAGTGCATTCTGACATCTCTACACAGGTGTAAAGGGTAAATTTTGTGTTTTTCATATCTTATTTCATATCATACGTCATGGTGCTTGTTCAAGTAAAAAGTGTCCTTTTATCAACTGCAGATTGTATTAAGTGGGCGTGGCCTCGCGGCACTAGCGCCACATAACCCCGCCCACAACGGCACGGTTGGCCCCGCCCCCTTGACGCCCATTGGTTGTCCAACGTAAAGGGGGTGGAGTCTAGACCTTTCGGCCAGCCTGTTCCAATGGCCGGCGAGGGGGCGGGGCCAATTGTGCCGTTGTGGGCGGGGTTATGTGGCGCTAGTCCCGCGAGGCCACGCCCACTTAATACAATCTGCAGATGATAAAAGGACACTTTTTACTTGAACAAGCACCATGACATATGATATGAAATAAGGTATGAAAAACACTAAATTTACCCTTTACACCTGTGTAGAGATGTCAAAATGAACAAAGGGGGTGACAGTGTCACTTTAAGTAGGCAGTGGCCTTCATTGTTCATTGTTTGCAGGTATTAGACGGATCTTGCATGCCCAGAGCATAGGCGTATTATACGCCATGGAGAGGCCATAGTGTACATACAGTGAAGGGTCTGCCTCGATATGAGTCCACCTTATCGTGGTGAGGCAGTTTACGCTGTTTGCAAATAGTAACCAAGAGACTCATTATTTTTGTGGGAATTTTTTGGGCAGTTGGGGGGGCTGCTTTTAATTTTCATGTCTATGGTGGGTCTGTATCTTGCTGTTGCGGTGAGCTGTTGCATTTTTATGTGTTTTTGTGTGTTTGCAATTTCAGCCATGGCAACGTGCTCCTGCCTAGTGTGAACAGTGTTCTAGGAGAGCTGACCAATTTTTTCCTTTTTTTTTTTCTGTTTTCCAGTTGGGGGAGTGGCTGCCTCTATTTGGTCGTGCACTCCACCTGTCTCACCCAGGTGATGCAATTATTTTTGCAGGTATTAGACGGATCTTGCATGCCCAGAGCATAGGCGTATTATACGCCATGGAGAGGCCATAGTGTACATACAGTGTAGGGTCTGCCTCGATATGAGTCCACCTTATCGTGGTGAGGCAGTTTACGCTGTTTGCAAATAGTAACCAAGAGACTCATTATTTTTGTGGGAATTTTTTGGGCAGTTGGGGGGGCTGCTTTTAATTTTCATGTCTATGGTGGGTCTGTATCTTGCTGTTGCGGTGAGCTGTTGCATTTTTATGTGTTTTTGTGTGTTTGCAATTTCAGCCATGGCAACGTGCTCCTGCCTAGTGTGAACAGTGTTCTAGGAGAGCTGACCAATTTTTTTCCTTTTCTTTTTTCGGCCTTCATTGTTAGTCATCATTCAGTCAGAAATGTACCCACCTCTATGCTGACAGGTGGCCCCAAACAACATTCATGTTACCAGCAGAGCAGAAGCAGGGGTGCAGCAGTAATAAAGCTTCTGTTTACAAGCCAAACATTCCATCAGAAACTGCCAAGTGGTGGAAGGACTATAGCTGTACTTATTTCAGTGATCAGTAATAGTGGCTAGTGGCATTGGTGTGGCACAGTGCATGTGGTAATATGAGGTTTTAGGAAGTCTGAAGGTAAGGGGAGCTGACAGGTCTCGTAGCAGGCAGGCGAAAGAATGATCTGTACTCTCTTTATTTTTTACTTTACGTAAGTTTATGTAAAATAGAGAAGGGTTTTATCCCAGAAAACTAACGCGTAATTATGTAAAAAAAAAAAAAAAAAAAAAACACAGAAAAGAGCAGGTATAGTTTCTCCCCACCTATAAAAGTAACAAGGTTTGTATACCTTCCTGGCAGTGTTCGAGTACCTTTTGCTCTGTAATATAAGTGATTTGCATTTGTAATTTGATATAGCCTAACTTTTCCCTTCACCACCCCCTAGAGGGGAATGCCTGTTTGTTTTCATAATACACTAGAACCCTGGACACTATTTGATCTTTGACCTCTCCCATAAACTTTGAGATTTTACCCTTTTTTTAACTCTTTTGTTACCCTTTGATTAAATTCTTACTTTGTATGCACAAAAATAGCATATTGTGAATAAACAGTGATTGTGTAGTGTAAAATCATTATTGGAGAAAACTGAAGAATTCATGAATATCAGCATAAGGAACAGTGAAGACTATTAAGACCTAGAGACTGCAAATGTAAACAGGAGTTCATTTCTGTGTTTGGCACTTAATGGACATGGCTTCCAATGTCAGTCTGTATTGTAAAGGAATCTTTTGAAGTCTATAGGAAAAGAGATGTATATTAATACATTTAATGATAATCTTGTAAAAAATAGTCCTAGGTTTCCTTTGGCTACAATAGGATAAGTTTTGACTTTTAAAATACTCCCCGTTCTAGTGAAATATGTATGTGTGTGTGTGTGTGTCCAGTTGTCTACACAGTACACAATATAATAAGGAATTTACCTTACAGAACATAAACCATGTATAATGTGATGGGAATGAATACAATACTTTTTATTTGTTGCTGCCCATTGTGAGACTAACAATTCATTTCATACTTTTCCTTCTCCCAGTTCTGAGCTGCTGCTTTGTGCTGAAGACACAAAAAACTGCGTGTGAGCTTTTCTTTCCATCTTCCTTTCCTCCCCCTCCCTTCCAAGACAGCTCATGTAAACAAGTCCCTGGCCATCTGTATCTGCAACTTTTGACAATAGGTATTTCACCGGCACTACTGATCACAGGCTTTCTGTGGTCTGTCAGGTGCATAATGCCCTCAATGCTTCGGGTGGTGCTCAGCTTACACATAGATCCATGTAAGTATTAGCAAGAAGATAGCATACAGCAACACATCATCTTAAAAGCTTCATCTTTATTGTATCCAAAAGAACATAACAGGATGTAGGGGAAGGCCTTGAGAAAGTGCTTGGTAGCAGAAAATGTTTGTGGGCAGGGAGTAAGTGTTCCTCTATGTCCTGGTATGTGCTTTTGAATTCAATAAAGATGAAGGTTTTAATGTGATGTGTTGCTGTATGCTATCTTCTTGCTAGTATCAGCAACTTTGTAGCTTGATTGTAATGCTCGAGGGTTAAACTGAGGTCAAGTTGTTGATGAACTCACTGTGGTTTACCCTCCCAGCATTACAAAGTTGCAGATTGGGACTTGTTTACATCAGCCATCTCAGAAGGGAGGGGAGGAAAGGGAAGAAGGAGAGAAATACACACTGTTTTTTGTGTCTTCAGTAGAAAGCAGCAGCTCAGAACTGGGGGAAGGAGACTGAAGAGATAATAAGAAATATGGAATGCATTCTTTGTCTCAACATGTGCATCAGTAGTGCTCCATGCTTCACTGACGACTACATAGAAGAAAGCGATCCATGCTGCAAGTTCAGGTCCGCACTAGAACCTGTGCTTTTTTTTTTTTTTTTTTGTGGCACGGATCACAGCCCAGTTCAAACACAGATGTGTGAACGGGGCCATTGTAATCTATTGGCCCTATTTTCCACAGAACCATGGACATGTGAAGGGGGCCTAAGTCCCCACAATCACTAAAATGTAAAACAGTGCCATGGCCCTGTGCTGCTAAGCTCTCTGTTTACCTAAGCTGGTCATACACTTTCAATACAACTGCAGACCACAGCTATTCCTAATAAACTTCTCATACACATGTCTTCCTGGTTCGGCCAAGTGTGTGTTGTCAGTGGGGAAAGGGAAAAGCACTGCCAGACATCTCTGGCCACAATTTATTTCTGAAAAAAGGAGGATCTGGCATTAAAATTTTGCATGTCTGATCCTTATTCTGATTATTTAGGCCTTGTCCACAATAAATTCTGTTATTGATAGAATCTAGAGATGACCGAACTTAACTTCCCAAACCGAGATTTATTCCAAGTTTTGCAAAAGAATTTTCATTTGGGAAGTGAACAAATTTTTCAAAAGTTCGTCAAAAATGGGGACGCACAAAATACATTACATTTCAGCACAGGTGCAAGGGCTTATCCATAATCCCCTGAAGCCAGGCTATAGGCAATAAAGCACCCCTCCAGCCACATCACAATTTATCCCTCACTATATAAATTTTAGTATGTCAGTTCGTGTGCAGTGAACTGAACACATACACTTATACTGACTAGAGACAGATAGGTAGAGGTACAATTAGAGAGGGTTATAGAAGTTTAATTAGGTATCAGGGAAAGATGAAGGATAGTTTGAGGGTAGTAGTGTAAGCGGTGTAACTGTGAAATGGCTGCTGTGCTGTGATTTTGTGTGCCAGTACACCCTGTCCACAGCTCTCCTGTGGGAAGTTAACCCAGTGAGTCACTGGTTTCGTTATGTCAGGTGGCCTGTTGTAAAACCATGTCTGGCAGCATGTAATAGATGGTCCAAGCATGAGGAGGTGGATCCCCTGGATCACTAAGGAGTACTGGCGTTCCTTCCCCAAGTCTAAGGAGCTCCTCAGCCCGAGAAGGACCTTGCTGACCACAGACTGAAGAATGGAAGGAGTGCTGGAGTCAGGGACTAAGTGTTCGTCGTCTGTGGTAGAAATGCAGGATGCAACGTTAGGACATAGTTCAGACTGAAGCTAAGCTGGAACGAAGAATGGGTTAAGATCCAAATTGCTTGAAGACTACAAGGAAGTGATGGATAGCCAGGGAGCACAGGCATGGTTGCGGACTGACAAACAACAACTGAGCAAAGAGGTGAGGAGGTGGAGACTATATATACCCTCAACAGAACATGCCAGAAGACTCCAGAGCCTTTGGCCGGTGCCTATCAATACAGGTGAACAGGCGCATGCCTGTCACTAGAGGGAACCCAAACCTCCAGGAGGGCAGCTCAGAACAAGGGAAGCTGAGAGTAAGGGTATGCCCACACTACGGAATCCCGGCGGATCACCCAGCTGGCACCTACTCAGATTCATTCTTCGGGTTGTTCAGGTTCATTCTTCAGGTGGACGGCGGAATATGTTAAACCATAGAATAAAGTCTATGGGAGGAGTGGGGACGCAGGCGTTCGCGAGCGGGTGCGAGTTGCAGAATCCGCGACAGTTGATCAGCTGGGATTCCGTAGTGTGCACATACCCTTAGCGAAACTATCACAGCACAGTGCGACCCAGAGCAGGTAGCACTTATTCTGCTGCCAGACACAGTTTTACAACAGACCACCTGACGTAACCTGACAGGTGACTGACAGATTTTACTTCACCCTGGTGAGCGGTGGACATTGATGGGTCACTGACGTATAATCATTTACTGTACGCCAGTGATCCACCACCGTCCAGAGTCCTTGGTTTTGGTGAGGTGCAGTACAAATCAGCCAACAGGGAAACTAGGTGCTATCGTTCAACAGTTACTTTACTGAAACGTCAAGTACAACAGGTAAAAGTCTTTTATCTGTTGGGTACCTTAACCCCTTAACGACATCGGGCTTATATTTACACCCTGATGCCGGTAAGGACGTTCAGCGCGTGCGTAATCGCCCCAACTATTAATTAATCACATTCCTGATCTCGTACGGTAAACTGCGTAAGCGCTAAAAAATCCCAAAGTGCAAAATTGCGCAATTTTGGTCGCATCAAATTCAGAAAAATGTTAATAAAAAGCGATCAAAAAGTCGTATATGCGCAATCAAGGTACCGATAGAAAGAACATGTCATGGCGCATAAAATGACACCTGACACAGCCCCATAGACCAAAGGATAAAAGCGCTATAAGCCTGGGAATGGAGCGATTTTAAGGAACGTATATTTGTAAACAATGGTTTTAATTTTTTACAGGCCATCAGATACAAGAAAAGTTATACATGTTACATATTGTTTTAATCGTAACGACTTGTGCAACATATATAACACGTCAGTTTTACCCCAGGGCGAACGGTGTAAAAACACATGTCCACTAAAAACACAAAATGTGGGTTTTTTTTCAATTTCACCACACATTGAATTTGTTCCTGCTTTTGCAGTGTACTTTATGCAAAAATTCAGCCTGTCATTGCAAAGTACAATTAGTGGCGCAAAAAATAAGGGCTTATGTGGGTTTCTAGGTGAACAAATGCAACTGCTATGGCCTTTTATGCACAAGGAGGAAAAAACAAAATCGCAAAAATCAAAATTGCCCCGGTCCTTAAAGGGTTAACTTTTAAGAGTCACTTGACACTGTGTCCATATTACAGTTATTTTATAAACACAAAAGAGTCTGGTGACTGCCATAGTGGTGACGAGACAACATAAAACGTCTGCCACTGTAAATCTGTATAATTTCCTTTAGATTAGAAGTCCCTTTCTGTTCCTCCAGCACATAGCAAGTAATGTCCGTTAGAATCTCTGCATAAAATAGTCAGCAAACATCATCCTTTATAAAAGACGGCACATTTTTGTACATGTCTTATGCGCATATGTTTGTGACTTTTACTTTTGCCTTTCAAACCACTTTTACAAAAGTGGGCAGGGTTTACAGTGAGCAGGACATGGCTTCCTATGGGGTCCCGATCACTTTTACCGGCAGGCGAGGGTAAGCCATTTACCTCCGGTCTGTCGGATCTTCGATCTGTAGATAGAGTCTGCTCTTAGGCAGACTCTATGTACAGATCGTCGATAATACTGATGAATGCTGTGCTATGGCATAGCATTCATCGGTATATGCAATCATATATAATGCACCAATAAACATTTATATTTCTCCCCTTTCCCAATATACAAATAAAAATATTAAAAAAAAAAAAAAGACATAAAAGCAACATTTTTCTCTTACACGAATATGATACCAATAAAAACTAGAGATCATGGCACAAAAAAATGACACCCCAAGCAGCCCTATAGGTGGAAAAATAAAAGCGCTATGGCTGTTAAAATGCTTCAAATTTAAGGGGTTAATAAATATGCAGATTAGATAAAGACTTGTGTGCAAAATTTTGGTACTTAGTAAATGCTAAGTACTTAGAAAAATCTTTCTTTTAAAAGGCAAATACTCATTGTTTGTATCCACGTTAGACAGCTTAAATATAGACAAGACGGTGGTGCATGCTATGTGATAGATTTCACATCTTGCAAAAAGCACATCATTTTTTTCCACCTTCCAACTCTTGGTTTGCTCACTTTTGTCTTGAAATTAACAGCTATTTGTGGTACATATACTTATATATATATATATATATATATACTTTTTCCTACTAATACATTTGGTGCAATTAGGATTACACTTAACCACAGCCACTTTTGTAGATACTTTTGAAAAGTATCTCCATGACCTATGATACGCTTGGCACAAAGCCTAGTTCAGTGGTGCATTTTAAATAGTAAACCTGCTCCTGAAGATTTTCAGTATTCATCTTTTGGATATTAGAATTAGGAAGGTCATAATAATCATGGACATCATCCAAAGCTTTCTGAGAAATCTAAACTGGATGATAGCCAGATCTGGTGTCACATGTTTCTCTGCACAGCTTTGAGAGCAGTGTAAATATCAAACTGTTTTCTGCCATGAATGTTTTACTAAATACATACTCCTAAATAGGGTTAAGAAACCAATGCCACCTTTCAGTTTGTCCAGTACATAGCATTCACACAGTTCCTCCCCCTCCTCCTCCAGTACTCTAACCTCTGCCCTCTCAAATACACCCCCCTCTATCCCTTTCCTGCTCTGGTATTAACCTGTGACCTCTCTCTCAGTTGGGCAGTCAGGACAGGGAGCTGAAAATAGTGACTGCTGGATTATGGGAAAGTTTGGGTGGCAGTAACATCTGCCATACTATTACCAGCCTGGGAATGTCTTCACCCTGTGCTCACCCTCTCTCTATTTGTCTCTCACATGAAGCTGTTCCTTATTACTTCTTCCAACATCTCATGCTTAATGATTGCACTTCATCTCTAGTTTGCACTTCCTTACACAAATTGATAGAAATTGGCAAAATGGGTGTTGCTACATAAAGAAAACTAATGGAAAATCTCAATTATTTTTGCAGATTATTTTTCATTATTATTATGTACATAAGCCACATATGTTTATGACGGTAATTCAAAGTGTGTATTGTCTATGCATGCTCACAGGGAGCAACACAGCGAGACTATCTCTGAATAGCTCAGTGGTCCTAATAGTCCTCTCCAATCTTGATCATGTCAGAATTTTCTTATTTGCAATGTTTTACACTGTTTTTGCATTTTAGAAGAACTCTCATAGGTATTTAACATATTGCATAATCAAACTAATCTACTTCACCTATATGGCATACTGTCAGCAGCAGATATAGGTGAAAACAATCATGACACATCATGATTTATTCTAAGATGATCTGTTATATATGTATGTTTGTGTGACACACCTCAGTGTTCCCAGCCAATATTCCCAGTCTTTACTACCTTGTCCCTTATACATCCTCTCCATAAACTAATCCAATTTTGAAACCTACATATATGTCAGATGAAGGGCTATCGCCCTTGGCTTTAGATGCACAGTGTAAGAAACAAATTTGAACTAGTTAGAAAGGATAAAACCCTAGTCAAGTCACAGTCAAGGGTATCCAGCTGGATCTTTACTTTTAAAGGGGGTTTCTGGCAATCCGAATTTTTACCCATTTGTGCTCAGGCAGGTGTGAAAAAACAAAACACATATCTACTCTTTTAGCTCCTCTGCTGCCAAGGAGTCATAGTCTTCAATAGGCTGAACTTCTGTGATCAGGGTAGGCATGAGGCATTGTCCTCAGTGGCTAGGGTTGTCCCATCTCAGCCACTGAATGACTATGCAAGCAATGGCCTGCCTATGCTGTCCATGATCCCAGAAGTGTGGCACATTAGGGGCCTGGGCTCTATGACAGCAGCAGCAGGAGAACGAGGAGGGTAAGTATGTGCTTTTAAAAATTTTGCCATATACCCAAGCAAAATGTGTAAAAAAGTGGAACGGGGGAGGGGTGGCGGTGTCTGGGGTCGGGTGTTACTTACATGGAGGATTCTTACTGCCTATTTGACTGTGTGTGTGGGGGGGGCTCACTGCTAGGGGGAAGGGGAATTACTAATGCTTATAGTAGAAATACCTATGTTACCTGCTCGGTGGTGGGCTAACTACTATTACCTAAAGGGGATGACAGCATGGAGGATACTACCAATAGGAGGTCTTCTCACACAGAGGCTCTAAATACTATATAGGGTGGGGACTGAGTACTATATGGGGCCACACAGGGGCCTAACTGCTGTATGGATGCACAAAGAGATCTACATACTATATGGAGGCACGGAGGGGGCCCAGCCATTATACATGGGATGCACAGAGGGGCCTTACCACTATATTGTAGGTTGCGTGCCGAGAAGTAGAGCGAGTTTAGAGGAGAGGAGAGGAGTAGGTGGTGAGAGTCCCAACCCAATTTAGTAATGTGCTCTGCCAGAACTTAAGAAGAAGAATACTTGAAAATACTTAAGAGTAGAAGAATACTTGTGCTCGTGTTTCGACCTTTGTCACTATACCACCTCATACAAAAAGAGAAAGATTTGCCAGCTCACCTCTCCTGTGAAAATCTTGCAGCTTGCACGGATCCACTCCAATGGTAGGTGACGGAGTAATGAGAAAAAGACAAATAATCCAGCAGGCTTAGTTGTAGCAAGTGAAATCACATTTATTTTTACATTACATTTATTCAGTAAAAATCACCTTATGGTACACTTGAACACATGCCCCCAGCACAAAAACTCCAACGCGTTTTGAGTGCAGCTTTTGCACTCTTACTCTTGGCTTTCTTCTCTCACTAGAGTAGTGATATATATACATATAGCCCTTCACTAATCTTGCGTGGCTGGCGTGAAAACCTCTCACTCTACACATGAAGACTAATGGTGCGTTTACACAGAGAGATTTATCTAACAGATTTTTGAAGCCAAAAACAGGAACAGACTATAAACAGGGAACAGGTCATAAAGGAAACACTGAGATCTCTCCTCTTTCCAAATCCATTCCTGGCTTTGGCTTCCGAAATCTGTCAGATAAATCTCTCTGTGTAAACGCACCATTCGGGTCCGTTTACACCTACAGATATCTGCCAGATTTTTGCAGCCAAAACCAGAAATGGATTTGAAAAAAAAGAGAAATCTCAGTCTTTCCTTTATGACCTGTTCCCTGTGTATAGTCCATTCCTGGCTTTGGCTGAAAACATCTGTCAGATATCTGTCAGATAATCTGTGTGTGTAAACGGACCCTAACTATAATTAACTAACATTAAATACAAGCTAACTGTGGATAAGGGAACTTAACCCTTTCCCTACTGAACGATCTATACCAATTTAAACAAAGCATTTCATATGCACAAAAGGATAAGATATATACAATAAATATATGATTATTCATGATCAGAAAAGAGACTTATTCTAATAATACAACAATAATTCCTTACGTAAATTCAAACCTAATGGGGCATATGTATATAATTTAAACATCCAATATACTTACCTGTTTTTATTTTCTGCTGTATGTTGCCCCCTCTGGATGATTTGAACATTTTCTCTATAGCAATTACCTGAGAAAAATCAGTTGAACCCTGATGCTCCTCCACAAAAGTGTTTCCTGATATGGGTTTGTCATGTGTCCGTGTAAGAATCTCTTTACCAGGTATACCCTCTAATGCTAAGTCAAGGAACACCACTGTATGTTTATCTGAATAAGAGGTAAATTGTAATCCTTATGGATTGCTATTTGTATATTGTACAAATTCATTGATATGATCCTGCTGTCCACACCAGATGATCAGCAGATCATCTATGAACCATAGAATCTGAAAATGATATGGATTTTCTTCAGTATAAATAAATTTACTTTCCCAATACGACATCATAAGATTGGCGATCGATGGGGAATAGTTCGCCCCCATCGAAACTCCATTCTTCTGAAGGTAAAATTTTTCCTGACATAAAAAGAAATTAGGGTTCATCAAGAACCACACAACATCCTTCATGAAATTTTTGAGATCTTCACCGTATGGGCTGTGTTTGTCTAAATGATAACTGTGTGCTTCCATGGCTAGGGCATGCGGAATGCTCGTATATATCGAGACAACATCCAGGCCCAGCCATGTGAAGTTGCCCTGCAATTCCAGTCCAGACAAGGCTGTTAAAACTTTACCTGTATCACGCAAGAAGCCAGGCACTCTCTGCACGAGGGGCTGCAGCAAATTCTGCTTCCCTATCTGTCAACACATTTAATGTTACCCCCTCTTTTTTGTTTGACAGTTAGATTTTGTTTAACAATAGTGTCCTTAGTAGCTTCTGATAGTTTGTCCAGTTCTCTCAATATAATCTCTTGAAAGCGCTCCATTTAAGGAACCCGAGTTTAAACAGGATAATAATGTAGATTTTGTATTTTTAAATTCTAAGGTCTCGACAGGTTATATTTCTCTCATCTGAATGTAAATCACTTAAACAGTTAAGTATTATTTGATCTTGAAATAATAATCCTTTAAGGATATTCTCCTTTTGTCCATTGATTTCATTTGGATTCAATCATTCCTCATCTTTGAAGAAATGTCTCCTTAGGGTCAAATCTCTTACAAACATTGTTCACATCTAAGATGGATGAGAATAGATCAGTTTTTTACAGGGGCACCTTTTGCCCTGCAATGTCGGGTGACCCATCCTAACAAGGTGACACAAGCTCTAGTCCTTGTTACCTGAGTTAAGCAAGGTGGCCAAGATTACCTGGTTACACCCGTGCTGTGTGATAGAGTACGTGGGCTTATAGCAACTTTGCTCTATCCGGATCAGTTCCTCTAGCTGGTAGAATACTGTCCTGCAGAGATGTTCAACGGTGTGGGTCGGGGTGATCCCTGACTTATCCTCTCTGTTGATGTTTAGCACAACATAGTTGGAATAAGTGTACCTTGGAAGAAAAGAGTCTCTATGTTTCCCATGTAGAAACACTACAGCTGGTCTGTCCCAGAGGGGGAACCTGGCAGAGCCAGGCTCCTGACTAAGCTCTGCAGGAGACTCTGGTTTGTGTGTCTAGCCTCTACAAGAACCAGAGAAGAACTCAACTAGTTTGGATGTACACTTCCTCTGCCCATGTGACAACTTCCTACAGAGTGTGTAACAACTCCTGTGAGTGGTGGAGAAGAGAGTGCAAACAAAAAGGAGAACAAAGATAGGTGAAGAAGGAGAACAGGTCTTATTGGTGCAGATCACAAATAAACAATAACCCCTTGCTCCCTACAGCTGTGCAATATACAAATACAGAGATACATACTAACGACATCTAGTGGCAAAACTTAGACATAACTTCATTACCATTTGACTTTGAGTACAGCCTTTTGCGAGGGGTGTTCAGACTAGCAACACCTGTGGTCGGACACCACACATACACATATAATAAAATCCCCCCATGCATTATACACATATAGTAGAGTCCCCCCCCCGTGCAGAATACACATTAAAGGACAAGTGCCATGAAAAACTTTTTCCCAGTAATTGAAGCACGTTACAAAGTTATATAACTCTGTAATATGCTTCAATCACCTATCTGGCTCCCTTCCCTATCGTTTCCCCCCTTCACCCCCCACCAGGAAGTGTCCTAACTCACACAGACCTAATTACTGTTGTCACCGTCACCAAGCTCTTCTCTCAGCTCCTACTCCAGTTCTGACAGAATAACTGCCCATACTTCCTTTCCCTCTAAATGGATATGGATCCATCCATGACCTCGGGACTCGTTTAGAGGAGGTGGCAGGTCTGGTATCTGAACTAGCGCAGCAGGTCCATCGGCTGTCAATCAATCTGACTGAGACAGTAGTTACTCCTCCTATAGTGGGGAAATCTAAACCTATAAAGCTTCTCCTTGACAGGTCTTCTGGGGATAGGGATAAGTTTGAGACCTTATGCCAGTTATGCCACCTGTATTTTCGTGTTGATCATTTTGCTACCCAGGAGGAGAAGGTGGGCATCGTTGTTACAGGGAGATCCACAGGCTTGGGCTCTGAAGCTTCCTCCTAATGCTGAGGAATGGTGTAATCTAAAGCATTTTTTTCAGTCCTTAGGGGCTATACACTCTCAGCCTGATCATGTAGGTCTGGCTAGTCTAACCTCCTTGCTATCCATCAGGGCAAACAAGAAGTGGAGGACTATTGTATGGATTTTAGACAACATTGTGTTGTAACCAGTTGGTGTGAACCTGCATTAAAAACTCTTTTTAAGCAGAACCTCTGTCTCATGGCATCAGGGATGCCTGGGTTGGGCCTACTTTTCTAGACCAAGCCATGTCTTTAGCGGTCAGGATTGACCAAAGGATGAGAGAGAGAGACGTAAGGATAAGGGATACCTTGACTTTCTAAACCTTCTCCTTCCCCTTATTCCTTCTCCTCTAAGAAGCTTACTTCCTTCTCTTCTCTTACACCTGAGGAACCTATGCAGTTGGGAGCAGCTGATGCCAAGACCAGACGCTCCCACCGAATAATCAGTGTCTGTACTGTGGCAAGCCCGGTCATTATGCACGAGATTGCCCCTCCAAGCCAAGTCCAACTCTAGTGCCTGAGTGACAATCGGGAGCATCACTCAGGCACCCAGGTATCGCTCAATAATAAATTAATATTGATTAATATTAATATTATATCTTATTGTCTGTAGGTGACAAGGTTGTGTCAGGTCTTTCTCATATTGACTCAGGAGCTTCCGCCAATTTCATCAGTTCTTCTTTCTTTCTTTCTTCTTTCTTCATCTCGGTGGTAAGTCCTGTCTTGCTTAAATGTCTGTAGACTGCGACGGGTGTGGATTTTATCCCATTTGCCAGGAGTAATATCCAATATGTCATGCCTCCTTTCATGGTACAGGTTGGGTCTATTCACTCGGAAATCCTTAGCCTATTAATTATGGATCAGTTGCCCTCTGATGTTATTTTAGGGTTACCATGGTTGGATCAGTACCACCCAGTTTTAGATTAGTCCTCCCTGGAGCTGATCAAATGGGTGCCTCAGTGTGCTTCACATTGTATCTTGCTTAATGTCTCCTGGAGGAAGAGGAGATCCCTGAGTTTCTGTCTGATTTATACAGATTATGTAAGCATGAAGAAGAAAGCCTCCTTAAAGGACATATTCACCCATCCATTTCTCCTTTAGGTGCCGGAATTTTCTGTGTGAGGTGTCATTTTTTTGCATCATGATCTGTTCTTTCGGTACCTTGATGCATATGTGCGACTTTTTGATCACTTTTTATAACAATTTTTGTGGACAAAAATCCACCATTTTGCACTTTGGCAGGTATTTGTGCTTAAACCGTTTACAGTGCATGATCTCTATGGGGGAGATTTATAAAAGGGTGTAAATATACACCTGGTGTAAACTGCCCACAGCAACCAATCAAAGCTCCTCTTAAATTTTACTAGAGCAGAAAGCTGAGCTGTGATTGGTTGCTGTGGGCAGTTTACACGAGGTGTGTATTTACACCCTTTCATAAATTTCCCCCTATGTGTTTATATTTTTTTTATAAAATGGGAAAAGTGGGATGATTTAAACTTTTATTAGGGGAGGGAATTTTTTTTATTAATGAAAAAACTTTATTTTTGTTTTTTATACTTTTAGTTCCCCTTGGCGACTTTCATTATTACTGCACTGATCTCTCAAAGAGATCAGAATACTAAGTTAATGCAGCCCTGATTGATTAGATCAGTGCTGTATTGCTCTGGGCTGCTGCGGCCCAAATCTACAGATTGTGAGCTGGGATCAGCATCAGTGCGATGCTAAGCCCTGGTCCATTAAGAAGAAGGGTTCTCCACTCCGCAATCCCACTAGACACCAGGGATAGGGGACACAGGACACTTTAATGCAGCTGTCAGCTTGGAATGGCTAAGTAGTGGGCGCAGCAATCGGACCATGCCAGCTAAGAGCCGCAGTCCCTGGCTACACATAGCAGCCAGGATTGTAGCAGTGATGGCAGGGTCGCTGCACGGCTCTCTCTCTAAAGCCCCCCACCCGCAGCAGGACCTACTAGCATGTTCTGGTGTGGGAAGGGGTTAAGCAGCTCTCAGGAGTAGTGCAGGCATATTATGTAAGGTTTTTACAGCATTTTGTGGTATGTTTTTTTTTTTTTTTTTTTTTTTTCAAGACACAGCACGTTGTTCTGGGTATGAGATTTGTTTCATAAGCTCCTCTATAGGGCTTGAGATACTGTATGCCAGAAAAAAACATGTTTTATTTATTTTTTTTAAACTGACAAAATAGTGTGTGTGAAGTCTATAAGGTACATTCAATTGGTGCTTTCAGATTGTGTTTTATTAGTGGGAAACCAAATGCTGCAATTTAGCAGTGCTTAGTTTGGTATGTTAGGGTATGTGCACACTGAGGAATTTAGACGGAAAGTCCATCGCAGAATTTTCAGCTCGCGCCCGCTCATGGAGCGCAGTGCGCGCGTCTCTGCCCGTGTCATAGACTCCATTCTATGCACGGTTGAATTCCTTTCTCCGTCCAAAGAATGAACTTGGACGGAGGATGGAATCCAGCTGTGCATAGAATAGAGTCTATGACACGAGCGGAGACGCGCACGTCTGCTGCACCCCACGAGCGGGCGCGAGCTGAAAATTCTGCGACGGACTTTCCGTCTAAATTCCTCAGTGTGCACATACCCTTAGTTGCTGACAGCAGCAGATTCAGAGAATGAAAGACATTATAGCAGGCAAGTAGTGGGTTCTCTGAGATCTCCGCAACAGTCTTCATTTCCTTGTGCTTTTGTCAGTTATATAGTTAACTGATTTAAAGTGGCACTGTCATTATAACTTTCACAATCTAAGTCATGGGTCTCCAAACTGCGGCCCTCCAGCTGTTGCATAACTACATTTCCCATCATGCCTGGACAGCCAAATCCAAAGCTTTAGCTGTCCAGGCATGATGAAAGTTGTAGTTTTGCAACAGCTGGCGGGCTGCAGTTTGGAGACCCATGATCTAAGTCAACAGGGGATGTAATATAAAGCAAGTTTGCAATTTACATTCATTATTTTTATGTATTTCTTCTTTTTTTTAAGCTATGCTTTAAAACAAAGCTATACTTCTCTGAAATCCAGGTCTAGTCTCCTTCTCCTAGTTGAAAAAAAAACAAAAACACTAAACACATGAAGTCTGGCCAATACAGTCTGTCACAACTCAATGGGGGAGATTTATGAAAGGGTGTAAATATACACCTGTGTAAACTGCCCACAGCAACCAATCACAGCTCAGCTTTCTGCTCTGGAAAAATAAGAGGAGCTCTGATTGGTTGCTGTGGACAATTACCACCAAGTGTATATTTACACTTTCATAAATCTCCCCCAATGTGTCTGTCAATCACAGGGCTGCCTTCTCTGTGAGTGCACAGATGACCTGGGAAATACGGGACTTCCTGTGTTTAGTCTCTTTCTTTTTTTTTTCAAAGAGTCTTAACACAGGAATATTTTGTTTCTCATAATAAATAAAAAAAATTATGAATGTAAATTGCAAACATGTTTTATATCCCATCTACTGTTGATTTAGATTTTGAAAGTTATAATTAGAGATGAGCATGCTCGAGTCCATCCGAACCCAATTGTTCTGCATTTGATTAGCGGTGGCTGCTGAAGTTGGATAAAGCCCTAAGGCTATGTGGAAAACATGACAACCTTAGAGCTTTGTCCAAGTTCAGCAGCCACCGTTAATCAAATGCCGAACGTTCGGGTTCGGATGGACTTGAATATGCTTGAGGTTTGCTCATCTCTAGTTATAATGACAGTGACACTTTAAAGTAGACCTCAACGTTTTTTGAGAAATGAATGATGTGCAGCACCGCACACAATAGCCAATCTATTGTGAATACACCTATTTTGAATTCAGCGCTGGAATAGGCTTCTGAGCGCCCATTCTCCCCGCTCCCCGCTACATACAGCTATGCCTTGAGACAGAGGCTTCTGTTGTGTCTCCATAGCCCCCAACTCCAGTTAGAGACCCAGTGTAATGTAAGGGTCCTATTACACGGAGCGATAATTGTCCGAATTGGCTCGATTTGTTCGATTATCATTCTTTATAAGAGAGAGAATGATCATTTGATGAAACGATCATCAGCTGATCTTTTGTTTAGGCCCAGACCTAAAATCCTCAGCTGCCGACCGCACATCGCTACTTGTAATAGCGATGTGCGGCTGACGGCTGATGATTAAACAAACAGTTTACATTACCTCTCCAGGTTCCCAGTCTTCTCCTGCAATTTGCTTCACGGACATCGCTAATAATGTCTGTGCAGCTCTTGCTAAACGCTTATCAGGCCATGTAACAGGCCCAGTAAACACATTGGCCGTGTTATAGGACCCTTAGTCTACGGGACTGGGTATCACACAAGTGACAGGAGCTATGGAAACACAGTGGGGAGCTCTGTCTCATAAGGCATAGCTGTATAAAGCAGGCGTCAGGCAGAATGGGCGCTTAGAAGCCTATTCCAGTGCTGAATTCAAAATAGATATGCATTTGAAAAACTGCTATCATCCACAGTGCTGCACTTTAGTCATTGCTTCTTTTAGAAAAGTAGCCCCCACTACTGGAGTTACACTTTAAGCTACTTTACTTGTGGTTAACTAGAGCACTCTTGTCTATTGATGTTCCTTAAACCTACCTATAGTCCTCCGTAGAGTTATTAGTTGGATCCTGCATGCGCAGAGCATAGGCTTATTACTAGTCATGTACAGTGTAGGGCAGTGGCGTAGCGATCACCACACTGCCCCCTCCCTCTTGTGACCACAAGCAGTGTTTTGCTTGCGATCACAAGAGGCTGGTCCCCCTGCTTACGTGCGGCTCCCAGCTTGGTCCTGTCCCCGGCAGCACACATCAGTGACCTCTGTGTGCGCTGGGGATAACAGGAGGGGCATCTATAAGGGGAATACATGGGGGGCATCTATAAGGGGGATAACATGGGGGGCCATCTATAAGGGGGATAACATGGGGGGCATCTATAAGAGGGATACATGGGGGGCATCTATAAGGGGGATAACATGGGGGGGTCATCTATAAGGGGGATAACATGAGGGGCATCTATAAGGGGAATACATGGGGGCCATATATAAGGGGGATAACATAGGGGGGCAACAAAAGGGGGATACATGGGGGGACATCTAAAAGGGGATAACAGGAAGGGCATCTATAGGGGGGATACATGGGGGGCATCTATAAGGGGGACAACAGGAGGGGCATCTATAAGGGGGATAACAGGAGGGGCATCTATAGGGGGGATACATGGGGGGCATCTATAAGGGGGATAACATGGGGGGCCATCTATAAGGGGGATAACAGGAGGGGCATCTATAAGGGGGACAACAGGGGTATCTATAAGGGGGATAACAAGGGGAGACAACACAGAGGGGGCAATCTATAAGGGGGGAAACATTGGGGGCCATCTATAAGGGGATGCACAGAGAGATGCATGTACTATAGTGGTCTACACAGAGGAGGGTATGTACTATAAGGGGGTCACATAGAGTCAGCCTACCCACTAAGTGAGGAGCCTAATATGTCTGTCTGGCAGATTCTGTGGATTCGTGGCTCGGAGAAGTTCTCATAACGGCCCAGGGCAGAAAAAGAAGATGATGAAAAGGGAAGAACTCTGATCAGAGAAGACGTCCCCTGTGAGTCAACTGATATAACTGCACTGTAATGTATATGGTGTACAGAACCTGTGTAGGGCTGAATCAGCCTCTATATGACTGGATGAGGTGATAGTAATCTGTGTACAGTGGATGTTATTTAGTAGCAGCGGTGGTGGTGTTAGTCAGTATGTGGTGGTGTTAGTCAGTCGAAGCGGCTGTGTTAGTCAGTATGCATTGGTTTTAGTCAGTAGGTGGCGGTGTTAGTCAGTAGGTGGCGGTGTTAGTATGTGTCGGTGTTAGTCAGTATGTGGTGGTAATATTTGTTACTTGTTATCTGGTACTGTGTTTTATTGGATTTAGTATAGTGGATTTAGTCAGTAACAATATGGTGGTGATGGTTGTGTTGTGGAGGTAATAGTCTATATGAGAGAAACAAAGATAGATGGCACTACCGGGGCTCCACTCACAACGGACACACCTGGGGTAGACTGAATCAGATGCCGGCGGTGCTCCTGCTGGAAACCACACGTGAGTACCAAATAGTCAAGATAGAAAACGCAGGGCACTCACCATCTATTGCAGATTCAGACCTTCCGGTTTATTGACAAGGTGCAGGAGTAGCGGGGGAGAAACAGGAATGGGTGACCACAGTTTCTGTTTCTCCCCCGCTACTCCTGCACCTTGTCAATAAACCGGAAGGTCTGAATCTGCAATAGATGGTGAGTGCCTTGCGTTTTCTATCTTGGCTATTTGGTGTGGAGGTAATATTTGCCCCTTGTATACTGGTATTATTGGCAATATTGGTCTCAGTATACAGGATTTGGTTAGTAAAAGTATGGCGGTAATATGTATGGTGATAATATTTCCTATATACTGGTATTATTGGTATTATCGGTCTTGAGATATACCAATAGAAACACTTGGTCGAGGAAGGGGAGGCCCAAGTTGACCTCTTGCACCAGGGCCCAAGAGACATTAGCTACGCCCCTGGTGTAGGGTCAATCCTGGGCATGAGGCCACCTTATCGTGGTGGGATGTTTCACACTATTTGCAAATGGTATGCCAACAGCCTCATTATTTTATAGAGTATTTTTTTAGCACCTGGGGGGCTGCTTTTAGTGATTTTCATATCTGTATTGGGTCTGTATCTTGCCATCAGTGGTGAGCTGTTGCATTTGTCGTGGGTCTACAATTTCAGCCATAGCAACGTGCTCCTGCCTAGTGTGAATGGTGTAGGAGAGCTGACCAAATTTGCTTATAAAGATTCCTCATTCCACCATGCACCTCCACAAACAACAATGTGGTTTGTCGGTACCTGACTTCTGAATTACAAAACTGTATTACAAATAGCCCAGAGCATATTACATTGCTGCCAATATTCATTCTATATAACCTTCCGCTCCTAATACCTGGTTTCAGGGATGTGCTAATGTGTGGGATCATAGACATAACTGCCCAATGGTTCCTACTTTCTGGAATCAAGAAATCTACTTGTAAGAAGAACGACTACAGCATTCAATACAGAGATTATTACATAGGCATAGTAAGTACTGTAGATAACATCGCTTGTTTCTCCTTTCTGAAATCAACTTCTTATAAATGAATGAATTTTCCTCTAAAACCAGGAAACAAATTTTACAGTTATGAAATATAACAGCCAGAAATTGATCCAGTTCTTTGCCCTTGCTGCTGAAAATGATATTGCAGCACAATGGAAGTTCCCCCCTCTCTCTCTCTATTGAGATAGATTGAGATCTCTCTCATCATGAAAACATTAATACAACCCTCTCGTACATGAGAGTACAATTTGAAGCTTTATGGTTGCCATGCAAATCTTTACGCGATGTCTTAGATGCTTCTAGACAATTATGTTTATCCTCTGACCCTGTTGTCCTTCAATACTACTTTGGACAGTTTGTTCCATTTTGACACAAAGAAATGATAGTAGAAGTAGTCTTAACAGTAGCATACAAAACCTGCAATCAGACATTGCTACTGCCATAACACAATGAGTAGAATTTTTCCTGCAGTTGGATGTAGCAGCCCTCTGGCAATGCACTTGGCAGCACAACTATCATACTGCCAATTCCCAGCTGCTCTGGACTCAGATTAACTGGTGCAGCCCCTTTCAGATAAATCTGTATTGTTCAATAGGCTGCACAAAAGGTCCAAGCTAGCTGTCACACGTCACCCCATCTAAACAGCTGAGACTCACATTGCCCCGGTGACAGGTCTGTGACCTTGGTCAGCTGCTCATTGACCCAAAGAGTTTAACACTTGACCTCAGTGAAGCTACCTCAGAAAAATGTTTGGGAATAGAAAAATTAAGCATTCTCTATGCAGAAAGACATATCTCATTTAACTGTGGGGAAAAGGGCTCCAATGTCTATATGGACTCATTCCTGTGTTTTTCATGCTGTACCAGTCATCCAGAGCTACACTTCTTTTCTATTTCCATTACAGTCAACCTTCATGTTACAATATTAATTGGTTCCAGGACGACCATTGTATGTTGAAAATATTGTAACTAGAGACTAAAACTCGATGTTCACACCACGTAAAAGTATAGCCATTGTTGCCATCAGCAACAACGGCCGTACTTGATGCAGTGTGGAACATTGCCTATTCCTCTGTAGGATCCAGGCAGGAGCGTATACACATCGTATACGCTCTGGCCGGGATCCCATGCCGGACCACAAAGAACTGACACGTCAGTTTTCTCCGGGCCGCAATTCAGTGAATTGCGGCCGTAGGAAACCCTGTCAGTTCACACAATGAAGCAAGCGGCTCCTATGGGGAGTCCTGATGCGGGTGCGTGCTGATGCGCCCGTATCAAAATGCTACGGCCATAAAGATCATCTTAAGATCTTATGATCTTAGCAGAGACCGGCCGTTCCGTGACCCAGCCGGGTCACGGAACGGCCGGTCTCTTACAAAGTGTGAACATAGCCTAAAACTGGAAATTGGTTTTGAAGCCCCCAAATTGTCCTTCCAAAATGAAAAAAAATCAAGCTTTAAATAGAAATAAGCAGATAACTAATATGGATAAAGCAAGTCCTTACATACAACAGTCAGAGAAACTGGAAGCTGTGAATTACTTTGTATGTAAAGGACCGGAGCATTTTCAGGGTCCTGTACAGATCACGCAGGGTCCCAGAAAAATAAAATTGAGCCGCCCTCACCTGGTTCCCAAAGGAGCAGCTCATCCTGGTACAGGTAAAGAGCAGCACAGGATATGTAGTATCACACTGTACTGTAGAGAGGCTCTCCTAGACAGCCTATCATTGCATGCACTTCAGTAATACTAGGGCTTTATCAGTAAAGTGTCCACTTTTATTCATCAGGTCATCTAACTATTCACGTGCCACAGATCCTGACTTTCTGTAGCATTGTATGCTTAGTCTTATCTCGGGTTATGATGGTCCAGAAAATAATATTGTATGTTAAAAATATTGTAACCTGAGGCCATTGTCAGTTGGGACCACTGTATTTGCATAGGACTCTGTAGACCCCTGCATTAGTTAGAAACCTACAGATTTTTCCTTTAATGTTGCTTTATTGAGCTGCCTCTGACAGCTAAGCTTTAGATGCCTTCATAGTGAGTTTGCTGTTTCCAATGTACTTTTTGCAAGTTCCAGTAGTCTATCTTATAAGCATTTATATGATGAGTTTTGGTAAGTCAATAAAGGACCTTCTATTAGCTGATACAATGTCAACTGTTTTCCTCAGCTTACTACCCGCACTCACAGCATTCACATGTATTCTCAAATATGTCTTAAATCATGGCTTTCGCATTATTACACAACACTTTTCAATACTGGTGCATGGGAGTGAAGTGAACATGAGAAAAAAGGTAGAGTATCTGGTCTTGTAACGGCACATGGTTTTGTCCATTATCCGTTACCTACTGCAGGTCACTTTGTTCTGTGCTCATCTGTACACCGTCCTTCCTTAAGCTGGCCTCCTTAAGGATCAGGCTCCCTCTAGTCGCAGACGTGCACCTGTTCACCTGTATTTATAGCTCTGCCCACAAGTTCTGGAGAATCCTAGCCTGTTTATCTGAAATCAGTTTTCTGAAAGGGAAAAACAAATGTCGTCAGAACCTGGGTCTATTAGCCTACTGCATGGCAACAAAACACCAATTTAAGGACTGTCCTATCCAATTAGACTCATCCGGGAAACTCCTGGGCCTAGGCCTCATTGGAGAGGAGACTCTGGACAGCAATACCTCCTCTCCTTCTCTGACCATGACTCTTGACTCCTCCCACTGGTACCCATCTGTAGATAGCAACCTTTGTGGACTCTGGTTCTGATGACAACGTTATCCCTTGTGCCCTTGTTGCACGATACAACCTGCCTATTACTCCGCTGGCCAAGAGCCTCTTCATCTCTTCTGTGAATAGGCAAGTTCTCTTTAGTATCTTGCATCAAGAGAATATTTCTTTCCTTGTACTCCAGGCTCTATTAACTTTATACTTCTTGGTCTGCCTTTGTTGGGAAAACATGGTTCCCATGTCCCCTGCTATGCCCCCATATAGTAATCATGTTCCCTGCTGTGTCCCTCACCAACATAAAAATAATGCCTCCTACTGCACACCCCCAGATACTAATAATGTTCCGTCCGTGCACACCCACACTGTAATAATGCCACTGCTGTTCTCCCATAGTAATGATGCCCCCTTCTATGCACCTCCTCACCCACAGTAATAATGCCTACTCTTGTGTAAGCCCCCCACCCACAGTAAATATGCCCTCTGTTGTGTGTACAGTCTCCCCACCCACAGTAATAATGCCCCCTGTTGTATACAGCCCCCCAACCATATAGATAATGCTGTGTACAGCCTCCCCTCCAATAACAATGCCTCTTGTTGTGTATAGCTTCCCCCATGGTAATAATGAACCCTGTTGTATTTCAGCATAAAAAACAAACAAACACATCATATTCACCTATTCCAGGAAAGCAGAAGGTATCTCCATATTCTGGATAGAAAAAACGTGTGCATCCGCAGCTTAATAAAAATATGTAACTTTTATTGAACGTCACAAAAATAAAATAACAAAACTCATTAAAAAACACGCCGACGCGTTGCAGGGTGAGAACCCCTTAATCATGGCAATAGTGATATGGTTACAACTTGTTTAAATACAAATAGGATGTGACGATGGACTGGATAAAGACGCCCACCAGCAACTGCATACACCTGGGCATCCGATCCAGAAAAGTCACATGACCATTTTACATCACCCATAGGAGTATAGCAGTAAACATAACTCAAACAAAAATCATATACATAATGAAAAATTATATAGTAAATAAAGTAACTATAAATACCCGGTTCAATAGATATAGTATAAATCAGACTTGTAGTTTAACCCTTTAGGGAACCTGGTGTTCAGATTAAGAATCCAAAATGCCTCCCTATTTCTGACCATACGGGTCCAATCACCTCCACGTTTGGGTCTATTTACCCTCTCAATAGCAGAGATTTTTAAACCGCTTGTATCCCCTGCATGGCACTCAACAAAATGCCTAGCAAGACCAGAAAGTGAACGATTACTACAAAATGAAGTGCACATCTTGATGTCAGTCAGGTGTTCTCCTATACGGGTTTTGAGCTTCCTGATACTCGATCCAACATACTGCAAATCGCACATCGTGCAGTGACCCACATACACGATCTCCATATTCTGGCTCCAGTCTGTGAGCCGTGGGGCGGATCCTCCAGCAAGCGCAATTACGTCATATCATTGCACCTGCTGGAGAGATCATGGCTGCTCATAGGCTGACAGGTCCTGCTGCTCTATTCTCCTCCTTATGTTCAGCCCGCTCACTCTGTAATGAGCAGGCTGAATACTTTACAGTGGTGGGGCATCTCTAGAAGCTGCGGGGCTGCAGAATATATGCTGTACTTACCTTTGGATATCACGTGACAAAGCAATACTGCATCAATCAACCAACCCCCCCCCCCCCCCCCCCCCCCCCCCAAAAAAAAAAAAAAAAAAAACCCGCTGGTATCGTCTGTTTGATGATAGACCTTGCCATTTGTTTCTTCCAAAATATTCTTGGAGCCTTGGTTAGGTTAAAAAATTATCTTTAATCTGAAGCAGCCAAGTCAATGAGGTGTGGCACTGTTTAGACAAGCGATAAATAGCAGACATTTTCGGGGTGTTCCTAATGGCAAGGAGGGTGAGGAGGAAGAAAGCAGAGTCGTTGCAAGCCTAGGGCATGGACGCTCTAGGCCACACTTCATTGACTCGAATGCTGCAAATTTAAAGATCATTTTTAAAAAGACATGGCTGGTAAAGGATGTTATCAAACGGACAGTACCAGCAGTTTGGTGGATACAGTATCACTTTGAAATTATTTTGCAACATGAGGCTATGCATTTCACTCTGGAGCCATTGTCTGTTTTTACTCAGACACTTAAAAATGATACTTCTAGCTCACATATCTTGGAAAATGAAAACAAGCCTAACTTACACTCAGGTGATGAAAAAATGGCACACATTCATGCCCCCATGTCACTTTATGGAAAACAGCCTGCAGATGCACCTATGGGACAAAACACCTTATGCCCAGTGCCCTTTTCAAAAGCTTACTGAGGGTGCCACCATACAAAGCCTTAAGGTCGTTGACGTGCTGTTTTTAACATGGTTGTTTTTTAACATGCTTTGGAATAAAGATTTTTGGACATTTTAACTCCTTCATGTTTTTTGGAGCTGTGATTTCCTTCTACTTGTATGGAATGTAAAATAATGTCTGTGAATGATCTGCAGCCCTCTGAAATGTAGACTGTGGTTAAAGTTTTAATACCATCCTGTATTGGCTGTTGATGTCAACATTCATGGTGGTCTACAGTAGTGAAGAGGTTATTGCCAGCAGGTCTGCTGATCTAGTATAGTAAGGAGAATAATGCCAACATCTTTATGAATTAAGGGGATAATTCCTACTTCCTGTTGTCTAGGGGGCTTCTTACCTTTTCAGCCCCCTACAAAACCTTACTTTGACATAAAGCTCACAGAAGAATAGAACCTGTGCCTTATGTCACTGTTTAGAGGGTGCTGACTTGGGCCTAAGCCCATGGTCATCTTGGTGCTTTGTTTTATAGAGATGTAATAGGCTTATCATAGATGTGTATGAGGACTCTACCATACCTTTTTAATGCCCTCAAAGTCATACAGAATCTGTAAGAAAAAAAACACATACATACTCCATGGGATGCTGTATTTATGACAGAAACTGTACATCAGCACTTGGAGGGTGTTGATCTGCGTATTGGGACGATATCAGCCGTATTCAGACGATAATCGTCTTGTGTAATAGAAGGCAACGATCAGCTGACATGAACGATGTTGGCTGATCGTTGCTGTCATTTGTCTTTCAACATGTTGAAAGACAGATGACTATGATAGCAGCGATCTGCTGCCGTCGCTCCGTGCAATAGGACTGCAGCAGTAGACCGCTGCTATCTGCGATGGGCTGCCCGGACGATCAAGCAATTACCCGGGCAGCCCCCCCGTGCAGCTCCCCGCGGCCCCTGCTGTACTCACCCACTCGCTGACGACGCGTGTAATAGCGTCGGCAGCAAGCAGGGAAAGAGGAACAAGCGAGCACTGACATCGATCGTTTGCTCCTCTCTGTCGCCCCGTGTAATAGGGGCTTAAGAACAGGATTTGACTATGTGCAGTACCTTAATGCTAAATGCTGTCAGGCTGTCAGGCTTATCTTATTTCACTTACCCTACTGTGAGGGGAGTAACTAGAAAAGGCTGGGCCCCCCGTCGCCTGTGGAAAGCCCTTGCTGTGTTTATTCTGTCTCTCACTGTTTGTCGGTGATTGCCTCTACAATAAACGACCAATTGCATGAATAGGTAAGTGCCGTTCATTTCATCTACCAACTCGCTGCATTTAATGTCTCATCAGAGCAGAGCACCACACTGGTCCCCCGACTCCTGATCCCGCTGTGCTGGCTGCAAGCTCCTACACGTATTTTCCTAGTCAGCATTGGATGTGAATAAGGCTGTGCCGGACACCTTCTATTTTTGCTATATACTATCTGTCATCTGTGTCTTACTATCTGTACAATCTGTACAAGCTGCTGCTTAGTCACAGTTCGGATTTCCAGGAGGGCGGGACATGAGTGAACATGTAGTACAGAGGCAGACACAGAGCTGAGGGTAAATTTGGCCACATATATTTCAGAAAGGGTTCAATATAAGCCTAAGTTAATTAAAACTACACTTGTAGTAAAGGGAACACTCAAATAACACATCCTTGATCTGAAAGGAAGAAATATTCTCATTGAATACTTTGTTCTGTACACGTGCCTGTATGACCTCCCTACAACACCTGGGCATGCTCCTGATGAGGTTACGGATGGTCTCTTGAGGGATCTCCTCCCAGACCTGGACTAAAGCATCCTCCAACTCCTGGTCGGCCTGTGGTGCAATGTGACGTTGGTGGATGGAGCGAGACATGATGTCCCAGATGTGCTCAATCGGATTCAGGTCTGGGGAACGGGTGGGCTAGTCCATAGCTTCAATGCCTTCATCTTGCAGGAACTTCTGACACACTCCAGCCACATGAGGTATAGCATTGTCCTTCATTAGGAGAAACCCAGGGCTAACTGCATCAGCATGTGGTCTCACAAGGGGTCTGAGGATCTCATCTCAGTACCTAATGGCCGTCAGGCTACTTCTGGCAAGCACATGGAGGGCTGTGCGGCCCTCCAAAGAAATACCACCCCACACCATTACTGACCCACTGCCAAACCGGTCATGCAGGAGAATGTTGCAGGCAGCAGAAAGTTCTCCACGGTGTCTCCAGACTCTGTCATGTCTGTCACATGTGCTCAGTGTGAACCTGCTTTAATCTGTGAGGAGCACAGGGCGCCAATGTTGACTCTGTTCTGTGGTAAATACCAATCGCCCTGTACGGTGTTGGGCTCTAAGCACAACACCAACTTGTGGAAGTTGGGCACTTATTTTACCCTCATGAAGCCTTTTTCTGACAGCTTGAGCAGACACATAGATATTAGTGGCTACTGGAGGTCATTTTACAGGACTCTGGCACTTCTGCTACTTGCACAAAGGAGGAGGCAGCAGTCCGGCTGCTGTGTTGTTGCCTTCCTACAACCTCCTACATGTCTTCTGGTGTACTGGCCTGTCTCCTAGTATCTGTATCTGTAAACACAGCAAACCTTCTTGCCACAGCTCCAGTTGCACTACCTCAGCACCTTCTGTGGGTTGTAAACACTTCTTCATGCTACCTCTATGGGTGAGAACAATGACAAAATGCTAAAGTGACCAAAAAAAAAAACTAACAAAACACAGTAATCACTGAACTCAAGGAGATCAGTGAAAAAATTCCAATGAAGTACTCAATCAAGAGTCTCCACTGATGCCCCCAAAAATTTAAATATGCAAAACAAGAGTCCGTGGTGCCTCGATTGCGAGTCTCAAAACGGGATAGCTAGATATCTCTAGCCTGTTGCCACGGGGTGCCTCCATGATGGGGAGAGCACCACACCACTCTGATAGATAGCCCCTTAAGTCCCACTCTGTTGCGAGTATTGGAACATAAATAGGGAAACAACAGGGTGGCCCCTTTTTGTCAACGTCTAACTCAAGGTGCGAGTATTGCAATCATTACAAGGGCTTGCCAAGGCAGGCATCCATCCACCCAAAGACAGCAGTTTCGGGGTATTTGCCCCTCGTCAGTGTGAAGCAGGATTCTGGCTGGTTGGGGCAATGACAAATCAACCAACAAGACACAGTTATCACTGAACTCAAGGAGATTAGTGAAAAATTCCAATGAAGTACTCAATCAAGAGTCTCCACTGATGCCCCCCCAAATTTAAATATGCAAAACAAGAGTCTGTGGAGCCTCGGTTGCGAGTCTCAAAACACGGGATAGCCAGATATCTCTAGCCTGTTGCCAAAACAACTGCCAGAAGGGATGAGAACAGAGAAATGGTCTGGTCACAACCTGCAGACTTTCTCCTTTATAGGGGTTGTCCTGCTATTTGCCTATCATTTCTACCTGTTATTTGTTCCATTTGCGCAAAAGCAGGAGAAATTCATTTACCATCAGTGTTGCTTCATAACTGGACATGGTGATTTCATAAACATTTCAAAAATGTTATATTGTATTGTTTAGGTGTTTCCTTTATTTTTTTGAGCAGTGTATATTGACAAAATATTTCATAGTTGTGCTTTAACCCCTTGAAGACCCGGCCCAAAATGACCCAGTGGACCAGGCCAATTTTCATTTTTTCGTTTGTGTTTTTAATTCCTCCTCCCCTTCTAAGAGCTCTAGCACCTTCAGTTTTCTATCTACAGGGCCATGTAAGGCCTTGTTTTTTTTAGAATAGGTGTACTTTGTAATTGCATCTTTCATTCTACCATAACATGTATGATGGAACCCCAAAAATATCATTTATGAAGATATAAATTGGTGAAATCGCAAAAAAAAAAATGCAATATGGTAGCTCTTGGGGGGTTCCTGTGTCTACGTAATGCACTATATAGTAAAAATGACGTGACACTGTTATTCTGTAGATCAGTCCGAACACAACTATATGCAGGTTTACACAGATTCTCTAATGTTTTTTTATGAAATCCTTTTTTTTTTTTTGCAATTAATTATTATTAAAATGGCCCTGTGGAGACTCTTATAATGGTTTTAGTTTTTAGCCTACGGGGCTGTATAGGGTGTAATTTTTTGCGCTTTATATATATATAGTAACAAAAAAATCAGCAATTCTGCCACTTTTTTTATTTCTTCTCTTTTACACTGTTCACTATTATAAGAGACAATTACACACGCTACGGTATATAATATGTTTATTTAATTAATTATTTTTATATGTTCTATTTATAATATGGTATGGGGGATGATTTTAATTTTTATTGGGGGAGGGGGTATTTTGAAAAACATTTTTACTTTTTTAAAAACATATTTTAAGTCCCCCTAGGGGACTTTTACATGCAATCATTAGGTTCCATACGCTGGTGATTGCCTGTGGCAGACTCAATGAGCAGAGCGCCGGTCAGACCACATGGAGGAACGTAAGAGACCTCTGGCGGTCGGGCGCAGCGATCGGGGCCCCCGCAGTCACACACCCAGGTGAGTGCACCACCTGAGGTGTGTGGGTGGGTTTACCTACTGCTATTACCCCGCCAAGATACTACACAAAGAAGCACCTTGTCTCTTTTTTGCTTTCTTCTTTCTCTAATTTCTACTGTGACAAATGCAGCACATTTCTTAGACTGTTACGTTTAGACTAACCATTACTTGGTTTAAACTACACCATCAAATTTTTTAACCATGCCAGTTTACTAAAGTCACGCCCCTTTTGTAGGATATCGGTGGAAAATATGTAAAAAAAAAAAAACAACAACATAATAAATGTGGCGTGCAGCATGTAGACAAGTTTTTTGTGGTGCAAAATATGTATGAATTCTGTCATATTTTCCATAGTAAATTTAATCTAAATTGCTATTTGTTTTATTTGTCTGTGGCCCAGATGTCTCAATCTGCATGAGACAAAACTGTGTCTGTTTTTCCCTCAGGAACCAATCACTGCTCAGCTTTCATTTCTCAAATTGCTCTGGTAAAATGAAAGCTGAGCTCTGATAGCAATATTATTGTTTCACTGATAAATCTGAGCATACGCACAGCTGTGCTCAAAAGTTTACATACCCCAGCAGAATTCCCTTTTGTTCTCTTTTTTCAAAGAATATGAGTGATAACACAAAAAATATTTTCCACTCATGGTTAGTGGTTGGGTGAAGCCATTTATTGCCAAACTACTGTGTTTTCTATTTTTAAATCAAAATGACAGTCTTTTATGGTAGTGGTGGATGAGAGTCCTTATTTTCTCAGATGGTAAAGCTGCCCATTCTTCTTGGCAAAAACCCTCTAGTTCCTGTAAATACTTGGGTTGTCTTGCATGAACTGCGCGCTTGAGATCTCCCCAGAGTGGCTCAGTAATATTGAGGTCAGGAGACTGAGATGGCCACTCCAGAACCTTCACTTTGTTCTGCTGTAGCCAATGACATTCATTCATTCATTTATCTTTCCTTAAACTTTGACCAGGTTCCTGTGCATTTGTAGCTCACACATCCCCAAACATCAGCGATCCACTTCCATGCTTTACAGTAGGAATGGTGTTCCTTTCATCACAGACCTTGTTGACATCTTTCCAAATTTAACATTTATAGTTGTGGCCAAAGTGTTAGATTTTGGTCTCATTAATCCAAATGACCTTGTTTCAGAAGTTTTAAGGCTTGTCTCTGTGCTGTTTGGCGTATTGTAGGTGAGATACTTTGTGGCCTCTGGGCAGTAATGGCTCTCTTCTGGTGACTCGGCCATGCAGCCGGGATGTTTTTGGTCATAATGGTTAAAAAAAGAGAAAACACAGTAGTTTGACAATAAATGGCTTCACCCAACCATTAACCATGAGTGGGAAAAAAAGTTTTGTGTTATTTATATTCTCTGACAAAAGGACAAGAAAACTGTCAAGGTAACGTTTTGAGCACAACTGTATTCACATTTAAGTTTAACATTTCATTCAACTTAGCCAAGAAACAGATACTGCATATCCTTTCTTACCAGAGATACAAAATTTAGGAATAGGTCTCCCCCTAGTGGACCACACATGCATTGCACAATAAATATTAAGAATCAACCCAAAGCATTAAAACTTGAAAGGGGTTGTCTGGGCAGGGAGGGTTTTTGATATGAGGCCTGGTCTGCAGGAAAGATAACAAAGATGTATACTTACCTGGCCTGCTCCCAAGTGGCTTCCAGAATGCCCTGTCCCCCAGGTCATTATGGGGATTATTCAGTGAAAATCTTTTTCTTTTAAATCAACTGGTTTCAGAAAGTCACAAAGATTTGTAATTTACTTCTATTTAAAAATATCAAGTTTTCTAGTACTTATTAGCTGCTGTATGTCCTGCAGGAAATTTTGTTTTCTTTCCAGTCTGACACAGTGCTGATATCTCTATCCGAGACAGGAACTGTCCAGATCAGCAGCAAATTCCCATAGAAAACCTTTCCAACTCTAGACAGTTCCTGTCTCGGACAGAGATTTCAGCAAAGAGCACTGTGTCAGTCGCTAAAGAAAACACCACTTCCTGCAGGACATACAGCAGTGGTTAAGTACCAGAAGACTGGAGATTTTAAATAGAAGTAAATCTATATAATTTTCTGAAACCAGTTGATTTGAAAGAAAAAGATTTACACTGGCTAACCCCTTCAAATCCTCAGTGGCAGGGGTGGCTGCTTTTACCAATTTTCATATGTGTATTGGGTTTGTATCTTGCCATTAGCGGTGAGATGTTGCATTTTTTTGTGTTTATAACTTAATATTAACAGAAGGATAACATGAAAAAGTTTTAAATTTTTATTAGAGTGTAAACACTTTGATACATTATATATGGCAGTTAAATGCTCTAAAAAGAACACAGGTAGCAGCAAGTTTACCATGGCAAAAGAATATAGTCAGCATGTTAGTAAATAAGTTTACCATTCCTAAGTTCATCCTTTTTATTTATTTGTTGTTACTTATATAATGGCAACTTATATATGTGATTGTTATTCACATCTTCCCCTTTCCCCACTAGGGTTCACAATATAACTTTCACTATCTCAGACACAAACATAGGAATTCAAGTAACCCATCAGTATCTTGTTTCGAATATGTGCTAACACTTATATGTCACATGTATAAACGTCAAATATATTGCTTTGTGGCTAAATGGATGCAACATACTGTACACAGGGGTGAATCAAACCACTCTGCTTTTTTTTTTAACTGTATATCTACAGATCTTCATGTAGGCTAGTATTTGAAGCCTGTTAAAATCCTATAGTATACACAGACTATACCCCCCTATACATTGACCATATATTGATAGATACCAGTGCTATATATTATCTGTAATTGTATAAATGATGACCGTGACATATAGCTAGTGAGTCACAGGTGACTTCCTCTCTGACCGGAATCACTTACTTTTTTTTTTTTTTTCACTTCCATCTGGCTTGAGCAATGACTCTTCTCTGCAGAATTTGACAGATAATCATTTAAGGTTCCTTGCTCTAGCACATATAGTAAGTAGATCCCCATTGTGCTCCTATATTGTACTACGGCTGTTCTGTGCCACCCTTTAAGACCACTTTGTGCCCCCATAAAATAGTTAGGCCCCCTTTGTGCCCCATATAATAGTCAGGTCCCCTCTGTGTCCCCACAAAGCATTTAATTCCCCCCCTCCCCCCATTCTGCCATAAACTAGTAAGGACCCCTCTGTGATTTTTATGCTAGTTAGGCCCCCTCTTTACATCCATATAGTAGTTAGGTCCCCTCCGTGCATCCATATAGTAGTTTGGCTTCTCTGGGCTGGAAGGCCATCAATAGATCGTATCCTCCATGTAGCAAATCCTCCCCAGTGGTTGGTCCCCACTTGTAAGTAATATCCGCTGGTACAGTAGTTAGCCGCCCCCCCCCCCCAACCCCCATTAAAGCATATCCACCATGTAAGTAATCCCCCTGTAGGTAGCCCCCCACTCCATGTAGGTATCCCCCTGTGGTATTTGGCCCTCTTAGCAAATAATATCCCCAATGTAGGTAGTACCCCCGGCAGTTGCAACCCTCAGTAAACATCCCCAAGTAGGCTCTGTTTAGGCAATTTAGGCATCCCCTTGTAAGTAGATAGCACAGTAGATAGCATCACCATGTTAGGCATCCCTCCTGTGTAAGGTTATATCCACCTAGCTGCAGCACTGCATTCCTCTACTGTTCCCTCTCCCTGCCCTGCAAGAGCACAAGTGACATCACTCATGTGTCGGGGCACTGGGGGAGAGAACAGCTTTTTGTGGTCAGAGGTGTAATGCTGCCTGTGGCCACAGGAGTGATAGGCAGAGAGCCGAACCAATGGCTCCTCTCTCTGTCAGTCACAGCACTGCATGATTTAACAGTGGGCCCGGTAAGCCACTGCTGCTCCTTTCTTCAGGTGTGCTCATGGCAGAAGCAACCCCTGTCAGTATGTATTTCTTTACATTTATATATGACATGCAATTCCCACCCTTTTACCATACTTTAACATTAGTGCTGAGTTTAAAGACTACTGTGCCATGTTTCTTTTTTGTCTGTTTGCCTTAAGTGTTACTGTCACCAGGGCTGTTTTTGAGGTGAAATGTGTTTATTTTTAGGAGGCAGATTTGTAGAGTCTCTGAAGGGTGGCATGTTTTATGGAGTGACCATAAATTATACTGTCTGCTACACACCACTGACTTCTGAATGGTAGTATGAGCATAAAAAAGATAACCATGAGTATTCACAATGCATTGTCTCTTGTATGTGTCAGGTGCTTGTATTCTTGGAGAAGCAATAAAGTTTAAAGAATTGGTTACACACTGGTGGAATTGGAATCCTTAAAACTTCTTCTGTCTTGTTCTCACCAAGGATGGAAGGTAGTGCTTTAAAGTGACTATGTACCCACAATCTTCCCCCCAAACCGCTTGTACCTTCAGATAGCTGCTTTAATCCAAGATCTGTCCTGCGCTCCGTTCGGCAGGTGATGCAGTTAATGTCCTAAAAAACAACTTTTAATCTTGCAGCCCTGCGTTAAACTGGTGTGGCCTAGAGTGACTATGCATTAGGCTGGCACAACCTCTGTCCCTCCTCCCCACCCTCCTCATCATTAGGAATGCCCCAGGTAGGTATTTTCCAATTCATCAGCTGTGTGAGCACGCCACCTGTGCAGTGTTCACTGCAGAGGAATAGGAAAAATCCTGCCAGTGGCATCCCTAATGAGGAGGAGGGGCGGAGGGGTGGTGCAAGGTTAGGGCACAGATACTCTAGGCCACAGCAGTTTGTCACAGGGCTGCAAGTTTAAAAGTTGTTTATAGGACAATAACTGCATCATCTGACGAACGGACCCCAGGACAGATCTTGTATTAAAAGCAGCTATCTGAAGGTACAAGTGGTTTGGGGGGGCGGACAGATTGTGGGTACAGAGTCGCTTTAACAGGGTAATTTATGGTGGAGCTAGATTGTGTGCATGCAGTTATTATATGCAGCAGATGTTCTGCACACACGCTTTAATTTTTAATATGCTTGGAGGGGGGTGATGGGGCAGTGTGAGGAGGGGGGGGGGGGAAGACATGTCAAAGGTTTTGATTGGTGGTGTCTGGGTC
Source organism: Dendropsophus ebraccatus (assembly GCF_027789765.1). Lineage (NCBI taxonomy): Eukaryota > Metazoa > Chordata > Amphibia > Anura > Hylidae > Dendropsophus > Dendropsophus ebraccatus. The sequence continues at coordinate 98,419,948 of NC_091456.1, forward strand.
AGTTTTTGGTGGCGTTTCTACCCTGAACTGTACTATTCAGGTTCTCTATTGCCATTCCAGAACTTTAAAAAGTTATTTCAGAGTGCTACAATTATTAATAATTTGCTGGGGTTGTAAAAAAGAAAAGTAAAAAAAAAGACTTACCTATCTCAATCCCCTGCAGCTCCATCTGGTCTCTGGGTGCTCCTATTCTGCCTGCTTCTGGTCTTCGAAATACAGAATATTTTGAAGGCTTCACAAAATTTCAGACAGGGTAAGACTGTCCACTTTGCAATTCTGACAAATGCCAGATGGGCTGCCATTCCTTGTGTGAACTGGTTTTCTCTGACTCCCAGATGTTCCCAATGTTCTGCATGTTTTCAGGCCTGGACTGACCACTGGCTGCTGGGCAGATACTTTCCAGGCCACTTGTTCCACCTCTGTTCTCAACCACAAGAGTAGTGGGCTGCCAGGTTGCCTGGACACATAAGTGCAAGGGTTGGGTCCTCATATTTCTAATTGCCGCAGTGACACATTCAGTAGTAAATGTTGGATATGAATGCTTACACTTTACCTGTAATATTCGTCCCTTTGCAGCTGCTATACCAGATACATTGAATATAGTACCTTGAAACTTGATATATCGATTAGCAAGTAGTATACATACCAGCCCATTAAACTGTTCAGAATTATGCTACTTTTTAAATACTACACTCCAGAGATAAGTAAGCAGTGCCATGTGAATGCTATAAGCTCAGTGAACTCTGTTGTCTTTGAATTTGTTATGGAGCTTTTATTAAAATATCCATTAATAACCTTTCCACAAAGCACTAAGTGGGAAATTTACTAAGGAGTCTAATTTGTGCCACTATTTTAATAGGGATTGGTGTATATTTTGTTCCAATATCTTGTGACTGATTTATTAAAATGTGACACTGCTATAGTGAAGGTATCTAAGTAAAAAAGTTGCAGAAAAAGTCACAAAAATTGAGCAAGCATATTCACCTGGTACTGACCAGACGTAAGACTGTTTGTGCAACTTTTTAAAAAGTCGCAAATAATAAATTGGGCAGTAACCCAAACTATGCAAATTATGCAAACTTTTGGGTGAATGCTCAAAACAGACAGATTAAAAAAAAGCTGCATCTAAAAAATATTTGCCTGTCGAATACTGGTTCATAATTCGAACTTAGACCACAAATGGGCGAACAATCCAATTATTCACCTAAAAATAGGCACAAAGCTCTTGTTAAATTTCCCCCCTAAGTGTCCAGTTTTCTTTTACAGGGATGTCTCCCCTGTGTCCTTTTGAATCTTTTCCTTTTGAAGATTTTGGATATTTTGTCCAAGCTTTTGTAGCTGCCGCTGTTGCTGTTGTGACATGAGATCTGCCTGTGACTCCAGTTTGTGCTGGTGCTCTTGGTACTTCCTACACGCATTCTGGTATGTCAGAAAAAGATTCCTACATTGAAGAGGAAGACAACCTACAGTAAATATAGGCAAGTTTTAAGGACACACACAGACCTACTAATGCTAATAACTAATTCCACCTCCAATGTGTTGTTATCATAATATTAATCTCACCACGTCCTCATACTAGTTGGAGATTAATACAAGACTCACCATATACTTGTACAGTATATAGTCATTCCAGCATATGACCCCTCAGGGGCGTAGTTGATGTCTCCTGGGCCCTGGTGCGAGAGGTCAACTTGGCCCCCCTACCCCCTTTCACAACCAAGTGATGCTACTGGTAGGTGTGTGTGTGTGTGTATATATATATATATATATATATATATATATATACTCCAAGACAAATATTACCAATAACACCAGCATATAAGAAGAGAAAATATTATCACCATATATATTACCGCCATACTGTTACTGTATACTGAGACCAATATTGCCAATAATACAAGTATACAAGGGGCAAATATTAATGCCACACCACTACCATTACCACCATATTGTTACTGACCAAATCCTGTATACTGAGACCAATAAAACACAGTACCAGATAACACGTAACAAATATTACCACCACATACTGACTAACACCGCCACATACTGACTAACACCACCGCTGCTACTGAATCCACTGTACACAGATCACTATCACCTCATCCAGTCATATAGAGGTGGACGCAGCTCCACACAGGTTGTATACACCATATAAATTACAGCACAGTTATATCAGATGACTCACAGGGGATGTCTTCTCTGATCGGAGTTCTTCCCTTTTCATTTTCTTCTTCTCCATCTGTCCTGGGCCGTTATGAGAACTTCTCTGAGCCATGGATCCACAGAATCTGCCAGACAGACTCCTCACACTGGCACCATCCTCATCTCTCTACTAACTGCACATCTGTATTGGCCCCTTTATGCCCTCATTTAGCGGGTAGGCTGACTCTGTGACCCCCCTTATAGTATATATAGATGCCCCCCACTGCATGTTGTCCATCCCCTTATAGATGGACCCCTCTCCCCTCCCCTTATAGATGACCCCCTCTCCCCCCATTATAGATGCCCCCCTCTCCTCCTATAGATGGCCCCCTCTCTCCCCCCCCATTATAGATGCCCCTTCCCCCCCATTATAGATGCCCCCTCTCCCCTTATAAATGGACCCCTCCCCCCCTCCCCTTATAGATGCCCCCCTCTCCCCTTATAGATGCCCCCCTCTCCCCCCTCTTATAGATGGCCCCCTCTCCCCCCATTATAGATGCCCCCTCTTTCCCCCCCCCTTGAAGATGGCACCCTCTTCTCCCCCCCCTTGAAGATGGCACCCTATTCTCCCTCCCTTATAGATGCCCCCCTCTGCCCCATTATAGATGGCCCCCTCTTCCCCCCCTATAGATGCCCCCCTCCCCCTTATAGATGCCCCCTCTCCCATGTCTTATAGATGCCCCCCTCTCCCCCCATTATAGATGCCCCACTCTTCTCCCCCCTTATAGATGCCCCCCTCCCCCCCTTATAGATGCCCCCCTCTCCCATCTCTTATAGATGCCCCCCTCTCCCCCATTATAAATGCCCCCCTCTCTTCCCCCCTTATAGATGCCCCCCTCTCCCCCATTATAGATGCCCCCCTTTCCTCTATGCTAAGCAGAATTAAAAAACAAACAAACACACAAACTCACCTGACAACTCGCTCCCCCGGCGATCCTCTCCTTCTTCTGGCTTGTCCGGGCCCCCGGCTGTTGCGCGGCTGCCGGAGGTGTTCCGTCCTATCCCCGGCAGCGCCGCGCATCAGTGAACTCTCTGTATGCCGGGGCTGGGACTTCCGGGACAGGAAGCGTCTCTGACGTGCGCTTCCTGTGCCGGAAATCCGGGCCCCAGGCGGCACAGGGAGTTCACTGATGCGCGGCGCTGCCGGGGATAGGACGGAACACCTCCGGCAGCCGCGCATCAGCTGGGGGCCCGGACGAGCCTGCTCTTGTGACCGCAAGGAAAACAAGTCATTTTAAGTTTAAGCAAAATCAAAAGGGTTATTGCAGTAATAGCTATAATAGACTGTCTGCAGCATGTTCCAGTACCAGGAGATGACCAGGTGGAAACATGTCATCACTTCATGCTGCCTGAACCAGGCCATCTCCAGTACCTTCTGCCTGCTCCACTAACCTAAAGAGCAAATGTCCACCATTGGTTGATTTGATCTTTTGTGTGGCAGTAAAATTTATCATTATAGGTCTGTCTCTCTGTGTAAACAATCATTTGTGCAGACTGACCACTTGCTTGATTGTCCCATGTGAAGGTAATGCAAATGAGCTGCACTTTGATCAGTAAAGGGCCCTATAGGGAGTATGCATGCAGAATAAGACTATACAGGGTTTTTGTGTTGATATTTATAGAAGAGAAAACTCTACCCACCAGCTGCTGATTGGCAGTTATCTATCCATGCTGTGCATATGCAGTTAACTTTCAATCAGCAGCTTTAACGCGGGGGGAGGGGTGCGGCAAGAATCCTTTTCTCCTGCATATTAGGAGAACGGCTGAACAAAATTATACAAGTAATACACTGATCTGTTCAGCATTTCTGTCACTAGTTTATGCTGTTTTAATTTTAAGGGTTAGTGCGGCGCTCAGCAATTACTCACAGAATAACACACATTACAAAGTTATACAACTTTGTAATGTATGTTATGTCTGTGAATCGCCCCCTTCCCGTGTCCCCCCACCCCCGCACGTGTACCTGGAAGTGTGGTGCGATATACATACCTGACGCATGTCGACCCCTGTTGATGCAATCTTCAGGAGGCCGGCCGACTCGCTGCAGCCGTCCCGCATGCCGCCCCCCCTCTGCAGCGTTATCAGCTGCTCAGCCGCGATTGGCTGAGTATAACTGTGCTCAGCCAATCGCGGCTGAGCACAGTTATGACGCGGCAGAGTGGGGCGGGCAGGAGCGGGTCGGCCGGCCTCCCGAAGATGACGTCTTTGAAGAAGATGGCGGACGGGGTCGGTCGACACGGATCAGGTATGTATAGCGCACCACACTTCTGGGTACAAGGGTGGGGGTGGAGGGACACGGGAAGGGGGCGATTCACAGACATAACATACATTACAAAGTTGTACAACTTTGTAATGTTTGTTATTCTGTGAATAATTGCTGAGCGCCGCACTACAATTTTAAGGCAGAATAAACCTAGTGACAGATTTCCTTTAAGAGCCTATTTTATTCCAGATTGTTTACTTTTTTTCTGTAGAGCACAAGACATTAGTAGTGCACTCAAAACTCCTTACTATTAAACATTTATTAAGGTGCTATTTACACGTACACAAAATACTGTTTGTGCATGGAGAGTGGACCTTGGCTTGGACATCAGAACTCTTGGCATCATCATGCATTGTGATAACGGGAGCTCTGAAACTGCTTAAATCTTTGCGCTACTGTTCTACCCTATTTTGAGCCAATGAACACATAAATAGCTATCATGTCAAGCTCTAGTTTTTTTTTTTGATCCAATGAACACACCAATAGCTATAATCGCATCTAGGCTATAATCGCACATACACACAGTAAAATAATAAAACAATACTAAATATAAATATAAGCAATAAAACAGAGATTAAAATACAGCAATATAATAATGTGGTCCATTAAAAGCAATGGGGAAATGTATGGCATTGCACACACATTATAGAATAACATCCGTACTTCATCCGTACTCCAAATAAAGAGCATGCTCATTAAAATGGTTTGCCAATTTATTACTTGTCCTCACCATGTCCTGTGAGATCAAGAATGAGATTGCGGAGAATCCTTTGTTATGAATCAAGCCGTGAGTCAGCGTGTGAACTGTGGCTCCATTAATTTTCTATGGAGCCACCAGAAAGAGCTGGGTGCTGTATTTGCCTCTCTAGTAGCACTTGAGCATCGACTCATGTATTTTAGTCAATTCTCACTCAACACTAGATGGGACCAAAATTTTTTACATGTACGCCAATTATCTTGAGGTTTTAATAACATAATAATTTAGACATTAGACACTTCCACGTGAGGCCATGATTATGTTTGTGTTTATTTTTTACCATTTTTATTTAACTGGTTCACCAATTAATCTCCATATTGTGAACACCTGGGTGCTATCTGGCGTGCATCCACCCTCTAAGCGACAGCAAACAGGACTTAAATATTGGTGCTATTGGACATTTTCACTTTGGCATGTCCTAAAGACATGTCAAAGTTTTGAGCTTATACTAAAACATATATTTCCTATCCTCTCTTTGGAAGTGTAGTGTTATTTCTGTCACAGCAGACAGCCTAGAATCATCCCTGATTTTGGATGGCAAGTTGGCAGACATCTTTCATGCTTATCATATATAGGCAAACAATATAGGATACCAATTATAGGGTACAAATTATATATAGGGAATACTGTATGATCATCTGTATACCTATGAGCTGTGAGGAAATCGTTGATCATCTGTGCAGTCTTGGTATTCTCAGCAGAGACTTTACAGGAAAACATCTCTACTTCTGAGATAAGACCTTTAATTTTTACTTTCATTTCATTGCTCCTGAAATGAAAAGACAAACAGAACAGCTCTATACAAAGAATGACAAGTATTAAACCCTTCCATGCTAACCCACTGTTTTATTAATCAAGTAGTAACTGTATATGCAAGCATTTCTTGAATTAAGTGCTTCATGTGAAGAGATTAAATGAACCATTAAACCAGCACATGAACATCAGTTAGTATGCTAAAATAAATTATTCAAGAGATTTTTCACTAAAAACACATTTAATCAGTAATGGTATAAAAGGACAATTAGTCAGACTTGAGCCCCTGAGACCTCCCATCCTGCCTGCTCCCTGCAGAGAAGTGGATGTGCATGCAACCCCGATCCTCCACTCCCACAGATGACATTCTCAACTGGATTGTTTTTCTGTATTCCTCTAGAAAGAATGGGAAATCTTTCCTTTTGGTGAGATTTTTTTGGCTTGGCATAAAATCCTCAGTCAATGTCCTAAAGGGCCCTATTATACCAAAAGATGTCTGACAGATTATCTGATAGATTTTTTCAGCCAAAGTCAGGAACGGACTATAAACATAGAACAGGTCATAAAGATAAGACTAACGGTACTAATTACACGGAACGATAATCGGCCGAATCGGCCTCGCGGCATTAGAGCCATTTAGCCCCGCCCACATTGGCACCGCCCCCTTGACGCCCATTGGTTGGTCGATGTAAAGGGGGTGGGGTCTAGACCTTTCGGCCAGCCTGTTCCAATGCCCGGCAAGGGGGCGGGGCCAACTGTGATGTTGTAGGTGGGGCTTATTGGCGCTATTTCCACGAGGCCCCGCCCACTTGACACAATCTGCAGTTGATAAAAGATGTCATTTTACTTGAACAAGCACCATGACGTATGATATAAAATTAGGTATGAAAACTGCTAAATTTACCCTTTACACCTGTGTAGAGATGTCAGAATGCAAAAAGGAGGTGACAGTGTCACTTAAAGCTTAAGGCCACCAGTGTGGTCAGAGCGCTGATCTTTTTAACTCAAGTTTTGCGATTTTCAAAACGTTAAGGGCCAATTAATCAAATTAACTTGATTAATCGCTCAGCCCTACAATGTACAAATATATGATTGGACAGTACAGGGATCTTTCTAGTGATCTTTTTTACACCTAAGCTTGTAACCATGACAAGAAGGCATCCTCTACGTCTAGAGGAAAGAGGTTTCACCATCATCACAGATGGGGATTCTTTACTGTAAGGGCAGTGAGACTATGGAACTCTCTGCCACATGATGTTGTGATGACTCAAGGGGGTCCTGGATGCTTTTCTTAAAAAAAATATAATATTACAGGTTATGGGTACTAGATTTCTGATTATTCAGAGATTTATTCTGATTGCCATATTTGGAGTCAGGAAAGAATTTTTCTTCCTGTGATGGGGCTCTAATGGATGCCAAAGTGCATTTTTTTTTATTACAGGCTCCATTATGATTTATTTTTTATTATTTAAGGGGATAAATTAAATAATTGACATAGATTTATGGCAACATTATTATCAGTGTAGTTCAGCTGCAAAACAAAAAGAAAATATTTCAAATTAAAACAAAAGTGAAAATGGTCTTATTTTAACCCCTTGATGCGAATTGACACACAGCTGCGTCTTCTGTCTACGCTGCCTGTTAGCACAACCCCATGTATGTGCGTGCACTGCAACATTTGAAGGCTATGTTCACACCATGTAAAAACAACAGCCGTATTTCATAACAACGCCCATTCAGCTGTGCAAACAGATGATGTTATTTTTTAAAAAAACAAAGGCTGTTGCTATGAAATACAGCCGTTGTTTTTACATAGTGTAAACTTAGCCTAAATCTGAGTGGGTGGACTAATCATAGTAAGAATGACAGGACAACTTCTGACAGCTTTTTTGACCCTGATCTCGTTTGCTGTGTGTGGGAGGAGTTCAAATCTGGGAGAAAATAGTGGCACTGGAACAGTACTGTAAGGTAAAAGAAATTAACCCCCTCCTACCCTGATTGCCAACACTGTGCTGCCGCTGTCACCACTGACCCGTTGCTGTACCTAATAGTCACCCTTGTCCCCAGTGATCTGTCCCCTGTTGCTGTAACTAATAGTATCTCCTGTCTGTCCCTTGATGCTGTACCTAATAGCATACAATGTTCCCTATTATTGTATTCAAAATTATCTGTTACTGTTGTAATGAGAGTTGTAATGGGAGTAGTAGTTGTAGGTGGGGGTAGTAGCAGTAATGGGAGTAGTAGCAGTAGGGGGAGCAGTATTAGTAGTTACAGGGCGGCATGGCCCCGTACTGGGTCCTCACACACACTACGGTGTTCTAGGTCTTTCCTGCCCCTAGGGATCTGCTGGGTGCAGGTGGTGGGGATCTCATGGGTACAGGCGGCAGCGCTGGATCCAGCAGGGGGGCTGGATCTGATGGTTGTCCCCCTGCTGTACCTCATTTTTGCTCCTGTTAGTGTATATAGTTGTTGCTCCTGTTACCGTATCTGATTGTTACCTCTGTTAGTGTATGTGATAGTCACTTTGTTACTTTATGTAATCTTCGCTCCTGTTACTGTAATTGAAGTTTGAAAAAAAAAATTGCTGCTAAATTTCTAAGCCCTATAACATCCTAAAAAATAAAATAAAATGTACTAAATAAGGCCAGCACAGAGTCACTATATTGGAAATGTGAATTATTATCTGATTTGAGTTGCATGACCATCTTTGTAACACACAGAGAACTTCAAATCTAGGGAGATGCAAAATTTAAGAAATTTTGGAGTTTTACACAAAGAAAGGGTTAATGTATCGCCCCAAATTTACTATTAAAATGAAGTACATTTTGTCAGGAGCAACAAAATCTCAGAATCACTTGGATAATTTTAAGTTATTAGCTCATAAAACGTGGTCAAAAATACGTCTCAATTAGAGATGAGCAAACCGGGTTTGGGTTCGAGTCCATCCAAACCCGAGCGTTCGGCATTTCATTAGCGGTGGCTGCTGAACTTGGATAAAGCTCTAAGGTTGTCTGGAAAACATGGATACAGCCAATGACTATATCTATGATTTCCACATAGCCTTAGGGCTTTATCCAACTTCAGCAGCCACCGCTAATCAAATGCCGAAAGTTCGGCTTCGGATGGACTCGAGCATGCTCCAGGTTCGCTCATCTCTAGTCTCAATCCTTAAACTGACTGGAAAGTTAAGGGGTTAAAGAGTAAAAGGCCTCTGTGCAAGTGTGTCTAGGCTCATTGCCATTCATACAGCACACAAAACTGCAGTTTAAATTACAGATAGAAGCACATCACTATTTTTTTAGGCACACTTAAAACATGCCTCTCACACACTGGACACATGCTAATAAATGGCATTAATATTGTGGACATATGCCACACGCACACCCAGGGCCGCCATCAGGAATTTCGGGGCCCCATACAACCAAAGTGTCTGGGCCCCCCACATTAATAAAAAAAAAATTGTGTGTTCGACCCACGCCTTGCTGGGAGGTATAATTTGGTTCAGATCAATTCTAGAGAACTGGCTCATATACCCCATTTTTCCCAGTGGCTTAAAATGTAACCTCTGTTATACAGTTATAAAATTGTAGAAACTAAATGTGAACAAGGTGCAATTTAAATGTCACCATACAGACACTTACTTGTATAGCTGCCTCTTGTGCTCTGTATGAAGTGCATTATATTCACCCCTGCAACGTACAATTTATAGCGTGTCTACAAGCCCAGCGGGGCTCATTATGATGGAGACTAAAACTTATACAAGAGTGGGGTAGGGGTTCCCCTGTATTCAGAATGCTGTTGAGTACTAGGCAATGCCCCGTTTGGAGTTATTGAATTTCGAGGGTCTGGGGGGCTGTTTGATTTGTATATGTTCACCAATATCCCCCCCCCCCCCCCCCCCGGTATGCTCACTAACATAGAATATGTTGATAAGGCTAATATAATGAGGCTGTTCCATGTTAGTGAGCATATACAAATCACCCCCCCCCCAGGCAGACTAGTTTAGCTCACCCAAGCCAGTGATAGCGAATACATGGCGGTGAGAACGCTTTCTAGGAGATCCTGTTTGTGCAGCAGAGGTGTCTTTATCCTGCTCTGCATAGACCCCCAAAATAAATAATCCCAGACGGGGCATTGCCTAGCACTCAACAGCATTCTGAATACAGGGGAACCCCTACCCCACTCTTGTATAAGTTTTAGTCTCCATCATAATGAGCCCCGCTGGGCTTGTAGACACGCTATAAATTGTACGTTGCAAGGGTGAATATAATGCACTGCATACAGAGCACAAGAGACAGCTATACAAGTAAGTGTCTATTTGAATTGCACCTTGTTCACATTTAGGTTCTACAATTTTATAACTGTATAACAGAGGTTACATTTTAAGCCACTGGGGAAAATGGGATATATGAGCCAGTTCTCTAGAATTGATCTCACACACAGACACCAGCACACATGTATACAGACACCAGCACACATGTATACAGACACCAGCACACATGTATATACACATACATACACCAGCACACATGTATACAGACACCAGCACACATATATACAGACACCAGCACACATGTATACACACATACAGACACCAGCACACATGTATACAGACACCAGCACACCAGGGCACGATGAAGTTTGAACTTCTGCAACCTGGAGAAATCACCTGATATCACCTGCAGTCCTATGTAACACCACATAACAGTGGTATCTCTGAGTACAGATAATGTAGTAGATTTCACCTGCAGTCATATGTAACAGCACAGATAACACAGAGATATCTCTGAGTATAGATCATGTAGTAGATGTCACCTGCAGTCCTATGTAACAGCACAGATAACACAGTGATATCCCTCTGAGTACAGATAATGTAGTAGTCACCTGCAGTCCTATGTAACAGCACAGATAACACAGTGATATCTCTGAGTACAGATAATGTAGATGTCACCTGCAGTCCTATGTAACACCACAGATAACACAGTGATATCTCTGAGTACAGATAATGTAGTAGCTGTCACCTGCAGTCCTATGTAACACCACAGATAACACAGCGATATCTCTGAGTACAGATAATGTAGTAGTCACCTGCAGTCCTATGTAACACAACAGATAACACAGTGATATCTCTGAGTACAGATAATGTAGATGTCACCTGCAGTCCTATGTAACAGCACAGATAACACAGTGATATCTCTGAGTACAGATAATGTAGATGTCACCTGCAGTCCTATGTAACACCACATATAACACAGTGATATCTCTGAGTACAGATAATGTAGTAGCTGTCACCTCGGGGCGCCCCTACTAAATAATGTTCTACAAAATAAGAAAAGTGTCATACAGTGACTCACAGGTGACGTCTTCTTTGATCTGAGGAGTCACTTTCCCTTTTCCTCTCCATCCTCCATGATGATTTCTTCCAGATATGTTTCATCTCTTCAGAACCTGCGAGACAAACAATTTAGGCTCCGCACATTTCTAGCAGCTTCCTTTCCTTTCTCCCCCCTGTAGGCTCCCATAGTAACTGCGCTGTTTGGTGTTATGTGCAGTAAAGCGAGTAGGAATGTGGGATGCCCCCTGTATGTAGGATCCCCTGCTGTGCCCCCTGTATGTAGGATTCCCTGCTGTGCCCCCATGAGCTAATAATGCCCCTATAGGTGGCCCCCATATACTAATAATGCCCCCAGAGGTGCCCCCATGAACTAATAATGCCCCCAGAGGTACCCCCATGAGCTAATAATGCCCCCAGAGGTGCCCCCATGAACTAATAATGTCCCCAGAGGTGGCCCCCATGAACTAATAATGCCCCTAGAGGTACCCCCATACACTAATAATGCCCCCAGAGATGCCCCCATGAGTTAATAATGCCCCCAGAGGTGCCCCCATGAACTAATAATGCCCCCAGAGGTGCCCCCATATACTAATAATGCCCCCAGAGGTGCCCCTATGAGCTAATAATGCCCCCAGAGGTGCCCCCATATACTAATAATGCCCCCAGAGGTGCCCCCATATACTAATAATGCCCCCAGAGGTGCCCCATGAGCTAATAATGCCCCCAGAGGTGCCCCCATGAACTAATAATGCCCCCAGAGGTGCCCCCATATACTAATAATGCCCCCAGAGGTGCCCCCATGAACTAATAATGCCCGCAGAGGCACCCCCATGAACTAATAATGCCCCCAGAGGTGCCCCCATATACTAATAATGCCCCCGGAGGTGCCCCCATGAACTAATAATGCCCCCAGAGGTGCCCCCATGAACTAATAATGCCCCCAGAGGTGCCCCCATACACTAATAATGCCCCCAGAGGTGCCCCCATGAACTAATATTGCCCCCAGAGGCGCCCCCATGAACTAATAATGCCCCCAGAGGTGCCCCCATATACTAATAATGCCCCCGGAGGTGCCCCCATGAACTAATAATGCCCCCAGAGGTGCCCCCATGAACTAATAATCCCCCCAGAGGTGCCCCCATACACTAATAATGCCCCCAGAGGTGCCCCCATATACTAATAATGCCCCCAGAGGTGCCCCCATACACTAATAATGCCCCCAGAGGTGCCCCCATACACTAATAATGCCCCCAGAAGTGCCCCCATATACTAATAATGCCCCCAGAGGTGCCCCCCATGAGCTAATAATGCCCCCAGAGGTGCCCCCATACACTAATAATGCCCCCAGAGGTGCCCCCATACATTAATAATGCCCCTAGAGGTGCCCCCATATACTAATAATGCCCCCAGAGGTGCCCCCCATGAGCTAATAATGCCCCCAGAGGTGCCCCTAATAAAACAAACATCCTACTCACCTAATCCGCGCTGTGTGGCTGCAGGCAGCAGCTCTTCCTCCTCTTCGGGCTCCATCTTGCGAGCCGCAGGGACGGGACTTCCGGCAGGCGTGATGACGTCACATGATCACGCCTGCCGGAGAGGTCACGTCCCGGCGTCCCATAGGCTGCTGGTATGAAGTGGCGGCAGCCTATGGGAGGGAATACAGGAGTAGGACGCTGACAGGTCCTGCTCCTGTATTCTGATCGCTTTAATGTTCCGCCCGCTCAATGTGCGGGCGGAACATCAAAGCGATCAGTGCATCCCGAGAAGCTGCGCGGCCGCAGCTTCTCGGGATGCTCAAAAACAGGTGGCAAGGGGGGCCGTGCGGGCCCCCTAGCGTAGCGGACGGGGGGCGGTGGCCGGCGGGCCCGGCAGGCCCCCCCCATGTCTCTTAGGGTCCGGGCCCCATACGGCAGTACCACTTGTACTGCCCTATCGGCGGCCCTGCGCACACCATATAGATTGTATGCTACACAAATCACTCATACACTGGACACCTGACATGCCACATGCTATTAACATTCTGGATATAAACAGAATACTTACCGTCAGTATAAAGTGTTGGGGCTCTACAGAGACTCTACACTGACAGATGAAAAAAATAAATAAATCACTTCCGACCCTTTTGTTCTCTGAGAGATAAGCCACTGCCAGAGCAGTCTGGCTGCAGCTTACCCATCCTCTTAGGGAATACAGGAATGTGCCTAACATTCACACATACAGTATGTGGAGGACAGTTATTGAAGGTGTTTGCCAACCTTATGACATAGCTTGTAACCTATGCCATGGAAAAAGGTAGCATACAGTACCTTTTCAAGGAATCTAGTAGTCGCTGCATAGTAGGTGATGAAGTGGTGATCTTACTTTGGTCAGTGCAATCTTCATTCCCATCTGGAAGTTTCTTTGTGAAATAAAAAAAATATATATACATATGTTTTGAATAGAGAAAAATAAAACAGATAAAAATGTACTGGACAAGCAATTGAATTTTCAGTTTTAATATACAATTTTCCCCATCTGACATGTAACATTTTAATCGGCAATGTCTTAAGTGTCATATTGTTAAAGGGAAACTAACAGCAGGTAAGAAGCAGCTCTAGCCTGCTGTTATGTTTCCATTGCACACAGGACACTGAAAGTAAAGGTACTTTTCTTACCTTTATCCTCAGCATTATTTCTGTTAAAGGGGAACTATCAGCTTCTAAGTTGCTGATATCTCCCTATTGCGCAGGAGATGCCAAGAATGAAATTATGTCTCTTACCTTCATCCTTAGCCCTGTTCCCATGCACTCAGTCATTTACTCCACGGTCCAGTAAGACTGAAGCAATGTTAGGAGCACAGCCCCACCCCCGGCTGGACTGCCCCCTTTTAATTAAAGTCAATTGAATGTTGCTATGGGGGCGGGTCAGTGCTCCTAACAGTCTTACCGGACCATGGAGTAAACAACTAATTGCAGGGGAACAGCATCAAGGTTGAAGGTAAGAGACATACCTTCATCCTCAGTGTCTCCTGCGCAATGGGGAACTATCTGCAGGTTAGTTTTGTCTAACCTGCTGATATTTCCCCTTTAAATCTTCAGTTTAATTAATTTGTCAATTAGGAGGTTTGGTTCACTAGATGGCCACCAGCTGCCTCTGATGAATATTCACAAGAAAGGGGAGGCAGACACAGCGGATTGGTACACTTTTGGCTATAGTACTGCCCCCAGTGCACCAAACTGCCTAATTTACATATTAATTAAACTGAAGATTTAGCAAAAACGACAAGTCTTTAAATCTGCTGATAGTTTCCCTTAAAACACAAAGCTAGAAGCTTTATTAATCTCCACAACAGTCAGGACACATTCCAGGTTTTTACAAGAAAGGTGGTCTTGCATTAGAAATTAATCTTATAAAATCCCCTGTGAGAAACCCCTGTTCGGACCCCATCATTCTCAGTAATTTTCCCAGCTGTTGAACCCCAACTTGCTTGATGTTCCACAATTGTCATTACCTGTTTGTCTGTCCTATTTCTGTCAAATTCTTCCTTTATCCATTCGTTCTGTTCCATTTGCAGATGCTCTTGGAGAAGTGTATAGGCTCTCTCTTGCTCTTCCTGAGTTAAACATTGTAATTCCAAAGCATGTTTCTCCGTCTGAAGAAGCTGCAGGCTGGCTTTTAGTTCAGATAATTTCTTCTAAAAAAAAAAAAAAAATGTAAAAATTCCTCTCCCTTAGGCTAGGTTCACACAACGTCAAAAAAGGCCATTTTTATATTAAAAAAACAACGGCCGTTTTTGCTGCAATTTAACTGACTGCAATGGCAATGCATTGAAGTGATGGACATCCAATGCACACAATGCATTGAAAAACTGAAGTTTTTACCGCATTGCATTGGACGTCTGTCCTCCCATTGATTTCAATGCATTGCCATTGCAGTCAGTTAAATCGCGGCAAAACAGCCGTTTTTTAATATAAAAATGACCTTTTTTGACGTTGTGTGAACCTAGCCTTAGGCTGGCACACTGCCTTAAAACTCCTGGAAAAAACGCAAATAAAACCCCATGGCATTCTTTTTTATGTTTGCAAAAACGGCAGTAGCCAGATGTTATGATATGCCTTACAAACATGCTTTTTTGGGGGGGTAACGTTTTTCTCTCCATTGTGTTTTTTTTTTTTCAAGCTCAGTGGCAGTTTTTCTGCACTATTGCTGTGCGTATGGCATTTTTTTCCATGGCGTTATTTGTCACCTTTTATGGTCCAGCAGCTAGGTCATGTGATGGGAAAAGAAAAAAGTTAATTTATACAAAAAGTCAAAAACGCTAGAAAAAAAAAACAGAAAAAAACCCCCTAAAAAACGCATGGGGAAAAACAGACATTGGCTTTATTATGGCTTTTTTTTGGCCTGAAAAACGCCAGAAAAAGTGTGAGGGCACCCCTAATTTATGCTTCTACAATGTAAATATAAGGGCAAAAAACATCTGTTATTAACGCTTTAAGGATCAAGCCAATTTTTGCTTTTGCGCTTTCGTTTTCCCCTCCTCTTATTTAAAACCTACAGACCTACATGAGCCCTTATTTTTGTGCCACTAATTGTACTTTACAATGATAGAATTTTTTAATAAAATATGCTGCAAAACCAGGAAAAATGATTTGCGCTTTGAAATTATAATAAAAAATGCACTTTTTTAAATGGCAAAACTGACATGTTATCTATGTTCCTCAGGTCAGTACGATTACAACAATAGGCAACTTATATAACTTTTATTTTTCTTGATAGCTCTAAAAAAAATTAAAACCTTTTTAAAAAAGCAAAACAAAAACAAAACCTAAAGGTTCCTCAACTTGTTCTATCACCATCCTTATGTTGCTTTTTTTGTTTTTTTATGGGGCTATTTGAAAAGTAATTTATTGTGCCATGATCTGTACTTTCTATCTTTATCTTGCTTGTTTATATGCAACTTTTTGATCACTTTTTATTACAACTTTTTTGGATTTGATGCAAACAAAAATCCAGTAATTTTGCGCTTTGTCATGTTTTTGCACTTACACCGCTTACCGTGCATGATCAGGAATTCCATAATTTAAAAGTTCGGGCAATTGTGCACACGGCCATACCAAATTTGTTTATTTTATTTATAAAATGGAATGGGGGGATTTAAACTTTTAGGCTTGGTTCACACACAGTATTTTTGCTCAGTAGTTGGCTATGTTGACTCTACATCCAAAAAAGAGAAAAGGCGGCTGCTTTTGCTATTTAAAAAGACGTCCGTTTTTGCTGAGATTTTATTGACTAAAATGCAATGCATTGAAGTCAATTGAATGACAGACGTTCAATGCACACAATGTATTATTTAACGGACGTTGTCTATACGGACGTCAATTGCAAACAGCGGACGTTATTTTTTAGTTGTTCACACAGTTTTTTTTTATCACCGTTCCTTCACCATATTTACCATTAGATTCAATTGACTTTTCAATTAAGCCACACCCATAGGTGTGATGGGCGTCATTTTAAATGGATGCTTTGAAATTTAGTGGATGGCCGCCATTTAATGGATGTTATTTCTAAACAACCACCGTTGTTTAAAAGTATGGCTAGGTTCACACAACGTCAAAAAACAGCCATTTTTATATTAAAAAACGGTCGTTTTTGCCGCAATGTAACTGACTGCAATTGCAATGCATTGAAGTCAATGGGAGGACGAACGTCGAATGCACACAATGCATTGGAAAACGGAAGTTTTTTACCGCTGTAAAAACGTCCGTTATTCAATGCATTGTGTGCATTGGAAGTCGTTCCTCCCATTGACTTCAATGCATTACCATTCAGTTACCATACCAGGTCAGCCAAGGAAGCAGGAGCAGGTAACCCCCAGCCCCTATCATCACCCCCCCATTGGAGAGCGTATTGCATCTGCCCCTGTAAGGAAGGGGGCACTTAACCCCCTTCCTTGCTGGTGCAGTGCCAGAACAGTCTGGTCCCCAGGGGATTAAGTCCCTGGGAGCCAGACTGTAACTCCCATGCCCATGCTGAAGGTCACCCAGCTTTCCCAGCATCCTGTAAGGGTTAACCTTACAGGATGCTGGGAAAGCTGGGTTATCTCCAGCATGGGCATGGGAGTTACAGTCTGGCTCCCAGGGGGTTAACCCCTTACTTGCTGTTTGTTTTTGCTTGTGTTTTTTCTTTTTTTTTCTTCCAGATACCGGCATGCAGAGGATTACTGCGGATTCGTTTGGACTACGTCGATGACCGGCGGAGTTTAATGTTCAATAAAATGGTCAACAAGGGGTGTGGGGGTGTTTTTATTTGAATAAAAAAAATTTCTAGGTGTGTTGTATTTTCTTTCATTACTATATAAGACGGAATCCATTACTAAGTCAGGGCTTAGTGTTAGTCAGTATAAAATGGCTAACACTTACCCCCCCATTATTAGCCCAGTACCCAATGCCACCAGGGGTACTTGGAAGAGCCGGGTGCCAGTTGTCCCGGTGCGTCAAAATTGGCGCTCCTGGACTGGGCGGCAGCAGGCTGGTTTTTAACCCGGCCGGTCAGGAAAATAGGGGGGACCCTATGTGTTTTCTTTTTAATTGTTTATTTATTTAAAGAAAAAAAAAACTAATAGGATCCCTCCCCTTTTCCATAACCAGCCAGGTTAAAAACCAAACGACAGCAGCCTGGTAACACCAGGGTGGGAAGCGCCATTGGTTTAGGCCCTCCCCAGCCTAAATATTACCAGCCTGCTGCCGCCCAGTCCTGGAGAGCCAATTCTGACGCTCCGGGACTACTGGCACACGGCTCTTCCCAGTACCCCTGGTGGCATTGGGTACTGGGGTAATAATAGGGGGTTAGTGTTAGCCGTTTTATACCAGCAAACACTGGGCCCTGACTTAGTAATGGATTCCGTCTATCAGACAGCTTCCACTACTAAGTCAGTAAAGCATGGGTCTCCAAACTGCGGCCCTCCAGCTGTTGCAAAACTACATTTCCCATCATGCCTGGACAGCCAAATCCAAAGCTTTAGCTGTCCAGGCATGATGGGAGTTGTAGTTTCGCAACAGCTGGAGGGCCTCAGTTTGGAGACCCATGGTGTAAAGTAATAAAAGAAAACACAACACACCTAGACAATTTTTTTATTCAAATAAAAACACCCCCACACCCCTCGTTGACCATTTTATTGAACAGTAAAGTCTGCTGGTTACCGACGTAGTCCAAACGAATCCGACGTAATCCTCTGCGTGCAGGTATCTGAAAAAGAAAGGGAGAAGAAAATGCTCTTTACCTAGGAGGCGAACCAGGGCCAATGAGACTATTTAGAGACAATTCTGAGACTATTTAGAGACAATTCTGAGCCAAACAAATCTGCACCACAGAAAATAGACCAGGCTTATCCCTGATAGTAAATTGCACTTTAAATAGACCAGTCTATTCATGCCAAAGCAGAAATAGACTACACCTAGAAAAATCCCCTGTTGATAAATCTCCCCCATAGTTCCTAGGTCAAAAAATAAGGAAATGTAAGGGGAAAGAGGTACAGAGGGACTTAGCTCAAAAGTAGGGACTGTCCCTCCAAAAGAGAGACATTTGGAGGTATGCAATGTATTTAAAAGTCTGCTTTATTGATGCACAGGACTGCATAACGCCACGTAAAAGGGCCCTTACTATAGTAACATGAGCCCTGTACTGTGAATATTTATCACTTATCTGGCTCCTTCAAAATCTCCTTATCAGATACCTATTTATTGCAGCAAAGACTTAAAGCGACACTGTCACCCCCTATTTGCATTTTGACTGCTCTCCACAGGTGTAAAGGGTAAATGTTACAGCTTTCATTACTTATTTTATATTAACCCCTTAAGGACAGAGCCTGAAATGGCCTTAATGACAGAGACAAATTTTATGAATATGACCTGTGTCACTTTAGTCATTAATAACTTCGGGATGCTTTTACCTATCTGGCTGATTCTGAGATTGTTTTCTCGTGACATATTGTACTTTACATTTCTGGTAAATTGGAGTCGATACTCATAACAAATCTTTATGAAAAAAAACCAAATAATGTGAAAAAATGTGAAAAAATGCATTTTTCCAACTTTGAAACTTTTTTGCGTATACAGAAAGTGGTTATACCACATAAATTATATATTAAATAGCATTAGCAACATGTCTACTTTATGTTGGTGGCATTTATTAAACTATCTTTCATTTTTTTTTAGACAATAGGGAGCTTAAAACATTAGCAGCAAATTTCCAAATTTTCAGTAAAATTTCAAAATCAGATATTTTTAGGGACCTGTTCAGGTTTAAAGTGTATTTGAGGGGCCTGTATGTTAGAAAGCCCCACAAAGCACCCCATTTCAGAAACTGCACCCCCCAAACTCTGCAAAAGCATATCCAGAAAGTGTTTTAACCCTTTAGGGGAGTCACAGAAATAAAAGCTAAGTGTGTAAGGAATTTGAAAATTTTAATTTTTTTCTGTGCAGAGATTTTATTGTAATCCAATATTTTTCATAATTATAAACCTATTACCAGAGAAATGCACCCCAATAATTATTGTCCCGTTTCTGCAGTTTATAGAAATACCCCATATGTGACCCTATTACGCTATTTGACGCAACCACAAGCCTCAGATATAAGGGAGCGCCTAGTGAATTTCAACGCCTCCGTTATATTTGGTCATTTTTGACTGTACCACTTCAGGTTGGCAGAGGCTCTGGGGTGCCAAAACCTAAAAAACACCCCTAAAGGGACACCATTTAGAAAACTACACCCCTCAAAGAATGTAACAAGGGGTGCGGTGAGCATCTGGACCCCATAGGTGCTTCACAGATTTTCCGAACAATATGGCGTGAAAAAAGAAAAATTTATTTTTTACACTAAAACGTTGTTCTAGCCTTAAATTTTTCATTTTCTTAAAGGGATAAGAGGCAAAAAAAGACACAAAATGTGTAGCGCAGTTTCTCCCGAGTACGGAAATACCCCACATGTGGCGATAAATTGCCAAGGGGGCGCAGGACGAGCCTCCAAAGGGAAGGAGCGCCAATTGGCTTTTGGAAGCTGAATTTCACTGAAAAGGATTTCAAGCGCCATGTCGCATTTACAGAGCCCTCGTGCTGCCAAGACACTGGAAACCCCCCACAAGTGACCCCATTATGGAAACTACACCCCTCAAGGAATCTAACAAGGGGGGCAGTGGGCATATGGACCCCACTGGTGACGGGCACAAATGTGGAACAATGTGACGTAAAAGTAATAAATTTCTTTTTTTCACTTTCATGGCACAAATGTGCCCGTCATCAAGGGGTCCATATCCTCACTGCACCCCTTGTTAGATTCCCTGAGGGCTGCAGTTTCCAGAATGGGGTCACTTGTGGGGGGTTTCCAGTGTTTTGGCAGCACGAGGGCTCTGTAAATGCGACATGGCGTTCATCATCCATTCTAGCCAAATCCAACCTCCAAAATCCAAATGGCGCTCCTTCCCTTGGGAGGCTTGCCCTGCGCACACATGACGCTTTATGTCCACATGTGGGGTATTTACGGACTCGGGGGAAATTGCTCTACACATTTTGTTTTTTTTCCCTCTTTTAACTCCTTGTGAAAATGATAAATTCAAGGCTAAACCAACATTATAGTGTAAAAAATGTAATATTTCATTTTCACGCCACATTGTTCCACATTTGTGCCCGTCACCAGTGGGGTCCATATGCTCACTACACCCCTTGTTACATTCCCTGAGGGGTGTAGTTTCCATAATGGGGTCACTTGTGGGGGGTTTCAACTGTCTTGGCAACACAGGGGCCTTTTGAATGCAACATGGCCCCTCGAAATCCATTCCATCCAAATCCAGCCTTCAAAAACCAAATGGCGCTCCGTCCCTTCGGAGGCTTACCCTGCACCCGAATGGCACTTTATGTACACATGTGGGGTATTTCCGTACTCAGGGGAAATTGCGCTACACATTAAATGTTTTTGTTTATCTTTTAACCCCTTGTGAAAATGAAAAAATCATGACAAGATTAATGATTTAGAGTAAAAATTTTACAAAAATTACACTAAATGTTGGTCTAGCCTTGATTTTTTTCCATTTCCACAAGGGGTTAAAAAAGAAAATGAACACAAAACGTGTAGGGTAGTTTCCCCTGAGTACGAAAATACCCCACATGTGGGCATAATGTGCCATATGGGCACAGGGCAAGCCACCAAAGGGACAGAGCGCCATTTAGAGGCTGGAATGGAGGATGGAGGCCATGTCGCAATTACAAAGCTCCTGTGCTGCCAGGACAGTAGAAACCCCCCACAAGTGACTCCATTCTGGGAACTACACCCCATAAGGAATCTAAAAAGGGGTGCAGTGAGGATATGGACCCCACTGGTGACGGGCACTTACGTAGAACATGTGCCGAGAAAATAAAAAATACAATTTTTTTCACTTTCACGTCCCAAATGTGGCCGTCACCAGGGGGCCATATCCCCGCTGCCCCCCTTGTTAGATTCCTTATCGGGTGTAGTTTCCAGAATGGGGTCACTTGTGGGGGGTTTCTACTGTCCTGGCCGCACAGAGGCTTTGTAATTGCATCATGGCCTCCTCTAATGGGAATGGCGGCCATACCTACTTAGCTGGGGAAAAGGGACAATTCTAATTTATTTGGGGGTATTGGGCCAATTATTAGTTTATAAGGTTGGAAATGACAGGTGTCCATCAAACTCAACCTGTGTTGATCCAGAGGAAGGCAAAAAACCCTCGTAAGGCAGACGACAGTAGCCTCATCACAGGGAAAAAATTCCTTCCCGACTCGATAATGGCAATCAGAATAATCCCCGGATCAACGTGACCCCTGAAATAGGAATAAGGGAAGGAATTTAGATAATGTAGAACCCCAGTGACGTGTGGTACGCCTTGGAGCGATCCAGTATGCAGAGGTCGGGGTGATCAGGACAGGTGTCACACTGGAAAATGGCGTCCTTCCTGATCCCCCTGTTACCCCACACTCTGCACTTCTTCTGGGGTCTCCTGTTTTCCAGTGTGGGGGACGTCACCTGGAAAATGTTGTCCTGGTGCGATACGGGGTCCTTCATATCCAGAAGCGCTGGGTCCGCTCCATGGCTGCTAAATATTAGGGCTCTATTACTACTTCTGATATGTTCGGATCGTGCCGCAAGCTACAGGGCAGCGAGGGACCGGAAGAGGGGGTGCTGGTATAAAAGTTATCCCCGTACAGGTGGTAACCTTTATCCAGCAGTGGGAAGATCAGTTCCCGGACGATCTTCCCACTTGTTCCGAGGATGGGGGGGAGGGGGCATCTCGGGGCTGGATTCGGGTGTCCCTTCCTACATACACTCTAAGGGTACGTGCACACTGCGGAATCGCGACAGATAACCCTTCGTGCATTCCGCAGTTGGCACCCGCCGGCGGACTGATGCAGGCGCACGTCTCCGTCCGTGTCATAGACTCCATTCTATGCACGGGCGGATTCCGCTCTCCGTCCAACGTGTTTATTCTTTGGACGGACGATGGAATCCGCCCGTGCATAGAATGGAGTCTATGACACGGGTGGAGACATGCGCCCGCATCAGTCCGCCGGCGGGTGCCAGCTGCGGAATGCACAAAGGGTTATCCTTTGCCATTCCGCAGTGTGCACGTACCCTAAATCTGTAAGTGTACCCTGAGGTACGCTCACAGAGTTTGGAGAATTTCACGCCATACCGTGATCTCTTATTGGGACGGTACTGGCGGAAAAGACATGTCTGGGGGTCAGCGTACGATACACTACCCCCAGACACGTCACTGGATGATTAGGATGATGAGGATGAATGGAGGAAAGAAGGATCCCCCCATTCATCCTTACTGGCTGTTTCGGTGTCGGAGGCAATAATAACGTATGCGTCCGACACCGAAAACACCCTGGGGGCCATCTTTATATGGGGACTAGTATATGGGGTATGTAGTGGTGTAGTGTCAAACTTTATTCAATGTAGTGTGGTGTAATGTAGTGTTTTTTACGTGTTTTTTTACAGTAAGTATAAAAAAAAAACCTACGCCAACAAAGGAGTTGCTGATAAATGCCGCACTTATGTGCGGCACTTATAAGCAGACCGTGGCAGTAGAATATAGAAAAAAAACACCCTATGCCAAAAAGGAGGAGTTGCTGATTAGCAGCGCGCTTTCGTGCGATGCTAATCAACACTCAGCGGCGAAAGGGTGCGGAAAATAGAAAAAAAAAATTTGAAAAAAACAAAACAAAACTTTTTCTACATTCTGAACATCCCTGTAGTTGCTGATAAGTGTATTACACATATCAGCCGCTAGAGGGCAGCAGAGCGCAAAATATGGAAGAAGCCGACGCTGGAGCCGAAAATAGCCGAGAGAAGCCGAACGTGACGTCACGGAGGAAGCCGAAGACCCGAACGAAGACGAGGACGCCGCGAACCCGGAAGACGCCGATCAGGAGCCCGGGACAGGTGAGTAATGTACAAATACCTGCTCTGGACCCCTCGGTCACCTAGCTGAGCGGTCCAGGGCAGGTATTTACTATTTTGTGGGACTCTGATCGCCGTGCCACCGGCCCGATCGCCGTGAACGGCACGGCGATCACCATTACTTTTTACAGTAATGGCGGTCAGCACCGACCGCCATTTTTTTCCGGGTCATCGGGTCACCGATGACCCGGAAAGGTTCCGATCGCCGCTATTGGCTGATCTGAATTGATCAGCCTATAGCGGCAATCGTAAGCACGGGGGGTGTTAACCACCCCCGTGCCGTGAAGCTAAGATGGCCTGCTATGATTTATAGCAGGCCATCTTCCCCTACCGCTGTGTGCGAACACACAGCGATCGGGGAAACATCGGGCGTACCTATACGCCCGTTTGCGTTAAAGCCCACCCTGCGGGGGCGTATAGGTACGCCCGATGTCGTTAAGGGGTTAAACCTCATGGTGCTTGTCCTGGTATAAAGTTGTTTTTATCACCTGTGGATTGGTATATGTGGGCGGGGCCTCGCACCCTATGTGCCACATCGCTCCTCCCCTAGCACCACTTAGCCCCGCCCCCTTGGCAGCCATTGGAATGGCCAGCCTAAAGCTATAGGCCCCACCCCCTTAGATTGTCCCACACCAATGGCGGGGCCTATGTGACAATGACATCATGGATGGGCGGGGCTAAGTGGCGCTAGGGGGGGAGGAGCGATGTGGCACATAGGGTGCGAGGCCCCGTCCACATATACCAATCCACAGGTGATAAAAATGACTTTTTACCAAAACAAGAACCATGAGGTGTGATATAAAATAAGTAATAAAAGCTGTAACATACGACTTAGATAGCAACAGTCTGCTGCCATCGGTCCCTGCGACCCCCTTGCACTTGCCCACTAGCTGCCAACCCGTGTGGGGAATGAGGAGCAAACGAGCGCTGGCAGCTGTAATAGGGGCTGTACACGGATGACTCCTACCGACTGAATAAGATTGCCTTCAAGAACCATTATCCGCCTCCACTCATCTTCTCTTCGATCTTTGGTTTGCTTATAACCTTATCCATATTTGTGGGGACAATGAATGGAACACCCGTTATGGTCACTTTGAATATCTATATCTGGCCTTTGTGCTTTGTAATGCCCCGGAAGTTTTTCAGGAGTTTATTAACAATATATTTCGGGATATGTTGTACAAGTGTGTCCTTGTTTATCTGGACGACATCTTGGTTTTCTCCTCCAATCTCAGTTCTCCCTGTGATCATCTGTCAGGTACTTGCATTAGAATAGTCTTTATGCAAAGCTAGAGAAATACCTAGCCTGCTGTTTCTGGGTCATATCATCTCAGCCCAAGGTTTCCAGATGGATCCAGATAAGTCTGCAGTACTAAACTGGCCATGTCCTGTCAGTCTCCAAGTCATCCAGCACTTCATTGGTTTTGCATATTACTATTGCAAATTTATTTAACACTTTTCCTCTCTAACGGCTCCTGTAGTCGCTCTCACCAAAAAGAGCAGTAATCCGTGCATGTGGACTCCGGAAGCAGAGAGTGCCTTTTCTCAATTAAAATCCACTTTCACTTCAACCAAAGTACTCCATCTCCCTGATACAGAGAAACCAGTTAGGGCTGGAGGGGTTGAATTCTAGAAAGACGACCAGGGCAAAGCTTTGGGCAGATTTTTCTCTAGGACCTTCTCTACTACAAGAATTACTTTATAAGAGACAAAGAGATATTTGCTATCAAGCTGGCTTTTGAATATTGGAGACATCTTCTGGATGGGGCACTCTATTAAGCCACAATCTATACAGTACCAAAAAATCTTGGGTATCTGCAGAATGCACAGTGCCTAAACCCACGTCAGACCCATTTGTCCCTCTTCTTGTTTCTTTTTCATTTCAGTCGCTATTTCCGACCAGCAGCCAAGAACATCAAGGTCGACGTCTAGAGTATTGGATGTACAGAATCAGTCCCCGATCCTCAGAAAATAGACTAGGCTTTCCTAAATTAGTACATTGTACACCAGTCAATTTCTATGATAGCAGTAATAGACCACACACAGAAAAATCCACTGTTGATAAATTCCAAGGATGTTAGTATAGAATGTTGATATAGAATGTAGGGTTGGAATGTAGAATTACAATTTAGGCTAAGAATGTTTGCATAGAGTGTTGGCACAGAATGTTGGCATAGATTGTTAAAGGACAACTCCCACAAAAAATTTTTTTTGCTCATTTAACACACATTACAAAGTTATATAACTTTGTAATGTGGTTAAATACCCGGCCTGGCCCCCTTCCCCCACTTTCGGACCCCCGACCCCCCACCCCGGAAGTTAAGGAATGTATACATTACCTATTACGATTGTCACGGTCCTCTTCTCCGGGGCGGCATCTGGTGACGACGACGTCAGAGCTGGGGGCGGTCCGGGTCTTCTTCCTCCTCGGCGTCTTCATGCAAAGTGAATGGGGATGAAAAGGCTGCTGGTGCACATGCGCACCAGCAGCCTTTTCATTGGCTGGAGCGCATCACATGGCTTCCAGCTTGCTCAGCCCTGATTGGCTGAGCTTGCTGGAAGCCATGTGATGCGCTCCAGCCAATGAAAAGGCTGCCGGTGCGCAAGCGCACTGGCAGCCTTTTCCATCCCCTGGACCCGGAAGTTGGAGACATCGCTGGATGGCGGACGGCGGCGACGGAGAGGCGGACGGCGGGCGAATCGAGTGGCGATCGTCACCGGAGAGATGGTGAGTATGGTGTCTGTGTGTGTCTGTGTTTTGTTTTTTTTGGGGGTCCCGCGGGAGTTGTCCTTTAACATTCTATGCCAACATTTTAGGCCAATATTCTTTTGACATTGAATGTAGGCTTAGGCTATGTTCACACGGCGTATATGACCGGCCGTACCGTGACCCGGCCGGGTCATGGAACGGGCAGTCTCTGCAAAGATCATCCCAGGCGGTACTGCAGTATCGGCCGGATTATCTTCCCAGCTGCAGAGTTCTGATGCACGCGCCCGCATCAGAAGTCCCCACAGCACACAATAGAGCATCTGTGAACTGACAGGTCAATTCAGTGAACTGCGGCCGCAGAAAACTGACATGTCAGTTGTTTGCAGCGCCGAATGGGATCCTGGCCGGAGCATATACCTTGTGTATACGCTCCAGCCGGGATCCCATAGAACAACATCAGGCTAGTCCACACGTGCAAAGTACGGCCGTTGCTGCCATCGGTACTTTTACGCTGTATGAACATAGCCTTAGAATACAGGCTTAAAACCTTGGCATAAAATGCTGGCATTGAATGTAGGCTTAGAATGGAAGCTTATAAGTATTGCACAGAATGTTGACATAGAATGTAGGCATAGAATTTAGGATTAGAATGTAGGATTAGAATGTTGACATAAAATGTAGGCATAGAACTTTAAGCAATTAGCAATGTTGGCATAGAATGTTCACCTAGAATGGTGGTAAAGAATTTTGACACAGAATGTTGGCATATAATGTTGACATAGGATGTTGGTATATAGTGTAATCTTAGAATTTTACATAAAATGGTGACATAGAATGTTGGCTTAGAATGTTGATGTCGACCAAGAACATTGGCATAGATCTTAAGATTAGAATGTTGACATAGAATGTATGCTTACTACAATGTTCACATAGCATGTTGGTATAAAATGTACGCTTAAAGTGTTGGCATAGAACAAAGGCTTAGAATGGTGGCATAGAATGTTGACATAAAATAGAATGAGCTTTTTTTCTGTTCATTCAGTACATTTAAAGCAACTCTGTACCCACAATCTGACCCCCCCCCCCCCCCAAACCACTTGTACCTTCGGATAGCTGCTTTTAATCCAAGATCTGTCCTGTGGTCCGTTTGGCAGGTGATGCAGTTATTGTCATAAAAATTTAATTTTAAAATTGCAGCTCCGTGCCCTACGGGCGTATCTGTGCCCTGACTTTGCACCACCCCCTCCGTCCCTCCTCCCCACTTTCTTCAACATTAGGAATGCCACTGGAACATTTACTTCTGTTTGAACATTGCACTGGTGTCTTAAAGATCCAGCCCATGTGCTGTGGTAACACAGGTGGGGAATAGGAAGCAATCTGCCTGGAGCATTCCTAATGGTGAGGAGGGCGGGGAGGAGGGACGGAGGGGTGGTGCAATGTTAGGGCACAGATATGCCCGTAGGGCACGGAGCTGCAATTTTAAAATAATTTTTTTTATGACAATAACTGCATCACCTGCCAAACGGACCGCCGGACAGATCTTGGATTAAAAGCAGCTATCTGAAGGTACAAGCAGCTTGGGGGGTCAGATTGTGGGTACAGAGTCGCTTTAACTTTAACGTATAGAAAAACATGGTTAGGGACATATTTCTGTACGGAAGAAAAAACTGTCTGTTGTAGGCCGCGTTCACACACAATATGACACCGGCCATTCTGTCACCCGGCCATGTCATAGAACGGCCAGTGTTAGTGAAGTTCATCCCGGACGGTACTGCAGCACTGGCCGGAAGAATTAAATTTCTTTAGAATTGGGATACTGGCGCATTCGTGTGTGCCCACATCCCAATTACCCATAGCACACAATGTAAAGTGTGCCCAGAGCCGCACTCTACATTGTGTAAACTGTCAGTGTGTCAGGGCTGCGGGGGCATCCCGTGTTCTAAACTGCTGCGTGCTTCCCTGCCTCCGAGGTTGTGCGCGCATCAGCTGTAACAGGTTTAATTGGTAGTTTCATCAAACACACTGTCACTATAAATATCCCCACCTGTCCTGCCCTTGCCTTGTTGAAGCCTCTGCATGCTTTCTTAGTTTGTGGTCCCAGCCCTGCCTGTTGTTCCTGCAGTCTGCGGGTTTCGGTGTGACTGCTATCCAGGTACTACCGTTAATCCAGCTGCCTGCTGTTCCTGCTACACCTCGTCTGCCGCCACTAGCAAGCCAAGCCAGGGGTAGCGACCTGGGGGTCGCCTGCCACAGAAAGTCCATCCCGCCTTGCTGGTGAAGACCAACAGCCTCTTAGACTCTGCTCCCTGGTGCGGCTTACGCATTTGCCGGTGATGGTCCAGTTAATCCATAAAAATACACATTTTTAGCTTGATAAATGCCCCCCTATGTGTATACAATCTAGCCAGGATTCTATTGACTTCAGTGCAATGTAAATTTTTAATTAATCGCGGTCAGTGTTGCAATTTGCAACAACGGGCGTGATTAATTGAAAATTTACATTGTGTGAACATAGCCATAATCTGTTCTTCTTATTATGCAAGTCAACGGGAAATAGATTCAGCGCACATTTTTACCATTCATTATTGCATCCATTCCTTTATAATGTCTACGTTAAACAAACAAAAACCCAGTTTAATCCTAGCTTTAGAATACTGCCATAGATAGTTTACAATGTTGTCATAGACAGGAAATGACTGCTTAGCATAGACGTGCTTGTGCTAGGCCTTACTGCTGAGACTATGAGACTGAAACTTTAAGGGCCAAAATAAAGACTCAGTTGTAGAGACTTTTTTGAGAAAAGTGTTCCAGAGCAAAGGACTGGGTCTGTCAAATTTATGTTGTGCCTTGTTCACAGCAGAGCAGTCATCATCAGGATCATTGCAACAGTACCAGATCATCATTCCATTTGGGTACTAACAACAAGACCTTCAGTAACATTTGACAGGGTTTTCACGAACATGGAATTGCATGTATTCTATTATATAAATTCCTTTCAGTAAGGAAAGCTTGGCCTTACCTTAGTGAACATTAAATCCTGCATGATCTGGGCTCGAGCAGGTTTCTCCAAGAGACAATGTATAGCTTCTGGTGAGTTTCTAATTGCATCATCCACTTTAACTTTGATCATTTCAGCACACTGAGTTACTTGTTTTGCATGTGAAGTACCAGTGATGAAGTGGTCTGACATTGCAATGGAAGATAAATCCCCCTTTAGAGATTGAATGTAATCTTTTAGCATCTGCTCTTCTTCTTTACTGAGCCATGGAGCATAGGGGCTGAAAAAAAAATCATATATCATGTCTGCCTCAAACTCAAAGATTTTATCACTCACTTTACAGGGGGATATAGGTCTTAGTATAGGATTTTATTCAGTAATGATATGGTGGTAATAGCAGTAGTCCTGGTGTGGTACAATATTTGTCCTTTGTATGCTGGTATTATTAGTAATACTAGCCTTGGTATACTGTATTTGCCAGAATATAACCCCCTGTAATCTATAGTAGCAGCCTAGTGGATTAAATTTTAAGGTTGAAATGCTTAAAATGTAACTGTCATTTAAAATATTTTTTGCAGAAATCAATAGCATAAGCAATTTTAAGAAACTGTTATAGGTTTCATTAGGCAAAAAGCCTTTTCTTTATGTTCTCAAAAAGCTGTTTTGCAGCCTCCCCCTCACTTCTTATCTATTCATTATCAGGCAAAGTCATCTTCATTACAGAGAAGCAAAGTGAAGACGGGTTTGCTGAGTCCAATATAAACTAAGGATGGGGGAAGGTCTGAGGGTAATGAGTGAGCAGGAAGAGGAGAGAACCAGCCCTGCAGTTTGGAGACTGTATGGGCACATAAAACATTGGATTTACAGGTCAGAAAGATCATTGCTGCTTTGAGAACTTAGTGAGATAGGATTGCAGGATGATGTGTTGTGTAAAGCTGCCTTTTCTCCTCTCTGTGCTCACTCATGAGAATGGAGTGTGGCACAAAAGGGGAGCAACAACTCCTCTTTGACTCTTCATTACAGTAGGAGACCCAAGCATAATCCACTCTATTTACAAATTACCAAAAGGTAAGATGCTCACAAGGGGACTGCCAAACACATCACACTGTCAGAACCTCAGGTAGGGCCCAGGTGCTGACGGATTCCTTTAAAAAAAGTTACAGCTGATTGTTGGGAGTTTCAACAGCAGAACTTGAAATCACTTTATTTTTGTAGGAATATATATATATATATATATATATATATATATATATATATATATATATATATATAATTTTAATTACTTATTTATTTAGTTATTTTTACCCATTTACTGTTTGTCCAGCCGTTTTCCTTGTTTCGGAATCAGAAATCTTTCCCTCTCTCCGAAATATCTTTTTTACCTCCATCAGGAATAGTTTGGTTTTTATCTCCAAGTCTTTTGGCAGCAGTTTCCAACCTTATTTTGAAACAGTATGAACCAGTATTAGAAGCAGTAACAGTGTCAAATCATACAAATCTGATATTACAGTGTTAGGCTGGGTTCACACACAGTAAATTTCAGGCAGTATTTGGTCCTCATGTCAGGTCCTCATGGAAACCAAAACCAGGAGTGGATTGAAAACACAGAAAAGCTATGTCCACATAATGTTGAAATTGAGTGGATGGCCGCCATATAACTGCCATTATTTCAATACAACGGCCGATTTTTTTGTGGACCATACATTAATGTCTACAATCCCCTCCCCAATCTGCAAAAAAAAACATCTGTAGTGCATCTGCAATCTGTATTTTTTTGTGGATTTACAAAAATTGTACAGTGCTAGTTAATAAAGTTGAACTGGTTAAAGAAATATGCCCAACCCTTAAAAAAGGTCACATGATCACTTTCAGCCTGTGACGTTTCTTGTGGAATCCGTATTTTTTCTGCAGATCAGTTCTTATGTTTTTGTTATGGACATCACATCTTTAACGTCTGCAAAAAATTGTGTAAATAGTGTAAATAGCCCTACAGAATATGTTGGGCACTAATTTTGTCCATTGCAGACAAAATTACAGAATAAGGCCTTACAAATGGAAGTTTGTCTTCTTTTGGGCCATTAGAGGGGCACTTAAGACTTGGCACATAAAAGGCATACAGAGTTTTCCCACAGACATAAGGGCAGGGCCAGACTAGGGTTGGTGGAGGCCCGGGCGACAATTTTGTTGGGGGCCCCCCTACTGTATTTTTCCCCCGCAAAAAAGTAAACTGTACATAGATCTATACAGATGGCTGTTCACTGTAGGGGACTTAGCACGTACCCCTCTTCACTCCTGGCTGTATGGCTCAGCACCCTCCTCTGTTGAGCATGTGATGTCACTAGAGGCTGCAATGCAGAGGAAGATTCCTAGGTCCTAGAGACAGGTGTGGGGAGGGCTGAGTGTCAGGGTGTGTTCCCACATTCATTGTGTTGTGTTGTGTTAATAACACAACGTGAGAACTTAGCACTTTCTGTGCACTCTTGCCCACTGTGTTAGGGCCGCATTACACAGCCTGACATCCTGAGTAAACATCTCCCATCTACTAGATTGGTGCTTGCTTACAGAGCCTATAATAAGGTTTGATTATCGTCTTGCTGCACGAAAATCAGCCATCAGTCGCACATCTCTATTACATATAGTGATGCACGGCTGGTGGCCAATGATTTTTGTACATGTTGAAAGACATTGTTTAGCTGATGATCAGTTCCTTGGCATTGTCTTTACTACATTTAGTGATATCTGCCAGAATTGGCAGATAATGGCTCCATGCAATAGGGCCCTTAGCCACTACAGCTAGCCTATGCAGTTGTGAATTGTAGGTGGGGGCTGGACTTGCTAGTCTAGGTCCCATCTGCAGTTCCCAATCATATACACTAGCTGAAGTAGTGAAGAGCACAAAATACTTAAAGACTGTGTAAAATCCATAGAGGATCGTTTCATAACGATGTACGTTCAGCCCATGCTAAATGATTATCAAGCCATGTATAGGTTTAGTAAATGAGCGACAATCTAGCAGATCAGCACTAGTTTACAATATTGATTGGGCCATCATTGGCCCGTCTAATAGGACCCTAAGGCTAGGTTCATATCATAACTTTGCTATCCGTTTAATGTATTCATTCTATAAAATGGATCCTTTCTATAATTCTGGTAAAAATGGATGCTGTTGTATGCCATACATTTTGATTTGTTTTCCATTGACAGTATTTAAAAAAAAAGAATCAAAATGTATCAGTTTTTCTTTACATTTTGTAACATACACAAAACAGTGGATGACCATGTTTTTCTATACGTTTTCCAAAACTGATACAGTGAGGTGGATTGTAAAATCGTGAACCTAGACTAGCCTAAGCAGAGTGGGTATTATGGCTTAGAGCAGTATTGCCCAACCTTGGGGCACCCCTACCATTAATGTTCTAAATTACTACTAGTGACTCACATTTCTCTCCATCTGGCCCAGACCACCATGACCATCTCTTGCAGCTACAATTCATCTATTCATAACCTGCCAGACAAATATCTTAGGCTCCACACTTTTTCAGCAACTTTATTACCCTTTTCCCGGCCCCATAAGGTCTCAAACATTAGTAATTCTGTTTCTTGGTGTCATGTCCAGTAAAGTCAATAGATATGTGGGTTGACCCCTATATGTAGGATCCCCTGCTGTGCCCTCAAATAGTTATAATGTCCTTATGCCCACATATAGTAATATTGTCCCCTGATGTGTTTCTCCATATGCTAATAATGCAGGGAGCAATATTGCTGTGTGCCCCCATAGAGTAATAATGTCCCTTGTTGTGTCCACCATATAGTAATAATGCTCCCTGCTGTTCCCCCATATAGTAATAATGTCCCCTGCTATCCCCTTCATATATCAATAGTATCCCCTGCTGTGCCCCATATAGTAATAATGTCCCCTGCTGTGCCCCATAAATAATGTCCACCTGTGCTGTGCCCCCATACTAAATGTCCCCCTGCTGTGTCACATATAGTAATAATATCCCCCTGTGCTTTGCCTCCAGACTAAATGTCCACCTGTGGTGTTTCCCCCTATAGTAATAATGTCCCCCTATGCTTTGCCCCCATACTTAATGCCCCCCTGCTGTGCTTCATATCGTAATAATGTCCCCCTATGCTGTGCCTTCAAACTATATGTCCCCCTGCTTTGTTGCATATAGTAATAATGTCCACCTGTGCTTTGCCCCCATACTAAATGTCCCTCCTGTGCTGTGCCTTAAACTATATGTTCCTTGCTGTGTCACATATAGTAATAATGTCCCCCTGTGCTGTGCCCCCATACTAAATGCCCCCCTGCTGTGTCACATGTAGTAATAATGTCCTCCTGTGCTGTGCTCCCATTCTAAATGCCCCCCTGTGCTGTGTCCTCATATAGTAATAATATCCCCCTGTGCTTTTCCCCCATACTAAATGTCCCCCTGTGCTGTGCCCCCATATAGTAATAATGTCCCCCTGTGCTTTGCCCCCATACTTAATGCCCCCCTGCTGTGCCCAATATGGTAATAATGTCCCCCTGCGCTGTGCCTTCAAACTATATGTCCCCCTGCTGTGTCGCATATGGTAATAATGTCCCCCTGTGCTGTGCCTTCAAACTATATGTTCCCCTGCTGTACCCCATATAGTAATTATGTCCCCCTGTGCTTTGCCCCCATACTAAATGTCCCCCTGCTTTTCTCCAACACAAAAAAATCACCTAATCTGGGCATGGAGCAGGTTCTTCCACCTTCTGGCTATCTTCTCCTGCTTGTCAGCTGCAAGGACTGACTGTTCAGCAGGCACGATGATGTCACTTCACTGTGCCTGCTGGAGGGAGAGATCACGCTGTTGATAGGCTGAGAGAGATCCGAGGAGAGGAAAGGGATGAGGAGAGGAGAGAGGTGAAGAGAGTAGGGGTGCGCAACTGCTCAGCACTATTTAGCTCTGGATGGCACCCGGGAGATAGTGAGGTTTGGGGAGCGCTGTAGATTGCCATAGATCCACAAGCCCCGGGGGCCCTTCTTCTAATCCAGCCCTGCATAAGGGACACATGTATCATTTAGTTTGCACTACTATTTTGGTTATTAGTTTTCGCATATGGTGTAAAAATTTGTAAAAGATTTATAATGTCATATGTGCTACTTTTGAGCAGTTTGTGTCAGCTGTGCCATTCTTTACACGGAGGGGGGCGTGGTTTCACTTTTGCTACTTTATTATTTAGATTTATCTTGTGCGATTTTTCAGTTTTTACACAAAAATTTGCATTTGCACAGCAGTACTCCACTCCTACCCTGGAATAGTTTTTTAGCCATGCTGTTAGCCAGAAAAATTTCCATCAAGGCCAGTGCACCTACTGATGACTTTTTTTTGCAAAAAATGTGCAGATGATACATCTGTTCCTATCAATCAATCACTGCAAAAAGCATTACTAAAGTAGTACCTGATTGCAAGAGGTCTCCTGATGATACCTGACCAAGCATAATTTCCTGCTTTGCTTCTGCGAGAGCTAGCAACACGCTGTATGTCTTCAGACATCTCTCACTAAGACATGACAGACAGCAGGAATTAATGCTTGTTAACATAGTCCAATCCTTTTCAATCATATCACAACATATAAGTGAAACTTAGGGTGCCTTCACATGTACTGTATTGCAGGGGATTTTATGCCGTAAATTCTGCAGCAAGGTCCATTGTAATGCTCTGTACTGTTAGCCATGGCCTACATAGCTCAGCAGCTGCTGGGCTAACAAGCAAATACATTAAAGGGGTACGCCGGGCAAAATGTATTTTTAGATATGTTATTACGTAAGGAAAGTTATACAAATCCCTAATATACACTAATTATGGGAAATGCACATATAGTGCTATTTCCTTCAATTTAGTAGATCTGGCAGACTCATTTTCTTAAAAAAATAGTGATGTCCCGTCTCAAGTGTAGGGTCCAGCAGGCGGCGCATGTAGAAGTAGATTAGAATTAGAATCAACGCCTTCTCCCTCCCTCTGCCTACCTCCCTCCCCGTCCTATTACACCTGCTGCCCAGTTACAGGCAGCGGGGTGAGCACTCCTTATCTGACGCTCACCCCTCCTGCACCCCTCGTCCTCTGAATGAGTCTCCCCCCGGGGTCTCAGCGCTTTCCCCGCCCGGAGCAGTGAGCGCTCCTGTACCTCCCCATGCCCAACATCTAAGCCTGTCCCTTTGCACCCCTGCCCTGGTCCCATGGAGAAGCGCTCACCCGTCACCCGCTCCCGGCGGGGATGAGCGCTCCTGCACCTCCCCCCTGCCCCACATCTATGCCTCTCTTATGGAGGAGCGCTCACCCGCCACCCGGTCCCGGCTGGGTGAGCGCTCCTTCTCCCAAGCAGCTCCCCGTCTTCCCTCAGCTAACCTGCGCTGAGGTGCAGCGAGGATGGAGGCGCTGTGTCCTCCATCCTCCCTGCACCTCAGCGCTCACCCCACCGCCCGCTCCTGCGCTGTGTATCAGCTGCAGGTTAGCTGAGGAAAGCCGGGAAGCTGCTTGGGAGAAGGAGCGCTCATCCAGCCGGGACCGGGTGGCGGGTGAGCTCTCCTCCATGAGACAGGCTTAGATGTGGGGCAGGGGGGAGATGCAGGAGCGCTCACCCCGCTGGGATCGGGTGGCGGGTGAGCGCTCCTCTTTGGTCCGGGGCGGCAGGGAGCAGGTGCAAAGAGACATGTTGGGCATGGGGAAGGTACAGGAGCCCGGCGGGGTGAGCGCTCCTTCTCACAAGCAGCTTTCCGGCTTCCCTCAGCTAACCTACAGCTGATACACAGCGCAGGAGCGGGCGGCGGGGTGAGGGCTGAGGTGCAGGGAGGATGGAGGACACATCGCCTCCATCCTCGCTGCACCTCAGCGCAGATTAGCTAAGGGGAGTCAGAGAGCTGCTTGGGAGAAGGAGTGCTCATCCAGCCAGGACCGGGTGGCGGGTGAGTGCTCCTCCACAAGAGAGGCTTAGATGTTGGGCATGGGGAGGTACAGAAGCGCTCACTGCTCCGGGCGGGGAAAGCGCTGAGGCCCCGGGGGGAGACTCGTTCAGAGGACGAGGGGTGCAGGAGGGGTGAGCGTCAGATAAGGAGCGCTCACCCCGCTGCCTGTAACCGGGCAGCAGGTGTGATAGGCAGAGGGAGGGAGGGAGAAGGCGTTGATTCTAATTCTAATCTACTTCTAAATGCGCCCCCTGCTGGACCCTACACTTGAGACGTGA
Organism: Dendropsophus ebraccatus; assembly: GCF_027789765.1. Classification (NCBI taxonomy): domain Eukaryota; kingdom Metazoa; phylum Chordata; class Amphibia; order Anura; family Hylidae; genus Dendropsophus; species Dendropsophus ebraccatus. Next base: position 98,456,638 of record NC_091456.1, read on the forward strand.
TGTCACTATTTTAAGGAAGTGAGTCTGCCAGATCTACTAAATTGAGGGAAATAGCACTATATGTGCATTTCCCATAATTAGTGTATATTAGGGATTTGTATAACTTTCCTTACGTAATAACATATTTAAAAATACATTTTGCCCGGAGTACCCCTTAAACTGTCTACGCTCCAGTTTCTTTCTCTGGCTCCTGGGTCACTGCCATCCCTCTACGCCAGTCGGTGGCTCTAGTGGAACACCAGTGACACAGGAGCCGGATAAGCAAACTGGAGCGTGAACAGGTAATGTATCCGCTTCTTAGCCCGGCAGCTGCTGAGTTAAGTAGGCCGTGGCTATGTTCTCACAGCAGAATGGAAATCCATGGTGAGAAAGGCCATAAGCTGTAACAGTACATAGTATAGCAGCGGATTTCACTGCAGAACTTACAGTGTGAAATCCTCTGTGATACAGTACGTGTGAAGGCACCCTTATAGAGAGACTAACAGCAGGTTAGAAAAACCCAAACTGCTGTTATTTTCCCATAGAAAACGGAGCACTGAGAAAGAAGGTAGTTTTCCCAGTCGTCCCATTAACTGCATAATGATGGGGTGTTCCCGCTCCTGTGAGCTGTAAGATGAGGAATATTTTAATGAATAAAAAAGAAATTCACCTAACCTGTCCTTGTTAACAAAGGTGTATGGGTACATGTGGGCTTTGATTAGTGTCACAAAAAAAATTAATATATTATATATATATATATATATATATATATATATATATATATATATATATAATTATATATTACTAATATATAATTACTATATTACTGCTTATACGAAATTAATACATTTGCTGCACGATACATCATTATCATTAGAAAATAGCACGACACAATGATATACATGGTCATTGAGCTTACTGGTGAATCTGCTTCTACCTCTCGTTCTATATTTGGTGGTACTACCAAAGAGGCCAGTAAAGTAGTGGCATGGCAATAAAGTAGTGTAAACTTGTTATTATGCAATTCATTGTAAATACTGTCACCTGGATTGCAGGGCAAGTCGCAGTGCTGTACAGGTAGATTCCAGTTTTCCAAGATGCATACTGAGCTTTTCAGAATCAGTCTTACACTCCTCTAAAGTCACACTGAGCTGTTCATTCAATTGTTTTACACAGTCAAGGTGCCTGGAAAACAATTGTTGGCAATATTAAGCCTTGACTTTTGGATGTGGAATGCACCCTCGCTTTCCCTTGAAACCACTCCAACAAAAATAAATACAGACTATGAAATGAAGGCACAAAACAGACTTTTTGGTGTTAAGATGGCAACAGCTTTATTTAAATCACAGGACTAAAACAATCACATGGATCAGGTGAAGTGCTAAGCCACTTGGTTTCACGGATAGTGTAAGCAATAAAGTGGGGGGGTGGCACGTTCTGGCTTGCCATTCTAGCAGACCCAGTCTATTTTAAGGGCCCCAATGACCCTACTGAAGATCCATACTCCCGTGCTTAACCCCCGTGCCCGCCTATGGATGACGTTACCATTCTGACATCTTTAAGGCTGGCCACTTCAAAGGCTAAGCCTGTTCAGCAGCATTTAACATCCTATATGAGTTAAAGGGGTAGTGCGGCGGTAAGCAATTATTCACTAAATAACACACATTACAAAGTTATACAACTTTGTAATGTATGTTATGTTAGTGAATTGCCCCCTTCCCCGTGTTTCCCCCCACCCACGCCACCCCCGGAAGTGTAGTGCTCTATACTAACCTGATTCGTGTCGACCCCCGTCCGCTATCTTGTGACAATGATGTCATCTTGGGGCGGGCGGCCAAACCGCTCCGACCAGCCCTCGTGCCGGCTGCCCTCTGCTGCGTCATCAGCTGCTCAGCCGCGATTGGCTGAGCATAACATCATTGTTTCAAGATGGCGGACGGGGGTCGACACAAATCAGGTATAGAGCACTACACTTCCGGGGGTGGTGTGGGTGGGGGGAAACACGGGGAAGGGGGCCATTCACTAACATAACATAGATTACAAAGTTGTATAACTTTGTAATGTGTGTTATTTAGTGAATAATTGCTTACCGCCGCACTACCCCTTTAAAAGGAGTCCACCATAACTTGCCTGCAACTTTCACTTGACTCCTGAGCTGCAAAACCAAAGCTGTGACAGGTAATTATATATATATATATATATATATATATATATATATATATATATATATACACATTTTTATTTTATTATTTATTTATTTTAAATGTTTCTTTCCTTCTTTTTTTTTAATCTTTTACAGATTTTTGCACACTTAATTCAATGCCATTAACGAAAAACTTAGAACTACAAGACCAGGCAAAACTATGAAAATTGTGCAAAACAAGGCAAAACCTTGACTCATAAAGAGTCATCCCTCAGCACACAGGTGAGGAAAAAAACCCTGTGGAGGAAACCTCTAGGGAACCACAGGTAAAGGATTGCCCTTCACTTGGGCTTAGAGGGCTTAATGCCAAACTGTAACTAATCATATGAAAAAAAAAATGATTTGTCATCGCATATGGTACCATATACAAACCGATATTTACAATACATGCATTATTAAATTTGCAAAAGAAAATGTTATGAAAGGGGGGGGGGGGCAGGAGGGTATTTTTTTTCATCCAGAGAGGATGGGAGAGACAAGACAGGAAGTTATATCTATACCTAAACCCCACCCTGCTCAAACCAATACACTAGACATATACTCCACCCTCTTAAAGCAGAACCACCTGTGATTAAATGTATAGCATTACACAGGCAAGACTGCTGAGGCTATAGCCCCCCCCCCCCCACACCCACCCACGTGCTGGCCTCAAGAAATGAAACATTGCTTTTGACCTTAGAAATCTGAAAGGTAATGTAATATTTCTTGCTCTGCCATGTATGACTATACACACAGGAGTGATTTATTGATGTGCTACTCACCCTTTTAACCACTTCATCTCAGACTCCATATTGCCTGGATGTATCTCAGGAGGACATGACATTGAAGTCTGGAATCCATGGAGATTCTGAAGGTATTGAATGATACTTTGTATTGTTGAGATAGGAGCCTGTTTAAAAAAAAAAAAAAAACACAAAGAAATGCAGATGTAATGTGATGTGAATGTGGTGTGATGGAATGTACTGTGGTTAAAAATGCTTAGCTTTTGTACCTTAGCTGCCTAATGTAATGCCTTATGTAGTATTTCTGGTGAGCTTTGAGTGAAAACACTGACAACAGAATATATTTTATATCTTTTTTTAATAACATAAGCTTGGGGCCATTTATTTTAGAAAAAAGTTGTCTTTTGGTGATCTGATCAAAATGTACAAATATATGAAAGGACAGTACAGGGATCTTTCTAGTGATCTTTTTTACACCTAGGCCTGTAATAATGGCAAGGGGGCATCCTCTACGTCTAGAAGAAAGAAGGTTTCACCACCAGCACAGACGCGGATTCTTTACTGTAAGAGCAGTGAGACTATGGAACTCTCTGCCACATAATGATGTCATTGCTGATTGATTAAATAAGTTCAAGAGAGGCCTGGATGCTTTTCTTGAAAAACATTACACATTATTAGTACTAGGTTTCTGGTGATAGAACATTGATCCAGGGATTTATTCTATTGGAGTCGGGAAGGATTTTTTCTCCCTGTGATAGGGCAATTAGAAAATTAGTACTCATTCTGACTGTTAAGAATCAGGCCATCCTAGACTCTGTTCCCACAGCACTAAAAGGACAGCCATCTTTCCGGACAGCCATCATTTTACTAGTAAAAGACATCAATCATTACCAATAGACGGTCTTTTAGTGCTAAAATGACAACTGTCCTTAAAGACAGTCATTATTTAACCATTGTGGGAACATAGCCTTCAAGTGGATTAAGCCACTAAAATATGGTGACAGCAACTGCTCCAGTTTTTTCCAAGGTCCATATTAAGCTCCCCTCCCGCATCTCTAGAGGTCATTTGATGGTCTAATGTCACATCTCTGTGTATATAATTTAAAGAGCTACTCTGGCGAACTGGTGAACTGAACACCTCTATCTGACACAATGTTGTCTGGAATACCATGTAGACGGAGGACATGGCGAACAAACAGACTTGCCAAGGACTTAGAACTGGGTAGTTTTTTGAGGGCCACTTAATGACACATCTTACAAAATTTATCCACTATTACCCAAACTACAGTCCTTCCCTGAGGGGGAGGAAGATCTGTGACAAAATCCATGGAGATGTGAGACCATGGTCGACTGGGCAAAGGGAGAGGTTGTAGTAGACCCTCCGGCAAGGATCTAGGGGTTTTGTTTACAAATATGTATAATTTTTACAAATCTGTATAATTTTCTGATACCAGTTCATTTAAGAATAAGACATTATAAATGCGCAGTAACTCCTTAAAGCTGATGTGGCACTCAGGCCCCTAAGTATTACTGGCCCAAAACAGTCTGCAAGCAAGTGCTGTGGTAAATGGTCACCCAATGGCCCCTTTTAATCTACCATAACACGTATGACAGAACCCCCAAAATATCATTTATGGGATATAATTGGGGGGGGGGGGATACAATTCAGCAAAATTTTTTTTGGGGGGGGGGTCCGTGTTTACGGAATACACTTTATACTAAAACTGGCATTATATCTTTATTTACAAAATGGTAAAGTTGGGTGATTTACATATTTATTGGGGGAAGAGCTATGTCATGTGTTTTTAAAACTTTTTTTAATTTCTCTATTTTATACTGTTTATGTCCCCTAGGGGACTTTTACGTTTTTTGGCCACGTTCACACAAGTAAAACAACGGCTGTTGTTGAAGATTGCAGCAACGGCAATTGTTTACTGACCACAGCCCTCTGCTTTGTTCTCTATTGAACCCACATCTGCACTGTATACATTTTACTCAGTGTGGCCGTGGTTCTTTGCAGCTGCACAGAAAACCAACATTTTTTTTTATTGTGCGGCCACTATTGAATGAATAGCGGCCGCACAGAATGGACTGTGCACACAATGTAAAGTACGGCTCCCGGCTGCACTTCCTTGTGTGTTATGCTTAATTGAAGCGCGGGCACACCCGAATGTGCCCACATTCCAATTAAGATAAAGTGATGTTCATCCGGCCGACACTGCACAGACAGCAGCCGTGCCACAGCATGGCCTTTATCATACGTTTTGTCAACCCAGCGTTACATTGGATTACTAACACTGATCACTGCTATGCCATAGCATTGATCAGTGTTATCTGTTATTTGTTATCTGCGATCAATATATAGGCCCTGCCTGTGAGGAAGGTAAGGGACCTCCAGTCACACTGCGGGGGTCGCGATCGGACAGTGACAGGAGTACAGCTCCCGTCACTGTTGTAAGTGCCGCGATTACGACACTACAGGGGTTAATGGCGGGCTGCCGTGCGCTCACCGTGGCCTGTCATTAACAGAAAGGACCTGGCTGTAAATAGCAGCCGGTCCCCATGTGATATGAAGTGAGCTCAGCTCCTGAGCTCACTTCATACCGCTGCCAGACCGACTGGCGTACCGAAGCATCATGGATCCTTAAAGGAGTACTCTGGTGATTTTTTTTTTATCATTAAATAACGCACACACCCAATGCTTGACCCGAAGTGTAATATTGAACACTCAAATAATCACTGTTGACCCCTCCGGTCCCGGACGCTTCATCTGATTTACTGTTCCTGCGTGCAGAACAGGCATCCATTTCATTGGCTGTAGCTCCAGATGTCTTCCGTTATGCTCAGCCAATCATGAGGGCCGGCATGAGGGAAGGCTGGAGCAGTAAGGCCGGCCTCCTGAAGAGTGACATAATCGTCTCAAAGTGGCGGCGGGGACAAAAGGGTCAACAGTGATTATGTGAGTGTTCAATATTACACTTACGGGTCAAGCGTCAGGAGAGGGTGGAAACATGGGAAAGGGGGCCATTCACATAAACAACACACATAACAATTTTGTATAACTTTGTAATGTGTGTTATTTAGTGGGGGAAAAAATTCACCGGAGTACTCCTTTAAGGGGTTAAACTCATACTTATTGTCCTCTGTTATTTTGCCTCTATTCCTTCATGAAGCCAGGTTGCTGGTGAAACTACAAGGAGGCTAGGTGTGGGCAGGTTTTATACTGCAAAATCTGATAGACAAATGCTGGAGTTAGAATTAGTAAAGACAGGAGTGGTTGCTGCAATTGTGTACTCCATACTAAGATTTTTATATTTTCAAAACACCCTTATTCATTTTTAATATCTGTAATAAAAGTGAAGATTTAATTGAGTCATTTATAAAATGGGGGGTTTCAAACCCAGGTATGATTCCTTTTTGATCATATGTTTGTTACAGTCGCTCAGAATCGCAGATATAGGTAAACAGATATGAGTTATATTAACATATGCTGGTATACTCTATTGTCAGTGGTTGCCATCCTGCTATAAAGAGCCAGTACCCCACCATGCTGTTTCATTTAAAAAAGAAATCTGACACTCCATGGCCCTAACCAATGTTTAGTAACAACTGCTTTGCACTAGACTGGATCAATGAGTAAGACAGTTTGTGTACAGGAAGGCGATGGGCAGAATAAGGTACTGGAAGGTCAGGAAGATGCAACTTTAGTGTGACAAACTGTAGAACAAAGTTTAATACATTCACATGCTACCGGCTTATGTAAGCTGTAACCAATAGTACACTTTTTATTAAATATCAACATGTCTGATGTATTCCCTTTCTTTTAGTATATGATGGACTTGGTCATGGTTTTCTCACCTGACGAGGCTTTAGTTCACTAAGTATAGGATGTTGTTGAGATGTAGAACTATTAACTTCTTCCAATATATGACCTGGAGATACTGTAACAGGTGAAACACTTTTATCTTGAAAAATGTCTTGTAAATTCTTTACCTAGAAGATTAACATAGACGAGCTGTGATATTGATTCCACCCAGGCACCCAATCCATAGTGGATGTTCATTTTTCCAGTTTTCTAATAGGTCTTACTTCAATATAAATATGTTAAATGTTTCACAAAGTTACTTTTGATAGCTGTGACTACTGCTTAACATTAGCAGGGTTGTCTGGAGATAAAAATATGTTTGGAATTGGCTGGGGGTCATATACAAATAATAAGTAGTAATACTCACCTATTCTAATCCCCTACAACTGCCATTTCAGCAACACCTGCTCATCACTACTTCTTCCTGGGTCCTATGATGCATATGATGTCCTAACAGGAATTGTCTTGCTCATCCAATCATTGGCCACAGCAGGGTCCCACCTCAATCTGTGACTGATGTAGAGGGAAGCACTTTAAGGGATGATGTTTTGCTGAAACCAGGAAGACGTGGTGACAAGTAGGAACCAGGTGTTACTAGAATGGCAGCTCTTAGTGATTTGGAATGGTTAATATAACTTTTTATTTTTACAATACCAGTCACACATAAAAAAAAGTTTATCACTGGTTGCACCAATACTGACAGCGGGAGCTCGGCATGTGAAGGGTTAACTGCCAGGAACAGCTTCTCCTCTGTTCCCAGCAGAAGTAGCTGTGTGCAGAGCTCCCCACAGAGCCCTGTTCGGGCAAAACTGTAATTGCCTTGGCCATTCAGCCCAAGCAGGACACGGAATAAAGTGGTTAAAATGAAGGCTTCTGAGAGTATATTACTACAAATCATAGTCTTAACATAGGATATAAGTAGAGAAAAATAGAGGGGCAATGCAAGAAACTGCTAAAATAGGATAGAGGCACAGAGACTTGATATTGGTGTGCTGTTGGATCATAGTATATCACTAAATACATCTATGTAAACATAACAGAAAAGTAGGCACCTTTGTTTGCAGTTTTTCCTTCTCCTCTTTGAAGATATTGAGTGTAGCTCTTGACCTATCGAGTTCCTTGTCTGTAAGCTTAAGTTTGACCTTCAGCACTGCATTACTCTCCCGGAAACGTGTAATCTCCGACTGTAAAACCTTAGTGTCATCAACTGAACTCTATATAGAAAGAGTTTGCACTGTTATTTCCATTACCATATGCATAGATAGATAGAGTAAATACAACACATTAGATACAAAGTCTTCAGACCCTTTCACTTTCCCTTTCATTCTGCACTCAATACTCCTTAGAACAGGCAGGGCCGTATTTGCTACTAGGCACCCATGGTCTGGTGCCTAGGGCGGTACCCTGCATGGGGCGGCACCCTCAGGAGCGGGAGGGGAAAAAAAATTACCCCCCATAGTCGCCGATGAGTGGGCAGAGCCATGGTCGCCTCAGGAGAGGGTGTGGAGCGCTGACTTTTGTCTTCTTTTACTGATGGAGCAGGCAGCACAGCTCACAGCTTCCGTGCTCCCTGCAAGGGGGAGTCTCGCGGGTCGGGGGCATCCACCTGAACAGTATCTGGGTGGGATGTTTATTATGAATTATACAGCATCCCCTCTCCCCTGCACCATGGCCTAGTAAGCATTATCGTGAGGCAAGAGGGGATCATGTACCCCCTCCCATGTACAGTTTAGGGCCTGGTGCCCATATATGGAAGGGGGGGGGTCTGTATGAGCACCAGGCCCTGAACAGTACTTAGTATGATGGAGGTCACCACGCTTTCCCAGCATCCTGGAGTCAGTATGATAGAGAGGTCACCAAGCTTCCCCAGTATCTTGTAGTCAGTATAATGGAGGTCACCCAGCTTCCCCAGAATCCTGTAGTCAGTTTCATAGAGAGGTCACCCAGCTTCCCCAGTATCTTGTAGTCAGTATGATAGAGGTCACCCAGCTTCCCCAGTATCTTGTAGTCAGTATGATGGAGGTCACCCAGATTTCCCAGCATCTTGTAGTCAGTATGATGGAGTTCACCCAGCTTTCTCAGCATCCTGTAGTGAGTATGATAGAGAGGTCACCTAGCTTCCTCAGTATCTTGTAGTCAGTATGATGGAGGTCACCCAGCTTTTCCAGCATCTTGTAGCCAGTTTGATCGAGATGTCACCCAGCTTTCCCAGCATCTTGTGGTCAGTATGATGGAGGTCACCCAGCTTTCCCAGCATCTTGTAGTCAGTATGATGGAGGTCACCCAGTTTTCCCAGCATCTTGTGGTCAGTATGATGGAGGTCACCCAGCTTTCCCAGCATCTTGTAGGCAGTATGATGGGGGTCACCCAGCTTCTCCAGAAACTTGTGGTCGGTATGATGGAGGTCACCCATCTTTCCCAGCATCTTGTAGTCAGTATGATGGGGGTCACCCAGCTTCTCCAGCAACTTGTGGTCAGTATGATGGAGGTCACCCAGCTTTCTCAGCATCCTGTAGCCAGTATGATGGATGTGGCTCAGCTTTCCCAGCATTTTGTAGTCAGTATGATAGAGTTCACCCAGCTTTCCCAGGGGTATTGGCACCTAAGTATAAGCAGAGGTTGAGGAGCTGAAAAGTAGGCACAGTTGGGAATCTGGGAAAGCTGGAGAACACTTTATACTAGGGTAATATGCTGGGGGCTAATACTGGGGCCTATAATATACTTAGGACAATGATACAGGTGTATGTAATGCTTCCTCTGTATTGTCCTAATTGTAGGGTCTATACAATGAGGACAACATAGCGACAATTGTGCCACCCCTAACTGTGACAAGCCCCACTACTGCAAACTGCACCCCAATAGGCCACACGCCCACAAACCACACCCTCAATGTATGGGGGGGTATCAGCACTCAAAGGTGCCTAGGGCAGCATGTACTCCAAATACAGGCCTGAGGCCAGGTTCACACACTGTAAAACACTGTCTGTTCTGTGAGCCGGCCACAAAATGGCCTGTGTCAGTGAAGATCTTCCCGGCTGGTACTGCAGTACCGGCCGAATGAACTTCATTTGTGCTGAATTGGGATGCGGGTACATCCGTATGCACCCGCATCCCAAATCACCATAGCGCACAATGGAAAGTGTGGGTGCTAGGGATCCTGGCCGGAGTGTATATCATGTATACTATACACACTGTCCAGGATTCTATTGACTGCAATGCAACATACATTTTCTATTAATCATGGCTGTTGTTGCCGTGCTGCAAGAGACTGTCTCAATTGTAAGTTAATGGAGACCATCTCATGCACTGAGCTGGGGAGTACAGGCACTTAGCCAAGCACCTCATCCCACTCTAACAATCAGTACGGGTCTGAACACCCATACCCCGACAAAATAAATAAATAAATTGCAATACTGCTATCCACCTATCACCTAGTACAATCACTTAGTGGGATGAATGGAGTGCACAAACCACGATGGAGCATGCCCTTTCTCCACATATAATACAGAAAAATTAAAGCTTGGTAAGCACATTCAATCGATGCTAAAAACTGCAGCAGGTTCTAAAAAATGTAGTTTTTAAAAGCAATGTATACATGGGATGTTCAAAATGCACAAAATGCTGTGTAAAATGAGGTAGATGTGAACAAGGCCTAATTGAGATGTTTTGTTTCTATTTTCATAAGCAAGAAATCTGCAGACTAATCTTCATACTTTCTGTATTTCTATGTAGACCAGGGGGCAAATTACACCTAAAATATGGCAACCAGAATGAAAACATAAATTGTTTTTAGTTATTAAAAAAAAAAGGATCAATGTATCCTTTTTTAATGTACACACAAAAAATAAGGTCAGTTACGTTTTTCTGTATGTTAAAAAAAGGATGCGTTTTGATCCGTTTTTTTTTTATGATGGAAGTCAATGGAAAAATAGATCAAAATAAATGCACACAAATGCATCCATTTTTCGCAAAAACTAATGGGAAAAAAATTGTATTGCAAAAACTTAGTGTGAACCCAGACTTACAGCTCTCTGTTGTGCTATTCCTCTGGTATTCGTAGTAAAAATGTGTGACTCAATACCCAACTGGTTATTGCCAATTTGGGGGCCTACGCTATCTGACACTATTCAATCAGACTTGACTTTGCTGTTCTTCCCTAATTTATATGGCTACTCAGTTGTTAATATGAATGAATGCAGAACTCAGAAATATTGTCTATTCTATGCATTGTTTCCTATGCTGCCATCTGCTGGCCAGAATTTGGATAAGCTCGCTCTTCAAACTAGCCACGTTTAGCAACCCTGTTTCCTAGTTCCCTGCTCTGAGGTACCATTTTGGTCCTCACTGTGAGACAGGGAGCACAGTTGTTCTTGGGCTTGTGAAGGCATCAATGTCTGACCAGCAATAGCCTCAGCAATACTTCAGCAGCAACAGCATTAGTAACTACAGTGTTTTATCATCCATTATTGCTGTATCTAAGTTCAATAAACCAAATCTTCATTCATATCACTGTGTACTATATGAGTCTTCTGAAGCTGAGCTGGTGCTGGTCCGGTCTGCTGTACATTCTGGAAAAGAAGGTAGGAAAGTCTCACAGTCACTACCAGCCAGTTACACCTTCATTCGCCTCAGGTAGGGACAGAACATTGACAGTGCCAGGCAATGTCAGCTATGGTAACACCCAGCTGTTTATTGAGTCATAGATTTTCCGTAAGAATAACAGTAAGAATGGCACATTACAGAGCTGTAAGAATTTATTTTTTACTCCATGGACATATTGAATATATGTAACATACCTGATTAAATCCCTGTATGATTTCAGGATTTTCATCAGTATACAGATCGAGGGGAGATGTCACACTTTCTTCCCTTGAGCTGTTTCCAGGATGTGGATGTCTCCAGGAGAAGACACATGTTTCCAGGGAAGAGATCACTTTCAGCAGCTGTAAGAAGAGGTCATTCTGATAAGCTGAAAAAGAGGTTTAAAAAAGTACACTAACATAAGTGAACCAAGAAAAACAGGAAACAATATTGTATATTGTGTTCAGAAACAAACAAAAGAACCTGCCTGGAAAAGTCCGCATTCTCTGCCAGCTCTGTGTTACTTAACCTGAATGGCCCACATAATGTAAAAACTTTTGCTTTCTTATCCTTTTTCAGAGAATGATAACACAGTATTTACCTTGTTCCAGAAGTTTTGAGGCTTGTCTCTTTGCTATGTGGCGTATTGTAGGCAACATACTGAATTGTATGTTATTTATGGGTTTTTCTTGGCATCCGGAACAATTTTCCTGGCAGTTGTGGCCGAAATGTTTGTTCATCTACCTGATTGTGGTTTGGTTTTTACACAGCTCCGTTTATTAATCATAGTTCGAACACTGCTGACTGACATTATCAATTCCATAGCTATCAAAACAAAGTGAAGGTTCTGGAGTGGCCATCTCAGTCTCCGGACATCAGTATCATTGAGCCACTCTAGGGAGAACTCAAGCATGCAGTTCATGCAAGACAGCCCATGCAAGTTCATGCAAGACAGGAACTGGAGGCTTTTTGCCAAGAATAATGGGCAGCTTTACTGTCAGGAACTCATCTGACCTGGCTCCTGCGGCGTCTTCCTCGGGCTCTGCTCCGGCGGCCGGCTCGAGAGCGCGCCGGAGCTCCGCCCGCCGGAGCTGAGTGACGTCACGGAGACCCGACGGCGTCCCTAGTAACCGGGGACGCCGCGGTCTCACGTGATAGTCAGCCGGCCGGCCGGCACAGCTGATGCGGCTTTCATGCAGGCTGAGTGGCAGATCGCTCTGCCACTTGGTCTGCAGCGCCGCAGCTGTATTGTTGCTAGATCAGGAGACTGGACCAATCAGTGTCTGGTCCGGGCTCCTGGTCCAGTATAAAGTAAAGTGAAAGCCAGCTAGTAATCGCTGGCTATTAGTTATTCTGATCCCAGCTCCCCCTGTCCTTTTCCCGTCCTAATTCCCTCTGCCTGACTACTCGTGTTCTGACCTCCGCCTGACTCCCGACTATCTGTTGTTTACCGACTTTGTACTGCGTTGCCTGTTTGGTTTGACCCGGCTTGTTCTACGATTCTTTATTGTGTTTTTGTCTGTCCGTGCTGTTCTGTGTTTCACTTACGCAGCATAGGGAACGCCTTCGTGGTTGTCCGCGACCGTTTAGGGTCGACCGAGGCAATTAGGCAGGGTCAGTGGTGGGTTCAGATTCAGGGCCCACTGTCTCTGTCCTGTCTGTTCTTGCCAGTCCTGACAGAATAGCCAGCCCTTACCGCCATTTGCCTCATGGACAACCGGACAGCCCTGACTAATATTGTGGACCAGATGCAGCGACTCAACACGATGGTTCAGGAGCTCGCTGTAAGGATCCAGAAACAGGAGACGGCACCCCGACAGCTCACGGTGACCTCCCCCACACCTCCTGAGCCACCTGTTCAGCTTCCTGATAAGTTCTCGGGGGACAGGAGGAAATTCCGTGCCTTCAGGGAAGTGTGTAAATTGTATTTTAGGTTACGCCCTACTTCATCAGGGGATGAGGTTCAGAAGGTAGGCATCATCATGTCCCTCCTTCAAGGGCCACCACAGGAGTGGGCATTTTCTCTACCAACTGACTCCCCTGACCTACAGAGCCCCGACCAGTTCTTTTCCGCTTTAGGTCTACTGTATGATGAATCTGACTGTGCAGCTAACGCTGAACGACAGCTGACTTGATTGAGACAGGGCCGACGTCCAGTAGAGGAGTACTGCTCAGAATTCCGGCAGTGGAGCGGTCTCTCCACGTGGAACGATTCGGCTCTCAGATATCAGTTTCGGGTGGGTCTCTGTGACAGATTGAAGGATATGTTGGTGGCATATCCTACTCCTGACTCGCTTGAGGACAGCATGACTCTAGCCATCAGAGTTGACCGGCGACTCAGGGACCGACAGAGAGAGAAGGGTACCCCTGACCACCCTAGAGCCCCCGTATCACTGCTCTCACACCCCAAACCATCGCTCCCAGTCTTACCATCACCTGAAGAGCCGATGCAGTTGGATGCCACCGATGCTTAAGCCCGACGTGCCCATCGCCTGCAGAATAACTTATGTATTTATTGCAGAAGGGCAGTACACCAAGTTCGGCAATGCCCTTCCAGGCCGGGCCCATCGCCCGAAAACTTCAGCGCCTGAGAGATTGTCGAAGGGGTCTCTCAGGCGCACAGGTAACCTTCAAAAATAAGTTATTGTTGCCAATCTCTTTGTCTGTGGGGAATAAAAGTATTAATGGGTATGCTCAACCAACTTTGTTAATCCTATGTTTTTTTCTGGTTTGGAGGTATGTCCCCTGCTGCTCCAGCATCCTGTTAATGTCACTGGAGCAGATTCTGCCCCTTTTGCCCAGGGGAATGTACGCTATGTGACACCTTGTCTTGAGGTCAAGGTGGGGTCTGTCCATGTGGAAAGACTCGACTTCTTACTCATGCATAACCTGTCATCTGACGTGATTCTGGGGTTGCCCTGGTTGGAGACTCACAACCCTGTCTTTGACTGGCCCAATAGGGAGCTGGTTCGATGGGGGGCTGGGTGTGCCTCCCACTGTAATGCTGTGTCTCTTGCGGAATGCTCCTCCGGAGAAGGGGGGGTTCCGGAATTTTTGTCAGACTATGTTGATGTGTTCGACAAAAAAGCAGTAGAAGAATTACCGCCACACAGACCGTATGATTGTGCCATTGAGCTACTTCCTGGAGTCAAATACCCTCGAGGTCGCATTTTCAATCTGTCCTGTCCACAGAGGGAAGCTATGAGGGAATATATAAAGGATAGCCTGCGTAAAGGTCATATACGCCCATCTTCTTCTCCCATGGGGGCGGGGTTCTCTGTCCTGTCCAGAGAGGGAAGCTATGAGGGAATATATAAAGGATAGCCTGCGTAAAGGTCATATACGCCCATCTTCTTCTCCCATGGGGGCGGGGTTCTTTTTCATCAGGAAAAAGGACGGGGGTCTCCGTCCCTGTATTGATTACCGGGAGTTGAATAAGATTACGGTTAAGAATCAGCATCCGTTGCCATTAATTCCCGATCTGTTTAACCAAATCATAGGAGCTAATTGGTTTTCTAAGGTGGACCTGAGGGGAGCCTACAATCTAATCCGCATCAGGGAAGGTGGTGAGTGGAAGACCGCATTCAATACCCCAGAGGGTCACTTTGAGTATCTCGTCATGCCCTTTGGGTTATGCAATGCTCCGGCTGTCTTCCAGCACTTTGTAAATGATGTTTTTCGGGAGTATCTGGGACGGTTTGTTGTGGTGTACCTCGATGATATTTTAATCTTTTCCCCAGATTGGTCTTCCCATGTGTTGCATGTCCGTACGGTAATGGAGCTTCTCAGACAAAATAATCTTTATGCCAAGTTGTCGAAATGTCAGTTTGGCCTCCAGGAGGTCTCGTTCTTGGGTTATAATATTACTCCCCATTCGTTTAGTATGGACTCGGTCAAGGTGGCGGCCATAAAAAATTGGGAACGACCTAACAACCTGAAGGCCTTACAAAGGTTTTTAGGCTTTGCTAATTATTACAGGAAATTTATTAAGGGGTTTTCCATCATAGCTAGGCCTCTTACCGCTTTGACCAAGAAGGGAGCAGACCTTGTACACTGGTCCAGAGAGGCTATTGAGGCATTTGACACACTTCGGCATTCTTTCTCAGAAGCTCCAGTAATGACCCAGCCAGATTTCGAACGCCCGTTTGTTGTTGAAGTAGATGCGTCCGAGGTGGGAGTAGGGGCAGTCTTGTCCCAAGGGTCAGACACCCTTACCCACTCACCGACCACAAGAATTTAGTTTACCTTGATACTGCTAAACGTCTTTCTCCACGGCAGGCCCGGTGGGCGTTGTTCTTTTCTAGGTTCGACTTTGAAATCACCTATCGACCCGGTTCTCGAAATATCAGAGCTGACGCCCTCTCCCGCAGCTTTGATTTTGAAGTTATGCCCGAAAACCGCGTCGATACGATACTAAAGCCTGGGGTTGTAATATCTGTTTTGCAACCAGACTTAGTGACTCTAGTTACGCAGTCTCAGAGTATGGCCCCCCATAACACTCCTGAGTCTCTCTTGTTTGTACCGCCGAATCTCCGTCTCCGAGTATTGGAAGAGATTCATGGTTCTGTGTTGGCAGGACATCCTGGTATTGCTGGAACTAAATATCTGCTTTCACGTCATTTCTGGTGGCTAACCTGGAGCCGAGATGTTAAATCGTTTGTGGAAGCCTGTGAAGTCTGTGCTCGATCCAAGGTTCCCCGTAGGCTACCGGAGGGGTTGTTACACCCTCTGCCGGTCCCTACGAGGCCTTGGACGCACTTATCCATGGATTTTATCACTGAACTACCACTATCTAGGGGTAAAACTGTCATTTGGGTGGTGGTAGATCGTTTTTCTAAGATGTGTCATCTTATTCCACTACGTAAACTACCCAGTGCCCGCTTATTAGCCACATTGTTTGTCAATCATGTGTTACGCTTGCATGGGATACCGGAGAACATTGTTTCTGATAGGGGTGTTCAATTTGTTGCTAAATTTTGGAGAGAGTTTTGTAGTAAACTGGGGGTCTCATTGTCTTTCTCTTCTGCGTTCCACCCTCAAACGAATGGACAGACGAGAGGATCAATCAGTCATTGGAGCAGTTTCTAAGATGTTTTGTGTCTAATACCCAGGACAAATGGCGTGACTTCATTTCACTCGCTGAGTTTGCCCTAAACAACCATGAACAGCGCTCTACTAGTATGTCGCCGTTTTTTTGTAATTATGGGTTTAATCCCAGATACTCGTCCGTCCACTCCGCCGAATCTGTAAACCCTTCAGCTGAAGATATATTCTCGAAACTGTGCACAGTTTGGGCCCAAGCTCACCAGAGCTTGGTTAAAGCCCAAGAAGCCTATCGAAAGTATGCCAACAGAAGACGCATATCTGGCCATCAATATGTTGTAGGTGAAAAAGTCTGGCTCTCAACTAAAAACCTGAAATTGAGAGTCCAATCAGGAAAACTGGCGCCCAAATACATTGGGCCATATACTATCATAGAGGTTATTAACCCAGTAACTTTCAGGATAAAACTACCATCGTCCCTAAAGATTCATTCTGTTTTTCATAAAGCCTTGCTGAAAAAATATGTCCCTACGGTGTTCCCGTCACCTCCTCCTGCTCCACTAGTCGTCCAGGGTGAACTGGAGTATGAGGTAGAGAGAATTTTAAACTCTCGGTGGGTACAGGGTTCATTGCAATACCTAGTCCACTGGAAGGGTTTTGGACCAGATGAGCGTACATGGGTGGCAGTTAGAGATATACACGCTCCTCAGTTAATCCGACGATATCATGCCCAGAATCCGTCTAAGCCCGGTCCAGTGGATAAGGGTCATGAGGTCCCTCATAAGAGGGGGGGTAATGTCAGGAACTCACCTGACCTGGCTCCTGCGGCGTCTTCCTCGGGCTCTGCTCCGGCGGCCGGCTCGAGAGCGCGCCGGAGCTCCGCTCGCCGGAGCTGAGTAACGTCACGGAGACCCGACGGCGTCCCTAGTAACCGGGGACACCGCGGTCTCACGTGATAGTCAGCCGGCCGGCACAGCTGATGCGGCTTTCATGCAGGCTGAGTGGCAGATCGCTCTGCCACTTGGTCTGCAGCGCCGCAGCTGTATTGTTGCTGGATCAGGAGACCGGACCAATCAGTGTCTGGTCCGGGCTCCTGGTCCAGTATAAAGTAAAGTGAAAGCCAGCTAGTAATGGCTGGCTATTAGTTATTCTGATCCCAGCTCCCCCTGTCCTTTTCCTGCGTATCCCGTCCTAATTCCTTCTGCCTGACTACTCGTGTTCTGACCTCCGCCTGACTCCTGACTATCTGTTGTTTACCGACTTTGTACTGCGTTGCCTGTTTGGTTTGAACCGGCTTGTTCTACGATTCTTTATTGTGTTTTTGTCTGTTCGTGCTGTTCTGTGTTTCACTTACGCAGCGTAGGGAATGCCTTCGTGGTTGTCCGCGACCGTTTAGGGTCGACCGAGGCAATTAGGCAGGGTCAGTGGTGGGTTCAGATTCAGGGCCCACTGTCTCTGTCCTGTCTGTTCTTGCCAGTCCTGACATTTACCATCTGAAAAAATAAAGAGCCTCACCCACAGCTACCACAAAAGACCTTGCCGCCCCCCCCCCCTCACACACGCGTCACAACTGTGCTCAGCCGCAATTGGCTGAGCACAGTTATGCTTAGCCAATCGCTGAGCGTTGGTGATTTGTATAACTTTCGGGGGGCAATACAATACTTTAATAAAAATTTGCTGGACTTCTCCTTTAATGGCTTCACCCAGCCACTAACGAAGAGTGGGGGGAAAAAAATGTGTTATCATTCATATTCTCTGGAAAAAAAGGACACGAAAGCAAAAATTCTGCAGGGTACGTAAACTTTTGAGGACTACTGTACTGTATATGCAATGTGCAAGTATGTATATGTATAGAGGGTGTTTATGTATGCCAATTAATTTACCTATTGATATAGTTTCCGCCTGGAAATCTGAACATTCATTTGATTGGAAAACTAAAAATTTAGATTACTTGGGAATTAAGTTAATTCCTTACAATGCCTCGCTATATCACTCAAATTATGCCCTGTTACTATGCAAGATCTTGGAAGAAGCACAACAATTGTCTAAAGCAATAATATCTTGGGTAGGCCGAGTTGCCACCTTTAAAATGTTCCTACTTCCGAAATTTCTCTACCTATTTAAGACTATACCTATTCACCTCCCAGCTACATTCTTTGCTAAGGCACAACGTATTATTAATCAATTTATATGGGCATACAATAAATTGCGAATAGCTACTAAATTACTATACAAAAACAAGAAATTAGGAGGACTGGGGATCCCAGATATCAAATGTTACTATATAGCAACGTTTGTTTCCTCCTTGAAAAAATGGAGGAAGATAGATACTCAAACACCATGGGTTCAGATAAAAAATTATGAGGTAAAACCCCTAGATCTTAATCATATCCTATTTCTCCCTTTCTAGAAATCTAAAAGACCATCTAAGTTGACTCCCTTGGTGGCAGCTTCCTACAAAGCTTGGGAACTATATCATATACAGTCAAAGCCAAAATGCTCTTTAAATCATAAACTACTACCCCTATCTTTTCTGGAGGTGAAAATGCCACCAATCAACCTCTCTTGTTTGAAAGAAAATGGTCTGACATCTGTAGCTCAACAATATGAAAGGCAATCTTTATTAAGCTTCCAATCTTTAAAAAAAACACCTATTCCCTCTCTAATGCTGAATTTTTTAAGGGATTTAGTCCCGTCTAAGATCCTGGCAGATAAATTTATCTTCTTCTTTTTACACTCCAATTTAGGCCTCCACCCAGTATATGAAAAACTTATGTGAATTCAACATATTCAACAAGTCACAGCCTTTACAATCGTGGGAAAGGGACCTACAAATGGAATTTTCAGTAGAATGGCAATTAGCTTGTCAGAACATTCATAATACATTTACATGTAGCTCCCACCTAGAGGCAGCTATCTAAACAATACTTAGGTGGTATTACACCTCAGAATGGCTAAACAAGATGTATGCTGATGCAAATGACAAATGTTGAAGGAAATGTAGGGAAGTAGGCACGCTTTTTCATATTCTATGGCATTGCCCTAAAACACAAATACTGGCGAGACTTTGACAGTTATTAGATCAATCCTTCCTGTACATGTAGACCTAACCCCCCAATCAATTCTCTTGTTTTTACATTTGAACAAGATTCCTTATAAATACATATCATTAACGTGTTTATTATTTATTCACGCAAAAATAGTTAAAACGAGATATTGGAAATCGGATATAATCCCAGATGTTCAAGAATTTATAGGGGCTGTGAACACCTCCTTTCAAGATGAAACAATAATTGTAAATGGTGCCTCCAGAGTCGATAGATTCAATAGTAAATGGCTAGAATGGAGCAGATCTACCTAATGCAAAAATTTGTAGACCTTTTTGTATTTGGACCTCTAAAAGTTACAAAATCTAACGAAAGACAACAGTGTGTTCTGAGTTATCCCCACATTCTCCTCTTACATGTACCTAGTTAAGAATATTAGTGTTTTGTTGTATACTTGATTAGTATACTCATAGGGGGACATTTTTTTTTTTTTTAAACAATATTTTATTAGTGGCTTATGTAATATTTGAACATACATATTGAAAATTCATTACATATTCAAAGAGAAAGTCGCTCACAGGCAACAAAGGATTGTATGTTTACAATATCATACAGATACAATGAGCCTTTGTAATAACCTTAAAAGATATATTATCATATACAATACAACATAGTCTTACCAAAAACATAGGTAAAAAAACAGTAACCTATAATATCACCTTAAAACATGGTATAGATGTCAGACGTTCAAATATGCTACCAATAGAATGGAGAGAATTGTCTTTAACAGAGAAAGGGAAAAGCTTAAGACATTTGGAGTGCTCCCAGAGTTCCCTTTTGGGGGGCCATGCAATACCAATCAGTGTCCTTAAATTGATTAATGACAGAGTCTCTCTCTTCTATAGTAAAATCATGAATTAGAAATTGAGTCCATTTGGACATAAATGTTTTTGTTGATTTTTCTTTGGTGCGCAATACATCCAAAAGTTCCCAATGAAAGATCTCCTTCAGAGCGGAGATTACCTCAGAAATGTCTGGTAGAGTATCCAGTATCCAGTGTCTTAATAAACATTTCAGGGAAACTAATAGAGTTAAATGAATTCCTTTAGAAGTAAGTAATTTAGGAGAGGGAGTAGTAGAGTCTATATCAATAAAATGAAAAAGATAACTAAGAGGGAGAAGTGGTATGGCATGGCCCCAAGTGGACAAAATATAGAGCCGCACAGAGTCCCAAAATTCCTGCACTCGCGTGCAGGCCCAGGCACAATGAAACAAGTCTGCTTTAGGAAGTGAACATTTCGGGCAACTGTTTATGTGAGAAGTGTGGGAGTTGGAAAAAGGAATATTAAAGGCATATATAGCCTTGTGTATAAAGCGGAAATGGATTTCATGTAGAACCACATTAGGAGTGGCAGAATGCACTAGTTGAGATCCTCTGAATATTTGTTGGGTCAGATCCTCTGAAAAAATTACGGAGGACCATTTTTTAAAATTTGTCTAGATAAATTCTTTTGAGAGCGTGAGCTAAGTTCTCCATATGTATGTGATAAAGAACCGGTGGTGTTGGGAATAGATTATCAAATTCTATATCACTTTCTGCTTCTGCTATGTCCTGTAGAATCGTATTGAGGTAAATGAAATGAAGACAATTTAAATCGTGTTCTGACGATATCCCATGATAAGAAAGTGTTGGAATTAGTATCCAGCAGATCCCCAACAGAAGAAACATGTGCACTCTGCCACTCCGAGTAGTCTAATTTGTCTGAGTCAGGTGGGTAAAGTGGTGAATGCCACAGAGGAAATCTTTTTGATAGGCAAAAGGGTAAACCATATAATTTTCGTATCGCCTTCCATGTGGCAATGGTGTCTTTAAAGATAACACTTCTCTTAATTTCTGGGGGTAGTTCTAATAATTTAGCATGTAGCAGGGTGGGTAAAGGCCAAGGTGCTGCTAAAGCTTTCTCAATTAAAATATTGGAGAAATATGACGTGTCCATAATCCAATCTTTAGCATGGCGAAAGAGAGCGGCTAAATTATATAATCTAATATTTGGGCATTGAGCGCCACCTTTAGAAGTAGGGAGACAGAGAGTGGAATAGGCAATACGAGGTCTCTTTGATTGCCAAATAAATTTAGTGAAATATGATTGGAGTAGGGAAATGTCAGAATGTTTGAGTAAAAGGGGTATTGTTTGCATTGGATATAACAGTTTTCTAAAACACATCATTTTGATTAAGTGGGTACCGCCTAGAATTGACAATGGTAGAGATTCCCATCTCTGGAGATCTTGTTTTATTCTCTTAATTATAGGGCGATAGTTCAGGGAATATAGTGAGGAGGGAGTTCTGCCAATCTGGATTCCAAGATAAGTAATATAGGATTTAGCAATGGAGACCCCCGCAGGATCCGAAGTAGACCTCTTATGTGGAGTTAGGTAAAGAAGTTGACTTTTATGTATATTGATTCTATACCCAGAGAAGGAACCAAAAAATTTTAAGGCATCTAATACTGCCGGAACATGTAGATCTGGGTTATCTAAACATATTAAAGTATCAATAGCAAAGCATGTAACTTTGATGACTTGGGAACCAACCCGTATGCCTGAGAAAAAGTAAGATAAAGAAGAAATAAGATATCTAGCAAGAGGCTCCATCGCCAAATTGAACAATAGAGGGGATAGGGGGCAACCCTGTCTGGTACCTTTTTGTAAGGGAAAGCTATCTGAAAGGAAACCCGGGGTATGAATTCTAGCTTTCGGAGATGTGTATATTGTGGAAATAAAATCTTTGAATTGACCTGTGATACCAAATTTTATTAAGGTCATGTCCAGCCACTCCCAGCTGATATTATCAAAAGCCTTTTCGGCGTCAATTGCCAACAGACCTGGAAAATGGCTGGAACGACCCCCAGATTGGACACCAGACTGGGCCGCTAGTACCGTTCTTATATTAGTGACACCAGAACGTCCTTTTATAAAGCCAACTTGATGGCTGCCTATTAGTGATGGTAGGATGTCTGCCAATCTATTGGTCATAATCTTTGCCAACAATTTTAGGTCTAAATTTATTAAAGAGATTGGCCTGTACGAATTAGGAGATGTCGGATCCTTCCCCTGTTTATGTAGTATTTTGATATATGCAGTATCTCCCGAGGGAAGCATGTGATGGTCAGTCAGAATAGTTTGGAAAGTAGAAAGAAGGGTAGGGGAGATGACAGAAGACATAGATTTATAAAATTCCACACTATAGCCATCAGGGCCTGGAGCTTTGTTATTTTTAAGTGTAGAGATAGTGGCAGTCACTGGCGGAACTACCGCCGTAGCAGCCATAGCGGCTGCTACGGGGCCCCGCCGCATCAGGGGGCCCGTGACGCGGGTCCCGTGCTCCTCCTGACTCGGCGACTCCTTTCCCCAACCATAGGGAAAAGGAGTCACTGGGCCAGGAGGAGCACGGGACCGACTTACAGCGCTCCTGTCAGTCCCCCATCTGATGCGCGGCTGCCGGGGGTGTCGCGTCCTATCCCCGGCAGCGCGCGTATCATAGAGCTCTCTGTGTACTGGAAGTCACGGCCACAGCACAAGCCCACAGAGAGCTCTATGATACGCGCGCTGTCGGGGATAGGACGCGAAACCCCTGGCAGCCGTGCATCAGACGGGGGACTGACAGGAAAAAGGCTTGACGGGGGAGCGCGTTGTAAGGTGAGTTTGTTTGTTTTTTTTTAAACCTGCTTTCCGGGGGGGGGGGGGGGGAGGAGAGAGAAGGGGGCATCTATAAGGGGGATGGGGAGAAGAGGGCATCTATAAGGGGGATGGGGAGAAGAGGGCATCTATAAGGAAGGGGGGGAGAGGGGGACATCTATAAGGAAGGGGGGGGAGGGCATCTATAAGGAAGGGGGGGATAGGAGGGCATCTATAAGGAAGGGGGGAGAGGGGGACATCTATAAGGAAGGGGGGGGAGAGGAGGGCATCTATAAGGGAGGGGGGAGAGGGGGACATCTATAAGGGAGGGAGAAGGGGGCATCTATAAGGAAGGGGGGAGAGGGGGACATCTATAAGGGAGGGAGAAGGGGGCATCTATAAGGAAGGGGGAGAGGGGGACATCTATAAGGAAGGGGGGAGAGGGGGACATCTATAAGGGAGGGAGAAGGGGGCATCTATAAGGAAGGGGGGAGAGGGGGACATCTATAAGGAAGGGGGGAGAGGGGGACATCTATAAGGAAGGGGGGAGAGGGGGACATCTATAAGGAAGGGGGGAGAGGGGGACATCTATAAGGGAGGGAGAAGGGGGCATCTATAAGGGAGGGGGGAGAGAGGGCCATCTATAAGGAAGGGGGGAGAGGGGGACATCTATAAGGGAGGGAGAAGGGGGCATCTATAAGGGAGGGGGGAGAGGAGGGCATCTATAAGGGAGGGGGGAGAGAGGGCCATCTATAAGGGAGGGGGGAGAGAGGGCCATCTATAAGGGAGGGGGGAGAGAGGGACATCTATAAGGGGGGGGCAACATAGGGGGAGAGGGGGCCATCTATAAGGGGACAACATAGGGGAGAGGAGCACAACATAGGGGAGAGGGATATTATAAAGGGACAACATTGGGGGAGAGGGGAACATCTATAAAGGGACAATATAGGGGGAGAGGGGGCCATCTATAAGAGGACAACATAGGAGGGGCCATCTATAGGGGGGGCAACATAGGGGACCATCTATTAGGGGACAACATGGGGGGCATCTATAAGGGGGACAGCATGGGGGGCTTCTATAAGGGGGGCAACATAAGGGGGCTATTTATGAGGAGGGCCATATAATAAAATGGGATCACATAGAGTCAGCCTTCCACACTTAATGAGGGTGTAAAGGGGCCAATGCAGATGTGCAGTATAGAGAGATGAGGATGGTGCCAGTGTGAGGAGACTAATATGTTTTTCTGGCAGATTCTGTGGATTTGTGGCTCGGAGAAGGAGATGGAGAAGAAAATGAAAAGGGAAGAACTCCGATCAGAGAAGACGTCCCCTGTAAGTCACCTGATATAACTGTACTGTAATTTATATGGTGTACAGGACCTGTGTAGAGCTGAGTGTGTTGATGGCGTAGTGGTCCATCGAGAGGGGGCGGGCGGGGGGGGGGGGCCCAATCAAAAGTTTACTATGGGGCCCAGCCATTTCTAGTTACGCCCCTGGTGGCAGTAATTTCCTCTAATGTGACTGGGGCGTTGAGAGAATCAAGAGAAGGTGTATCAAGAGACGGTAGAGTTAATGACTCTAGAAAGTTCTTACCAGCAGCTAGATCAAGCCTATCTTTGGAATATAGTGAGCGGTAAAATTGTTGTAAAAGTTGTGATATGACTTTAGGATCTTTTTGTACATTACCCGCTGTATCTTTGAGAGCAGGGATATGTGTAGTAGGTCTACGTCCTTTAGCAAGGTTAGCTAACATTTTCCCTGATTTATTACCATAGCGGAATAGACGGGATATGTATTGATCTCTATATATAGCATTGAGTTTTTCCTGTGCAATTTCGAAAGCTTGTCTAGCTGCTGTCCATTTAGATTTATTGTCATCTGTAGGGGAAGACAGGAAAAGAGTGTATGTAGAGCGCAGATCTTGGGAAAGTTGAAGATAGTTTTTACGTGCTTCACGTTTCTGGGCAGCCACATAAGAAATTATTTGGCCCCTTAGAACTGCTTTTGCAGTCTCCCAGAAAAGTATCAGGGATTGTGTATGTTGAGCATTGTTAGAATAGAAGTCTGACCACCATTTTTTTAATAGTTTGATAAATGATTCATCATTAGCTAAATGAGAAGGAAATCTCCAAATAATATCGAATCCCTTCTGAAAAATATCTCTTAATTGTAAACTAACAGGGGAGTGATCCGAAATTACTATATCATGAATTTCAGAGTCTTCTACTCTGCCAAGAGAGTCCGGTGACACTAAACAGTAGTCTATTCTTGACCAGGCCGTTTGGGAGTGAGAGTAAAAAGAGTATTCTCTACCATCTGGGTGTAGATGACGCCAAGAATCAGATAGGGAGGTAGAATTAAGGAAGTTGGATAAAATAATATCTGATGAAGTATATACAGTAGGGGTCTTAGTTCTTTTTCTATCTTCAGTTGTATTAAGAACAGTATTTAGGTCTCCACCAACTATTTTAAGATTATTGTCATCTTGCAGAATGAGGTTTTCCAATTTTTTTAAAAAATCAGGTCTCTGAGTGTTGGGACCATAAACGTTATATATGCTATATTTGCCCGCTGGAGTGTCAATAAGAAGATGACATATCCTGCCTTCATCATCTTGATATTGAGATAATACCGTACAGGCTAAATTTTTATGTGTAAGAATAACTACCCCGCCTTTACGGTTAATAGCTGGTGAACCATAAACTGCACCCACCCAAAAACGTTTGAGTCTGAAATAATCCGATTCAGTTAAATGTGTTTCTTGCAATAATACTATATCGGCCCTAAGTCTCTTAAGGTGTTTCAGTATAGAAGTCCTCTTAGATGAGGAATGTAGTCCCTTAACATTCCAAGTGATTAATTTTTATACAATATTAATAGAAGAGGAGGTGTTAAGAAGAAACCCTGAAAGCACAATAACATAGTGGGTAACCCTTTCAGACAGAAAAAGAGGATAGCATGTACCTGTCGGAAAGTGGCCAGATGCGAATATTTTATTCGCAAAACGTCCATTTGCATATACATTTATCTTTTTCGGCTTGATACATGTCCCCCATAGTGTTAACTGTTGTTTCTAAGTTTAGAACGACATTGAACGAAAAAAAGCTGTGAGAGAATCCAACAGCATCCAGGAATTCAGCAAAAGTCCAAAGCTTTATTACCTGTCCAAATACAGCAGTGACGTTTTAAATGAGCATGGTCTTTGTCAAGCAAATCATGCCGCTGCTGTTTTGGGACATAAATAAAACTTTGAACTTTTGCTGAATTCCTGGATGCTGTTGGATTCTGTAACACCTGCTTGTCCCTGGGACATGTCAATAGTTTTTTGCAAGCTCAGGCTCAGTAGATCTTGTAGGTATGCTACACTGCTACTCCCATTATGTGCCAAAACTAATTTAGAATGAACTATTAGTCTTACTATGGTACCTTTATTTCCAGGATCTGAAAGTGATGACTGGCTTTCATTTTCTGACTTGGAAAATTCCTCCATATTTCTATATGTCCCTCCTTATTCCATCATCTTCCACTTTCTGACAAAAAAAAAAGCAGTTAGTTTCCCTGTAGAATACACAATATTATTAGGGATTCTATTATCAGTCTCTTGCACTGTTGATAAGCAATAGCAGTTCATTCCTACAAACTAGGAACACATCCATTTACCTTGATAATGGCTCAATAGGTTTTATGATTATTTTATGGTGACAGTGATGGGCCAATAACCTTCAAAACCTCTGTATAGCCATAGAATTATCCAAGAACAAGGAACAATAGACCTATTATAAACTACCACAAGTTGTTCTCTCTTTATATAAAAGTAGCATAGTGCACTGAACAATGGAAATATAGTTCAATATAAACGATTACGACAGACATGACGTATAATGGTACTAATAATGCAGCTCTGTGCAGTTCTGTAACCCTAGTGATAAGAGCTGTGCAGACAACCTCTGCCACCATGGATTGTTCTATTGTCATGTGGAACTGCCAATATAATTCATAATTCTATCTTCCTCTATGTGGTCTGCACAGAAATTGTAATACTAGCTCCTATACAGAAATGGTAATAGTGGTATGTACAGTCACTTGAAGGGTTATTTAAAAGGCTTTTTCAATTGAAACTTACTTCTCCCCTATCCACGGAATAGAGGACAAGTATGAGATTGTGGGGGTCCAACCTCCATTCCCCCCGAGGATCTCTAGATCAGCACCCCAGCTCCTTTTTTATGAATGGAGCATGACCATTCATTCGCTCTGGAGCCACTGGAAAGATCCAAGTGCTGTACTTAGACCTCTTAGGCCACTCCATAGAGAATGAATGGAGCTGCAGGTCACATGCTGACCCACGGCTCAATTCATAACAAAGGAGCTGGGGCGTCAATCTAGAAATCCCCAGAGGGAACAAAGGTCAGGCCCCACCGCAATTTCATACTTGTCCCATAAGCCCTAGAGGTGGCACTATGCCAAGGCCAGCCGAACCAGAGAGAGGTTTGCCATCCATGCCCCCAGAAACCTTATTGCGCAGCTTGCAAAATGATTGGCAGGGGTTGATAAATAAAGACACAAAAACACAAAATAAAGCTCACTGCAATGGCAAGATACAGACCCACTACAGACATGAAAATAGTTAAAAGCAGCCCCCCCAACTGCCAAGAAAAAACTTCCACAAAAATAATGAGGCTCTGGGTTACAATTTGAAAATAGTGTAAACTACCTCACCACGTTACGGTGGCCTCATAAACGGGGCAGTCTTACACTATGCTCTGGGCATGCAAGATCTGTCTTATACTGGCACAAGTAATTACACCACCTGGGTGGGACAGGTGGAGTGCACGACCAGGTAGAGGCAGCCACTCCCCCATCTGGAACACAGATTTTTTGTTGATAAATAAAGACTTAACAGAAGATACTGTATTATTCTGATGGCGACTTGCAGACCTTGTACCATAAAAGTCTACCATGATATCTCCTCTCTTTCACTGTCAGACATCCTTGTGTTTCTCCAGGAAGGGTATTTCAGGAGCCTAAAATTGAATACCCTCAAAATTCTGGGTTAGGGTCAGCTAGGTCTGTCTTACCTTATGCACTAGAGAAGGATTTGTTACCTAAGGTAGCCTCCACAGTGAATATCTGTTAAGAAATCTATTTAGCTTCTTTGATCAACCTGTGGATGAGCAAGAGGAGAAGCAGCAGATCATGGCTGCACTGAGGGGCTGGCTGGCAAATTTTAGCCTGGGAGCAAGCACACCGCTCTGGCCCATGAGTAGCCGGTTAGTGGCCCATCCTTCAAGGACCACTCTGGCCCTCACCTATTATTACACTCCCCACATCAGTGCGGAGAAGGTAGATGGCCACCCGCTCCCATACTTCTTTGAGTGGCAATGATCCAACAGTAACATCTTCAGTCCTTCCAGTGATTTGTGAACAGGGAATTCTTACTGCGCCCTGTGAAGGGGTCAGAAGTCACTTTCCTGTATAAGTATATGGGACAGCTCATCAATGACAAGGAACCCTCCCATAGACTTACATTAACAAAGTGACTTCTGGCCCCTCACATAGAGCAGTCACAAATGACAGAAGGGCTAGAGATGTTATCCAAACTGTCGGAACATCGCCGCTGGCAGAAGTACCAGCCCGGGATGCCATCTACCATCCCTGCACTGATGTGGGGAGGGTAATAATAGGTGGGGAAGCTGGTTGACCTCTGTCATACTGAGTATAAGATCGTGGTAAAGCTGTGTGACCTCCATCATACTGAGTACAAGATGCTGGGAAAGCTGGGTGACCACATCATACTATGAAAAAAAAACGATAGTGGGAAAGCTGGGTGACCACATCATACTGAGTATAAGATGGTGGGAAAGCTGGGTGACCACATCATACTGAGTATAAGATGGTGGGAAAGTTGGGTGACCACATCATACTGTGTACAAGATGCTGGGAAAGCTGGGTGACCTCCATCATACTGAGTGCAAGATGCTGGGAAAGCTGGCTGACCTCCATCATACTGAGTATAAGATCCTGGAAAGCTAGGTGACCTCCATCATACTGAGTAAAAGATGCTGGAAAAGCTGGGTGACCTACATCTTACTAAAAAAACACCAAAAACTGTCGCCACATTGAATGGTCAATAGCGCTCTTTCAAGGGACAGAGTTGGTTGTGGACTCAATGAGCTGACAGGCAATCTACAGAGGCACATACATGGTAATCCTGGGGGGCCTTCAAAAGGTCCCTGGGATTACCATGGAGACGATTGGGAGCTGGGACCTTGCTGGGGGACATCATAATCACGCAAGTTACATGCTGCTGTCGTGATTTGACAGCGGCAGTTAACCAGATCTACTAACCGGAGTGGAGGATTTTCTGCTCCGGGTAGTTACAGGGGGGAGATTTATTCCCCGCCATTACAGTGCAAGAGCACGCCAGCGCCTTTCCGATATATACTGTAAAAAGGCATATGTATTGAAATAAAGACCATTAGTTACCGCCATGAAAAGGCGTATTGGCTGTCACTAACAGGTTAACGTGTGCTAATACACCAAACGATTATGGTTATTTATGGGACTCTAATAAATGCTATAAGGCTGTGTTCACACATTGCATTTTTCATTGTATTATCGCATTGTTTAATTGCAGTAATTAATCATTTCATTGCTGCATCATTTCATTGCAGTAATTAATCATTCAATTGCGGTCCAACCATCCTTTATTGCATTGTACAATGGGTGTGAACATACCCCCAGTCTTTAATTACTAGAATAAAGGTGTTATCTTGATAGCGAACAGTGTATCTACATATTGTTACCACCCATATAACAGTTTTCCTATAAACACCTGTAAACCCGAGTCTGGTGACAGCCATATCTGTGACAAGATAACATAAGAGTTGTTTAGATTGAGTTCCTCTTAGCACATACCAAGTAGTGTCCATTAGAGTCTTTTCATAACTAAACATTAACCTTTATAAAAAGACGGCAGTAGATATCACAGAAGAAGCATGTTTTTAACACACTAAACCTCAACAAAACTAAACCTTTCCATAACAATAAGCAGTTTTACTGCAACATACATGGTGTAATGACCAGGCACATTTGTTAAACATTACATGTTTCATACATGGCACAACTTTAAAACTTAGTCCCATTGGGCCCACATAACATAAAGCTGAACTGCATAAAGCAAGCATAAGGGAGGCCTTCACCTATGCAAGGACAAGAGACCTCTTCTTGTGGACTTCAATTACTCCTTTTTGGGCACCCACAGTTGGGAGCCTGTGGATGCTTTTAATAATAATGCTTTTATTTGTATAGCGCCAACTAATTCCGCAGCACTTTACATAGTTTGCCAGTTTTGGTCCCTGTCCCCATTAGGGCTCACAATCAGTAGCGGATTATAATAGGTCTGTTTCGGGTTGTAGCCCGGGGCCCCCCAAACAGACTTATACTTTCAGTGGTGTATTATATCCAGGCTACACTTCTGACATGATTTGCATAACAATAGCTGTTTTTTACCACAATTTTGCACAAATCAGGGCAACACTGCAACCAGGAGACAATGCAGTAACATTTGAGAACATACTAAAGGACCTTATCATGTGACAACAATGTCACCACAGGTCCTTTACAGGCTGCATTATGAAGGAAAAAGACTAAAGCTAGTGCCGCCATAGTTACAGTGGGTTGGAGGGGCCCAAGCTTGGTGAACAGCCCGGGGCCCATGATAAAGTTAATCCGCCCCTGCTTACAATCCCCCCTAGTAGCTGGGCAGTGTGGTAAAAATAGCCGCTTGCTGTGGCAAAATGTCTTCCTCCTCCTCAGGCCACCCTATAAGGACACATGGACATCAGGTATCCTCATTATCAGGCTACCCCTGAAGCACTGGTGGACATCAGGGCTCCTCACCCTCTTTAGGCCACCCCCATAAACACTGGTGGACGGCTGGATTTCTGGGAATCGCCTCCACCACACTGCCACAGAGCTGGAAACTAGAGAACCCGATCGTTCGGCATTTGATTAGCGGTGGGTGCTGAAGTTAGATAAAGCCCTAAGGCTATGTAGAAAAAATGTATATAGTCATTGGCTGTATCCATGTTTTCCAGACAACCTTAGAGCTTTATCCAACTTCAGCAGCCACCGCTAATCAAATGCGAATGCTTGGGTTCGGATGGACTCATCTCTACTGAAAACACAGGAGCAGAGATGCAGCTCCACAGTGGCAAAAACACAGATGTAGATGCAGCTTTCTATTGTTGTTTAACAGGCTTTTCTGACACCAGGTTTGATGCGTTTTTAAAAACAGCCACTTTACCCATAGAAAGCAATGTGACATAAAAATATTTTTTTTTTGTGGTGAAAGAAAGTACATTTTGAAAACAGTTTTCAATGCAAAAGATCACCAATATGCCCACTAATGTAGCTGTCATAGTTTAGCTGTTTTAATGCTGTTTCTTTAAGCTTTGGTTCTGACAAACCCAATTTTACGCCATAATACGCTGAACCTGCCGAAACAAACGAAAGCTCGCTCATCTCTAGTATACAACCATTTATAAAGTCCAGTTCACAGGGTGTGGTTATATAATGCAAGAAACAGGAAAATCAGATATCCTGCCTTGTTATAAAAGAACATACAGTTAGACTGGCAAACAACTGTATATCACTAGACATTCTACATAAACCCAAATTAAAACATACAAGCTCAAAAAGTCCAGGGAATTATTATTGTAAATGTGCAAAGGTAAATGTAGAATCCGTTTTGCTATTTTCTTTAATTAGAAACAGCTGAAAATCTGAATAGAGCAAAAGAAATCTTACATATATGTAACCATTAAAAATTTTTTTTAGATGTATGGATCATTATATGTATAAAAGAAATTAGCATTAGGTTGTGTTTAAGTCAGTATTTTAAGATTTTCACCCACTCCTGATTTTGGTTAAAACATAGTCTTAGAACTAGAGCACCAAAAATATTTACATACAATGGAAAATTCAGTCCCTAATATACCTGTATATTATATATAGAGTATAAAAAGCAACAATAATATTTAACCATAAAAATAACCCCTACAAGTTATATAGTTAATTCACTTACCACTCATAATCAGAACATCCAACATAGTCGGGAGCCTGTAACACACTGGAAACAAAAGGAGGAAACAGGATATTCATTTCATAGCAACGGGCTTCCTGAGGCTGGAATTATGTAGTCTGCAGTACTATTGTTAGGACTTATTTATGGACACACCCTGTTTTCTGCACACTTTTCAAAACTGTTACAAGGGTTATCAAGGCTTACAAAAACATGGCAGCTTTTTTCAAGAAACAGCAACACCTCAGTTTGAGGATGGTTTTATAGCTTAGTTCCATTGTAATACCACAAACAACCTGAAAACAGATGTAATGCTGTTTTTGCAAGAAAGTAGCTTTATTTATTCTAATTCTGAAAAACCCTTGTCAGGGTGCCCTCATACACACTTTTTGTCTGGTGTTTTTCAGGCCCACGGTAATCTGACCATGCCCGCTAATTGCCGTGGTCCCGGCTGCAAACAGCAGTCGAGATTGCGGCGGTTCAGAGCCCCCCTGTGTTGCCCCCCTCTGAACTCCCCTGGCGACGCCATGACATACATTTACGTCATGGGTCGTCTAGGGGTTAATTGAGGATGGCTCAGCAGCCCTTCCTTGTAATGTCCTACATGATCCAGGGTGACTTCTGAGTGATTAATAAGACCTGGACCTATTTTTATCGTTGCTCGTTCGCAAAACATTCGCAAATCGCTCGCATTGAATAAGACGTCGTTCGGTCGTTCGCAGTAGATACGAACACAATAGCGAAGAAATAGTGAAGAAAAAAGGACCGCAAATACAATCATAAGTAACGATTATCGTTCCATGGAAATGAGTGAACGTTTTCAGGTCTTTCGCAATAGTGGTCGTTTGAGATCGTTAATTGTTAACGATTATGCGAAAGATAATCGTCTGGTGGAGTAGGGCCCTAAGGCAAAGATATAAAGCAAATTCTCCTCTTTTTGTGTGTGCAGTGGATGCAGCTAGAAGGGCCGGAACCAGGGGCCAATAGGAGGAGGCCGCAAATATCACTGGGTAGGTAGGCAGGGTAGAACTTGAGGAGGAGTAGGAGGGGTGGAGATAAGGTAATCAGGGGAGGGTATTTATTCCACCTACAGGTGCAAAAAGCTAGTCCACACGGTCTGGCAAGCTGTCCCTCCCTTCCGCTCAGTATTGATAGATTTGGGGTAGGTTGGTCACTTCTTTGCTTTTGTATGGGTGATTTATCTCTGTTGGCCTCAGGGATTGTGTTTTGGGGGAGGTTTTTGGGCTTGGGTGGGTTGTTTCCTGGTACGTGGTTGTTGGCCAGGCAGCCAGGATATGGGGTCACTGCCTGTTGGCATAATGCTGACAGACATAATACACTGCTAATAGTAATAGCGCAATGTATTATTTGAGCAATCATAGGATCAAGTTAAAGTCCCCTTGCGGGGCTAGTTGAAAACTAAAAAGAAGTGCATAGAATGTAAAATGATACCAATAAAAATCATAGGTTTTTATACAAGAAGACAAGTCATCCACCCAGCTCAAGAAAAAAAATTAAAAAGTTACAGGTCTTGAGCTATGGTGACACAATTTTTTTTATTTATAAAAAGTGTTTCTATTGTGCCAAAATGGCAAAAAAATTTATACATTTGGTATTACTGTATTCAGGGCTGTGGACTCGATAAGCTGCAGCTCCAACTCCAACTCCTTCTCCTGAATTTTATGAGGGAAGGACTCCAGACTCTTACTCCAGCTGCTTCATAAATGGCCAATCAAACACCAGGGGAGTTACAGTATTTATCAAACTAGTGTAAAGTAGAACTGGCTCAGTAGCACTTCCTCGTAATGTCCTACATGATCCAGGGCAACTTCTGAGTGAATAAGGCAAAGATATAAAGCAAATTCTCCCCTTTGTGTGTGTGCAGTGGATGCAGTTAGTCTCCAGCCACCATGTCTAGAGGGGCCGGAGCCGGGCCAGGGGCCAATAGGAGGCACAAGAGTATCTCATGAAGAACAGAGGATACGCTTAGACAATGCTCTTAGGGATAGACGGGCAACCGTGGACGTCCGCTGATCCTACAAACCATTAGTTGCAATCTGTTTTACCCAGAGGGGCCTAGAACAGACACCTTGAAGTGGCAGCACCAACATAAGCACTTTTTCACACCCAAAGGGGCCAAGCACAGGGACCTAGAGGTGGAAGCTGCAGCAAACTAGATTTTCCACGGGACCGTCTCTATCCTTTTACTTCTACCATAGATGTTGTGAGGGGGCTGCACCTCTGTGGTTAATTGTGGTACTTGTAGTTCTAGGGCCTCTCTATTGGTGCTGTCTAAAGTGTTGGTGGAGACACCCTTAATGTTAGAGATGTGCAGAGTAAAACAGACATTTTTCATGAAAAAATTATAAAATTAGCATTTTTCTCATTTTAAATTTTCGGCATTCATTGTGCAGGTTTAATTTTGTGATAATTTTATTGCCAGCGTTGTTACGGATATGACAATATTAAATACTTTCTCCCCCTTCACACCCACATTTATTATTGTGTTGGGGGCTATGGAGGACTAGGTGTTTATTTTACTTTGTTTAACTATACAGTGGTACCTTGGTTCTCAAACTTAGTTACTTTGTACCCACAATCTGCCCACTCCAAACCGCTTGTACCTTCAGATAGCTGCTTTTAATCCAAGATCTGTCCTGCGGTCCGTTCTGCAGGGGATGCAGTTATTGTTCTAAAAAACATTTTTAAACTTGCAGCCCTGTGCCAAAGTGGCGTGGCCTAGAGTGACTATGCATTAAAGGAGAAGTCCGGACAAAATGTATTTTTTATATGTTATTACTGATGGAAAGTTATACAATTTTCTAATGTACATTAATTATGGGAAATGCTCATATACTGCTATTTCCCTTAATTTAGTGTATCAGGAAGTGTTAGAATTATCTCTGAAGCAGTGACGTCACGACGAAAGGTGTAATTCCTATGGAGTGTCCAGCAGGGGGCGCACTATATATAGAAGTCAATGAGTACCATTGACTTCTATATATAGTGCGCCCCTGCTGGACACTCCATTGGAATTACAATGGATGTGTATGTAAATGTAGTATACAGTGTTTTTGATTGAATACATTTATGAAATACTTTGGGGAGCAAGTGTCCTTGCTCCCCAAAGTATTCCATAAATGTAAGCAATCAGTACATAACAGTAAGCCTGCGGAATCGCCGCCGCCCGCCCGCCGCTACCGAACGCCCGCCGCTCTGGACTACTGAAATACTACTCTCCCCACCTGCTCATAGCATGAGTAGGTGATGGGAGAGTAGTAGCTGGGTTATATCTCCGAGATCGCCGCCGCCGCTGATGCCGCGCAGGCTGACTCCCCGCCCGGCCGCCGGCACGTGTGATCGGAGAGCGGCGGCTGGGCGGAGAGTCAGCCATCAGATAGTGTAAGGAAGCAGCAGGAGGGGGGAGCGGAGGGGGATGATGGCTGCAGTGATGTGCGGTTCCCTGCACGGCAGCATCAGCGGCGGCGAACTACTACTCTCCCCACCTGCTCATAGCATGCGCAGGTGATGGGAGAGTAGTAGCCGGATTATATCTCTGAGATTGAGTAAGGAAGCAGCAGGAGGGGGATGATGGCTGCAGTGATTAGCGGCTCCCCTGCGCGGCATCAGCGGCGATCTCGGAGATATAACCCAGCTACTACTACTCCCATTACCTGTGCATGCTATGAGCAGGTGGGGAGAGTAGTAGTTCAGTAGTCCAGAGCGGCGGGCGTTCGGTAGCGGCGGGCGGGCGGCGGCGGTTCAGTGGGTTACTGTTATGTACTGATTGCTTACATTTATGGAATACTTTGGGGAGCAAGGACACTTGCTCCCCAAAGTATTTCATAAATGTATTCAATCAAAAACACTGTATACTACATTTACATACACATCCATTGTAATTCCAATGGAGTGTCCAGCAGGGGCGCACTATATATAGAAGTCAATGAGTACCATTGACTTCTATATATAGTGCGCCCCCTGCTGGACACTCCATAGGAATTACACCTTTCGCCGTGACGTCACTGCTAATTCTAACACTTCCTGATACACTAAATTAAGGGAAATAGCAGTATATGAGCATTTCCCATAATTAATGTACATTAGAAAATTGTATAACTTTCCATCAGTAATAACATATAAAAAATAAATTTTGGCCGGACTTCTCCTTTAAGCTCGCACAACTTCTCTGTCCCTCCTTCCCACCCTCTTCATCCTTAGCAATGCTCCAGGCAAATATTCTCCTATTCAGGAGCTGTGTGAACACTGCACATGAACTGGATCGTTAAGGCACCTGTGCAGTTTTCACTGCAGAGGAATTGGAATTCCTAATGATGAGAAGGGTGGGGAGAAGGGAAAGAGGGGTGGTGCAAAGTTAGGACACAGATACTCTAGGCCACAGCAGTTTAACATAGGTCTGCAAGTTTAAAAGTTGTTTTTTAGGACAATAACTGCATCACCTGGACAGATCTTGGATTAAAAACAGCAATCCGAAGGTACAAGCGGTTTGGAGGGGGGGGGGGGGCTTGATTGTGGATACAGAGTCGCTTTAATTGGTTTCAGGAAGGCAGTTTGAGAACCGAGTAATGTTTTGCCATAGGAAATAATGTAAATGTGTTTAAAGGGGAACTCCAGGTAGAGGTTAAAAAAATTAAACTTCTGCAGAAGCATAATGCATTACTTACCTATCTATTCCAGTTTTAAAACTACCAAAAATACATTTGTTATGGGGAGTTTTGTTCTGTATTGTGTTTCTTTACTTCCTGGTTGAGCAGTTTCCAGAATGCAGTACTGGTTCCAGAATGCAATGCTTTCCCTCAGCTGTTCATCACAGTCCTCCACCCTGCCCATTCCCCACCAAAATCTGTTGCAGAACATCTAGGCTGTGTTCACACATTGCAGTTTCATTGTGTTACTGAATTATTTGCAGTACTTTATCATTTCATTATGGTCCCACCCACACAGCACACAGTTACTACCTGTAACACCACACAGAATGCTGTATTCTCTTCTTGTAAGACCACACAGCACATTGTATTCTCTACCTGTAACACCACACAGCACGCTGTATTCTCTACCTGTAACACCACACAGCACGCTGTATTCTCTACCTGTAATACCACACAGCACGCTGTATTCTCTTCCAGTAACACCACACAGCCCGCTGTATTCTCTACCTGTAACACCACACAGCACGCAGTATTCTCTACCTGTAACACCACACAGCACCCTGTATTCTCTACCTGTAACACCACACAGCACGCTGTATTCTCTACCTGTAATACCACACAGCACGCTGTATTCTCTTCCTGTAACACCACACAGCCCGCTGTATTCTCTACCTGTAACACCACACAGCACTGTGTTATCAACCTGTAACACCACACAGCACGCTGTATTCTCTACCTGTAACACCACACAGCACGCTGTATTCTCTACCTGTAATACCACACAGCCCGCTGTATTCTCTACCTGTAACACCACACAGCACGCTGTATTCTCTACCTGTAATACCACACAGCCCGCTGTATTCTCTACCTGTAACACTACACAGCACGCTGTATTCTCTACCTGTAATACCACACAGCCCGCTGTATTCTCTACCTGTAACACCACACAGCACGCTGTATTCTCTACCTGTAACACCACACAGCACGCTGTATTCTCTTCTTGTAAGACCACATAGGGTCCATTTACAAAGAAAGATTATCTGATAGATTATCTGCCAAAGATTTGAAGCCAAAGCCAGGAATGGATTTGAAAAGAGGAGAAATCTCAGGCTTTCCTTTGTGACCTGATCTCTGCTTATAGTCTGCTATCAGTGAAATCAGTGCAGCAGCTGCTTCTGGCTGGTCACAGATGGTGAATCACATTGAGGGTACAAACACACACACCATATACGCAGCAGATACGCAGCAAATACGCAGCAGATCTGCAGCAGATTTGATGGTGCAGATTTGATGCTGTGTTCAGTTATTTAGATCTAATCTGCTGCGTATCTGCTGCGTATCGCAGCAGTAAATACGATGCGTATACGGTGTGTGTTTGTACCCTGAGGGTGCGTTCACACCTACAGGATCCGCAGCAGATTTGATGGTGCAGATTTGATGCTGTGCTCAGTTATTTAAATGAAATCTGCTGCGGATCTGCTGCGGATCCGCAGCAGAAAATCAGCTGCGGTTCCGGTAAGTGTAAACGTACCCTCAGGGATCCAGCCAAGCCACAGAGCCCATTTTTCTTGACTTCCTGGATTTCAAACAGCTACCAGTGTAGTAGAACCGTACAGATATGGTAATACATTATATAGACACATCTATATAACGTTTAATAGAAAAAATATTTTCCTTATGTGGAGTTCCTCTTTATTTGGTTCCAGCAGCCACCAATAATTACCTACAATACTCATTTATTACATTGCAAAGTGCCCAGGTTAATCTCTACATTACAGAACAGCACTATACTATACAGTAAATTTTAAACAAGAAATATTAAACAAAACTAGCAATTATAGTACAGTAGTCACTAACAACTCACTTATCCTTTACTGTATAGAGCCCCTCCTCCCCAGCACGGTAAAGTATGGGAGATGGTGGTGCACTGACTGTACTACTACTGTACTGTATATGCACTCTAGGAGTCTTATACAGTACTGTAAAGTACGGAAGACGGTGGTGCACCGGCTGTACTACTAACAGTGTCGGACTGGGGTATCTGGGGGCCCACCTAGGGGCCCGGCAATAAAGAATCAGTGAAAAACAACATGTCAGTCCATGTTTGTGCAGGTTCTAAAGCTAGGGGCCCACCGGAGGATTCTCCGGTCATCTGGTGGGCCAGTCCGAGACTGACTACTACTGTTCTGTATATGCACTTCAGCAGTCTTATACAGCACTGTACTGTATGTGAAGCCTCACCAGTGCTAAACACACCAGGTACATACAACCCACGGTCCACGCTTGCAAAAAGTTTAGATACCGAGCAAAATATGAATTCTGAACGTTACTTCCAGGTAAATATTAATTTAAATATCGCAGTATTACTGTATTTCAGGACTGGGTGCCTGAAAAGTGTTTGAGAAACGAGCAAGAGTTTGAGAACCAAAGCAAACTTTCCTTGATGTTTTTTTCTTGTTTTTTTTTTAATTGTCCCACTATGGGGATTTCACTTTGGTATTGCCTGATTACAGTGTGAACAGGCCCTTAGGCTGAGCCTGATCAGCTTCCGTAGTTGTGACACTGGAGGCCTCAGGTAAGCCTCCTGCCATCACAGCAACCATCAGGGCCATGTGATCGCTTCGCATATCCCCAGTAGAGAAAGAAGGGAGTGTGCTGGGTCTGCTGAAAAAAGAAGACATCTCAGACAGCTGGAGCCATGTTTCCAAATCTTTTTCCTATATTGTGTGCAGGCGTGACATTTGGAAGCAGGGCTCAGCTTCCAGGTGGCTGTCAGTCAGTCAGTATCAGGGCTGCTAGTTGGGAGCAAGGTGTTACAGCCCTCAGTACCACAAGGGGTTTGGGAATGTTCATTGTCTCTTTATACTAGAGAATATAAGCAATTTCCAAGTTATGGAAGTACAGACGGGTACATAAAGGTACCATGTGTCTCCCAGTCTGATGGTTGCCATAGTCTGAGGTCTGCATATCTTCTGGTCTATATTTAGGGGTCTCCACCATAGGCGTAATGCTATCTGTGCCTGTGATGCCATTGGGTGTCCCATATGAATGGGCTAGGGTATATGGCACAGAGAATATGCCACTGTAATCTTTCTTCTAGTACAGCTTGCTATTACCCATTGTTTCAAGAGGAACACCATGCCACAACTGTGCCTGAATATGTACGACTACAATTCACACACATTTCAAGCTTTCCTATTGGAGTTTTACAGAAATAAATAGAAAAGGTGTATGAGTAGTAGCCTGACTATAGTTATTCCTTATGTGCAATGAATATACTTCCACATCAACTACAGCGCGTGCAGCCATACACGTCTCGGTACAGCACAGCGCGCGCAGAACTACAATCCCCACAATTCCCCGCTCCCTACAGGCACTTCCTGGTCAAGCAGATCTGTAGCTTGTGTCAAACGGAGAAGGAACAGAGAGGCTGGTGAGATCAGCGGCTGCCGTAAGGTGAGCCCGAGGACCAGTGTGGAGTAAATAGTGCCGCGGAGTGGTCAGGTGAGCGGCGCAGCGTCCAGGACTCTAGAGGGTTCATGTGGAATAATGTGATAGGTGTATATATACCTATGTGGCTGCTGTGTGTGTATATAGGCCCGGGCAGGTTGTAGCTGATGGCTTATGGGCTCTTTGCATCAGCTGGTGGCTATGAGGACGTGCTCTCCGGCTATCTATGTGCAGAGCAGCGAAGTTACCGATCTGTCCAGTTCCAGCAGTTTCTTGGTATCCTCTGACCACTAAGAAGCTGTCTGTTGCTGGTAGCAACCAATCACAGGATGCATTCCCTGTAGCACTCTTGGTTACTGAAAGCTTTGCTGTGATTGGTTACTATAAGGACAAGGTTTCCAGAGTTCTGTGACACCAGTCTACAGTCTCTCCCTCATATAGTAGTAAATGCACAGACATCACACAGTCATCTTCTGTATTTAACATCTTGTGGGCAGCCAGCCGTCTGAATTAAAGGCATACTCCGGCCATACAAAAAGAATGAAAAAACATGATATATTACTGCCATTCCATGCAATATAATAATCT
The DNA here is from genome assembly GCF_027789765.1 of Dendropsophus ebraccatus. Lineage (NCBI taxonomy): Eukaryota > Metazoa > Chordata > Amphibia > Anura > Hylidae > Dendropsophus > Dendropsophus ebraccatus. Next base: position 98,497,544 of record NC_091456.1, read on the forward strand.
TCTTATTTTTAATTCACCAGTAGTAAGAATAAGATGTTTATTATGGTGTACTAAAAGGCAGCAATATATAAAATATGTGCCATGGTAGGAGCACCCCTTTAACATCCTGTGAGGAGCGAGCCTGACCAAGCACACCCCACTACACTCAGGACTCCCTTTATCAACCAAGCCTCCCAGCAATCATTGCATCCCCTGACCATAGCCAGCCTGTCACACAGACTCAGATTTATTATTGCAGATGTGGCAGAAAACTGTCTAATGTGACTTGCAGCCTATTTATTAAGAGTTTTAGACACTTTTACACCAGGCCTGCATAGTTCTGGTTTGAGTAAGCCTCGTAAATAGTGGATAGTTTTAATGTTCTGTGAAGTAGTATTGTAAAGTGTATTCCCACTGATCTCCGCAAATGAACAAACAATATTTGCTTACACCAAAATATTTGCAAATGATTAACAATAATTTTTATTTTAAAAAATTCAATCAGTGCAGGGGGAGGCTGCCTGACATGATCCCAGTAGTGGGGATTTTTTGCATCACTCGCTCTGCTTCTAGCACAGTGCTGATAGCAATCACTGCTCAGTGTGCAGAAGCAAAACCATGAGCAGCCTCCCCCCATCACCTTCCCATTTACTATATGGGTACAAACACACACAGCTTATATGCTGCGTATTTACTGCTGCGATATGCAGCAGATACGCAGCAGATTACATCTAAATAACTGAACACATTATTGTATCTGCTGCGTATCTGCTGTGTGTGTTTGTACCCTATACAAGAATATACAGTACACCAGGGATACAGCATCCTGCTCGGCAGCGCTAGAACAGAGCAGGGGCTCCAGAACTCCAGGGCTTACATAGCTGTACAGTTCCTGACATGAATGTTGGTGGCAGCAGAGGGGTCATGTCACCACACAGAATCCTTTGCAAACCAATAATCTCTATGGTGCTACTGATACATCCTGTTAATTTGCGGATCCACAATACGTGACGCAAAAAAATCGGTGACTGGTTGTAATGCGGTCCACAACTGAGGTATGGACACACCAATAGAAGTTTATGGGATTCTCCACATTTTGCAGAGAACACCTAAGCACTCTTCAGTTCTGTGACATCACCATTTAGGCTCCTCCTGGCTGGTCGGGACAGACATTTTATGCCATCCCTTTGGGTTGTTTTTTTTGCGGATCCACAAAATACAGAACACAGTACGAATGCACGGATTGCAGAGAAAAAAATGCTGATCACAAATTTCATCCTTTAAAAATATACTGACATGTGAATGCCTTAGACCACATTCACACGTCCGTATATTTTCATAGATAAAATTTGTGAGCTGCAAAAATCATCCATAGTCTGTTTTGTATTGTGCTCAATATTTAGCAAATTAAAGGCGTAGTTCTAAAAAAAAAAAAAAATGGGAAGGCGAAAGCTTGGTGATGTCACAAAAATGCAGATCCGTGATTGTGGATGGTTTTGTAGATTACAATGTTATATAGTTTTCAACCATATTAACTATAATGTGCTCTCTGCTCACTTTCCCATAGATTTCTATTGGTTTGTCTGTACCGAAATTGCGGACTGCATTACAACCTGTCCTATTTTTTGCAAATCTTGCAAATGTGTGAATGTAGCCTTATTGTTTGCTCGCTGATCACTGGCCCTTTTACATGGGCCGATTACACTGGTCAACAAATTTTCAAAAGTTGTTTGGTTCAGAAATAAAATTATCCATTTCTTGATTTTTATGTGCTCAATTCAAATATCACAAGGAAAAATGTTAATTGTTCTCATGAGTTCTCATGTTACTGTTTTGTGAATTGTATAGAATACAGTATAATAGCCGACATATTTATTACTTCTGCAATCATAAGGAAGCCAAGTTTACTGTTCATAAATTTTTGAAATATATTCATAGGAAATTTAGTTCTATTTGAAATCAACTACAATTCACAGGCAGATCCAAGAATTTTTACAAATTAATGATGTTTATTGAACTCTGGAATGTAGGGCCTTATTCAATGGCTACTCGGTGCACTTACACATGTCTTTTGTATTCATACATGGGATTGTCTCTGATAACTGTCCAACAGTAATCTGCAAGCATTGATGGGTTCCATTTAGCCCGATACCTTGGGCTAGGTTCACACTGCGTTTTTGCAATCCGTTTTTTTCATCCATTTTTTTTGCATTTGTGTGCATCCGTTTTTTTGGATTAAAAACACAGAAAGGCTCTGTTCATACAATGTTGAAATTGAGTGGATGGCCGCCATTTCATTGCAAATATTTGCTGTTATTTTAGAACAACGGCTGTTATATTGAAATAATGGCAGTTATTTACTGTTATATGGCGGCCATCCACTCAATTTCAACATTGTGTGAACAGATCCTTTCTGTGTTTTTAATCCACTCCTGGTTTTGGTTGCAATACTGACTGAAATATACGTAGTGTGAACGCAGCCTAAAAGTATTTTTTTAGGACAATATCTGCATAACCTGCCGAAAGGACTGCAGGACAGATCTTGGATTAAAAGAAGCTATCCGAAAGTACAAGTGATTTGGGGGGGGGGGGGCAGATTGTGGGTACAGAGTCGCTTTAAATGGCCAGACGATTATTTGTGATATGTGAAGGCACTGCAAAGACACATGTTTACCCATGTAGAAGAGCCAGTAGACCACACAGTTTAAGGAGTCACCACGTTTATCAATTCCAGAAATACAGACACAGAACATGAATTTTACCTGTGTTTTAGCTATATTTCTTCCCATTGCTAAGCAGCAAACACAGGCATGTTACCCTAATGGGGGTTTTCAAGATAATCCATTAAATTTATGTCATGAAATAAGTTAAAAAAAATAAATAAATATATATATGTATATATTTTATTATATGAATATATTTGATGATTATACTTGTTAATACACTTATCTTGATATCATAGGGTCAATATCCTGTTTTCTTTATATTCATTACTGGCTGAATATCCAACAGCAAAGCTGGATAGCCCTACAGAGGAGACATGCAACATGGATACATCAGAGCCTGCAGAGGATGGCGAAAGAACACTGGAACAGAGACCTCGTACACGTTCTAACCCAGAGGGTGCTGAAGACAGAGGAGTGCCCCCACAGCCTGTAGTGGGCAGCCGTAGTGAGGGAGAGGGTGAAGCAGCACAGGCAGAAGATCCTTCTCAACCAGTCACTGCTTCCCCAAGTTGTGTTCTTCCTCCACCTGTTGAATTCCAAGTCAAAACGCCAAGAGTGAACTGCCCAGAAAAAGTGGTGTGTACTATAGCACAAATAGATTCCAAATTTGCTATGAATATGCAATTCTACCAAAGTATGTTAGAAAACTGTAAGGCTGACCATAGGGCTTGGATGATTTGGGCTAGGGCTTGGCAAAATGGCTAAAAAATATAATCTCAACATAAAAAAAAAATATATATATATATATATATATATATATATTCTCGATTTTAAATCTCAAGTCTTTTGTGTTTTTTTGTTTCCTAATGATTAGGGGTATAGTAGTAGAGGTATAGTGGATGAGGGGTGTAATATGCAGGCATAGTAGATGAGGGGAGTAGTACTATTACTAGTTCGAGTTGTAGTTGCTTGGTTGGTGTGGTTGGGGAGGGGCACCATGCCGGGTCCTCACCCGCTCTCTGGTCATGGTGCCCTGGGTCTCTCCTGATAATCTTCCTCTGACCCCGAGGACTCTTCAGGGCCTGACTGCTGCTCTTAGAAGATCACTTGTGTGCAGGCAACGGGGATCTCCTTTGTGTGGACCCGGTAGTGCTTTTATTTATTTTTTTTAATCGAATTTGCGATTTAAAAAAAAAAACTATTTGATTTCCAAATGAAGGTTGAATTAATTAAATAGTGTTTGGGACCGTTGTTGCTTTTGATGTGCTTGCAGTCTGCAGGAAGGGTTTATTTTCTTTGGTAACATGTTATTGGTACATATAATTTGTTAATTAGTTTTTGTGGGACGCAACAATTACTGAGCTCAGGGAGATCAGCAAAAAAATCAATGGAGCACTTATTCAAGAGTGTCCATTGATACAATCGCCTAAAAAATTTGAATATGCAAAAAAAAAGGGGGTCCATGGAGCCTCAGTCACAAGTTTCAAAACAAGGTAATAGCCAGATATCCATCCTGGGAAAGGGTGGTGCCTCCTAGTGAGGCGATCACCAAACCACCCTGATATGTAGCCCCTTAAGTCCCGCTTAGTTGAAACTACAGTGGTACCTTGGTTTAAGAGTAACTTGGTTTAAGAGAGTTTTGGTTTCAGAGCTCACAGTTTTTCAAAATTGTGACTTGGTTTAAGAGCTCCCTGTACTGGGTGGGAGCCCGAGTGGAGGAGGGGCATTGCCTGCATAGCTTGGGCTACAGCACTGTACTCTGACCCAAGAAGTCTCCCTCACCTTCCAAATCATGGCAGATCCACTTCAGGCTGGGGCTTGCATCAGAGGACAGGACCGTGGAGTTTATCTCTCCATTGCTGTAACCCCTCTCTCCCCGGACACATAGTGCTGCTATACTGTGCCCACATCAGCGCTTCTCATTCCTTCATAATCCCTGCAGTCTCTCTCAGTCCTTGTGTTTCCCAACCTCTCCATTACTGTACAGTAACTTATAATATGACATATTCCGCTCTTTTCCGCTGTTTCATTTGTTGTACATGTTATTCAGAATAATAAATCATTATTTTTGGGATGTGGAACCAATTGTCTGCATTTCTATGATTTTTTATGGGAAAATTTGCTTTAGTTTAAGAGTGGATTTGGATTACAAGCATGGTCCTGGAACGAATTATGCTTGTAATCCAAGGCACCACTGTATTAGGAAACAAACTGGGAAATACCAGGGTGGCCCCTTTTGCATGAAAGTTTAACTCCGTTGCAAGTATTGAGACTTGACAAGGGAAATACCAAAGCCAGGCATCCATCTACAGACAGCTGTTTCGGAGTATTGCCCCTCATCAGTGTTAAGTAGGATTCTGGCTAACAGGGGCAATGAGTAGTAGATCATTAGTTTTTGCTGTAGAATCTTTTAGTGCTACACAAATAATAACAACCCCCCCATCCTCTCCCTCCCAAAAAAATCACTATCACTATATTTTGGAACTCTAAACCACCAGAATTTTTTTTATGCAGCAGATTTAGGGGGAGATTTATCAAAGGGTGTAAAACTTAGACTGGTGCAAACTACCCACAACAACCAATCACAGCTTAGCTTTTGGCAGTGCTGAAAGGAAAGCTGAGCTGTGATTGGTTGCTGTGGGCAGTTTGCGCCAGTCTAAATTTTACACCCTTTGATAAATCTCCCCCTTAGTGTCCCAGTGAAGGCCATTCTTGCGTTCTCACATTTATTTTACTGGAGGATGCCTAAGGGTACTATTACACCCGAATACAGCTAGATCAGCACTCGTTTACTTATGATGTATTTCTTCTGCTTATCTGTAGATCATTTGTCTGGATTTGTCAGAAGAAATGTCTTCTCAGAAATTGGAATCATTCAATGGGTATGTTTTCTATAAAAAAAAAAATAAAAAAAATGGGAATTTTATTTTCGTTAATCTTGCACCTGGTTTGGAAAATTACTGTTCCCTTCTCTACCCTTCTCTAGAGCGAAAACCAATGCCCTTAATTCTTCACAAAAGATGATTGAGATGTTTGTTCGCACCAAGCACAAGATCGACAAGAGACATGAATTTGCACTTGTGGTTGCAAATAATGAAGCTATGTGGGTAAGTGAAAGCAAGTAAGGCCAATATTTGACAATATAGGACCAAATTTATCAAACTGTGTAAAACAGAAACTGTAAACTGCCCACAGCAACCAACCACAGCTGAGCTTTTAGCTCTGGTAACATGAAAGCTGAGCTGTCATAGGTTGTTGTGGTCAGTTTACACCATATTCTGTTTAGGGCCCTATTACATGGAGCGATAAATCGGATAAATCAGGCCGATTATAGCTCTGTGTAATAGAGACAATGATTAATCGATGAAGCTGATCTTGACCTAAAATCATCAGTCGTCGTATGCGCATCACTGCATGTAATAGCGATAGGTGGCTAATGGCTGGTGACTGTCCTGCTAGCTCCCTGACGTCCTGCTAGCTTCGGCCCACTCTTTGCACTGTCTGAAGTGACAAGCCATTCAGCTAGTCATGGGGACAGCGTTGTGGCACTGTCGAAGCTAGCAGGACGTCAGGAAGCGTGGAGAGGTATGTAGAAGTTTACTTTTTTGTACAAAGGCTGCACAGACATTGCTAATCACTGATAGGCGGGACCCGCCATGGATGACACAGGCGCAGCTTCTGCGCCTGTGTCATCCTGCAGTGTAAATTAACGTCGCTGCAGCAACGTTAATTTACTGTGCGGCGGCGTTAAAGGGGAACTCCGGATAAGGAAAACTTGTTTTCTATTAAAAGTACATTAAAAGTTATATAGATGTATCTATTTAATGTATTACCATGTCTGTGCGGTTCTGTCACACTGGTAGCTGTTTGAAATCCAGGAAGTGAAGAAAAATGGCCTCTGTGCCAATCCACATTGTCTCCTGCTCCTTCTGCTCTCCCCCCTTAGAAGACAAATATTCCATTCCTCTGTCTCATATTGTGTGTGTCTGCTGAGGACAGAATGATTATGCAGACTGGGGGCAGGGCGTGATGTCCCAGGAGGCTTGGCTGGATCCCCCAATCCCCTGAGTGATTCACCATCTCCGACCGTCCAGAAGCAGGTGTTGCACTGATTTCTCTAATTGTGCAGAAGTGTGCAGTGAAATTAGGGCTGTGTTCACACATGTTGGAGTGCCATTGCAGTACTGCAGCGTATTCACAAAAATGAATCAGTAACACAAGTGAATGATGCTAAACGGCAGAGAGGATCAGATCCTTATTGTGGGGCTCAACTTTAAGGATAAAAGATGCTTGATCCATCCATAATATGTGCATGGAAATGAAAAGAAAAAAAAATCTACGTTTTTTACTTTATACCAATATCAGCGTTACAGGTAGAGAATACAGCAGGTAGAGAATACAGCGGGCTGTGTGGTGTTACAGGTAGAGAATACAGCGTGCTGTGTGGTGTTACAGGTAGAGAATACAGCATGCTGTGTGGTGTTACAGGTAGAGAATACAGTGTGCTGTGTGGTGTTACAGGTAGAGAATACAGCGTGCTGTGTGGTGTTACAGGTAGAGAATACAGTGTGCTGTGTGGTGTTACAGGTAGATAATACAGTTTGCTGTGTGGTGTTACAGGTAGATAATACAGTTTGCTGTGTGGTGTTACAGGTAGAGAATACAGCGTGCTGTGTGGTATTACAGGTAGAGAATACAGCGTGCTGTGTAGTGTTACAGGTAGAGAATACAGCGGGCTGTTTGGTATTACAGGTAGAGAATACAGGGTGCTGTGTGGGGTGACAGGTAGAGAATACAGGGTGCTGTGTGGTGTTACAGATAGAGAATACAGCGTGCTGTGTGGTGTTACAGGTAGAGAATACAGCGGGCTGTGTGGTGTTACAGGTAGAGAATACAGTGTGCTGTGTGGTGTTACAGGTAGAGAATACAGCGTGCTGTGTGGTATTACAGGTAGAGAATACAGGGTGCTGTGTGGTGTTACAGGTAGTGAATACAGGGTGCTGTGACGGTGGGTGGGACAACAATGAAATGATAAAGTACTGCAAATAATTCAGTAACACAATGAAACTGCAATGTGTGAACACAGCCCAGATGTTCTGCAACAGCTTTGGGCGGGGAATAGGCAGGGTGGGGGACTGTGATGAACAGCTGAGGGAAAGGATTATATTCTGGAACCTGTAGTACCATGTACAACTGCTCAACCAGGAAGTGCAGAAACACAAAACAGAACAACCACCCCCCCCCCCCCCCAAAAAAAAAAAAACAAAAAAACAAAAACAAAAGGATTTTTGGTAGTTTCAAAACTGGAATAGATTGGTAAGTAATGCTATATGCTTCTGCAGAAGTTTCCTTTTTTTTAACCTCTACCTGGAGTTCCCCTTTAATCTCCCTGGCTAGTACTGGTCCTGGACCTAAGAAACATAAAATCTGTTCCTCTGATTGATGTCCAGAGTTAGGAAACACAGAGAGACCCAGTAGAGGCCATCTGGGAAAGGGATACCCTTCAGTGAGCCAGGTGCAGGTGTAGACATCAGGTGTAGCAATGTATCCAAGCAACTGTCCTTGTATTGCTAATTTTTGTGGTTTTATTTTTGCCACTAAGTAGTTTCTAAATTTTGATATCTTCAAGCTCTCTGGATTTACTTCAGACCCCCGGGAAGTCTGTAGCTGCCTTTATGATCTGGAGACCAACGTCTGTGAATCCTTCAGTATCCTTTTAAATTCTCATCTGTGGCTTAATCACTAACTGTAAATGCAGAAAAAATGCATCTCTATTATTAGAATTGTTTATGTATTTCCTGTTTCCATGTCTCGCATACACATTAGGGTCAGGTTCAAATGCAGTTTTGCATTCTACATATTTGCAGTTCCTTTTGCATGCAGGTTGGTGAATGTTACTCAAAAAACTTTTAGGGTTCAAACCCACTTGCCAGATCTGCAGCGAGTCTCCTTGCTGCGTTTTTGCAGCAAGACTCGCTGTAGATCCCAGCCCTATACTTTCATTAGCAGAGAAACTCGCAGCAGGGATGTACATCCCTGCTGCAACTTTGTCTGCAGCCCTCCCCATTAACCCCCTAGCCGCTGGACATTATACATTACCGGGTCCCCGTTCCTGCTTGCTTCGGGGCTCCCGGTGTCTTCACGGCCCGCCCGGCCAATCAGTGCGCTGCGGCCGGGCGGAACGTGCCGGGAGCCGCCGAAGTAAGCAGGAGACGGGATCAGGTAATGTATATCCTGCCCGCCCCCCTGCAGCCCTGATAGCCCCCGGCCGCATGATCGCCCCCCGCAGCCACCGGCCGCATGATCGCCCCCCGCAGCCCCCAGCCGCAAGATAGCCCCCCGCAGCCCCCGGCCGCAAGATAGCCCCCGGCCGCACGATCGCCACCTTGCCCCCCCCCCCCCCCCCCCCCAGCACTGATTGCTCTCCTGCAGCTCCGATCGCGGGGCGGGGGGGCTGCGGGGGGCGATCGTGCGGCCGGGGGCTGCGGGGGGCGATCGTGCGGCCTGGGGCTGCGGGGGGCGATCGTGCGGCCGGGGGCTGCGGGGGGCGATCATGCGGCCGGGGCTGGCGGATATCGTGCGGCCGGGGGCTGCGGGGGATCGTGCGGCCGGGGGCTGCGGGGGGCGATCAGTGCTGCTGAGGGGGTGATCGGGGCAGCAGGGGGGCGGCCAGACTATACATTACCGGGTCCCGAAGCAAGCAGGAGCGGGGACCCGGTAATGTATAATGTCCGGCGGCTGGGGGGTTAATGGGGCGGGCTGCAGACAAAATCCCTGTACATGTACATCCCTGCTGCGAGTTTCTCTGCTAATGAAAGTATAGGGCCGGGATCTGCAGCGAGTCTCGCTGCAAAAACGCAGCGAGGAGACTCGCTGCAGATCCGGCAAGTGGGTTTGAACCCTTAAAGCTAGAATAAGTATTGTTATATCTGGGTGGGAGGCTCTGTTTGGAGCTTTTAAAGGGGCAGTGCGGTGCTAAGAAATTATTCACAAAATAACACACATTACAAAGTTATACAACTTTGTAATGTATGTTATGTATGTGAATCGCCCCCTTCCCTGTGTTCCCCCCACCCCCGCACATGGACCTGGAAGTGTAGTGTACCATACATACCTGGCACGCGTCGTCCCCGATCTTCTGTCAACGACGTAATCTTCGGGAGGCCGGCCGAATCGCTGCAGCCATCCCTGATTGGCTGCTCAGCCGCAATTGGCCACCGTGTCGACGTGCGGTGGTCGGGGAACATGAGAAGGGGGCGATTCACATACATAACATACATTACAAAGTTGTATAACTTTGTAATGTGTGTTATTTTGTGAATAATTTCTTAGCGCCGCACTACCCCTTTAACAAAGATTTTGACATTTTTCACATATAATACTGTTTTTGCTGTGGAATTGACACACCTTAGGAAAACATACCACATTTTATTCCAGTGGGGTCTGTTAGGGACTTCTGTTGTGACGGATGCAGCAGAAAACCAACTTCAGTTGTATAAAATTTTCCTTTATTCCAATATACAGACCTTGAAGGCCTTTTTAATTTAATGTAAGTTATTAAGATATCCCTCTTGCAATAATTTATTAAAAAAAAAAAGTTTAAACAAGTTTAAAGCTAGATGTCTTAACTGGAAAGCTTCAAGATTACGAAAGAGCTGTAACTTTTAGAGGGGTTAGCCAGAAAAACATGACTACTACTTTCTTCCAGAAACAGTGTCTCTCCTGTCCTAAGTTTGGGTGTGGTTTTGCAGCTCAGTTCCAATTAAGTGAATGGAGCTGAATTGTAATACAGTGGTACCTTGGTTCTCAAACTGCTTAGAACTCAAACAGTATTTTCAAGGAAAGTTTGCTTTGGTTCTCAAACTCTGCTTGGTTCTCAAACACTTTTCTGGCCCCTAGTCTTGAAGTACTCGGTATCTGAACGTTTTTGCGAGTGTGGATGATGTATAGTATAATGTAATATACAGTATAGCGCTGTTCTGTACTGTAGAGATTAAACTGGGCCCTTATCAATGCAATAATTGAGTATTACAGGTAATTATTGGTGGGTGCTGGAACCAATTAAACACCTTTACATTATTTCCTATAGGAAGACACTGCTCGGTTCTCAAACTGCCCTCCGGAACCAATTAAGTTTGAGAACCAAGGTGCCACTGTATTACACATTTCCTGAAGACATGTTTGCTGCTGTTTTTACAAGGACAATATGTAGATAGAGAGATTCGGCACTACTCAAGCTTCTTTTGCAATTTTAGCCTCACCAGCTGCATGCATATAGCTGTGCTCTTTGTGAAACTATTACCATCGGTGGTGCAACAATCAGACAGAGCTGAGTGGCTATTCGTGCAGTACTTAATAGAGAAAAGTCCAAGTGCACTCACCGGTATAGTAGAAAATGCTTTCTTTATTCGATTCTTTCATTTAAAAAGGCATAGTGCAGGTAGAGGGAGAGAGGGACGCTAACACCTTCCACTGGGGATGACAGCTGTTTCAGGCGTGGTTGGTGTTGGCGTCCCTCTCCCCCTCTACCTGCACTATGCCACTATGATTGAAAGAATCGAATAAAGAAAGCATTTTCTACTATACCGGTGAGTGCACTTGGACTTTTCTTTCTCTATTAACTGTTTTTACAAGGAAGTCACCATGTTTTTCTAATCCTGGGTAACCCCTTTAAAGAAGACCTGTCAGCTTTTCTGCCATTAGTAAATACTTGTACTCCCTATAAAATAACTGCTGAAGCTTTGTGGAAATATCTGGGGGAACAAGTATTCATTGGTGCTATTGGACTTTATTTCATTTTGGATATTCACAGAATAGGCAATGATTAGTTTATAAGTGGGGTGCTGACACTGCCGTATTGCTGGGGAAAAAAATGCTATTTTCTCACAGTTTTGCATTTAATGTTTTATTGGGGTTTTCTTGGGTAGCTTGATGAAGTAAGGTTTAACGATTCAGGCCTATGCTGCTAAATTTCTGAGGCTGGAGGGTTGAATTACCTTTTCATGATGGTGACATAGTCTATTTTATCCATGCAGACAACAGAGAACAGAATTCCCAGTTACTGATAATGTGCAGACTATTCCCCCTCCATATGTGGTGAGGATAATTTTGATCTACAGTCGGCCAGCCTCTCAGCCTTCACTCATTCTAACAGAGACTATGAAGGTAAAGATGTGTGCACTAGGTGACTTTTTTTTCTTTTTATGTTTGTTGCCAGAGCTCAGAGTAAGGGATTATCTGACAGATTTTTTTAAGCCAAAGCCAGGAGGGGATTTGAAAAGACAAGGAATCTGTGTTTCCAATGCTACCTGTTCTCTGCATATAATCCATTCCTGGCTTTGGCTCAAAAAAATCTGTCAGATAATCTTTTGGTGTAATAGGGCCCTAAGGCTCAGTGCACACGGAGCAAAAGTGGCGGAATGCCGTCATTCTCACTGTTATAATAAGTGTCTATGGGAGGCTCGTGCTCCTCCTCTCCCCGCGCTGAAGAATGTGGATGTTCATTCTTCAGTGCGGAGAGAGAAGGCGTGCAAGCCTCCCATAGACTGTCATTATGACAGGGAGGCTGGCGGCATTCTCCGCCACGGAATTCCGCCACTTTTGCTCCGTGTTCACGGAGCCTAACTAATCTGAATGTGAAGTCATACACTAAAATCATTGTCTTGTTTTTTTTTCTACAGAAAATGCTGCAGTGCCCTTATTTTTTCTTTGATGTTGTTTACATTCACAACGGGCCAGATGAGGAAGATGTAAGCTGGAAGGTAAGTGTGAAATGAGACCTGTGCTAAGAGAATACTATATTCTCTATCAACAGTATTTTCTTATTCGTGTATTAAAATAATTAACAGATTTAAAGCGTAACTGTCACTTCAGAAAAAGTCAACCTTTGATCAGTGGTGGTCTGGGTACTAAGAAATGGAAGTGGCAGAAGTACTCCGCACTGCCCATTCACTTCTGATTAGCTCTCCAGAGCTTAGCTGAACCTATCTCAGCCAGATGACCACAACATTTAGCTTAAAAGCCCCTCCCCCCACTATTTATTTATTTATTTTTCTAATTTAGTGATCAGTGGGAGTCTCTTCAACGTCTGGACTTTTCTATTGATTTCTATATTAAGTTAACAGAAAAAAACAGGTATTAATTTTTAAGCACAAGTAGAGGCCAGAGCTTTGTAATAGGTAAGGCCAAAGCCTTTAAGAACCAGCCTTACAATTTCTTAATTACTTTGCAAGTATCTTTATAAGCACAATCTGATAGAAAAGTTAATCTGGCTATGATAGAAAGGTGTTAGAACATGCAGGACAGCACAGCATGCTGTGGACTGGATATAGTCCTCTTCTGAACCTGCCTGCTATGGGCATATCAGCATCAGAATTGGGCTGTGGAACACTGGAAGAAGGTGGATTAATTTGATGAATCATGTTTTCTTTTACATCATGTGACTGGATGGTTGCAGGTGTACCATGAGATTAGATGACACTTGGATGCACTATGGAAATAAGGCAGAGTACTTAAGTGCTAAATGGAAAGAAGGCAAAAAATTAGTTTCATTGGTTATGTTGTGGAAGTCATATCAGTGGTGCAGGTGCGGTCGGACAGTACAGTCACCGTTTCCTTAGTTCCCCTCACCACGCTGCATCACTGAGATGACACACGGTACTCATGCTGTGCATGTAGCTGCCCACCAACACAACTTCTTTGGAGGGTGGAATTGCAGCTAGGAAAGAGGACCCAATGGCCATGAAGCCCTGTCTTGGTGACACTAACCACTAATAAAAGCATTTTTACAGCAGAAAGTAGCCATAGACATCTTATAGAAAGGTATATTTTTAATGTGCAGCATCTAAACCGTGTTGATCGTGGAAGGAACAGCAAGCATAGAAAGGGAGGCTGACAGTATAACTTTAATGACTGTGATCTCTTCCAGGGGGATAAAGGGTTTAAGGTGTTGACCTCCAATTTCCTCAGATCTTAATCTAATCGGGCATCTGTGAGATGTCTAATCCATGGAGGCCTCACCTTGCAATTTACAGGAGCTAGCTCTAAACTCTTGATGGCAGATACGTCTTGTGGAATCCATTCCCCAATGTCTCTGAGCCATTTTAGCAGCCCAAAGGGGGCCTGCTCAATATTGGTCACTGATTTACCATTACCATTACCAATAAACCACCTGTCCAAGTATTGGAAGTAGTTTTAGTGTGTTATTTTGGCAAACATTTCTTATTTATCCCCACTGCTTATACCAGGCAGTTCTCATAAACTGTTAGCCACTGTTTATTTATTGTGCAAATATCTCTTTATCTTTTGTGTAGGACACATTTGGCTTCTTTAGCAGTTTGGATACCAAAGGCACAAGTTATAAATATGAAGTGTCAATAACAGGACCTGCTCTTGAGCTTCACAACTGTATGGCCAGACTTCTAGCCCACCCTCTTCAGCGCCCATTTCAGAGTCATGCTTCTTACAGCCTTCTAGAAGAAGAAGAGGAGAGTGCAGAGGGTGAAGTGACAGTCTGAAAGAAACTGATTTGAATCACAGTGATAATAAAGTAATACATTTTTTATTTAAATGACAGTGCATCAGTCTTGCAAACCATTAACATATAAAGCAAATACAAAATCATCTAATATGGGAGATGTCCTTTTGTTTGTTAGTAGCAATTCAAATTGTCCTCCCAGAAAACATGGAATAAAAAGTGATCAAAAACTGAAATCTATCTCAAAATAACATCACTTAAAAGCAAGCACAGCTCAGCAAAAAAAACCACTGGAGCCACTGTTGTAGGGCGTTCCCCCATTGAGACTTTGCCTTAGCTAGTCCTTCGTTCCCTAGTAAGGGAATATAAATTCTGTTGAGCACAATTTTTAAAATCTCCCCTGGACTGAACAACCCCTACATGGTTGATTTATCCAGCCCATTGGTAAGGCGTGTGGCTTCCTGTGTGTGGAGGGGCCGGATCTGATGTAAGATGCCAGAAGTGGAATGCCTATACGCATAGAAGAAGCTCTTTTTTTCTTCCTCTATAAGCAGACCACTGGCAAGTACCAAACCCCTGGTGGCTTCTGGAACAGTTTGTTGTGGTTGTTACCTGCAGCAATGGATACCAGAAAGTCTCAGTCAGTGCAAGGCTTAAAGGTCCCCATACATTTTATACCCTTTGGCCGTACCTGCCTCCTACGGCAGGTTTGGCTGTCAGTATAATGTGTATGGGACTCTCCCAAAGCTTCGCCAAATCATGTCTGTGAAAATAGGGTTGGACGTGATGGAAAATTACTGGCCAAACCCTGTTTTTCAGAAAGATAAGCTACCACCAGACCAGACCAGTCTGGCTACAGCTTACAGCAGGAATAATTGTTGGCCAACAGTTATACAAGGTCACTATTACCGGTACCTTAAGAGTATTCCTGGTTGATGAGTATTAACTCTTTTGTGCTTTATCTGGTTCCTGTATTTTATTGCTTTAGGGCAATGCTGTCAACAAAATATTTTTTTTTTAAATACACTTCAAAAAGTGTAAGATCTGGAACAAAAAGTTGGCACCTATTTATGAATAACTAACTTGCAAGTCATGTGTTAAAACAATTGTGGCTGAGGAGTCCCCATTTATTCTCACCCTCTTTTAAGGCATTGTTTCTCAAACTGTGAGGTGGGCCTTACCAGTGAGGCACCCCCTAGTTGCTGATGAGGCAGAGCTGCAGAGGCATTTTTTGCAAAGGTGACTGTAAGTTGCAGAGTTCTTTCCCTGACAGCAACAATCTCTAGTTCAGGAACATTATTGACTCATTTTGTACTTAAAGGGGTACTCCGGCGCTGATTTAAAAAAGAAAGAAAAAAAAAAACAGTCTGTCTCCGTTTGAATTTCCTGCTGTTTGCAGGTCCCTGAAGCTTCAGTTGGTGTCTTCATTTTTCTTCGCTTCCGGGTTTGGGCTTTCCCATGATGCACTTTGTCTCCTGTGATGTCCAACTGACTCTGTAAAACTGTTAGATGGCTTACATCTTGCTCAGCCAATCAGAGCTGGGCAACCTAAGTCATCTGACAAAGGGAAGCCGGCCTAACAGGGCTTAGACCTGCCTCCCTCTTGATGATGTCATTGTCACAAAATGGCTTTCTGGGGTCAACAGTCATTAGGTAAGAATGAGTTTATTTCACTTCCTGGTGGGGGAATGAGGGGGTAAAAGATAGAGAAGGGGGGCAGATAGGTGATTAACGCATATTACAAAGTTATATAACTTTGTAATGTATTTCCATTACTGGGAAAAAGCTTTTCGCTGGAGTACCCCTTTAATGTAATACAGAGTTTAGAAGACAGATGAAAGGAAGACTGAGCAATAGTTTCTATTTCTTTATGGACTTCCATCATAGATGGTGAGACCCAGGCATCATTTGGTCTGTTAGGTGAAACTCCTGTAAAAAAAAAAAAAGTTTGAGAAGCGCTGCTTTAATGTTTTTTAGGAGATGGTTAGACAAGAGACCCAGGCGTGTCGTTGATCGTGTCTTTTAACCCCTTCAGGACCAGGCTAATTTTCATTTTTGCGTTTTCGCTTTTTCCTTCTTGTGCTTAAAAGGCTATAGCACTTGCGTTTTTACACCTACAGACCCACATGAGCCCTTATTTTTTGCGTCACTAATTGTACTTTGCAATGACAGGCTGAATTTTTGCATAGAATATGCTGCGAAACCAGGAAAAAATTATATGCAAGGTGAAATTGAAAAAAAACCCCACAATTCTTTTTCTTTGGGGGGGGGGGCTTCATTTTTACACCGTGTGTCCTATGGAAAAACTTACTTGTTATATATGTTCCTCAAGTCGTTACGATTACAACGATATGTAACATGTATAACTTTTATTGTATCTGATGGCCTGTAAAAAATTCAGACCATTGTTAATAAAAAAAAAATGTATAGTATGGGACCGTGTTAGCCAGAAAAATCCATATCGTGGTAAATACTTGAAATCAAAGTATTTTAGGAGTGAAACCTTTATTGCCCAACAAAAAATTGTTAGAGCTGTGAGCTTTAGGGATTCACAAGACCCCTTTGTCAGACAAGTTCACAAGTGTGAGGTGTCATTTTTTGCGCCATGATGTGATCTTTCTATCGGTACCTTGATTGCGCATATGCGACTTTTTGATCGCTTTTTATTACAATTTTTCTGTATTTGGTGGGACCAAAAATGCGCAATTTTGCACTTGGATTTTTTTGCTCAAGATCTGAAATGTAATAAATTCATATTTTGGACGATTACGCACGCAGCGATATTAAACATGTTTATTTATTTATTATTTTTATTTAAAACATGGGAAAAGGGGGGTGATTCTGACTTATTAGAGGAGGGGGCTTTTTATTAATAATGACACTTTTTTTTTTCTTTTTACACTTATACTAGAAGCCCCCATAGGGGACTACTAGTATAAGCACACTGATCTATCATACAGATCTATGCTGCATAGATATCCAGCATATTGCTCGATTGCAGCCGGAAGCAACCAAATGCCGAGCTGGGATCAGCGCCATTACGGTGCAGACCCCGGACGGCACCAGTCACGGAGATCACTCCTCGTGACAACGTCACGGGGGAGCGATCTCCCTACTAGACACCAGGGAAAAGCTGCTCTGAAGTCAGTCTTCAGATGCAGCTGTCAAAGTTGATTAGCGGGCACGGGCTACATGCGGCACCCGGGACGTACAGTTACTTTGTGCGGGAAGGGGTTAAGTTGACCATAAAATCATTAATTGTTTGCTAAATATTCGCTAAACGTACACATCATTTGTTGAGTAAATAATCGCAGTAACAATGGTAATTAATAACTAGCGCTCTTTGTGTTATAAATAGAGATGAGCGAACCGGGTTCGAGTCGATCCAAACCTGAACGATCGGCATTTTATTAGCGGGGGCTGCTGAACTTGGATAAAGCTCTAAGATTGTCTGGAAAACATGGATATACAGCCAATGACTATATCCATGTTTTCCACATAGCCTTAGGGCTTTATCCAAGTTCAGCAGCCCCCGCTAATCAAATGCAGAAAGTTCGGGTTCGGATTGACTCGAGCATGCTCGAGGTTCGCTCATCTCTAGTTATAAACTATTTCAAGTTATTCCCAAAAGCTCTGATTTGTGATTGTTAATCAGTAATAGTAAAAATCGCTTAATCTAATAGGACCCTGAGTTGGATGCCTCCAGCTGGGAGCTGTGTGAAACTGGTATTCAGAGGTCAGTGCTGATGTCAGAGGAGATAGCCCTGTGATGTAGCTGTAAATTTACTTTGTTGTCCTGTTTTGGTGCCTCATCTCCCACAACCCCTCCCCTCTCCATAGACAATCATGAAGCCTGTGCGTGATGAAAAAGCATCATCTTATGCCTACACAAGGTCTTGCCCGACTGTACTACAGTACAGGAGCAGGGAGTCAAACAAGTCTGCTTCTGCTGATACATTCCATAGCATGCTAAGATATTGGCATACAGTAGGTACGTACAAGAGTAGGCACTCCTCTTCCTGTACAATACAGAGTAGCAATGCATGTATTGTATGCACCTCTACTTGCTTTACATTATTCTTAGGGGCATAAAATCTGACAATCTTCTGATCATCTCTTAGAATTTTTAACCTGGTACACTGCACCCCAATCATTACACCCACTGCCTGTGATCAAAATCACAATTTATATAATATTATAGCCTTGGTGGTCTGATTCAAATTTGGTGCCCTCAGTTCCTAAGAAATAGAGATTTTCCTGTATATACAGATAGGTGGGAACTTCCAGATGCCCATGAAAAAGCAATCAGAGCAAAACTTAGGGTCAGGCAAGCAAAGGGTGTGTTACAAAGAACCTTCTTCTGGAATCTTGTTTTTATGAATGCTTCTGACCTTTTTGTACTGTGAGAGTATAACAGAGCTCTTTTGAGGAAGATCAGTACCAACTGTACTGCCCTACTTTGTTTTCTTTCATTCCATTCATAATCTATAGGAGATTCCTTTTTGGATGATTAAAAGGTCTGGGTGAAGAGCACAGCCAACTAAAGCTTGTGGGAAGATATTAAAGAGGTATTCCCTCCCAAATAATGTTTGCTCTAATAAATAGCCCACTCATAGCTTTCCATCTTTCTAAAATCAACTTATTATGGCTTCTACACTGTTTTGCAGATTTTTAGGTGCACTCACCCCCTCTGGATTCATAAAATCATCAAAACAGTCCTCTTTGACTCGTTCCTTCCTCCTGTCCCCCACCCTCTGTGTCGGGGATTAGGTGTCCTCCCTCTATTCAATGGGCTGAGTTAAAAATTAGGACACATGAGCCACTGATATCACCTTCAGTAAGCCATGCCTAAGCCTCCCCCTCCTGTTAACTTCCCCCTGTGATACCCACTGATGTAGCAGCGCTGATGACCCCCTTCCCTTCATCAGCTAATGGCAATGCATCCCCAAGACCTGGCAGCACAGAGCTTAACCCCCCCTGTCGACCGCTGGAGACCTGGCAGCACAGAGCTTACCCCCCCGTCAGCCACTGGCAGCACTTTCCCAACCTATGAGTGGGGCATACACATAGGGAGATCCACAGACCAATCCCCCTTCCCCACAGCCGCTGGCAGCGCATCACCAGCAGGGCCAGCATACACATCACCAGAGCCGGCATGGTGCCCATTGCTTCCTCCTCGTTCATGCATCGGAATGCTGGGAAGAGGAAGCAACAGGAGATCGCACCGGCTTTGGTGACTGTGTATGCCAACCCATTGGTGATGCACTGCCAGCTGCTGTGTGTGGGGGGTAAATGCTCTGTGGATCCTCCCTACATGTATGCCCGCCTTAGTTGCTGAGGGCGTGCAGCCGCCAGCGGCTGACAGTGGTTGGACGGTGTAAGCTCTGTGCCGCCAGGTCTCCTGTGGGTAAGGGGGAGGGGGGGGGAACTCTGTGCTGCTAGGTCTCCCACTATGCATGCTGACCAAAAGGGTCGGGGAAATGGTTTGGGATGCGCTGCCAGCGGCTTTGGGGAGGGGGGTGTAGGGGGGATTGCTCTGTGGATTGTGTCACCTGTTGCCTCAGGGGTTGTGGACATGCTGCCAGTGGCTGACGGGGGGGGGGGGGGGGGGGGGGGGCGGATCAACCGCATCAGCTCCACTTTATCAACTCATCAGCTCTGCTACATCATGTTGGGATCAGCACAGCTATATGTGGGGAGCTGGAGCCTACACGTAATAGAATACATACTGTGGTGAAGCACATCAGTGAAAAAAAAAAACAGTCCTGTGTTTATTGTACAGTGGGCAGGAAAGAAAGTAAAGGGGGTGGGTCAGTCAAGGGACCAACCAGGGAGAAGCACTGCATGATGGCAAATGTAGTTTCCTGTCCGGCGCCACCTTGGGTGGGGTTAGCCAATCACTGGCCAAAACGGGACAGCCCCGCAGCCAGTGATTGATTGAATGCCCTGTCAGTACAGATACGGGGCAAGAAGTCTCAGAGACGACTGAGGGGAGCATAAAACACGCTATAAAGGCTGCGGGACTCCCGGGGAGCCTGAACACATAAATATAAACTTTATTGTTTTTTCTTTACACTGTTATCAGCGATGTACGGTTTGTGGCCAATGATTTTTCAACATGTTGAAAGACAATGATCAGCCAATAATTGTCTCCTTAGCTGATCGTTGTCTTTATTATACAGATTGATCTGGCGAATTGGCATGATTTGGCAGATTATTGCTCTGTGTAATAGGGCCTTTAATTGCTGCTTTATCCAGTGTTTGGAGCTCTGCAAGGAATATGCCCCACTCTGGCATCTTGTGGTTATTCCCTCTTTTCATTACTGGGCATGCGTGATTTAGTTTTATTAAAGAAATGGGGAAAAGTTCACAAGGTGTGATTTTTATTGGGAAAACAAACTTAAAATATAACCATACATTACACCTACAAAACACAGAGCTCAAAGATATCAGTGAAAAAAATTCCAATGAAGTACTCAATCCAGAGTATCAAAACACTGGAATAGCCAGATATCCCTAGCCTGTTGCCACGGGGTGCACCCAGATAGGGAGAGCACCACCCCACCCTGATAGGTAGCCCCCTAAAGGGGTGGTGCGGCGCTAAACAATTATTCACTAAATAACACACATTACAAAGTTATACAACTTTGTAATGTATGTTATGTTAGTGAATCGCCCCCTTCCCCGTGTTTCCCACCACCCACACCAGACCCGGAAGTGTAGTGCTCTATGCCTCTTGCCGACTGCCGTCCGCCATCTTGTGCCAATGATGTCATCTTCGGATGGACGGCCGAACCGCTCCGACCGTCCCTAGTTCCGGCCGCCCTCTGCCGTTTCATCAGTTGCTCAGCCGCGATTGGCTGAGCACAGTTATGCTCAGCCAATCGCAGCTGAGTAGCTGATGACGCGGCAGAGGGCGGCCGGCACTAGGGACGGTCGGAGCGGTTCGGCCGGCCGAAGATTACATCATTGGCACAAGATGGCGGACGGGGGTCGGCAAGAGGCAGGTATGTATAGAGCACTACACTTCCGGGTCTGGTGTGGGTGGGGGGGGAAACACGGGGAAGGGGGCGATTCACTAACATAACATACATTACAAAGTTGTATAACTTTGTAATATGTGTTATTTAGTGAATAATTGTTTAGCGCCGCACTACCCCTTTAAGTCCCACTGGGTTGAGAGTATTGGAACATAAATAGGAAAACACCAGGTTGGCCCCTTTTTGTGTCAAAGTCTAACTCGGTTGTGAGTATTGTGACATGACAAGGGCTTACCAAGACAGGCATCTATCCACAGACAGCTGTATTCTGGGTAGTTGTGGCAATGGCTGTCTGTGGACGGATGCCTGCCTTGGTAAGCCCTTGTCATGTCGCAATACTCACAACCGAGTTAGACTTTGACACAAAAGGGGCCACCTTGGTGTTTCCCTATTTATGTTTAAATACTCAGAACCAAGTGGGACTTAAGGGGCTACCTATCAGGGTGGTGTGGTGCTCTCTCCATCTGAGACAACAGGCAACAGGCTAAGGATATCTGACTATTCCATGTTTTGAGACTTACAACCGAGGCTCCACGGACTCCCTTTTTGCATATTTAAAAATGTTTAGGGGGCATCAGTGGAGACTCTTGATTTAAGTACTTCATTGAAATTTTTTCATTGATCTTGTGCTCAGTGATTGCTGTGTTTTGTTGGTTGATTGGCCATTGCTCCAACTAGCCAGAATCCTGCTCCACACTGACGAGGGGCAAATACCCCAAAACAGCTGTCTGTGGATATGGATGCCTGCCTTGGTAAGCCCTTGTCATGTCACAATATTAGCAACCGAGTTAAACTTTGACACAAAAGAGGACACCCTGGTGTTTCCCTATTTATGTTCCAATGCTCACAACCAAGTGGGACTTAAGGGGCTACCTATCAGGGGGGTGTGGTGCTCTTCCCATCTGGAGGCACCCCGTGGCAACAGGCTAGGGATATCTGGCTATTCCCGTGTATTAAGACTCGCACCTGAGGCTCCACAGACTTCTTTTATGCATATTTCATTAATCTTTGTCCTCTGATCCGGCTGCTGGCATAGCGGCAAAGCTGTAGCGGTTCGCCCACATTTCCCCAGAGGAGGCACCCCTTGACCATTGGAGTGATCTGGGGGCCACCCAGTCGGACTGGCTTGCTTCTGGCACCGGCGCTGTACCGATGGACACGGCTGCTCTGGTATCCAAGATGGCGTCCGCTCCTGCACAGGTGGCCCCTACAATACAAGATGTGCTGCAGGCCATTTGTTAGGGCTATCAAGATATTACTCCCCTCATAGGCACTATGAGGGAGGAATTTAATCTGGTGCGTCATGGCCTGCAGAAGGTCTCTGAGAGGATGGGAGCTGTGGAGGGGAGAGTAGGTGACCTTGAGGATCAGGTGCCCCCCATAAAAAAGGGTCATGAAAAAGGTTGTCAATAATCTTTCTGTGCTTGCTGCTAAGGCGGATGATATAGAACAGTACTTCTCAAACTGTGAGGCGCCCCCTAGTTGTTTTGGTGAGGCCCAGCTGAGGAGCCAGTTTTCGAAAATGTAACTATGATCTTCACAGTCCTTTTCCTGTTTGCAAAGATCTCTATTTTTAATTTGTACTTTTTTTAAAGTATATAGAGCTTGGGAGACAGGCGAAAGCTAGCCCTAGCATTATTTTTAGCTTTTAGATAGACTTTCACCACAGATGTAACGGCCCAGGCACCCTCTTGGTCAGTCTGGTGAGGCCCAAGCATTGCCTTGGTCTGTTGGGTGAGGCTCCAGTAGAAAAAGTTTGAGAAGCTCTGATATAGAGAATCGTCTGCGGCACAACAACATTCGCCTCATAGGTGTCCCAGAGAAAGTGGAGGGAAGAAATACTAGTGATTATTTTGAGACTTTGATACTGACTACATTTGGCAAAGATACAGTGACGCCTCTGTTCACTGTGGAAGGTCCCCACAGGGTGCTGTCTCGACCTTTGCCTCCTGGAACTCCCCCAAGAGCAGTCCTGATCAGAATTAAAAAGATTGTGACATTATCCTGCGCAGGGCTCGCGAGATGGACAGTATCAGTATTGAAGGTCACAATGTTTCAGTCTTCCTTGATTTTTCTGTGGAGGTGCAGAAAAAGAGAGCAAAGTATATGAATATTAAGAAGAGACTGAGATCTCTAGCAGTGCCTTATTCCATGCTTTACCCAGTGCAGCTGCGGGTAGCAGCGTTGGGGCATACAAATGTCTTTGAGGACCCTGCTTCGGCCCTCTCCTGGTTGGATGAGCATGAGAGTCGACTTTGCAGATCTGACAGACGCAGCCCGGACTGAATCTCTTCCTTTACATGTTCTGTCCAGACCTTGTGCTAGTCTGCAATTTATATTTGTTTAATGCAGTGCTATTGCAGTACTATTTGTTTAATGCACACCATGTTGTATCGCAGTGGACATTGGTAAAGGATGTGCTGCAGGTTATGTTGCCTACTGCTAACTGTTCTTATATTTGCTGGTATCAGCCTGTGTGTAATTACTCCCGTTCCTGTGCTATTATTTGTGCACTTGTGTGAAGATTGTACCTCAGTACTGATGTGCCTTTTCTCCTTCCTTTATGGCCCACTGGTGCCCCTTTCTTCTTTTCTTCAGATTTCTCCTCTATCCCTGTCTTCCCACTTCCCTTGTCTATTGTCTACTGTTGCTAATTCCTTTATTTGTGTTGGCAGGAAACCATATTTATTCTGGAGTTCCACGGTGTATACTACCATGAGTCCGACCTTCATTCTAAGTAACTTACCTTGTCTCATCTTTCGGTCTTTTGTTTTGGCCCCTTGGACTGCCAGTTTTGTATCCGAATTAGGTAGTTTACTTTACTTTTGAGCAGCTAATATTTTAGGGGTGTTGTATTCTCTGCACCTTTTCCCTTTCTTTTTTTTTTTAAACAATATTTTATTAGTGGCTTATGTAATATTTGAACATACATATTGAAAATTCATTACATATTCAAAAAGAAAGTCGCTTACAGGCAACAAAGGATTGTATGTTTACAATATCATACAGATACAATGAGCCTTTGTAATAACCTTAAAAGATATATTATCATATACAATACAACGTAGTCTTACCAAAAACGTAAGTAGAAAAACAGTAATTTATAATGCGATTCAGGGAAGAAAAGGAGCGCTGCACCTCACACCTATGGCTGATACTAGTGCCCCTAGGCTAAATAAAAAACACATCAGAATTTTGTGTATGAATTGATCAAGCCATACTGCCCCATGTACCATCGTGCAGGTATCTGATACACATGGGTCCCTACACTAAGTCCACACCGTGCCAGTCAGTGGCCACCAACCCCGCAGGCGTGCACAGTCAGGGAACGGGGGCCATGGGACGGCCCTGCGACCCCCATGCCACAGGACCAGAACCAAAAAACACCACACCAGAACCCGGCCAGCACCGCCGGCGGAGAAGGTCGCCCCCAAACAGCACAAGTCTGGATGAGGTATTGCGCTCACCATAGCTGCTGCAGACAGAATGGGAAAAGACAGGAGGGATTAAAACCATGTGCACTCAGGTGTCTCCTGCTAATTGCGGTCATGTGGGTCTCACCAGGAGGAGTGCAAAACACGGAGAAAAGAGAGAAACAAAATGCGATTCAGGGAAGAAAAGGAGCGCTGCACCTCACACCTATGGCTGATACTAGTGCCCCTAGGCTAAATAAAAAACACATCAGAATTTTGTGTATGAATTGATCAAGCCATACTGCCCCATGTACCATCGTGCAGGTATCTGATACACATGGGTCCCTACACTAAGTCCACACCGTGCCAGTCAGTGGCCACCAACCCCGCAGGCGTGCACAGTCAGGGAACGGGGGCCATGGGACGGCCCTGCGACCCCCATGCCACAGGACCAGAACCAAAAAACACCACACCAGAACCCGGCCAGCATCGCCGGCGGAGAAGGTCGCCCCCAAACAGCACAAGTCTGGATGAGGTATTGCGCTCACCATAGCTGCTGCAGACAGAATGGGAAAAGACAGGAGGGATTAAAACCATGTGCACTCAGGTAATTTATAATATCACCTTAAAACATGGTATAGATGTCAGATATTCAAATATGCTACCAATAGAATGGAGAGAATTGTCTTTAACAGAGAAAGGGAAAAGCTTAAGACATTTGGAGTGCTCCCAGAGTTCCCTTTTGGGCGGCCATGCAATACCAATCAGTGTCCTTAAATTGATTAATGACAGAGTCTCTCTCTTCTATAGTAAAATCATGAATTAGAAATTGTGTCCATTTGGACATAAATGTTTTTGTTGATTTTTCTTTGGTGCGCAATACATCCAAAAGTTCCCAATGAAAGATCTCCTTCAGAGCGGAGATTACCTCAGAAATGTCTGGTAGAGTATCCAGTATCCAGTGTCTTAATAAAGATTTCAGGGAAACTAATAGAGTTAAATGAATTCCTTTAGAAGTAAGTAATTTAGGAGAGGGAGTAGTAGAGTCTATATCAATAAAATGAAAAAGATAACTAAGAGGGAGAAGTGGTATGGCATGGCCCCAAGTGGACAAAAGATAGAGCCGCACAGAGTCCCAAAATTCCTGCACTCGCGTGCAGGCCCGGGCACAATGAAACAAGTCTGCTTTAGGAAGTGAACATTTCGGGCAACTGTTTATGTGAGAAGTGTGGGAGTTGGAAAAAGGAATATTAAAGGCATATATAGCCTTGTGTATAAAGCGGAAATGTATTTCACGTAGAACCACATTAGGAGTGGCAGAATGCAGTAGTTGAGATCCTCTCAATATTTGTTGGGTCAGATCCTCTGAAAAAATTACGGAGGACCATTTTTTGAAAAAAATTTGTCTAGATAAATTCTTTTGAGAGCGTGATCTAAGTTCTCCATATGTATGTGATAAAGAATTATGAACCGGTGGTGTTGGGAATAGATTATCAAATTCTATATCACTTTCTGCTTCTGCTATGTCCCGCACTCTGGAAGTAAGAAATTCAATTATAGAATCGTATTGAGGTAAATTAAATGAAGACAATTTAAATCGTGTTCTGACGATATCCCATGATAAGAAAGTGTTGGAATTAGTATCCAGCAGATCCCCAACAGAAGAAACATGTGCACTCTGCCACTCTGAGTAGTCCAATTTGTCTGAGTCAGGTGGGTAAAGTGGTGAATGCCACAGAGGAAATCTTTTCGATAGGCAAAAGGGTAAACCATATAATTTTTGTATCGCCTTCCATGTGGCAATGGTGTCTTTAAAGATAACACTTCTCTTAATTTCTGGGGGTAGTTCTGGTAATTTAGCATGTAGCAGGGTGGGTAAAGGCCAAGGTAATGCTAAAGCTTTCTCAATTAAGATATTGGAGAAATATGACGTGTCCATAATCCAATCTTTAGCATGGCGAAAGAGAGCGGCTAAATTATATAATCTAATACCTGGGCATTGAGCGCCACCTTTAGAAGTAGGGAGACAGAGAGTGGAATAGGCAATACGAGGTCTCTTTGATTGCCAAATAAATTTAGTGAAATATGATTGGAGTAGGGAAACGTCAGAATGTTTGAGTAAAAGGGGTATTGTTTGCATTGGATATAACAGTTTTCCAAAACACATCATTTTGATTAAGTGGGTACGTCCTAGAATTGACAATGGTAGAGATTCCCATCTCTGGAGATCTTGTTTTATTCTCTTAATTATAGGGCGATAGTTCAGGGAATATAGTGAGGAGGGAGTTCTGCCAATCTGGATTCCAAGATAAGTAATATAGGATTTAGCGATGGAGACCCCTGCAGGACCCGAAGTAGACCTCTTATGTGGAGTTAGGTAAAGAAGTTGACTTTTATGTATATTGATTCTATACCCAGAAAAGGAACCAAAAAATTTTAAGGCATCTAATACTGCAGGAACATGTAGATCTAGGTTATCTAAATATATTAAAGTATCATCAGCAAAGCATGTAACTTTGATGATTTGGGAACCAACCCGTATGCCTGAGAAAAAGTCAGAAGAAATAAGATATCTAGCAAGAGGCTCCATCGCCAAATTGAACAATAGAATGAATAGGGGGCAACCCTGTCTGGTACCTTTTTGTAAGGGAAAGCGATCTGAAAGGAAACCCGGGGAATGAATTCTAGCTTTCGGAGATGTGTATATTGTGGAAATAAAATCTTTGAATTGACCTGTGATACCAAATTTTGTTAAGGTCATGTCCAGCCACTCCCAGCTGATATTATCAAAAGCCTTTTCGGCGTCAATTGCCAACAGACCTGGAGAGTGGCTGGAACGACTCCCAGATTGGACACCAGACTGGGCCGCTAGTACCGTTCTTATATTAGTGACACCAGAACGTCTTTTTATAAAGCCAAATTGATGGCTGCCTATTAGTGATGGTAGGATGTCTGCCAATCTATTGGTCATAATCTTTGCCAATAATTTTAGGTCTAAATTTATTAAAGAGATTGGCCTGTACGAATTAGGAGATGTCGGATCCTTCCCCTGTTTATGTAGTATTTTGATATATGCAGTATCTCCCGAGGGGAGCATGTGATGGTCAGTCAGAATAGTTTGGAAAGTAGAAAGAAGGGTAGGGGAGATGACAGAAGACATAGATTTATAAAATTCCACACTATAGCCATCAGGGCCTGGAGCTTTGTTATTTTTAAGTGTAGAGATAGTGGCAGTAATTTCCTCCAATGTGACTGGGGCGTTGAGAGAATCAAGAGAAGGGGTATCAAGAGACGGTAGAGTTAATGACTCTACAAAGTTCTTACCAGCAGCTAGATCAAGCCTATCTTTGGTATATAGTGAGCGGTAAAATTGTTGTAAAAGTTGTGATATGACTTTAGGATCTTTTTGTATATTACCCGCTGTATCTTTGAGGGCAGGGATATGTGTAGTAGGTCTACGTCCTTTAGCAAGGTTAGCTAACATTTTCCCTGATTTATTACCATAGCGGAATAAACGGGATATGTATTGATCTCTATATATAGCATAGAGTTTTTCCTGTGCAATTTCGAAAGCTTGTCTAGCTGCTGTCCATTTAGATTTATTGTCATCTGTAGCAGGGCCGGCCTTAGGGTAGATGGCGCCCTGTGCGAAACTTTCTTTTGGCGCCCCCCCCCCCCCCCCCTTCCTAAATCTTACAGCCTCCCACCCCTCCAGACGACCCCCACAATAAAACCACAAACGAGACTGGAGGCTGTAGTATTTAGATACGATATACTAAATCCTACTACAACAAGCTCCACCCCTAAACCCCAGCCCCCCAGACCACCCGACCCCCGATAGAAGTACCATCTATCTATGTATCTATCTATCAATCATCTACCCCCCCCAACTGTTATATATGTGATCTCTGAGATGGGACTTCACTAAAACACAGCAAATTTGGACTTGGCCTATTTGGCGATTACACTGTTTACCGTGCAGGGGGCAGTAGTTGTGCACTGTTTAGCTGTTGGGATATGCTGGGGGCAGTAGTTGTGCACTGTTTAGCTGTTGGGGTATGCTGGGGGCAGTAGTTGTGCACTGTTTAGCTGTTGGGGTATGCTGGGGGCAGTAGTTATGCACCGTTTAGCTGTTGGGGTATGCTGGGGGCAGTAGTTGTGCACTGTTTAGCTGTTGGGGTATGCTGGGGGCAGTAGTTATGCACCGTTAAGCTGTTGGGGTATGCTGGGGGCAGTAGTTGTGCACTGTTTAGCTGTTGGGATATGCTGGGGGCAGTAGTTATGCACCGTTTAGCTGTTGGGGTATGCTGGGGGCAGTAGTTGTGCACTGTTTAGCTGTTGGGGTATGCTGGGGGCAGTAGTTGTGCACTGTTTAGCTGTTGGGGTATGCTGGGGGCAGTAGTTATGCACCGTTTAGCTGTTGGGGTATGCTGAGGGCAGTAGTTATGCACCGTTTAGCTGTTGGGATATGCTGGGGGCAGTAGTTGTGCACTGTTTAGCTGTTGGGGTATGCTGGGGGCAGTAGTTGTGCACTGTTTAGCTGTTGGGGTATGCTGGGGGCAGTAGTTGTGCACTGGTTAGCTATTGGGGTATGCTGGGGCAGTAGTTGTGCACTGTTTAGCTGTTGGGGTATGCTGGGGGCAGTAGTTATGCACTGTTTAGGATAGATAGATAGGAGATAGATAGATAGATAGATAGATAGATAGATAGATAGGAGATAGATAGATAGGAGATAGATAGATAGATAGATAGATAGATAGATAGATAGATAGGAGATAGATAGATAGATAGATAGATAGATAGATAGATAGATAGATAGATAGATAGGAGATAGATAGGAGATTTAATATCATTTGGAACACTTGAATTGCCAGTGCCTTGCAAGACCTATTTAGTCCTGGTATTATGGTGTCACAGAGGTCCGCCACTGGGGTTCGTGAGGTATGTGTTTCCTCTGTGTGTGCCTCAGCAGCAGCACCTCGTGTCGGCGCCATCTTAGGTATCCCTGTAACAGAGCTGTGAGGTAAATGAAGGAGGGCTGATGGGGAGGTGTATAACTGGTTCCCCGCTTAATGAAGTGGTGCCTCCGACTCCTCGGCACTTAGAGAAGTCAGAGATGTGGTCCGGCAGGGCCGGTAATGTCAGGAGTCAGAGCGGGGAGCGATATTATGAGCGGAGGGTGAAGGAGCTCACTCACACTGCTGCCATCCCATACGCGCCGGAACCGGAAGTCACCTTTTCCCTTTCTATTTCTCTCCTGACTGTGTTTGTGCATGAGCGAGTCTATCTTGTATTAGGCTGCATTCACACGTTCATTGATTTTCCCGGTCCGTGATTGTGGTCCGATAGTTACCTCCGTGATCCGTGCCATTTTTTTTTCACGGATCTGTTTTAAAGCATTTTAAATTACATTGATTACACCACATCCGTGTTTTTCACGGATGAACACCGATGTCACATCCGTGTACATCCGTGAAAAACACAGATCTCATTGATTTCTATGGGGATCCGTGAAATCACGAAACGTCTAAATAGCCCCCGAAAAAAGCAATAGGCTGTAAAATTGTCTGTGCGCACGGATAACTTCCCAGAATGTGTGAATGCAGCCTTGGTGTATGAATGGTGCACAAGGTTAACTAAGTTGCATGGAATGTGCGTGGGTTAAATTCGCCAACTAAGCGGTTTGTTGTATTTCAAGCTCTGCATCCCCTTCAGCCCGCCATTTTGTGTCTTATGAAAACTCACCTGGTGGGTGATAATACAGATGTCCTTAAAAAGGCCTGGGTGGATACAGCATACCACTCCACTTTTTCTTCGCATGCCAGGGGGGGGTCAGTGTGCTCATACATAAGAGTCTGATGTTGTGTTGTATTGTATTGTATTGCCCCACAAAAATTATACAGATGATCCATAGACAGTAATCATGGCTTCTGCCCCTATAGTGCTTTTTTTACTACACTTACTGCCACAGGAAGTTTTGTAGTCCTGTCTAAAATAATGTTGTCATGTGACCCAGCCTATGTGGGCGCCATCTTGGCGCCATGACGTGTCAGTGTAATATTACGTTTGTAGGGTCAGTGCAGGGACAGACCAAGGTGCCGTGACGTAATGACCCCGCTGTAATGCATGACCGCCCCCAAACTACCAATCCCTGACAGGGGCTTGCCTTTCCCCTTAGTGGCAGTCTGGAGGTGCTGAGGCTGCTGTGGTAGCCCAGGAAGTTCCCGATAATTACGTTTACACCTTCACAGTCTTTCATAGGTCATCAACAAATTAGGTCTTTAGACATTAAAGAAGCAGTTCACTTTTTTTTTTTTTTGCCCCCCCGGGTAGCCGCTGTCATGTATACTTACATAAGATGATCGGTGTCCCGTTCCCGTCGGTCAGTTCCGTCCCGCGGTGCCGTTCACATCGGGCGCGCGCTCACTTCCGCCGGCTGCTGTGAGTCCTCTTCTCTGCCCAGTGATTATACGCCGGAAGTCACTCGCTTCCATGCATTCTCTATGGAAGCGCGTGACTTCCGGCGTTCAAATGACAAGGGAGAGAAGAGGAGTCACAGCGCCGGTGGAAGTGAGCGCGCGCCCGATGTGAACGGCACCGCGGGACGGAACTGACCGACGGGAACGGGACACCGATCATCTTATGTAAGTATACATGACAGCGGCTACCCGGGGGGGCAAAAAAAAAAAAAAGTGAACTGCTTCTTTAAGTATGAAATATAATAATCATAGTTTAACAAGCCCTCCTGAGAGAAGAGAAAAATACAAAAATAAATAAACAAAAACAAAATTATTATCATCTATAGCTACACCATCCTACAGACCAAAAACAAAAAACTGATGATATACACTGTCACAATATGTTAACCAAAAAATACAATAATGATGTGTAAAGCTAAAATAGTGTTAATAAAATTAATCAATTGTGAATTGTGTAAAATCCAAAAGTGCTGATATATCAGAATATATGAAATTGTTATGTAAATTTATAATGTGATATTGTAATTAATAATGTGATGACATAAGGAATAAATATATGTATAAAAGTGTGGGGGGGGGGGTAAGGAAAAAGGAGGAGGGTCAAAGTAAGCAAATGAATAAATATCCATTATAACCATCATACCATGAGTTTATTAAAGGGGTTATCCCGCGCTACAAAAACATGGCCCTTTTCCCCCTACTGTTGTCTCCAGTTCAGGTGCAGTTTGCAATTAAGCTCCATTTACTTCAATGGAACCGAGTTTCAAAACCCCACCCAAACTGGAGACAACAGTAGGAGGAAAGTGGCTATGTTTTTGTAGCGCTGGATAACCCCTTTAAGTCATGGAAGAAGAGGAAAAGAAAAGGGAAAGAAAAGGAGAGGGAACCAAGAAAAAAAGAATAAACCAGAAAATAAAAGTTCTTCATTCAGTCCTCGCTGAAAAACATTTTTCAGATTAAAAATTCATTAAGATTCCAATTTCAATAGTGCATTAGTTGTTTCACGACCTCATATATTGGTATGGAGTCTTTCCAGTCCACAAACATTCATGACATCTAGCCTCCCTGCATGGTTCCCCAGGAAATGGGTGGCGACTAGAGATGAGCGAAGCTTTCGGACTTTTGGTCAGAAAGCAGTTCGCTCGATCATGATGCCTGTGATCGCAGGTGCATAGTTGGGATCCCAGAATAAGCGGCCAGGATATTCCAGGAATCAATCTGGAATTCCCTGGAATATTCTGACCGCATATTCCCGGGATTGCAACTATGCACCCGGGATCACAGGCATCACGATCGAGTGCAGATGCTGATGGTCCGCGCATCTTTAGTGGCGACTGATGTGAGAATTTTACCCTGTTCATGATCTTTAGAGTAATGGTAGACACATGTTTTTGTATCCGTTTACAAAGTTGTTGGCCAGTCTGACCAACATAAATTTTCCCACAAGAACAGGTTATGGCGTAAACTACATTCCGGGTTTTGCAGTCAATCCGTTCCCTTAACCCCTTAGTGACCCCTTAGTAATGTACACTAGTGTAAAAAAAAAGCGCACCAAACACAATCCCCCCAGCCCCCCCCCTCTCCCACCTAAATAATAAAAATGCATTACATTCCCCATACACTATAAAACATTACATAAAAGTGATCAAAAACACAAATCATATACATATTTGGTATCGCTACGTCCGTAACGACCCAATCTATAAAACGATATCAATAATTATATCGCACGACACGCGCTGTAAAAAAATAAATTAAAAAACAGTACCAGAATAGCTGTATTTTATCAATCTGCTTTAGAAAATACATCATAAAAGAGATCAAAAAGTCATATACATATAAAACTTGGTATCAATAGAAACTACAGATCTTCCCGCAAAAAATAAGCCCAAAACCAGCTCTGTCGCGCAAAAGATAATGCTATGGATCTTGCAATGTGGCAACAGTTTTTGTGGGTTTTGGCTAGGAAGATAGTTTCTATTGCGCCAAAGTGATAATAGTTAAAAAAAACCTATACAAATGTGGTATCGCCGTAACCGTAGTGACCCAGAGAATACATGTATTATGTTATTAGTGACCGCCGATATGAATTTTTACGGCGATCACTAATGGGCTCTATACTGTTGCCATCAGCTCTTTATGGCGATGGCGCAGAATAGTGCAGCCCCCTCCTCTCAGCTACCGGAGGCCGCTGAGAAGTTGGGGCAGAGTGTCGGCTCAGTCCCGGCCAGTCCCCGCAACGATGATCGCCGTTATTACCAGTATAACGGCGGCCACCGGTAACGGGCACTGCATGCTTTTATCTCCTCTCACCGTTAATCCACAGTGAGAGGAGATGAATACATGTCCCCCCCTGTCCCCCCCGGAATAACCTTAGTGTTCACAGTGATTAATTCCTTAGGGTACAAACACACTTGCCGCATCGGCAGCGAATTTCTCGCTGCTTATTCACAGCGAGGCTCGCTGAGGATCCCGGCCCTGTGTACTCAATGGCAGACAAACTCGCAGCAGGGATGTACATCCCTGCTGCGAGTTTGTCCAAAGGCCGACCCGTTAACCCCCCCGGCCGCCGGAGACTATACATCACCTGGTCCTGACTATACATCATCTGGTCCTTCGCTGATTCCCAGCACGTCCCGCTCGGCCAATCAGTGCGTTGCCCCACCGCAGCACTGATTGGCTGAACGGGCCGTGAAGACGTCGGGAGCCCCGTAGCCGGGATCAGATGACGTATAGTCTCCGGTGGCCGGGGAGTTAACGGGGCAAGCTGCGGACAAACTCGCAGCAGGGATGTACATCCCTGCTGCGAGTTTGTCTGCCATTGAGTACACATGGCCGGGATCCTGAGCTAGTCTCGCTGCGAATACGCAGCCAGAAACTCGCTGCGGATACAGCAAGTGTGTTTGTAACCTTAAAAAAAGATCAAACTCTCATTCTCTCCACTACCAGAGGTGGCGGAGAGCATGGGGCAATGATCAGGGACTAGCCGATGTGGTCCTGGTACAAGTGATCAGCGGTATATACTATATACCACTATCACTTGTTCCAAATGCTGCCGGCACTTTTTGTCCCCTGTCACCAAAAATTATTGGTGACGGGATAAAAAGTCAAGTGCCCCGGATTACCTGTAACCACCCCAGATTACCTGTAACCACTCTGCATTACCTGTAACCACCCCACATTACCTGTAACCACTCCGCATTACCTGTAACCACCCCACATTATTCATAACCACTCCAGTTTACCTGTAACCGCTCAGATTACCTGTAACTGCTCAGATTACCCGTAACCACCCCAGATAGCCAGTAAACACCCCCAGATTGCCTGTAACCACCCCAGATTGCCACAGGCTACCCATAACCACTACAGATTGCCCGTAACCACCCCAGATTGCCTGTCACTCCTCCCCCAGATTGACCATCACCACCCCAGTTTGCCTGTGACCCCCCCCCCAGATTGCCCGTCACCAACTCAGATAGCCAGTAAAAAACCCCAGATTGTCCGTTACCATCCGATATAGGCAGTAAACACCCCCAGATTGTCCGTTACCACCCCATATAGCCAGTAAACACACCTAGATAGTCGGTAAACACCCCCAGATTGTCCTTTACCACCCCTGATAGCCAGTAAACACCCCCAGATAGCAGTAAACACCCCCAGATAGACAGTTAACACCCCTAGATAGGCAGTAAACACCCCCAGATTGCCCGTAACCACCCCAGATTGCCCGTAACCACCCCAGATTGCCCGTAACCACCCCAGATTGCCCGTAACCACCCCAGATTGCCCGTAACCACCCCAGATTGCCCGTAACCAACCCAGATTGCCCGTAACCAACCCAGATTGCCCGTAACCAACCCAGATAGCCAGTAAACACCCCCAGATTGCCCATAAACACCCCAGATTGCCACAGACTGCTCGGACCACCCCAGATTGTCCGTCACCACCCCAGATAGCAAGTAAACACTCCCAGGTTGCCCTTCACCACCCCAGATTACCTGTAATCTCTTTAAAAAAAATATATTTTTAGCAACTGCGCAAAGCAAAATGACGCTCCTTCCCTTCTGAGCCCTGCTGCGTGCCCATACAGTGGTTTATGCCCACATATGAGGTACCGTTGTACTCAGGAGAACCTGATTTACAAATTTTGCAGTGCATTTTCTCTCCTATTTCTCGTGAAATTGAGAAATTTCAAACTAAACAAACATATTATTGAAAAAATTCATTTTTTTCATTTTTACTTTCTAATTTTGAATCCATTCCTCTAATACCTGTGGAGTCAAAATGCTCACTGCACCCCAAGATTACTTCTTTAAGGGGTGCCCTTTCCAAAATGGGGGGACTTTTGGGGGGTTTCTCTTCTGCGGACACTACAGGGGCTCTGCAAACGCACCCGGCGCTCGGAAACTTCTTCAGAAAAATTTGCACTGAAAATGCTAATTGGCGCTCCCTTCCTTCTGAGCCCCGCTGTGTGCCCTTACAGTGGTTTATGCCCACATATGGGGTACCGTTTTACTCAGGAGAACCTGCGTTACAGATTTTGGGGTGCCTTTTCTCTCCTGTTCCTTGTGAAGTTGAGAAATTTCAAACTAAACAAACATATTATTGGAAAAATTCTAGTTTTTCATTTTTACTGTCTAAATTTGAATACTTTCCTCTAATACCTGTGGGGTCAAAATGCTCACTGCACCCCAAGATGACTTCTTTGAGGGGTGCACTTTCCAAAATGGGGTGACTTTTGGGGGGGTTCTCTTCTGCGGACACTACAGGGGCTCTGCAAACGCACCTGGCGTCTTAAAACTTGTACAGCAAAATCTGCACTGAAAATGCTAATTGGCGCTCCTTCCCTTCTGAGCCCCGCTGTGTGCGCATACAGTGGTTTACGCCCCCATATGGGGTACCATTGTACTCAGGAGAACCTGCGTTACAAATTTTGGGGTGCTTTTTCTCTCCTGTTGCTTGTGAAAATGAGATACTTTAATCTGAACGAACATATTATTTGAAAATTTCTATTTTCCATTTTTTTCCGGCCTAATTGTGAATACTTTCCTCCAGCCCCTGGATAAAATGCTCATTATACCCCTAGATTAATTCCTTAGGGTGTGTAGTTTCCAAAATGGGGTAATTTATGGGGGTTTCAAGTATACAAGCCTCCTAAACACACTTAAAAAAGAACTGGTCCCTAAAAAAATTAGTTTTGGAAATTTCATGAAAAATTGATAATTTGCTGATACATTTCTAAGCCCCGTAACACCCAAGAAAAGTAAAATATGCTTATGAAATTATGCCAGAATAAAGAGGACATATTGGTAATGTGTAACTAATTTATGTGATACGACTTTCTTTTTTTTTGAAGCAGAGAATTTCAAAGTTTGTAAAGTGCAAATTTTTTATGATATTTTTATGTTTTTCACAAAAAAACACAAAAGATAGTGACCAAATTTTGCCACTAATATAAAGTGCCATATGTTACAGGCGCTAGCATATGTTAAAGCATCACTGAGCTATAAGCGCATAAAGTGAGACAGGTCAGATTTTGAAAAATGAGCCTGGTCATTAAGGCTCAAATAGGCTTGGTCCCTAAGGGGTTTAGTGCCAAGACTCGCTAGTTTCAGGATGTACAAATTTGTCTCTTGCTGGCATGAGATTGCATACAGGACAGTCCCCACACGGAAAAAAACCTTTATAGCCAAGACCTCTGTTAAGTCTCCGTTTCATTTTTTGATATTGGCTCCTCGTAAGGCTATCCTTTAAAGTGGGAGCCTTCTTTGCTACCAACATAGGATATGAAGGAAGAAAAGATGTGATTCTCCTGTCGGCAAGCAATATATGCCAATTTCTCTTCAATACCTGAAGTAAGTCTGTCTATTGATTGTTATAGGTGGAAGTGAATCTAATCTCATCCTTCCTATTTGTTTCTTTTTTCTTTGTTTGCAATACTGATCTTTCTTTTCCACAGGCCTTCTGATACGCATTGGAAATCACCTTTCTAGGATAACCTCTATTCCGGAAGCGCTGGGTCAGTTATCTCGCCTGCACTTTGAAATCTCTATCGTCCATGCAATTCCTTTTAGCTCGATAAAATTGACCCACACATTGCCCCCTTTATCTGCTCCTTTCACAACAAAAGATCATTGTTTTTCAGTTTTCTAAAGGCACGTTGCTCTGTTGGACTTAAATTCTGGCCCGAGACAGGGTTTTTTGTTAACAATTCAATCTCTCGCTTGACCACTTCAAAGAAAGACTGAACAACAGGAAAAAGGGAAAAAGTGCTCCAGTGTTCTCTTCATTTTCTTGGAGTAAAGACAAAAGGTCAGACAGGATAT
This sequence comes from Dendropsophus ebraccatus, assembly GCF_027789765.1. Taxonomy (NCBI): domain Eukaryota; kingdom Metazoa; phylum Chordata; class Amphibia; order Anura; family Hylidae; genus Dendropsophus; species Dendropsophus ebraccatus. The sequence goes on from NC_091456.1 coordinate 98,534,923, forward strand.
CATTCTCTTCAAGGGCATCGATTGTGGAGGACTGAGAGTGTAACAGTTTTAGGGTCAGTTTCCTGCAAAAAAGGTATAGATCTTTAACAACTTTAAATTTGTTCATAGTACACATGGGGGAGAAAGAAAGACCACGCTTTAAAACCTTCATTTCCATTTCAGATAGTACATACGTGAAAAGGTTAATAATTTGTAAGTCGCGGTCTCTAATTTCTTCCCTTATTGGTCTCCATTATCGGAGTCCCCTCTAATTCGTTCTCTTCGAGCAACTGGGAGGCCCCCCATGGTGTAGAAATCTTTTTTGGGGGTTCCATCGCTCCATGTCTTCCCCTTCTGTCGCTCCGTCAGTATAGCTGGTACCTGATGTTAAAAAAAATCACTGGTGCTCCAATGCTCCTTCCTTTTCTCGGTTTGAAAGCATTTATTTGCCCTTCCTCATTCCTCCCCTTCGATTTCCTTGGTGTTTCCACCTGTAAGCATTTTGCTTCTCATAATCCTGTTCTGTCAGGTAACAAGCTGAACTTTGAGATTCTTCAATTTCTCCTTTGATTCTACCAACAAGGTTTTATCATGTTTTAGTAGCATGTTCACAATAATTACTGAGCATTTAGCTAGACCTGCTTCCCAAGTCTCTTTAAAACTGGGATTAACCTCCGATGCGGGAAAAATTTGTACACGTAAGCCTCTAGGAAAAATTGAGCATCTTATATATTCCTCTAAGCTTTTATTATTCCACCATAAGCGAGTGATATACTTAGTGTATCAATTATGTCCTTACACAATTGTGAAAAAAAACCTGATCTCCTCCCAGCTCCTGGGTCGAGCTGAACACCTCCCTTGCCTCCATGGCGCACAACCAACAAATTAAGTTAAATTGAAAGGAACTCAACCTCAGGAACAGACATTCACCAGAACGTCTAAACAAGCAACCCTACATATAAGAAAGTGAGGGAGCTCACACTAATATAAAAAAGCAAGGGGTGCAGCTAAGTGTCCACAACACTCACCTAATACCAAAAGAAAAGAAGCAGCTGGACACTATATAAAACAACGCACACCACTATGTATCTGAAAAATGTATATACAATCTTTATTATAGCATGATTCAAAAAGTCAAGACAACACAACTAACTCTGAAATTAAAATCAATAAAAAAACCACATAGGTATATACAAAAAACTAAGTACAGGGATGTGATGCTCCCTTACTTCACCGGGGAATCAGACAATACTATTATTGTTCCACATGATTAAATTATATGTACACTGTGCTACAGAATGGCTTCCATAATGAACCAATATACTATATAGATTAAATAAATAAATGAAATACCGTATATAAAGTGCTATTGTACAATATACCCAAATATACTAATATACTATCCAACCTAAAGTGGAAGCATAAAGTGAAAAGGAGGAAGCCTGACCATATACAGTGGTACCTTGGTTTAAGAGTAACTTGGTTTAAGAGCTCACATTTTTTAAAAATTGTGACTTGGTTTAAGAGCATTGTTTTGGTTTAAGAGCTCCTTGTACGGTGTGAGAGGGAGAGTGGAGGAGGGGCATGGTCTGCATAGTGGGGTCTACAGCACTGTACTCTGACCCAGGAAGTCTCCCTCACCTTCTAAATCATAGCATATCCACTTCAGGCTGGGGCTTACATCAGGGGACAGGACTGTGGGGGTAATCGCTTCATAGCTGTAACCCCTCTCTCCCCGGACAGAGAGCGCTGCATGTATGTACCCACATCTGTCCTGCTCATTCCTTCATGCTCCCTGCAGTCTCTGTCAGCCCTTGTGTTTCCCATCCTCTCCATTACTGTACAGTAACTTATAAGATCACAATTCAGAATAATAAATCATTATTTTTGGTGTGTGGAACCAATTGTCAGCATTTCTATGATTTCTTATGGGAAAATTTGCTTTGGTTTATGAGTGGATTTGGATTGCAAGCACCGTCCGGGAACGAATTATGCTCATAATCCAAGGCACCACTGTACATCAAAAAGAATCACCAGTAAGAATGGAGTGATGTCTCTTTTCTACTCATATATAATTAATAAAGTCATACAAATGATATGTACAAGATGTGATTACCTGCGGGACCCAAGCGTGGAGAGAACATGAAACACTGGTGGACAAAATGGCTCTGCCGGCGTTGCTTTCTCATGAGCAGAGAAAGCATATTACGTGATAAGAGCGTCTGCGTGTCATTATGCAGTCCAGGAGGCTCACGTCTGTGTACACTTCCCCAAACCACATAAGTGCGTCATATATGCATGTCCCTATATTCCAGTTATGCCATCACACATTTCATATATTGTCCATGACCATCACATATACATATAGCTTTCTATAACCGATACAATACGCCGACATGTATAATATAAGCGCACATAGACATGTCACGTGATGGTGGTTGCAATCGTGTGCTTGTCACCTTGCGTTCCACCGAACCGCACCAGCGCGCCGGTGTACTACATCCAATATCAATATAATGTGTAGAGATTTGCGTTTCACCTTGCTATCCAAGGAATTGCGCCTGCGCATTGAGCGCTTCTCTTTACGTTCTGAAAAGCTATATCTGGATATCACATGATAGCTGTACCTCAAAAAATAGTAAAAATATATATATATACAAATGCATCCTATAGTCGCATATAAATACGAGTTTCAATATAATTAGAAATATAGATCATGATTTCATAAATGGCGCTAATTATTCCAAAAGAATGATAATAAAAATATATAACACAAGGGCTAACACACCACATGTGTGTGTGTGTTTATATATATATATATATATATATATATATATATATATACAGTGGTGCCTTGGATTACGAGCATAATTAGTTCCGGGACCGTGCTTGTAAACCAAATCCACTCTTAAACTGAATTCTTTTTTTTAGAAAAGAATTCACTTATATGCTGACAATTGGTTCCACACCCCAAAAATAATGATTTTTTTTTATTCTAAATAACATTTAGAACAGATGAAACAAACATTCAGTAACAGCAGAATATGTGATATTATAAGTTACTGTACAGTAATGAAGAGGATGAAAAACACAAGGACTGACAATAGGGTTAAAGCTATGGAGATATCACCTCCACAGTCCTGTCCCCTGATGTAAGCCCCAGCCTGAATTGGATCTGCTATGATTTGGAAGGTGAGGGAGACTTCCTGGGTCAGCGTACAGGGCTGTAGACCCCGCTATGCAGACCCTGCCCCTCCCCTGCTCCCTCTCCCACTCAGTACAGGGAGTTCTTAAACCAAAGCAATGCTCTTAAACCAAGTTACAATTTTGATTTTTTTTTTTTTAAGTTTTCTATGTTTTTTAAGTTTTCTATGTTTAACCCCTTCAAGACCAGGCTAATTTTCATTTTTGCATTTTAATTTTTTCCTCCTTGTGCTTAAAATGCCATAGCAGTTGCATTTTTACAGGTGATGGAGACTTCCTGGGTCAGAGTACAGTGCGGTAGACCCCGCTATGGACATGCCACTCCCCCTAACACCCAGTACAGGGAGCACTTAAACCAAAGCAATGCTCTTAAACCAAGTCACAATTTTGAAAAACTGAGCTCTTAAACCAAAATGCTCTTATACCAAGTTACTCTTAAACCAAGGTACCACTGTATATATATATATATATATATATATATATATATATATGTCGCATAACTATCTTTAATACCTTAAATACAGAAACGCAACATAGCATTACACATTATGTGCCTGCGCACTATATGAGCCCCGTGGCCTGTCAGATCATTCCCCTTTAAGGGTTGAGATAGGCTGTGGTAGCCAGCAGGGTATGCTGAGAGCGCCTTGGTGTTTGAATCCATTTTGGCTGCAGCTTATCTGGTTCTCCCCTCCTCTAGCTGAAAATATTCTTATTAGATGATAATGTGGGTACTGCATCTCCACTTGTGATCTGGGACTCTCTGAAGGCCTACATTAGAGGGCTTTTAATTAGAGACATCAGCACTAGTGATAAGCGAACGTGCTCGTCCGAGCTTGGTACTCGATCGAGTATTAGGGTACTCGATGGTACTCGTTACTCGGACGAGCATCTCGCGATACTCGAGGAAATCTCATCATCCGTTTCCTGTAAGTTTGGGCGCTATTACTTAGCCAATAAACTTGCAGGAGACTCTTTGGTACATCCTGCGATGACGTGGGACCCATACATGTCGATAGCAGCAATTGGTTGGCCAGATCAGATGACCCTGCCGTATAAAACTCGGCGAAGGCAGTGCTCGCTTCAGACGCATGCTGTGAGAGATCAGGGACAGAGCTGCTGCTGGTCAGGGAGAGTGTCAGTGTAGGATTTAGCTTTCCAATAGGCAGGGTATATACTAGCAATATAAACAAACAGCCCTTTTCAGGGCTTAAAAGTAGGGATGGTCCGAACCTGCCGAGGTTCTGGTTCGTATGAACCCGATCGCTCGGCAGCAGATTCCCGCTGTCTGCCCGCTCCGTGGAGCGGGCGGATACAGCGAGAGGAACGCCTGGAAAACTGGGATACAGCCTATGGCTATATCCCAGTTTTCCAGGCGGTCCTCCCGCTGGATCCGCCCGCTCCACGGAGCGGGCAGACAGCGGGAATCATTACCGAGGGTTCGGGTTTGTACGAACCCGAACCGAACTCGGTTCGGACCATCACTACTTAAAAGCTTTTATTAATACTATTACTACAGACTGCTGGCTGGGAGTTGAAGTGCTGCTACCGCGATTTAACCAGCACACTGTGGTGACCGGCTGCTGGCAGAAAGGGGACATTAGATGTTGCATACACACCCCTAAAAAGTGCTCAGTGTACTCCTTTTTGATTTTGGGGCTTGTGGTCCTGGTGTACTTCACTGTATTACTGGGATTTGTAGTGCATCCTGCATAGAACTTCACTGCTCATTGTATTGGGGTGACAAAGTGTGTACAGTTGGTGCCCATACCAGATATCACCCCTTCAACTAGTGTGTACTACACTGTATTGCTGGGATTTGTAGTGCATCATCCATAGAACTTCACTGCTCATTGTATTGGGGTGACAGAAAGTGTGTACAGTTGGTGCACATACCAGATAGCACCCCCTAAACTAGTGTGTACTACACTGTATTGCTGGGATTTGTAGTGCATCCTGCATAGAACTTCACTGCTCATTGTATAGGGGTGACAGAAAGTGTGTACAGTTGGTGCCCATACCAGATTGCACCGTACAGCCCCACCAAACCATTGGTTACTACAACTATTTTACCAGATATCTGTATTTCATACGCAAGGCCTATCTCAGTTCCATACTGTGCAGTGTCCATAAAATGGTGAACCCCAGGGGTAAGGGTCGAGGGCGTGGGAGTGGGGTTCCAAGTGATGTGGTTGCTGGAGGCCGTGTTTCAGGGCAGGGTGACACAGCAGCACCTGTTGAGAAGGTAGCAGTGGCACACCACAGACGTCCACTCCCTAACTTCTTTGACCAACTTACGGGGTCTCAAGGTAGACCGTTATTGAAACCGCAGCAGTGTGAACAGGTGATCACGTGAATAGCGGATAATGTGTCCAGTAACTTATCCACCACCCAGTCTTCAACGCAGTCCGCCCACGCTACCCAAGGGAGTGGAACCCTTGCTCCATTAGCTCAGCCTCCTTCCCCACAGCCTAGCCCCTCCAGGGAAAGAAGGGATTCAGATCCACCACCATGCTCCCAGGAACTGTTTTCTGGACCCTTCCCTGAGTCAGAGCAACCGGAGCAGTCGATCTGTCCTGATGCCCAAACTATGCAGCTCATGCAGTCAGTGGGTGATGAGAGTGGGGACTTGCAAGCGGGGTTGGAAGAGGTGTCTGATGATGACGATGAGACCCGGTTGTCAGACAGTGAGGTTGTTGTCATGGATGTAACTCAAAGTGAGGAGGAGAGTGAGGAGCTGGTGGATGAGGACGAGGTGACTAACCCGAGATGGGTGGATAAGCCTAGTATAGACCGTGCTTCTGAGGGGAAGGCAAGTTCACCCGCAGGACCGGTTGGAAGAGGAAGAGGGGTGGGCAGAGGGAGAGGCAGGGGCAGTGTGAGTAGATCAGTAACTGTTTTACGGAGTCAAACTCCCGTCGCCAGGCCTAGATGTTCCGAAGTCTGGAGGTTTTTTAAAGAAACTGAGGATGACCGACGGACTGTAGTGTGCAACGTGTGCCACGCCAGGATCAGCAGGGGAGCCACCACTACCAGCCTAACCACTACCAGCATGCGCAGGCATATGAGTGCTAAACACCCCACTCAGTGGAACCAAGGCCGTTCAGTTACTGCAAGTCGCACCCCTGCTCCTTCCCCTGTGTCACGTGTTGGCTCTGTCAGTCCCCCCGCCCAGACCCCAGGCTCGAGCTCCTTCCACCCTACACGCACCCCTTCACCTCCACTGTGCTCCACACCCTCCAGCAAGGTGTCCAAGTGCAGCGTTCAACTGTCCCTGCAGCAACTGTCCCTTGCCTCCATGTTGGCTACTGCTGGGCCTTTACTGGCATCCATGTTGACTACTGGTGTGCCTGCCCTTGCCTCGTTGTTGCAGGGCCTTAACTGGCATCCATGTAGACTACTGGTGTGCCTTCCCTTGCCTCGTTGTTGCTGAGCCTTAACTGGCATCCATGTAGACTACTGGTGTTCCTGCCCTTGCCTCGTTGTTGCAGGGCCTTAACTGGCATCCATGTAGACTACTGGTGTGCCTGCCCTTGCCTCGTTGTTGCTGGGCCTTAACTGGCATCCATGTAGACTACTGTTGTGCCTGCCCTTGCCTCGTTGTTGCTGGGCCTTAACTGGCATCCATATAGACTACTGGTGTGCCTGCCCTTGCCTCCTTGTTGGCTACTGCTGGGCCTTAACTGGCATCCCGGGTTCGTGTGTAACTAGCAGTGAGCTTGGTTGCGTGTGACAAGGGGTAGAACCTGGTGGCGGCTCTGCAACTCGGCAGCCTCACACATGTACCATGCCTGGCCCTTGTCTTCAACCTAGTGTTGCTGCGGTTCCTTAAAACTTACCCCAATGTGGCTGACTTTCTCACTAAGGTGCACCCCATCTGTGCGCATTTCCGCAAGTCAACCAGTTAAACTAACCCCAACTGCTACAGTCAAATTCAAGCTCAAAACTACGGTGGGGGGAGAAGTGGGGAGTCACATGATGCAGGGAATGTTACCCCAACTGCTAGAGTCAAATTCATAGTCAAATTAAATTTACCTTCGTTGTCTTGTCCATTTCGAACCATATTATCTGTGGATGTCATCTTATCTTAGGGTTGTCCTCTGCCATCCTTTCCCCAGTAGCTTCTATCCTTCCTTGGATGTTGTAGCCTTTTCGAAAGCAGGATTGACCAGGTCTTTTTAATACACACTTGCCCTCTCTTAGAGACTCTTTAAAGGATTGAAAGTGTATTCATTCATTCAAATCAAATTCCGGGGCCTCTTAAAAAGACTGTATTGTTATTCTTCGTCCCTACCTCCAAAGATATGCCTCTCACGCACAACTGCATGTGGGTGTGAGGCTAAATCTAGCCATAATTGTATTGTCCATCTTGTCTTAAGTTTTTGGGTGGTCCATATGCTACCAGTGTTTGAATGGTTCCATGTGTTCTCATCGCCATGTTGTGTCAGGCCTAATTTTTGGGAGGCTCACTTGCTACCTCACTTTTAATGGTTCTCTGTGTCCTCACTGCCATGCTCTGACGTTACACTACGTCTGCGGAGGAGCGGCACTGGTTGCCGGGGGCCTGCCCATCGCGCCCCCGCCAACCAGCCAGCTATTTTTTTTTTATTTTACTCTTACTCTACTGTGTCAGGCCTAATTTTTGTGAGGTTCCACGCCTGCCTCATCTAAAGGCTGGTAATGACCACTTTATGTTTTTTTTATTTTCTAACCTTCAATTTAAATTTTAAAATCAAATCGACTTCAATTCAAGTGCAATTTTGCAGGGCTGTCTGGTCATCTATTGTATCTCCAAGATACACGCCACTGTTCAAAGGAACAGACAGTGATAATGGTGGATCCTAATTTAGCATTCTTGTGTTGTCCATTTCGAACCATATAATCTGTGGATGTCAACTTGCGGGTGTTTTCTTCCGTTCTTTCATTTTTTACCTTGGGGCCTCTTAAGAAGACTGTATTGTTATTCTTCGTCACTTCCTCCAAAGAGATGCCTATCACGCACAACTGCATGAGGGTGTGAGGCTAAATCTAGCCATAATCCGGCTATTTTAGTTTTAGGTGCAGCAGCACTGCCGTGGGGAAGCGCCAGCAGGCGGTGCTCAAACTGCTGAACAGCACCTTCTACCTTCCTTGGATGTTTTAGCCGTTTTGAAGTCAGGATTGACCAGGCCTTTTACCAGTAGCTTCTTTCCTTCCTTGGATGTTGTAGTAGCCTTTTTGAAGGCAGGATTGACCAGGTCTTTTTAATACACAGGCTACCGCACTTGCCATCTCTTAGAGACTCTTTAAAAGATTGAAAGTGTATTCGATCAAATTCCGTGGCCTCTTAAGCAGACTGTATTGTTCTCTGTGTCCTCACTGCCATGCTCTGACGTCACACTACGTCTGCAAATGAGCGGGACTGGTTGCCGTGGGCCCGCCGATCGCGCCCCCGCCAACCAGCCAGGTGTACCCTTGATGGTGACTGACAGCTGGCCTAGCCAGTTAGCTGTCAGCACCCGGATTCGTGTGTAATTAGCAGTGAGCTTGGTTGCGTGTGACAATGGGCGGAACCTGGTGGCGGCTCTGCAACTCGGCAGCCTCACACATGTACCATGCCTGGCCCACGTCTTCAATCTAATGTTGCTGCGGTTCCTTAAAACTTACCCCAATGTGGCTGACTTGCTCAACAAGGTGCACCGCATCTGTCCGCATCTGTGGCATCCATGTTGACTACTGCTGACTACTGGTGTGCCTGCCCTTGCCTCTATGTTGGCTACTGCTGGGCCTTAACTGGCATCCATGTTGACTACTGCTGGGCCTTAACTGACATCCATGTTGGCTACTGCTGGGCCTTAACTGGCATCCATGTTGACTACTGCTGGGCCTTAACTGGCATCCATGTTGACTACTGCTGGGCCTTAACTGACATCCATGTTGACTACTGCTGGGCCTTAACTGGCATCCATGTTGACTACTGCTGGGCCTGCCCTTGCCTCCATGTTGGCTACTGATGGGCCTTAACTGGCATCCATGTTGACTACTGCTGGGCCTTAACTGGCATCCATGTTGACTACTGCTGGGCCTGCCCTTGCCTCCATGTTGGCTACTGATGGGCCTTAACTGGCATCCATGTTGACTACTGCTGGGCCTTAACTGGCATCCATGTTGACTACTGCTGGGCCTTAACTGGCATCCATGTTGACTACTGGTGTGCCTGCCCTTGCATCTCTGTTGCTGGGCCTTAACTGGCATCCATGTTGACTACTGCTGGGCCTTAAAGGACAAATGCCATGAAAAACTTTTTCCCAGTAATTGAAGCACATTACAAAGTTATATAACTCTGTAATATGCTTCAATCACCTATCTCCCTCCCTTCCCTGTCTTTTCCCCTCTCAACCCCCCACCAGGAAGTGTCCTAACTCACACAGACCTAATTACTGTCATCACCGTCACCAAGCTCTTCTCTCAGCTCCTTCTCCTGTTACAGCAACCCCCCCCCTCCCCTGCCTTGTCAGGTGACTCAGCTTGCTCAGCTCCCATTGGCTGAACAACTGCAAGCCATCACTTGGACTGGGGAGGGGGGGCTGCTGTAACAGGAGCTAGACCAGCCCTCCTGCTGATGACTCATCCTCACAAGAAGGAGCTGCCTGGTGACGGTGACAGCAGTCATCAGGTCTGTGTGAGTTAGGACACTTCCTGGTGGGGGGTGGAGGGGGTAAAAGACAGGGAAGGGAGGCAGATAGGTGATTGAAGCATATTACAGAGTTATATAACTTTGTAATGTGCTTCAATTACTGGGAAAAAGTTTTTCATGGCACTTGTCCTTTAACTGCCATCCATGTTGACTACTGCTGGGCCTTAACTGGCATCCTGTCAGGGCTGCAGCGGCATCCCGTGCTCCGGGTCGCCGCCGCAACTCCTCCTTGTGTCAGGCAGCCGCCAGTGTCCGAGTGCAGGGACCCTGCGCTGCGGCTAGTTCGGCCTCCGGGGGTGCCTTACCTCGCCCCGCTCCTGTCTCCGTCTTTCCCGGCCGGTGCGCGCGTCCCCGCCTCCTAGGGCGCGCGCACGCGCCGGCTGTCTCGGATTTAAAGGGCCAGTCCGCCTCTAATTGGTAGTTGCACATAATCACTCCCTATAAATCCCAGCATGCCCTGTCCCTTGTGTTGGAGCCTCTACATGCTTCCCATAGTGTTTTGGCCCAGCTCCTCGTTGTTCCTGTCCGCTGCCCTTGTCCGCTGTTCCTGACCGTTGCCCTAGTCCATAGTTCCTGTCTATTGCCTCTGCCCCCTGCGGTTACGCCTAGACCACTATCTGCACGATCTACTGCCTACTGCTCCAGCTTCACCTTGCCCGCCGTCACTAGCAAATCAAGCCAGGGGTAGCGACCTGGGGGTCGCCTGCCACAGCAAGCACATCCCGCCTTGCGGCGGGCTCTGGTGAAAACCAGCGGCCCCTTAGACTCCGCTCCCTGGTGCGGTGTATGCCATCACTGGTGACGGTACAGAGGATCCACTACCCCAGTCGTGACAGTAGGCTCCAACCATGGATCCTGGCGAGGTGCCCGATATCCGTGACGTTGCCAGAGTGGTCGCCCAGCAGGCTCAACAGATCCAGCAGCAGTCCCAGCAGATCCAACAGCTGACTGCCGCCTTACAGCAGCATACTGCAGCCCAACGGTCGCCTCCAGCAGCACCGCCTCTTGTGCCTGGTCCATCTCCTCTTGGTCCGAGCCCACGGCTTGTGCTTCCGTGTAAATACGGTGGAGAGCCCAAGATGTGCAGAGGATTCCTCACCCAGTGCACTATGCATATTGAGCTCTTAGGTGGCCAGTTCACCACCGAGCGCTCCAAGGTGGCATTCATCATCAGCCTCCTGGAGGGTAGGGCCCTGGCCTGGGCTACACCGCTGTGGGACCAAGACGACCCGGTTGCTGCCAAACTCCGGACCTTCCTGGCCGAGTTTCGCTCTGTCTTTGAGGAGCCAGCCCGTGCTTCATCGGCAGAGACTGCTCTCCTCAACCTCTTACAGGGGAGCTCCTTGGTTGGCGAGTACGGCATCCAATTCCTTACGCTGGCGGCGGAGCTGGAGTGGAATGAGGCCGCTCTTGTAGCTACCTTCAAGAAGGGCCTGTCCAGTCGGGTGAAGGACGTGCTCTCCACCCGAGATCTTCCGACCTCCTTGAATGATCTCATCCTGCTGGCTACTAGGATCGATGTCCGGTTCTCCGAGAGAGAGGAGGAGCTTCGGCAAGAACGGTGACTAAGTCTTCCCCGTGGTCCTCACCGGCTGGCACCGCTCTTTCAGAACCCAGTTACCCCTGCGTCCCAGCCGACATCTGAGGAACCCATGCAGGTGGAACGAGCTTGCCTGACTCCCGATGAGAGAACTTGCCGTCGGGAGCTGAATCTCTGTCTCTACTGCGGTGGCTCTGATCACTTCCAACTGAGCTGTCCCCAACGCCCGCAGCGTCCGGGAAACGCTCGCACCTAGGTCCGGTAGGAGAGGCCTCCCTAGGTGTGAATGCCTCCTCTCCAAGGTTGGCTATGCCAGTCTCCATCTTGGCACCCTCTGGACAGAGTCACCAGTCCACTGCTTTCCTCAACTCTGGGTCTGCAGGCAGTTTTATTGCAACAACGTTGGTCCAGAGATGGCAGCTACCCGTGACCTGCTCTCATCGGTCACTGGTGAAACTCTTACTGATGTTGTGCACTACCAGACTGCGCCACTAATCCTCCAGGTGGGCGCTTTGCATCAGGAGAGGATCTCGCTTTACGTCTTGCCCCGTTCCTCCTCTGCCATCCTGCTAGGACTCCCTTGGCTGCAATTACATTCCCCCAAGCTAGACTGGAGAATCGGGGAAATTCTAAGTTGGGGTCCGGACTGTTCAAACCGGTGCCTGAAGTCCCCTCAGCTCAAGTGTTCTGTGATGTCACCTGACCCTGTCAAGCCTATATCTGGCCTATCGGCAGAATACCAAGTCTTGGCTGACGTGTTTTCTGCCAAGGAGGCTGACTCTTCTCCTCCTCACTGGCCATATGATTGTCCCATTGACCTCCTTCCCAGGACTTCTCCCCCTCGTGGTCGAGTGTATCCTCTCTCCGTTCCCGAGACTGAGGCTATGACCTCCTATATCCAGGAGAATTAGCTGAAGGGCTTAATCCGCAAATCCACATCCCCTGCCGGTGCAGGATTCTTCTTCCTGCAGAAGAAGGACGGTTCTCTCCGCCCATGCATCGATTATCGGGGCCTTAATAAGGTGACTGTGAATAACCGATATCCTCTCCCGCTCATCTCAGAATTATTCGATTGTCTCCGCGGAGCCCGGGTCTTCACCAAGCTGGATCTCAGGGGAGCATATAATTTGATCAGAATCCGTGAGGGTGACGAATGGAAGACCGCCTTCAACACCAGAGATGGGCACTATGAATATCTGGTCATGCCATTCGGCCTATGTAATGCCCCAGCGGTCTTCCAGGAATTCATCAATGATATATTTTGTGACCTTCTCTACGTCTGCGTCATCGTCTATCTTGACGACATTCTGGTCTTCTCCCCTGATCTGCAGACCCACGTGACACAAGTACGCCAGGTTCTGCAACGTCTACGGGCCAACCATCTGTACGCTAAGCTGGAGAAGTGCGTCTTCCATCAGCACAGCCTTCCTTTCCTTGGGTATATTGTCTCCGATCGGGGTCATCAGATGGATCCAGCGAAGCTCTCGGCCGTCATTCAGTGGCCACATCCCGTAGGACTCAGGGCAATCCAACGCTTCCTGGGATTTGCCAACTACTATCGTCAGTTCATCCCACATCATTTCTCCACCCTGGATCGTGGCTCTCACTAAGAAAAAGGCGGTTCCAAGCATTGGCCGCCTAAGGCTAAGCAAGCCTTCACAAAATTGAAATCAGCCTTCACTTCAGCACCTGTCCTAGCCAGTCCAAATCCCGCCAGGCCGTTTTCTGTAGAGGTCGATGCATCCTCAGTGGGCGCTGGGGCTGTTCTTTCACAAAAGGACTCCTCAGGCAAGACCAGAACCTGTGGGTTTTTCTCCAAGACCTTCTCTTCTTCTGAAAGGAAATATACTATAGGAGACAGAGAGCTTCTGGCAATTAAGTTGGCCCTGGAGGAATAGCGTCATCTCCTAGAAGGAGCTAGGCATCCAGTTAACATCTTCACGGACCACAAGAATCTCCTCTATCTTCAATTGGCCCAACGCCTCAATCCCAGGCAGGCCAGATGGTCGCTCTTCATCTCATGCTTCAACTTCATCATCCATTTTCGCCCGGCTGAGAACGTGAAAGCCCATGCCCTCTCTCGAGTGTCTGATGTCCTGGGACAAGAAGAATCCCTCACCACATCATACCTCCTAATCGCTTTATTCCAGTCGCCACCTCAGTTCTTCAAAAGGTTCCTCCCGAAAAGACTTATGTACGCCCTGCACTCCGGAGAAGAATTTTGAAATGGGGGCATTCTTCTATGATTGCCGGGCACCATGGAGCTCACAAGACCGGGCAGCTGATCTCCCGCCACTATTGGTGGCCAGACTTACCCCAAGACGTCAAGCACTTTGTGGCTTCCTGTACCATCTGTACCAAAAATAAGTCCTCCTGTCTAAGACCAGCCGGGTTGCTCCAACCCTTGCCAGTGCCAGACCATCCCTGGTCCAACATTGGCATGGACTTTGTCACAGACCTGCCCCCTTCTGCAGGAAACACAGTCATTTGGGTGGTTACAGACCGATTTTCTAAAATGTCCCACTTTGTGGCTCTTCCTGGACTGCCGTCCGCCCCTCGTCTGGCCCAGTTGTTCTTTCAACATATTTTGCGTCTACATGGACTTCCTCTACATATTGTCTCAGATAAAGGATCACAATTCGTTTCCAAATTCTGGCGTGCTCTCTGCTTTCAACTCCAAGTGAAGCTGGACTTCTCGTCAGCCTATCATCCCCAGACAGACGGGCAAGTGGAGAGGGTCAATCAGATTCTGGGAAATTATCTTCGGCACTTCATCTTGGCATGCCAGGACAACTGGTCCAGTCTTCTTCCATGGGCAGAGTTCTCATACAATCATCTGGACTCAAGTTCCACCGGCAAGTCTCCCTTCTATATTGTCTACGGTCGTCCCCCTCGCCCCCCTCTGCCTCTCTCTTCATCCTCCAAGGTTCCAGACGTCGAAGAACTGATATCAGATCTTTAATCTATCTGGGGACAAACTCGACAGTCTTTGCTCAATGCATCCGACCGCATGAAGGTCCAGGCGGACAAGAAGAGAAGACCTGCCACAAACTTTTCTCCTGGTGACAAGGTTTGGCTTTCGGCCAAATATGTCCGACTCAAGATTCCCAGCTACAAGTTAGGACCCCGATTCCTTGGACCTTTTTCTGTGCTAAGACCCATCAACCCGGTCACCTACAAACTTCGTCTACCTCCTATTATGCAGATCCCGAACTCTTTCCACATCTCCCTCTTAAAATCAGTTATCCTTAACCGATTTTCCAGTAAGTCTTCTTTCACTTCTTCACAAGCCATCTCGGACGATGTCTATATTGTTAAAGATATCCTGGCGATGAAGACTGTAAGAGGAAGATGATTCTTTCTAGTGGACTGGAGAGGTTTTGGTCCTGAGGAGAGATCCTGGGAACCTGAGACTAACATCCTGGATCAAGATCTTATCAAGAGATTCCTGCAGGCAAGAAAGAGGGGGAGGCCAAAGGGGGGGGTACTTTCAGGGCTACGGTGGCGTCCCGTGCTACGGGCCGCCACTGCAACTCCCCCCCGTGTCAGGCAGCCGCCGGTGCCCGAGTGCAGGGACCCGGAGCTGCGACTAGTTCGGCCTCCGGGGGCATCTTACCTTGCCCCGCTCCTGTCTCCAACTGCCCTGGCCAACGCGTGCGTCCCCGCCTACTAGGGCGCGCGCTCTCAGTTTTAAAGGGCCAGTCCGTCCCTAATTGGTAGTTGCACATAATCACTCCCTATAAATCCCAGCATGCTCTGTCCCTCGTGTTGGAGCCTCTACATGCTTCCCATAGCATTTTGGCCCAGCTCCTCGTTGTTCCACTCCGCTGCCCTAGTCCGTAGTTCTTATCTATTGCCTCTGCCCCCTGCGGTTACGCCTAGACCACTATCTGCACGATCTACTGCCTACTACTCCAGCTTCACCATGTCCGCCGTCACTAGCAAACCAAACCAGGGGTAGCAACCTGTGGGTCTCCTGCTGCAGCAATCCCATCCCGCCTTGCGGCGGGCTCTGGTGAAAACCAGCGGCCCTTTAGACTCCGCTCCCTGGTGCGGTTGATGCCATTGCTGGTGACGGTACAGAGGATCCACTACCCCAGTCGTGACACATCCATGTTGACTACTGGTTTTGGACAACACAGATTACTGGGTGTTGACTCTCCTGGACCCTTGGTAGAAACCGAACTTTTCCACTGTCATTCCTGCCGAGGTGCCAGAGGACATAGTTCTGTGGGCCAAAGAGCGGGGGAGAGGAACACTCTCCAAGGACTTTGACAGTTTCATGGCACCCCAGCAAGACTATACCAACTGTCCCCAGTCTAAACAGAGTAGGGGGGAAGCCTTCAGGAAGATGCTGAGGGAGTACCTTGCTGACCATACCACTGTCCTTCCCGATCACTCTGCTACCTACAACTACTGGGTTTCAAAGCTGGATACGTGGCCCCAACTGGCGCTTTACGCCTTGGAGGTGCTGGCCTGCCCTGCCACTAGTGTGTTGTCAGAGTGGGTCTTCAGTGCAGCTGGTGCCATCATCACTGAAAAGCGCACCCGCCTGTCCACTGGCAGCGCTGACAGGCTGAAGTTTATAAAAATGAACAAAGCCTGGATTTCACCTGAATTCAACTGTCCACCTGGGGAAAGCTGCTGAACATGAAGATTCTTGGTATCTTCTCTCCTCCTCCTCTTCCTACAATTATCAGCCAACTGCCAAATCTTCTTCCACCATGCAGGGTCTGGCCTAATTATTGGGAGGCTCAATTGCTTCCTCACTCACTTCTAATCGCGCCCCCGCCAACCGGCCAGCTGTTTTTTGTTTTGTTTTGTTTTTTTGTCTAGCCGTGGCCGGGGCCTCACCACCCCCAGTCGAGAGGCATCAAGTGTACTCTTGATGGTTAGTGGTGACTGACAGCAGGCCTAGCCAGTTAGCTGTCAGCACCCGGGTTCATGTCCACTACATATCCCAGCCCCTGGACTCACTCCAATTTTTGGGTGGGCTCACTTGATTCCTCACTCACTTGTAATGGTTCTCTGTATCCTCACTGCCATGCTGTGTCTGGCCTAGTTTTGGGGAGCCTTACTAGCTTCCTCACTCACTTGTAATGGTTCTCTGTGTGTTCAAGGCCCTGCAGTGTCTGGCCTAGTTTTGGGGAGCCTCACTTGTTTCCTCACTCACTTGCAATGGTTCTCTGGGTGTTCAAGGCCCTGCACTGTCTGGCCTAGTTTTGGGGAGCCTCACTTGCTTCCTCACTCACTTGTAATGGTTCTCTGTGTGTTCAAGGCCCTGCAGTGTCTGGCCTAGTTTTGGGGAGCCTCACTAGCTTCCTCACTCACTTGTAATGGTTCTCTGTGTGTTCAAGGCCCTGCAGTGTCTGGCCTAGTTTTGGGGAGCCTCACTAGCTTCCTCACTCACTTGTAATGGTTCTCTGGGTGTTCAAGGCCCTGCACTGTCTGGCCTAGTTTTGGGGAGCCTTACTAGCTTCCTCACTCACTTGTAATGGTTCTCTGGGTGCTCAATGCCATGCTGCTTCTGCCCTAATTTTAGGGAGGCTTACGTGCTTCCTCACTCACTTTTAAGAATTTTCTATGTGCTCAATACCATGCTAGGTCTGGTATAATTTTTGGAAGGCTAACTGGCTACCACTTCTACCTTGTTCGCTCTGTTCTCACCGCCATGCTGTGTCAGGCTGAATTTTTGGGTGGTTGATGATATGCTACCTCTGTTTTAATGGTTCCCTGTGTTCTCACTGCCATGCTGTGTCAGGCTGAGTTTTTGGGTGGTTCATATGCCTACCTCTGTTTTACCAAGCTGTTGCACAGAATTAGGCATAATGGTGCCATTAGGCAGCCTCATAGGCATGCATACATGCTGCCACTGCTGTTTCCTGTCCATTTCCGTTGTGTTTCCATCAATTTCTGAGGTTGACAGGTTTTCACACGACCTTCCCTCTACCGAACCGGAGTCCCCTCAAAAAATGCTCGAGTCTCCCATTGACCTTAATGGGGTTCGTTACTCTAAACGAGCACTCGAGTATCGGGAGATATTTGTTTCAAATAACGAGTACCCGAGCATTTTAGTACTCGTTCATCACTAATCAGCACGTGTAAAACTAAAACAATCCATGACTCTCTACAAAAGCTGGTGGTGGATGGGAGTATGTGAATTGTCCCTCAGAGGCTACTAGGGCGGCATGGCATGGGGCTCAGAATCTTTAAAGAGCATTTAGAACAGGCAGCTGACCATAAGAGGTTTTTCCAAAACCCGTCATACTTTGAAAGTGGGGAGAGTACGGAAAGGTTGCTGGCTAGGATAGCATCTGCACAAAAGGGCGCTTTAATTTATAGCATTTATAGTTCAGCTGCGTGGTGATTCGGGGAAATTTTTTATTGGTGACAAAGATATTCTCCAAGCTATGGTGTCCTTTTATAAAGATACTCACTCCTCTAAACTGTCTTTTACTCCTACTGAGGTACTGAACTTTGTTTCTAACATTTCTCTTCCTACTCTAATGCAGGGACAGAGGGATCGGTTGGAGGGTCCCTTGACGGTGGAGAAGCTGGAAGTGGCACTGAAGGACTTTCCCAATGAACGTACCCCAAGGCTTGATCATCTGGCTGGTAAATTTCTTCAAATTGCATAGTGAGTGTCTCTCTTGACACAACTTTTGGCCACCTTCCGCTCTGCCACTGAGGAGAGAGTCCTGCTTATATCTATGCGGGAAGCGGTTGTGGTGCTCATACTGAAACCGGGTAAGGATGCTATAGATAGGGGTTCTTATAGATCTATCTCATTGCTCTGCACAGACTTTAAAGGGGTACTCTGGCCCCGGCTCCGGTTCCCGGCCGCTTCCTGGTGTCTGACGCCGCCCGAGACGCTACGTCTCAGGTCCGCTCAGCCACTCAGTGAAGGAGGCGGGATCTGAGCGGACTTGACACGGATCCCGCCTCCTTCACTGAGTGGCTGAGCGGACAAAATGTTGAAATTGAGTGGATGGCCGCCATTTAATAGCAAATATTTGCTGTTATTTTAAAACAACGGCTGTTATAACAGTAAATAACTGCCATTATTTCAATATATGGCGGCCATCCACTCAATTTCAACATTGTGTGAACAGATCCTTTCTGTGTTTTTAATCCACTCCTGGTTTTGGTTGCAATATGAGGACCACAATACTGACTGAAATATACGTAGTGTGAACCCAGCCTAAACGTATCCATTCCCTATTCAGAGAACTTATCTGGGATGGGCGGGTGCCCAGGATCCAGTTAGACACACTACAGAGGGGTAAGGATCAAAGTGGTCCTGCAGTCCCAAATCCATACTTGTACTATCTAGCAGCTCAATTCCAGCAACTCAGAGGATGGGGTGGATCGGGGACTATGGCCCCAACCGGTTCACTTTTTCAGCTCGTTTCTGGTGGTAGGACTCCGGCTTATCTGCTAGAAATTTTTCTCAGACGAGACCTCCAGATGTGCCGATTTTGTTTCCTTTAACCCCTTAAGGACAGAGCCTGAAATGGCCTTAAGGACAGAGACAAATTTTATGAATATGACCTGTGTCACTTTATTCATTAATAACTTGGGAATGCTTTTACCTATCCGGCTGATTCTGAGACTGTTTTCTCGTGACATATGGTACATTACATTTCTGGTTAATTGGAGTCGATACTTATAACGAATCTTTATGGAAAAAAAAAAACAAAATAACTCGAAAAAATGCATTTTTCCAACTTTGGAACTTCTCTGCTTATACAGAAAATGGTTATGCCTCATAAATTATATATATTAAACAGCATTAGCAACATGTCTACTTTATGTTGGCAGCATTTTTTAAACTATCTTTCATTTTTTTTAGACAAAATTTTCAGTAAAATTTCAAAATCAGATATTTATAGTTACCTCTTGAGGCTGGGTTCACACTATGTATATTTGAGGCTGTATTTGGTCCTCATGTCAGGTCCTCATAGCAACCAAAACCAGGAGTGGATTGAAAACACAGAAAGGATCTGTTCACACAATGTTGAAATTGAGTGGATGGCCGCCATATAACAGTAAATAACGGCCATTATTTCAATACCACAGCCGTTGTTTTAAAATAACAGCAAATATTTGCCATTAAATGACGACCATCCACTCAATTACAACATTATGTGAACAGAGCCTTTCTGTGTTTTCAATCCACTCCTGGTTTTGGTTGCTATACAGCCTCACAAATACAGCCTCAAATATACATAGTGTGAACCCAGTTAAAGTGTATTTGAGGGGACTGTATGTTAGAAAGCCCCACAAAGCCCCCCATTTCAGAAACTGCACCCCGAAAAATCTGCAAAAGCACATCCAGAAAGTTTTTTAACCCTTTAGGGGAGTCACAGAAATAAAAGCTAAGTGTGTAAGACATTTGAAAATTTTAATTTTCTGTGCAGAGATTTTATTGTAATCCAATATTTTTCATAATTGTAAACCTATCCCCAGAGAAATGCACCCCAATATTCATTGCCCTGTTTCTGAAGTTTATAGAAATACCCCATATGTGGCCCTATTGCGCTATTTGACGCAACCACAAGCCTCAGATATAAAGGAGCGCCTAGTAAATTTCAATGCCTCAGTTATATTTGGTCATTTTTGACTGTACCACTTCAGGTTGGCAGAGGCTCTGGGGTGCCAAAACATAAAAAACACCCCTAAAGGGACACCATTTAGAAAACTACACCCTTCAAGGAATGTAACAAGAGGTGCGGTGAGCATTTGGACCCCACAGGTGCTTTACAGATTTTCAGAACAATGTGGTGTAAAAAAGGAAAAATTGTATTCAGTGTGCACGTACCCTATATCTGTAAGTGTACCCTGAGGTACTCTCACAGAGTTTGTAGAATTTCTCGCCATACCGTCATCACTTATTGGGATGGTACTGGCGGAAAAGACGTGTCTGGGGGGCAGCGTACGCTACGCTACCCCCAGATACTTCACTGGATGATGAGGATGAATGGCGGAAAAAAAGATCCCCCCATTCATCCTCACTGGCTGTTTCGGTGTCGAAGGCAATAATAACGTATGCGTCTGACACTGAAAACACCCTATGGGCCATTTTTATATGGGGACTAGTATATGGGGTATGTAAATGTGTACTGGTGTAATGTAAAACTATTTCATGTAGTGTGGTGTAATGTAGTGTTTTTTTACAGTTTTTTTTTTTCACAGTAAGAAAAAATATACCTATGCCAGGAAAGAAGCTCCTGATAAATGCTGCACTTATGTGCGGCACTTATCAGCAGCCAGTGGCGGTAGGATATAGGGGGGAAAAAACGAGGAGTTGCTGAGGAGCGGTGCACTTACGTGCGATGCTGATCAACACTCAGCTACATTAGGGCGCACAAAAAGGAAAAAAAAATAAATCTTTTTAACTCAAAGCAACTAATCAGTGAATTATATTTACTGATCAGCCGCTAGGGGGCAGTAGAGCGAAGCTGCTGAAGACTTCCGAAGCCCAAAGATCTACGAAGATTTCCGAAGTTAGACGAAGAAGACCCGACGAAACCCGGAAGTCGCGCCGAGGACATCGCGGACCGCCAATCGTCGCTTCGGACGCAGGGATCAGGTGAGTATGGTGCACCTACACCACAAACACCTGTTCTGCACCCCTCAGCTACCTAGCTGAGGGGTGCAGAACCCGGGGACACTGTTTTTTTACAGTTTGATCACCATGATGGGCCGGCCGTTACTGGCGATCGTGGGGGTGGCATCGGCGCCATCTTTCCCCAAGACACTGATGGCGATTGGTGCTGTTTCGGACAGCACCAATCGCCATTGTTTTCCGGGTCACTGATGACCCGGAAAGCTGTTTTTTCAGCTGCTATCGGCTGATCTGTATTGATCAGCCGATAGCAGCGATCGTCAGCACGATCGTGCCGACGAGCAGAGATGGCCTGCTATACATTATAGCAGGCCATCTTCCCCAAACGCTGTGTGTGAACACACAGTGATCGGGGAAACATCGGGCGTAAGTGTACGCCTGTTTGCGTTAAAGCCCACCCTGCGGGGGCGTACACTTACTCCCAATGTCGTTAAGGGGTTAATACTGAAGATGTGGTCCCAGATCAAGAGATTTCTATCCTGTACTTCCTATACAAAATATACTCCGTTATGGCTCAACCCTTATTTTCCACACTTGATGGATCCCGCAGTTATTTATCACAGGAGTCTTTAAATCATTTGCTCAACTCCAAACGGACTTTGAGCTGCCGCATTCGCCCTTTTTTTTAGATATTTACTGGTGCGCCATGCAATGGTAGGACGGCCCCGGACATTTGTTGACATTCTCTGTTAGGGTGCGTTCACACCTACAGGATCCGCAGCAGATTTGATGGTGCATATTTGATGCTGTGTTCAGTTATTTAAATTAAATCTACGGATCCGCAGCAGAAAATACGCTGCGGATCCGGCAAGTGTGAACATACCCTTAGACACGGTTCTAAACACTGATTTCTTTAATCTACATGGAACTATTGGATTCCTATATGACTAGTAGACCACTGGTGCTCAAGGAACAGTGAGAAGGAATCGTTGGTCGCATTACAAATAAACAGTGGTCAGATGTCATGGCCTTAACCTCCAAATTGGCGGTATCTGAAACACACCAACTGTCTCAATTATTCCTAATACATAGATTATATAGGACCCCCAAGTTCCTTCACAGAATTGGAGTCCGCTCCTATTCTAAGTGCCCGCGCTGCAGGCTTGAGGATGCGCACCTCATACATATGATGTGGAGCTGCGTTGAATTTGATAAATTTTAGAGGGAGGTGTTAGTCTACATCTCTAGAATTAACGCCACTGTCCATTTGGAGAAGGTAGTGTATCAAAAGAGGAAAGTCATGAAAAAACTTGAATCTATCTGAGGCCCCCTGGATTGATACCCCTGGTTTACCTTCTAGGTTTCTCAAACTGTCTCCTATGGAGGCTTTCCTTCTTTTAGCTGATCAGAATGCAATCGCTACAAGTACAGTGCGTAGCAGACGCTGAGTGTGGCTCCTTTTGGGAGCATTCTCCCTGAATGCCTGTGCTTTGTCCTGCGTATGTTCGGTTTTCTTAAAGGATGTACGGAGAGCTTGTGTGTCTAGTGTGCTCATTCCTGCTGCTCATGAGCCATAGTCGGGAGAGTTTAAAAACTGTCTGTCTTTGACTGTTTTACTTTGTCTGCTCGCTGCTTACGAGAGAGAGTGTTTTCTGATATGACCTGCACTACCTCTTTATATTTTGCTGTATATTTGTTTATTGTAGGGGAAGGATGTTTTGGGTGGGGGTGGGGATGCACGGGGTGGTGGGTGGTAGGGATTTCTTTGCTGGGTGTTTGGGAATAAAAAGTTTGTGTTTGAAAAACCTTTTCAATAAAATGGCAATTTGCATATACTCCAGAATGATCAGCTTAACAGCAATTACTTGCAAAGTCAATATTTGCCTTGGAAATGAACTTTATCCCCCAAAACACATTTCAACATTATTGCAGCCCTGCCTTAAAAGGACCAGCTAACATTGTTTCAGTGATTGCTCCATTAACACAGGTGTGGGTGTTGATGAGGACAGGGCTGGAGATCAATCTGTCATGATTAAGTAAGAATGATATCACTGGATACTTTAAAAGGAGGCTGGTGCTTGGCATAATTGTTTCTCTTCTGTTAACCATGGTTATCTCTAAAGAAACACGTGCGGTCATCATTGCACTGCACAAAAATGGCCTAACAGGGAAGAGTATCGCAACTAGAAAGATTGCACCTCAGTCAACAATCTATCACATGATCAAGAACTTCAAGGAGACAGGTTTCATTGTTGCCAAAAAGAATCCAGGGCGCCCAAGAGAGACCAGCAAGCGCCAGGACCGTCTCTTAAAGGTGTTTCAGCTGCGGGATTGGGCTACCAGCAGTGCAGAGCTTGCTCAGGAATGGCAGCAGGCAGGTGTGAGTGCATCTGCACGCACTATAAGCTGAAGACTCTTGGAGCAAGGCCTGGTCTCAAGGAGGGCAGCAAAGAAGCCACTTCTCTCCAGAAAAAACAACAGGGACAGACTGATTTTCTGCAAAAGGTGCAGGGAGTGGACTGCTGAGGACTGGGGTAAAGTCATTTTCTCTGATGAATCCCCTTTCTGATTGTTTGGGACATCTAGAAATCAGCTTATTCGGAGAGGACAAGGTGAGCGCTACCACCAGTCTTGTCTCATGCCAACCTCCTGAAACCATTCATGTGTGGGGTTGCTTCTCAGCCAAGGGAATCGGCTCTCTCACAGTCTTGCCTAAAAACACAGCAGAATGTCCTTCAAGAGCAACTTCTCCAAACCGTCCAAGAGCAGTTTGTCGATCAACCATGCCTTTTCCAGCATGATGGAGCACCTTGCCATAAAGCAAAGGTGATAACTAAATGGCTTAGGGAACAAAACAGAGATTTTGGGTCCATGGCCTGGAAACTCCCCAGATCTTAATCCCATTAAGAACTTGTGGTCAATTATCAAGAGACGGGTGGACAAACAAAAACCAACAAATTGTGACAAAATGCAAGCATTGATCGTGCACCAATGGACTGCTATCAGTCAGGATTTGGTCCAGAAGTTGATTGAGAGCATGCCAAGGAGAATTACAGAGGTCCTGAAGAAGAAGGGTCAACACTGCAAATATTGACTTGCTGCATTAACTCATTCTAATTGTCAATATAAGCTTTTCTACATTCATTTCTGTATGTAATAAAAATATCTGACAAACACACATAAAAACCAGAGGGCAGCAGATCATGTAAAAATATAATATTTGTGTCATTCTCAAAACTTTTGCACATGACTGTATTTAAAAATAAGTCTTACCGTACTTATCAGCTTCTATATGTAGTGCAGGAAGTATTTTATATTCATTTAGACACACTGCTCTCTGCTGACATCTTTGGCCGAGACAGGAACGGTCCAGAGCAGGAGAGGTTTTCTATGGGCATTCAAGTCGGTAGAGGCCACTCTATTGGGTGGTTTTGTAATCTTCAGTTTCAAATTCAATAAAATTCAATTAAATTTTTAATTACATTTTTTTTTTTTTAATTTAAAAGCGCTTCAAAAATGGGTAGATGTTGGAGTAATGTCTCCCTGTTCTACAGCACTGACCCCTCCTCCATCTCCAACTTCAATACGTGTCATGCCTGGGCCCTTTTTTCAACTTTTTCAGCTTTCTTAAACGTATCCTGGTTTTCCAGGGTGTCTTAAGAAGACTATTTTTTTTTTTTTAAATCTTTATTTATCCATCTTTTTCATTTACATATTTAACACATCCCCTCAGATAGGGGAAAGACATACAAAACAAAAACAGGCAAATAAACAAACATTTCTCCATATCTCCCCACCACCACCACCTTCATCTCACCAAACCCACTATCACACGAAAATCCAAAGCACTCCAGCATAAGGTGAAAAAAGGTAGTGGTTTATTACAAAAATGTGCAGAAACCTTATGCTGGAGTGCTTTGGATTTTCGTGTGATACTTGGGGATCCCCCCTGCCAAGGGATTTGCATCCTACTGCACCCGCTACACCTGTGAAGAAGTGCGGCTCCTTTCTCCTCTGTACAAACCCACTATCATACACAACCTACAATTCACGAGACAGAGAAAAAAAAACAAATAAATATTAAATATTAAATCTAAAATATTAAAGTAAAATCTGCGCCAATACTAATGCTAGGGGTTCAGATTCTCGCTGTACCAACATCTGAAAGTGTTGTGAGTCTAGGAATTGTATCTATGGAGCCCACACCTGATGGAGGTTCCCTGCAGCTTTTGTTTTATCCAAGGTCAGCTCTTCGAGCCTTTTGATCACGTTCACTTCGTGAATCCATTCTGCTATTGTGGGAGGACTACTCTCCTTCCAATGTCTTGGAATCACTAATCTTGCTGCCACCAACATGTGTGGCAATAAACCTGTCTTAATCTCAGAGATAGAACCTGGTAGAATTGATAGTAAATCAACTTTCAGAGAAAACTGTAAACTAGCCCCTGAGTTTTCCTCATATATTGAAAAAAACCTTCCTCCAAAACACTTGAAGGGCCAGGCACTCCCACCACACATGTAACATAGTGCCCGTTCCTGTGTCACAACACCAGCATTGGTCTGAAACCAAGGGATACATGGCATGGAGACGATCTGGGCATCTGTGCCATCTTGACAAAAGTTTATACCTCTTCTTTTGTACTGCACATGCCACTGATATCCCATGAGAACACCTAAATGCTTTATACCATTCCTCTGTAGAAATTGGCTCTCCTATCTCCCTCTCCCACTTTTCTGTGTATGGAGGGAGACTCTGCGAGGATGAATCACATAATAAGGGATAGTAAAAGTATACCATATAGGTTGGCACTTTCTTCTGTAAAAACACCGGTTCCATCCTAGTGGGCGACTCTCCCGTGCCATCCCTGTTGCCAAGGACATGAACAAATAAAGATAACTGACAGTACTCTGTCCATTACATCGTTGACAAAAATTATCCATGGATGGCAGGGAAGAGCCGCCCAACACATGGAAAAGTCTAATATCCTCCTCTCTTGACCAACCCAAAAATCTCCTTACTGTTGTCCCTGGAGGAAAGTCTGGTTTTCTAAATAAAGGAGAAAGAGCGCCCCTCTTCTTTGTTAGGATTCCTCTTTTCACTATATTATCCCAAAGCTCAAAGAAAACCCTTGAAAAAATGGTATGGTGCATCCCTCCTGGTCTTTTCTCACTCTGAATCCATGGCATGAAATAAAGGTCAGGGTGAACCATCTGCATTTCCAACATGACCCACTGCTTAGTCCCTCTATGAAAGTGCCAGTCCGAGAGGCGCAGCATCAACACCACCACATGAATAATTTTGGGATCTGGTAGCCCTGCCCTTCCTTGTTCTTTCGAGCGAGAGAGTTTTTTTTTTTTTTTAATAGGTCTGTGGCCTCAACCTCCCTAGATAAATGTGGTAAACAATGTCCTTAGTCTTTTGAAAAAGCCAGCCGGGGGCCTAATCGGAAGCGCCTGAAAAATATACAAAAATCGGGAGATCACTTCCATTTTTAACACATTAATCTTCCCAAACCAGGACAGGTTTTTAGACGAATATCATCTCAGATCTTTCTCTGTCCTCTCTAAAAGAGGTAAATAGTTCAACTTAAACAGCAGAGAAAGATCTCTTGGAACTGTTAGGGGCCTATTCCACAGGACGATTATCGTTCTGATTATCGTTAAATCGTTCAAATCTAAACGATAATCTTTCGGTTGAATAGCAGTTAACGACTAACGACCGAACGAGAAATCATTGATCGTTTAATAAGACCTGGACCTATTTTTATTGTTGCTCGTGCGCAAATCGTTCGCATTGAATAAGACGTCGTTCGGTCGTTCGCAGTAGTGACGAATGCAATAGCGACGACAAAAAGACCGCAAGAACGATCATAAGTAACGATTATTTTTCCATGTAAATGGGTGAACGATTTCAGGTCTTTCGCAATAGTGGTCGTTTGGATTGTTTATCGTTGATGATTATGCGAACGATAATCGCCCCGTGGAATAGGGCCCTTACTCCCAAATACTTAATTGAGTGTGTCTTCCATTTGAATGGAAAGACCTGAGACAATTGTTGGACCTCATCCCCTGGCAAGGAAATATTTGAAGCTTCTTAGACAGGTTGACCTTAAAGTTGGACACTCGCCCAAATCTCCCGAATTCCTGTAGAATCAGAGGAAAAAAGATCCGAGGTTGGGTTACATACATGAGCAGGCTATCCGCATAAAGGGCTGTTTTCACTTGTATGGGCCCCAGGTCAAGACAGTGTACATCGGGGTTCTTCCTCAAGGCATTGGCTAGATCAGTGCTTCTCAATTCCAGTCCTCAGGCCTCACCAACAGGTCATGTTTTGAGGATTTCCCATACAAAGAAGAGCTGTGATAATACCTGATGGACTGAGTATAATTATATCACCTGTGAAATACTAAGGAAATCCTCAAAACATGACCTGTTGGTGAGGCCTGAGGACTGGAATTGAAAAGCTTTGGGCTAGATGTTCCATTACAATGGCATAAAGCAGGGGTGCTAAAGGGCATCCCTGTCTAGTCCCATTCTTAATTACAAATGGGACCGACAGGAAGCCATTCACTCTGATCTGAGCATTAGGCTCTGCATATAGTGCCATAATTTTACTTATCAATTTCTGGCCCTGGCCAATCTGTTCCTCTAAGAAACCTCAGTGTACATGGTCAAATGCCTTCTCTGCATGCACTGACAAGAGACACATTGGGAAACCCTCAGCTCTTGCTCTTGATACCATCAAAATTGTCTTATTAATATTATCTCTGGCCTCCCTGCCCCGTATGAACCCAATCTTATCCCAATGAATAATAGAAGGCATCATGGGATTCAGGCGATTCGCCAGCAATTTAGAAAAGGCTTTAATGTCTGTATTGATCAAAAAGATTGGATGGTAGTTTGCATAGAAGGAAGGGTCTTTTCCGTCTTTATGCATGACAACAATTGTAGCCCCCAGTGATTGTTTAACCCCTTAAGGACCGGGCCTGAAATGGCCTTAAGGACCGAGGCAAATTTTATGAATATGACCTGTGTCACTTTATTCATTAATAACTTGGGAGTGGTTTTACATATCCAGCTGATTCTCGTGACATATGGTACTTTACATTTCTGGTAAATTGGAGTCGATAATTATAACAACTCTTTATGAAAAAAACCAAAATATTTTATTTCAACTTTGAACCTTTTCTGCTTATACAGAAAAGGGTTATGCTACATAAATTATATATTAAATACCATTAGCAATATGTCTACTTTATGTTGGGGGCATTTATTAACCTCTTAAGGACATAGGACGTACCGGTACGTCCTATGTCCTCACTTGCACTTCAAAGCGGGGCCGCGCGGCGGCCCCGCTTTGAAGTGCCGCAATCCCGGGTGCCGCGTGTAGCCCGGGACCGCCGCTATTAGCGGGCACGGTCTGATCGCCGTGCCCGCTAATTAGCTAATCGGAGGCAGCTGTCAAAGTTGACAGCTGCCTCCGATTACCGGAGGCAACGTTTCCCAGGTGTCTAGTGGGGGAGATCGCTCCTCCGGGACCTTGTCCCGGAGGAGCGATCTCCGTTACTGATGCCGGCCGGGGACGCGTCCAAGATGGCGCCGTCCTCGGCTCGGCACTCGTTTACTTCCGGCTGCAGCAGCCGAAAGCAAACGAGTGCCGATCTCATGGATCTCTGCAGCATATCTATGCTGCAGAGATCTCAATGAGAGATCACAGTGTATATACTAGAAGTCCCCCAGGGGGGCTTCTAGTATATGTGTAAAAAAAAAAAAAAAAGTGTTGTTAATAGTAAAAAGCCCCCTCCCCTAATAAAAGTCTGAATCACCCCCCTTTTCCCAGGTTTTAAATAAAAGTAAACAAATAAATAAACATGTTTGCTATCGCCGCGTGCGTAATCGCCCGAACTATTAATTAATCACATTCCTGATCTCGTACGGTAAACGGCGTCAGCGCAAAAAAATCCCAAAGTGCAAAATTGCGCATTTTTGGTCGCATCAAATCCAGAAAAAATGTAATAAAAAGCGATCAAAAAGACGTATATGGGCAATCAAGGTACCGATAGAAAGATCAAATCATGGCGCAAAAAATGACACCTCGCACAGCCCCATAGACCAAAGGATAAAAGCGCTATAAGCCTGGGAATGGAGCAATTTTATGGAACGTATATTGGTTAACAACGGTTTGAATTTTTTACAGGCCATCAGATACAATATAAGTTATACATGTTATATATCGTTTTAATCGTAACGACTTGAGGAACATGCATAACAAGTCAGTTTTACCCCAGGGTGAATGGCGTAAAAACACATTTCCCCCAAATAAAAGAAATGCGTTTTTTTTTTTTCAATTTCACCACACTTCGAATTTTTTTCTGGTTTCGCAGTGTACTTTATGCAAAAATTCAGCCTGTAATTGCAAAGTACAATTAGTGACGCAAAAAATAAGGGGTCATGGGGGTTTCTAGGTGGAAAAATGCAAGTGCTATGACCTTTTAAACACAAGGAGGAAAAACCGAAAACGTAAAAACGAAAATGGGCCATGTCCTTAAAGGGTTAAACTATCTTTCATATTTTTAGACAATAGAAAGCTTAACAAATCGACAGCAATTTTCCAAATTTCAGTAAAATTTCAAAATCAAATTTTTTTAGGGACCTGTTCAGGTTAAGGCTGGGTTCACACTACGTATATTTCAGTCAGTATTGTGGTTCTCATATTGCAACCAAAACCAGGAGTGGATTAAAAACACAGAAAGGCTATTTTCACACAATGTTGAAATTGAGCGGATGGCCGCCATATAATGGCAAATATTTGCTGTTATTTTAAAACAACGGCTGTTATATTGAAATAATGGCAGTTATTTACTGTTATATGGCGGCCATCCACTCAATTTTAACATTGTGTGAACAGATCCTTTCTGTGTTTTTAATCCACTCCTGGTTTTGGTTGCAATACTGACTGAAATATACTGACTGAAATATACATATACTGACTGAAATATACTGAGTGTGAAGGCAGCCTGACTCAAAGTGTATTTAATGGGACTGTATGTTCGAAAGCACCCCATTTCAGAAACTGCACCCCCCAAGCACATCCAGAAAGTTTAACCCTTTAGGTGAGTCACAGAAATAAAGGCGTTTTTTTTTAAATCTTTTAACCCTTTGTGAAAATGAAAAAATCAAGACAAGATCAATGATTTAGTGTAAAAATTAAAACATTTTTACACTAAATGTTGGTCTAGCCTTGATTTTTTTTCCATTTCCACAAGGGGTTTAAAAGGAAATCAATGCAAAACGTGTAGGGTAATTTCCCCTGAGTACGAAAATACCCCACATGTGGACATAATGTGCCATATGGGCACAGGGCAAGCCACCAAAGGGACAGAGCGCCATTTAGAGGCTGGAATGGAGGATGGAGGCCATGTCGCAATTACAAAGCCCCTCTGCTGCCAGGACAGTAGAAACCCCCCACAAGTGACCCCATTATGGAAGCTACACCCCATAAGGAATCTAACAAGGGGTGCAGTGAGCATATGGACCCCACTGGTGACGGGCACATATGTAAAACATGTGGTGTAAAAATAAAAAATAATTTTATTTTCATTTTCACGGCACAAATGTGCCTATCACCAGGGGGCCATATCCCTGCTGCCCCCTTATTATATTCCTTATGGGGTGTAATAATAATAATAATAATAATAATAATAATAATAATAATGATACATTTATTTGTATAGCGCCAACAGATTCTGCAGCACTTTTTTTTTTGCATACAGTACAGAGGTACTTAATACACAGTTAAATTGGAATAAATAAGAGCATAATAAATAAAAATAACAAAAAATACAAAGTATAAACGAGACCTGCTCGTTGGAGCTTACAGACTATAATTTTCGTTGACACCAGGCATAAGTGCTTTATTTGTCCATGGTCCAGGTGTAGTTTCCAGAATGGTGTCACTTGTGGGGGGTTTCTACTGTCCTGGCAGCACAGAGGCTTTGTAATTGCATCATGGCAAGCCTCTAATGGGAATGGCGGCCATACCTATTTAGTGGAGGGAAAAGGGACCATTTTTTATTAATTTGGGGGGTATTATGCCAATTATTACTTTATAAGGTTGAAAAGGACAGGAGTCCATCAAATTCAACCTGTGTTGATCCAGAGGAAGGCAAAAAACCCTCATAAGGCAGACGACAGTAGCCTCATCACAGGGAAAAAAAATTC
Organism: Dendropsophus ebraccatus; assembly: GCF_027789765.1. Classification (NCBI taxonomy): domain Eukaryota; kingdom Metazoa; phylum Chordata; class Amphibia; order Anura; family Hylidae; genus Dendropsophus; species Dendropsophus ebraccatus. Next base: position 98,566,111 of record NC_091456.1, read on the forward strand.
CTTCCCGACTCTAAAATGGCAATCAGAATAATCCCTGGATCAACGTACCCTGAAATAGGAATAAGGGGAAGAATTAAGAAAATTTAGAACTCCAATGACGTGTGGTATGCCTTGAAGCCATCCTGTATGCAGAGGCCGGGGTGATCAGGACAGGTGTCACACTGGAAAATGGTGTCCTTCCTGATCCCCCTGTTATGGCACACTCTGCATTTCTGGGGTCTCCTGTTTTCCAGTGTGCGGGATGTCACCTGGAAAACGTAGCCGTGGTACCATACGAGGTCCTTCATATCCAGAAGCGCTGGGTCCGCTTCATGGCTGCTAAATATTAATTCTAATTACTGCTTCTGATATTTTCGGATCGTGCCGCAAGCTACAGTAACTCGGACAGCGAGGGACTGGAAGAGGAGGATGCTAGTATAAAAGTTACCCCCGTACAGGTGGTAACCTTTATCCAGCAGTGGGATGATCAGTTTCTGATTCTGGGGGCTGGATTCGGGTGTCCCTTCCTTCATACACTCTAAGGGTACGTGCACAGTGCGGAATGGCGACAGATAACCCTTCATGCATTCCGCAGCTCGCACACGCCAGAAAATCTATAAGTGTACCTTGAGGTACTCTCACAGAGTTTGTAGAATTTCACGCCATACCGTGATCTGTAATCGGACAGCACCGACCGCCATTGCTTTCCGGGTCACCGATGACCCGGAAAGCTGAAGATTGCTGTTATTGGCTGATCTGAATTGATCAGGCAATAGCAGCGATCGTCGGGGGGGGTCGTGGTGTTGGGGGGGTTAACCTGCCCCCGTGCTGACAGGGAGAGATGGCCTGCTATGTATATAGCAGGCCTTCATCACCTGATCGCCGTGTGTGTACACACAGCGATCGGGTAAACTACTGGCGTGAATGTACGTCCATTTGCTTTAAGGCACGGGCTGTGGAGGCATACATTTAAGCCCACGGTCGTTAAGGGGTTAACAAAGGGTAAAAGCACCATGATATGGTTAAACCCTTTAGTTAAAAATGGGGTAAGGAGTTCTTTATATGTTCTATAGAAACATGCAGAGAAACCGTCCAGACCGGTAGTTGCCAGTAGGCATAGATCTTAGGACCAGATCCACTTCCTGGTTGGAAAAATCCTCATCCAACATTATCCTCTCTCCCGCCGAAACAGACGAGAATTTTTGGAGGGTTCACCTTACTAAAGGGCCTTAAATTCAAATTTTACATGGTTTCCATGAGACCCACACCCCTTTATGTGTAGGACGTCTCTGATGTCTACACAAACGCGCACACACAATGACAGTTAGCGGTCGGTGTTTGATTTCCCCCTTGCCTAGGTCATCTGTGGTTGTCATAGGCAATGTGATTTAAAGGGGTGCAGGAAAAATTTTCTTTTGATTTCTTTTGATTGTCTTTCCGTCCATGCTAATGTAGAGGAAAGAAGGTTTCCTTGTATTTTTTCCACTTTAAAAAGAGGTTTTGTTGTCCAGGTCCTTTTTGGAAACAATTGTACCTAGTGTTTTATTATTTAGCACATAACTGTACTTAACATGTGGAACAATCCGTGTCCTTATAAAATCTTTAAATATTAGGAATAAGGGTCTGTCCAAAGGTAAAGATGATGGTGCTGAAAGCGATGATTGCAGCAAAAAGTTGTATACTTAAAAGATGGATAGATCCATTTCCACTAGGGATGGTCCGAACCTTCCGAGGTTCGGGTTCGTATTAACTCGAACGCTCCGCAGCAGATTCCCACTGTCTGCCCGCTCCGTGGAGCGGGCGGATACAGCGGGAGGAACGCCTGGAAAACTGGGATACAGCCTATGGCTATGGCTGTATCCCAGTTTTCCAGGCGGTCCTCCCGCTGGATCCGCCCGCTTCCCCGAGTGGGAAGACAGCGGGAATCATTTCCGAGGGTTCGGGTTCGTACGAACCCGAACCGAACTCTGTTCGGACCATCCCTAATTTCCACCAACCAAAAGTGAATGGGAGAAAGAAATGTATAAAATAATACTAACAATGGAATATTATAGGGCACTGTCATGCAAATATGACAGCTGCATCTAACAGTGTTATTTGCAGCCCATCCCTGGTGTCTATTGGCGGGATCCGTCCCCCCCATGCGATGCGATTGTGGAGGGGGGATCCCTTGGTCTTACCGGGCCGGGCCTCAGCGTCGGAATGACGCTGATCCAGGCTAGGTATTCTATTGCATTGGTCTGCAGAAGACCATAGCAATAGAGCACGATCTCATGGATTGGTGCTGTGTTATACAGCTACACTTATCTCTATGAGAGATCAGTGTAGTTGTAGACGTCCCCCAGGGGGGCGTAAAAGTGTAAAAAAAAATGTTAAAGTGATAAAAAAAATGTCTTCAATAATAATTAAAAAAAAAACCCTCCCCTAATAAAAGTCTAAATCACCACCCTTTTCCCATTTTATAAATAAAAATAAATAAACAAACAAACATGTTTGGTATCGCCGTGTGCGTAATTGCACAAACTATTAATATATCACATTCATGATCTCGCACGCTAAACGGTGTAAGCACAAAGACCCACCAAAGTGCAAAAAGTGCGCTTTTTTTTTTTTGCATCAAATCTAGAAACATTGTAATGAAAAGAGATTAAAAAGTTTTATATATGCACAAATTTAAGGTACCGATAGAAAGAACAGATCATGGCGCAAAAAATGACACCTCAATCAGCTCCAGAGACCAAAGGATAAAAGCGTTATAAGCATGGGAATAGAGCAATTTTAAGGAACATTTTTTTTTCTGTAAAAGGTTTTATTTTTTTAAAAGCCATTAAATAATATAAAAGTTATGCAAGTTGTATATCGTTTTAATCGTACCAACTTAACGAACATGTATAACGTCAGTTTTTCTATAGGACAAACGGCATAAAAACGAAAAAAACTAGGAAAAAGAATTCCTTTTTTTTTTTTATTTCACCGCACATATATTTTTTTTCTGGTTTCGCAGCATATTTTATGCAAAAATTAAGTCTGTCAATGCCAAGTACAATTAGTGATGCAAAAAATAAGGGCTCATTTGAGTTTCTAGGTAAAAAAATGCAACTGCTATGGCACAAGGAGGAAAAAGCAAAAATGCAAAAACGAAAATTGGCTGTCCTTAAGAGGTTAAGAGCAACTTGGGTACCGTCCCTTTAAGAGTGGCTTGGGTACCATCCCTTTAAGAGCGACTTGGGTACCGTCTCTTTAAGAGCGGCTTGGGCACCCTCCCTTCAAAGCGACTCTGTACCCACAATCTGACCCCCACAAACCACTTGTACCTTCGGATAGCTGCTTTTAATCTAAGACCTGTCCTGGAGTCCGTTCGGCAGGTGATGCAGTCATTCTCCTAAAAAAATTTTTAATCCTACAGCGCTGTGTCTAACGACCGGGGCTTACATTTGTATATGCATTAGGCTGGCACAACCTCGCTGTCCTTCCTCCCCACCCTCCTTATCATTAGGAATGATCCAGGAACATTTACTGCTGTTTGAGCTTTGCACAGGTGTATTAAAGATCCAGCCCATGTTCATTATGCACACAGGTGGGGAATAGGAAGCAATATGCCTGGAGCATTCCTAATGATGAGGAGGGTGGGGAGGAGGGACAAAGAGGTTGTGCCAGCCTAATGCATATACAAATGTAATCCCCGGCCGTTAGACACAGCGCTATAGGATTAAAAGTACATTTTTAGCACAATAACTGCATCACCTGCCGAACCGACCCCAGGACAGATCTTGAATTAAAAGCACCTATCTGAAGATACAAGCGGTTTGGGGGAGTTAAATTGTGGGTACAGAGTCGCTTTAAGAGCGGCTTGGGTACTGTCCATTTAAGAGCGACTTATGTAATGCCCTTTTAGGAGCGACTGAAGTACCGTCCCTTTAAGAGCAACTTATGTAATGCTTCTTTAAAGGAAGGACGAGTGGGAGGCTCCCCGCTCGTATCTAGTCACTGCGCTCTGCCTGTCAGCGTGCTCGGCGGGATGATTGACAGGCAGAGAGGCCAGTAACTGACCTCTCCGCCTGTCAATCATCCCCTCTGAGCGCGCTGACAGGCAGAGCGCAGTGACTAGATACGAGCGGGGAGACGCCCATCATGACTACTTCCCCGCTCGTATCTAGTCACGAGCCAGGGAATAAAAGTCATTTTCTCCGTTATAAAGCACCTGCTGCGGCCGTGGGCGGTACGTGCCAGGGCCGCTCCACATGCTTTATGCAATGCTCAAGGGAACCATATCAGCCCAAACGGGCTGATTGGTTCCCTTTAAGAGTGACTTGGGTACCGTCCCTTTAACCCCCTTAGTAACCAAGCCTATTTGGGCCTTAATGACCAGGCTCATTTTTCAAAATCTGACCTGTCTCACTATATGCGCTTATGGCTCAGTGATGCTTTAACGTATGCTAGCGATTCTGAGATTGTTTTTTCATAACATATGGTACTTTATGTTAGCGGCAAAATGTGGTCACTGTCTTGTGTGTTTTTTTGTGAAAAACATCAAAATATCATGAAAAATACGAACTTTGAAATTCTTTGCTTCTAAAAAAAAAGAAAGTCACATGACAAAAATTAGTTAGTAAGTTGCATTATCAATATGTCTTCGTTATTATGATTTCATTTCGTAAACATATTTTACTTTTTTAGGGTGTTACGGGGCTTAGAAATGTATCAGCAAATTATCACATTTTCATGAAATTTCCAAAACTGATTTTTTTAGGGACCAGTTCTTTTTTTAAGTTGATTTAGGAGGCTTGTATACTGGAAACCCCCATAAGTGACCTTATTTTGGAAGCTAGACATCTTAAAGAATTAATCTAGGGGTATAATGAGCATTTTGACCCTACAGGGGCTGGAGGAAAGTATTCACTATTAGGCCGTATCCTGAGTACAATGGTACCCCATATGTGGGCATAAACCACTGTATGGGCACACAGCCGGGCTCAGAAGAGAAGGAGTGTCATTTTAGTTACAGGCAATATGTGGGTGTTTACTGGTTATCTGGGGTGGTAATGGACAATCTCGGGGTGTTTACTGGCTATCTGAGGTGGTAAGAAGCAATCTGGGGTGGTTACGAGCAGACTGTGCCAATCTGAGGTGGTTACGGGCAATCTGGGGGTGTTTACTGGCTATATGGGGTGGTGACGGGCATCTGGGGGTGTTCACTGGCTATCTGGGGTTGCGACAGGCAATCTGGGGTCGTGATGGGCAATCTGGGGTGGTTACGGGCAATCTGGGGAGATTACGGACAATCTGGGGTGGTTACGGGTAATCCGGGGCACTTTACTTTGGTGACAGGGGTAAAAAAGTGCCGGCACCATTTGGAACAAGTGATCAGCAAAATCAGGTGGTCCCTGATCATTGCCCCATTCTCTCCGCCACCTCTGGTGGTAGAGAGAATGGAGCTTTAATCATTTTTAGGAATCCACCACTGTGAACAGAGTCTGTTCACAGTGATGGCGGTTGCCATCTTGGATCAGATGGCCGCCCAGGGAGGGGAGGGTCAGTGACCAGTTCACTAGGGTCAATTCTGGGGACAGGGGGGACATGTTTTCATCTCCTCTCACCATGAAGAGATAAAAGCGTTCAGCTGCGCTGGCAATGTCCGTTACAGGTGGCCGCCGTTATACTGTTAACAACGGCGATCACCTGTGAGGGGACTGGCCGGGACTGACCCCACATTCTGCCCCAACCCCTCAGCTACCTCCGATAACTGAGAGGAGGAGGCTGCGGGCGTTTTGTGTGATTGGTGCACTTTTTTTTCCACTTTTCCACTAGTGTACATTACTGTACACTAGTGTACTACTAAATCAGTGATCATTGATCACTGATACAATACACTGCATTACTGCTGCAGCTACTTGCACACAGGCATCTGCTCAGCCATACCTCTGTATGGCCGAGCAGAGGCATATCCATGGTGGGCCTTCATCAGGACCCCGGGATCACCATGGAGACAGTCAGGGGACCGGACTTCGCTGCGGGACCTCCAATCACGTGAGTATACCCGTGGCGCTGTCCGGGCAGTTTGGGGGGGGGGGGGTCAGCTGTCACGCTGACAGCTGATCCCCCGCTCTGCTGCCGCCGCCGGGCGGCAGTTTATTCCGATGCATCCGCCGTTAAAAGGCGTACACATGGGAATAAAGCCCATTAGTAGCCGCCGTGAAAAGGCAGCATGTCAGTCACTAAGGGGTTAAGAGCGGCTAGGGTACCGTCCCTTTAAGAGCGACTTATGTAATGACCCTTAATGAAAAACTTGGGTACCGTCCCTTTAAGAGTGGCTAGGATACATAGCTAGCTCAGCTCTGCTACTTATAATGGTAAAGATCATTGCATGGTTACCCTGACAATCTTACTCATGTCAGTGAGACAAAATTGTTAAGGACCTTCCATCTTCTACTGGCCAATAGTTGACATGTGACTGTGTGGATGTTGTGAGGCATTGACTGACAAGACCTTAGAATTTCTATTGGCTGCTATATTTCAGCTATTTGCATATGTGCTGTGATTGGCTGTTAGCATTTACAGTGTGGCCATTATTTCCAATAGGCCATTATTTTCTATGGGAAATTAGGGGTCTTAAACGTAAATTTCTTAAAAACGACAAATCCGATCGAAACCAAAAATAGATAGCACACCTGTCACTGCTGAGGGCTTCAAAATGCAGTTTGAATGGAGTGTGCGCGAGTGTGCAGTTTGAATGGAGTGTGCAGCTCGGGCTGTATTAATCGCAGAAAAATGGCTGGAAGAAGAAGAATACAGATTACAATATAGTGCTTTTTTAAGCACTATAATTATTCTATTGATTGCTCTGTAACCGACGGGGGCATTTCTCAAAAGCTCACTGGAATTTAGATGAATAGGGGGTATATGGTAGGACCGGATGTGTGTGCGGTGGCGTCCTGGATCCCCCAGACTTGGTGGCCCTCAGCGGGTCTGGGACCTGATAGGCCCTTTCAGGCAATAAGTAGTATTGTAACGTTGAAAGATAACGAGATAAGTACCGAGTAACGAGATGGAACTTGGCACCAGAATGAATGAAGGGGTACTTCCTGGAGAGAGCAGTGCCTAGGTGCGCTGTGACTGTCCAGGAGTGTCCCTTGGTGTGTTAATAGAAGGAAAGAACTACTAAGTGTCGATGTAGACGTTTATAATAAAAAGAGGAAAAAAAGAGAGGAAATACAACAGATATTTAAACCTAAGTACTTACTGTTCTTGTAGGTCTGAATGGGCTTTGAGGGCTCAAGGAGGCTGCTGGTGGGGCATCAGATGTGGGGATGTGGGGACGTGACAGGGCTGTCCCGATGGGTTCCCAGCGAGCCAGCTGTCTATTTTTTAAATAACAATTCTAATTTTGATTATAATAATATGAACCAGAGGTGGATTTATGTTGGCATAGTGAGCGATGCTCCCGTTGGGGAAGATATAATTAAAAGAGTTAAATGGGCTGTACTTGTTTAATGAGATGTTAAAGATATAATCTGAAATGTAGAGGTTATTCATACATACAACAGCTTATATTATGTATTTATTATGTATACTTTAATAAAGTAAAAAAAAAAAAAAAAAAGGGTCTGTCTAAAAGTGTTTAAATTTTTTTTGGCAGAAATAGTACAGGCAATTTTAAGAAACTTTGTAATTGGGTTTATTAGCCGAGAAATGCATTTTTATCAAGAAAAAGCAGTTTGAAGCTCTCCCCCCTGTCTTCATGGTTTTCTATGGTGAGGGGAGATGTGGAGGGAGATTAGGCACCAAACAGGACAATAAAGAGTTAATTTACAGCCACCACACCGGACTATCTCCTCTGAAGTCAGCACTTACCTCTCTGACCTCTGAATACCGGCTTTCACACAGCTCCCACTGTGTAATCTTTTGTTCTCTGCTGGCAGCTATTTCCCTCCTCCCCTCTCCATAGAGTACACAGGGCACGACTGATTTAAAAGAGTCGAGATTTCCAGCTAATGAGCAGTGAATGAGAGAGAGGAGGGAGGGAGCCCTGGGGAAAGTTTTTTTTAAAATGCAGATAAATGCCTAATAAACCCAATTACAAAGTTTCTTAAAATCGCCCTCAGAGCTGTGTGTGGCTCCGAGTTACTTGTTCAAACCTGTCCTGCATTTCTGGAAATCCGTAATCTAAGCAGCAGCTTTGTACGGATTTTCAGATAGGTCCGTCCCAGTCCCGTCCCCCTTCCTTTATCCCTCCCCCTTCACTGGACAGGAAGAACTTCACCTCCTCATGCCTTTCACATATGCCCTGCCGGCGGAGATGCAGCTGCCAACTCCCCTGTAACGCTGGTATTGCCTGCCCCCAATTCGCTTTTGCCAGACCCCCCTAGATCGCTGCCCTTGTATCTCTCATCATCCATCTCGTCATCCGTCTCCCTCACATCATCCCTGTCCCTCTTATCATCTCCCTCCCTAACATCATCACTCTCACTCACATCATCCATCTCATCATTCCTCTCATCATCCCCTCTTATGAGAGATGATGAGTGAGATGATTTGAGGGATAGGGATGATGAGATGGATGATGTGAGGGAGACTGATGAGAGTGATGATGTTAGGGAGGGAGATGATTAGAGGGACAGGGATGATGTGAGGGAGATGGATGATGTGAGAGACATTGGACAGGAGGGATTGCACAAATTATTGTTAGATTATTCGTGTGGCCACACAGGTATGGGGGCACACCTTTTATTTTAAGGTGGCTGGTTATACCCTTTCCCCTGTGGTCGGTGACCTGCCTGGCTGTGAGGGGGTAACTTGGGCGCTTATGACGGTGGTCTGGAGTGGAGTTGTGACTCACCCGGACTATTGGTACTGCAACCCACAGAAAGGGGAGATGACCCAAGAATGGTGTAACAACTGTGTAGGTGCCTGAACAATCATCACTGAGTCCTGTTACCACAAATAAAATCATCTTTACTGCAGAAATACTTAATACACCAGCTGACATTCGGCATCTGACTTGACTAGACACAATCTGTGCTAAGAGCTTTATGGACAGAAGAGATGTGCTGACTCGGTTGTGTGTTGAGAAGTATAATGAGTTCAGAGTAGTGGAGAGGAGTTTGTCCTGAAAATCCCAATCCAGGGCAGAAGTGTGCTCTACCAGAACTTTAGAAGTAGAGTACTTCAGAATACTTGAAAGTAGAATACTACTTGTGCCCGTGTTTCGACCTCTGTCGTAATACCACCTATTGCGCTACAGTGTCGGGGGACCCGTCCTTCTAGGGTGACAGAAGCCCCAGACCTTGTTACCTGAGTTGAGCAACGTGGCCAAAATGACCTAGTTGCACCCGCGCTGCGAGATAGAATATATTGGCTTGTAGCTACTTTGCTCTATCCGGATCAGTTCCTCTGGTTTCAGCATACTGTCCTGCACTTTTAGAGATGTTCATGGCGTGGGTTGGGGTGATCTCTGACTTGTCCTCTCTTGAGTTGTTTAACACTGCATAACTAGAATAAGAGTTGCTTTTAGGAAGAACGTCTTTGCGCCTTCCATGTGTGTCCTTCCACTACCGCACTCCAGACTAGACTACACTGGACTTGTTCTTTCGTCCCTGACAGGAGACCTGGCCGAGCCAGGGCCCAGCTGAACTACAGCAGGTACCGTCTTGTCTTGCGTCCTTTCTCTACCAAGACTTGGATAAGACTCACTAAGTGTGGGTCTGTACTTCCTCTCCCCATGTGACAACTTCCTACAGGGTGTGTACTGCTGTGAGTGGTGGAGAAGAAATTGTAAAGAAAAGAAAAGAGCTCTTATTGGTGCACAGATTACAACAAACAATAACAATCTAAATTATAGTTACGCTTTAATTCCGGCAAAACTCTAGGATGGATCCCTTCTGGGCCGCCAGCCAATCAGGGTTCAGTGCTCTACTGCCATTGAGGAGAGCCAGGCACAGTATGGTGACGTCACCGTACTCAGTCAGACTGAAGCATGTGTGCACAAACCTAATTGGATCACACTGCACATGCACTGGAATTTCTTTACCACACGTCACCGTACAGGAAGAAGAGAAGATGTGGGACATTATAGGAAGTGAGAAGATTGCAGCCCAGAGAATCGCGTGAACAAACCGGCGATCTCCCAGGGCGGCCAACTAATGTGTTACACTTTAAACTATGGAAAGGGCTAACTAAGGTTAACTGTCATTTAAATTTTCATTGCAGAAATCAATAGATTTTTAAGAAACTCTGTAATAGGTCATATTAGGCAAAAAAGCATCTCTCTGTTCTCAAAAAGCTGTTTCCCAGCCCCACCACCACCTAACTTATCTGCTCATTATCATGCAAAGAAGCCTTCATTACAGAGGTGCAAAGTGGATGGATGGCAAAGATGGATTTGCAGAGTTCATTAGGGTATGTACACACTTTGGAAAACACGTAGATAACTTGCAGTCCATTCCTCCGCTCGCACCCCAGTGCTCCCCACTTGAAGTTCAGCCCGTCACATAGGCTCCATTCTATGCTCAGGTGGATTCAGTCATCTGCCCAAAGTATTGACATGTCAATTCTTTGGACTGACAGCAGAATCCGCCCAAGCATAGAATGGAGTCTATGGGACAGACGCGAGAGTCAAGCAGGAGCATGCACGGAATCCATGGCAAGTTATCCGCGTGATTTCCATAGTGTGCACATACCCCAATACCCTATGGAGGGACTGGAGAGGGATGAGCGAGCAGGAAAAGGACAGAACCAGCCATGCTGTTTGCACACTGTTTGGGCACATAAAAAGCTGGGCTCAGAGGTCAAAAAGGTCAGTGCTAGTGTGGGAGCTCGGTGAGCGAAGATTGCAGGATGTAGTGTTTTGCAGGGCTGTTTGTCTCATCTCCGTGCTCACTCCCCTAAACCCCTTCCCTCTTCATAGAGCAGAATAGACACAGAATTCCTGCTTCTTCTGAAGTGAGGGGAGGTAGGAAAAAAAGCTTTTTGACTACAGAAGGAAACTTTTACTTAATACTGGAGAAAAAGAGGTTTTATTACCGGGGCGCGCATAAGGCAGAGGCGGGGAGGTAGTCATCTGGGCAGCTCACCGCTCTCTGCCTGTCAGTGCGCTCAGAGACAAGGCCCGTTACTGGCCTTTTTCCCTGTCAGTCATCCCACCAAGTGTGCCGACAGGCAGAGAGCGGTGACTACACACATGCAGGGAGTCGCCCAGGTAATAAAACCTCTTTTTCTCCGGTATACAGCTTCTGCTGCAGCTGTTCAGGAGCTGTATACAGTGCTCCTGGGAACCATATCTGCCCAATTGGGCTGATTGGCTCCCTTTAAATCTGTTTAACATAAAAAGTTAAGTCACTTTCTGATGACAAATTTACTCTAAAAAGTGTTATTGTCATTTGCACTAACTTCTAATCTCACCAGTCTCACTCCCGAAACCCGCTGCAATCTTGAGATACGGCCAGGTAGAGTACACACTACTCCCTGGCCAGCAAAATATGTGAATTGCTTACTCCATAGACTATAATGAAGCAAACAAATCAAATTTGACTGACAGCAGAGGAGAGGCAAGTGCTGCTGTGCACTTTTCCTGTCTGTATCCCATAACCAAAAGGGTGCGGTAAGCAACTTTTAAAACATGTCAAAAATTACTGCAAATGACAGAAACACTTTAAGGTGTCATCTGATCTGACAGTATTGTAAATGTGTGTTCAACAGACGTTTGAAACAATAATCACATAACACAAGGTTACTCTTGGATAAATTTATTTCATAATTTTTATATAAACAGTTAATTGTTGAATAATTTACACTCCGCACATTTCCTTTCAATAGTCAAAGATATTTTCTGTACATGACGGTTTTAGCTCTAATATGAAAACATTGAAAAAATAAACCGCTTTTTTTGTTTTCTATTTTTTTTTTTTTTTTTTTTTTTTTTCTTATATTTATTCTTTATGTCTAGGATTTTTTTTTTCAATTTCCTTTTAATGGCACATCAATATACTTTTTTTTCTCATTTTTTTGATCCTTACATTGAATTTTAACTGCTCCCCTACCAGAGAGAAAGGTTAGACCTGAAAAAAAATTCCTGGTAGCTTAGGAAGAGTTAAAATGAGGTATTTTATGAGGGTAGGGAGGGAAAATTGGGTAAAAATATCATTTTTAGGGTTTAAGGACAAACAAGCAGCAAACAAAAGAAACCCCATTTCCTACAAAAGTAGTAAAGAGGTTAAACAGAAAGTGACAATACAATAAGTGTGATTGGCAGGAACACATAGCTGCAATGAGGCTGTATTTTACTATCCGTAATACAGTTGCAACTCCGTTGAACAGGGTTTTATGGTTAAGTTCAGCTAGTAGAACCACAAGGGTGGTCTGTTTTTCAACCTTAATATACATGCTGAAATGCGGCCACACTACAGTCATGTGAACCAGTCTTAGGACAACCCATTCCAAGTCAAATGCTACAGGCTTTTGGCATGGAAGCAGTTCAATGGAAAAAAAAAAAAAATCCCCAATGCCTAATTTACGTATATCACATTAAGTTATTAAAGATGCAGAAGAAAGGCAGTGCGTGAGATGAGGCCAAAAGTCGATAATTCACATGACAAAGTCCTAGTTACCATCCAAGAATAATTATTATATCAGGAATTTCACTGTTTATTGGTACTTGGACTGATAGCAGCACAAAGATGAATAGTAGTGATGATTCAGAGAATCACAATGAGAACTGAACCAAAGGAAACACTCTCGGGAGATCAGAGCTACATCCACACTAGGTAATTTCTCCTTGTATCTTTGTTCCCTTGTTTAAAGGGGTAATCCAGCGCTACAAAAACGTGGCCACTTTCCCCTACTGTTGTCTCCAATTTGGGTGGGGTTTTGAAACTCCGTTCCATTGAAGTAAATGGAGCCTAATTGCAAACCACACCTGAACTGGAGAAAACAGTAGGGGGAAAAGTGGCCATGTTTTTGTAGCGCTGGATAACCTCTTTAAGGTTTCAGATATGTGCACATTGATTATGCAAACAAAGGAACCCTGGGCTACTTGCTGCTAAAATCATCAGGCTCTTATGAGAAAGGATGTCACCTACTATATGGTTAAAAATATATATTTTTTTTATTTTATTCAAATTTAGGCTTAAATTCTCACCCAATTGTGTAACTTACTGTACAGTATTTATAACAGTGAGGCTAAATTGTTTAAAATGAACACTACACTCATATAAAGCCAAGTAACAAAGACATCCATGCTCAAAAGATGTAATGTGAATGAAATCTATTGTATAACACAGACAATAGATTGGATATTAATAGAGATGAGCGAACCGAGTTCGGGTTAGAGTTCATCCGAACCTGAACGATCGGCATTTTATTAGCTGGGGCTGCTGAACTTGGATAAAGCTCTAAGGTTGTCTGGAAAACATGGATACAGCCAATGACTATATCCATGTTTTCCACCTTAGGGATTTATCCAACTTCAGCAGCCACCGCTAATCAAATGCCGAAAGTTCGGGTTCGGATGGACTCGAGCATGCTCCAGGTTCGCTCATCTGTAGATATTAACATATCCCACCAAAATCTTCAAACACATCTAATGTCTAAGGCTTCTGTAACGTTGTGAACATACAATTTAATGGGCATAACTGTCCCAATAATAGCATGGGTGTTACCTCAGAGGTCTGTACTAAAATTATTATAACACTGGATTTGACCTTAGTAGATCTCATCTAGGGTGCTTGAGGCTGTTAAGGATTTGAACATTCTGTCACAACAGCCAAAAGAGAGCACAATGTGTGTCCTTACACAATATATCCAATGAAGTCACACATTTGGTTACTTGGCAGATTTACTTGGGGAACATGAGAGAAAAAAAATAAAATACAAATAAAGGGGAGATTTAAAGTCACATAATTTAATACATATATGTAGAGGCCCTTATAATGATCTGGCTTGGATGGGATACAAGGGATTATTCAATAGGTAGTATAAATCCATTCTGGAAATTCACAACATACACTTAAAAGCAACATGTTACAGGACAAACCTCAGCCATACAACAAAAGATGGCCACCGAGCCACGTGTATAAAACAGAGTTCATTTTGGCCAAACAGAGCTAGATTTCATGGGCCACAATCAGCAAACACACTGCCCTACAGCATTTTATGCTATTCTGAATTGACAACTGTTTTCCCTATTGGAATCAGTAGTTCTTGTTTTGCACAAACATTGATTTGCAGGCATATAGATCTAAGATTTAGCTATCCCCAAAATCTCAGCATATGCAGTAGGGTGGGACAAGTGTCTACCCTTTATTAAAAAAACAACAACAACTTATTAAATGTTCAAACTGTCTAACTTGCAGGGGATTTCCTGCTCACATTTGAAAATTTTAAACATAATCTGAAAAAAAAAAAAACAAAAAAAAAAACAAACACAACAACAACTTTTAGGCTTAGTGGCACCTCCTGTTAAATTGATGCAACTCCTTTCCTGCAGTATTCAGTCAAAAGAAGTAAATTTTATGTCCCTGGTGAAAGATTGGTGTAAGGGAAAAGCAGTACATTTCTCATAAGGTGCATCTTTAAATACGTATATAAACATGGCTAGAATGGAAAAAACAGTAAAACGCAATGTTGCATTGGACATTATTCTGGTGTGTAAAGGAAAACTCCACCCTTAACGAATACACTGCTCATGAATAGTGCAAGGCTTAAGTAGGTGGACCATAGCAAGGATTTAAAAGACACAACTCCTCAGGCCCACACTAGTAATGAGACTTCGTTTTGCCTGTAATTTTCCTTTAACAGATATACAACAAGGGCTTTATGTAAAAATAGGGTCTGACATTACTACTAATCACAAAGACAAATTTACAGTGCACTCCTTTGGAAAGAAATAGCCTAGAGCCACCTTTCCACAATGTTAGGAGTCCTAGCAAAGAAAAGGCTCGGTTTAACAGTTAAGGCCTACTTCAGGAGGCAACACACCAGCAAAGGTATTTAACCCTGCTTGGGCAGTGAATGGGTGAAATCCGCTAACTGCCTCACTTTCATTAGTACATACAGGAAATAGAAGTGACTTCGGCTACACTAGGGGAAATGCAGAAATAGCGCCACCTTGTTGAAATTTTAATTAAAATCCAAGAGGTAATCAGTTTTTTTTTTCTATTTTCTAATAAGCTAATATCAACCGGCGCAAACATTAAAAATAATAATTACATTCACATTAATTATACCGCAACAACACAAGCACTTAACATAACTCTGCAAGAAAGACGCTCATGGGTACCACATGCAATCAATTAAAAAGCAGCAGTACTGTGAAGGAAATTCTCTTCACACCCATTACCACAATACTGTGGAGTATAACATACATTATAATAAAAAAATAAAATAAAAAAAATCGGCCAATGCTTCAAAACAACTCAACTGTGCCAGCTGGGATTAGCTTTTCAGATCAGCTGGTTTGCAAAAATAAGAATAGGAAATGCATAAAGTTGATATGGCCTAAATTACTGTAAATGTGTGTTTCATGTCATCACTGGCATCAATAAGTATCTGCACTATTGTGAAACGATGTAACATTCTGTGAGTACTGCTGCTTGGCAAAGAATACTCCTTCCAATCGGGACCTGAGATTTTGGCCTTCAGCAACATCTAAACGACTTCTGGTTCTTGCCCTTAAACCCCAGTACCCTGGAAGATTTATGGAGAAGAGCACAAAAAGATACATAGAATCTACTAATGAAAGAACATAAATGAAAACTAAAGAAAAAAAAAAAACATATTGGCTTTAAAATAAAACAGTAAAAATGAGGAACCAATTCTAGCTCAGCTAATGTAACTGTGTACTTCAAACATCTATATAGAGGGAATGTTACATGTATCCTACTTAAATGCTCTTCCATAAAGTAGCAATTTCTGAAAGAAATTACAGACGTTGCTTGCCATATTATTTACCTACGGCTACCTATCTGTCACAGAGAAGTCTCAGAAGTCTCCCTGCAAAGGATCACTGAAGAACTAACTCCGTTTGGGTTTGCACCTTGCAAACATACACAAAGCCATGAACAGTGGAATAGAACAGATGACAAATACTTTACTTTCCCTTTAAATGTTTTGTGTGATGTGGCACTGTGACCTTCAGCAGAAACCCAAGGGTCACAAGTATAACAGGGCTGCTGTTTTTTTGTGAAAGATAATATTTTGTTTACCTCGGTCCTGGACTACTCACTTGCCATCTAATGTAAAGTGACATCAAAGTAGAGCCAATCCATAGCCCTCTAAGTGTGCATGTCTCAAACCATTCATGAGCAGTGTATTCCTCAAAAAATGTATTCACAATGATAGTTTTACCATGGTACTTTATCTCACAAGTAACTCCAAAGTGGACCATTTTAGATAAGCCGGATCTGATTTATACATTTGTAAGCTTAAGGTTGTGCAAAAGACAGAAAACATACTTGTGATATCAATTATCTGAAGTTATCAAAATCTGACCATTATGTGGAATTATTTTTGGAAAGATCAATCTGTGGCAAGGCATGCAGAAACCTATTGAATTCAACTATTTTTGCATTTCTGGTCAAAAAGATCACCTGTAAATTAAAGTGGCCATGCTAAGTGCAGTACTCCCTGTTTATTTCCATGCAAAAATATGAAAAAAAAGCAAAATAGGCTTCAAGGATAGTAAAATGTAAAATACTTAAATTGAAAAAAAAAAAAAAAAAAAAAAAAAGTAAAATATAGTTTATTACTAAAAGGGTTCAGGGTTCTTGGACAATATGCAATAGAAAAAAGGCCCAGAGAAGTGCTTTCTTGTTCATTTGTTAAACCCCTCAAGAGGTATATTTGCATTCCTACAAGTTTTTTTTTAATCTTCCAAGGTAAATATTTCAGTGGGCTTGTAAGCCTGACTTAAAGGGTATATGTAAATACCCCCTTCACCCAACAAAACGTTAATAGATTTATTGAATAAAAGATACAAGATCTGTAATTCTAATATCTATAGTAACATTCCCCGCAGTAAATCTGCAAACTTTCATTGAGCCATATCGTAAAGAAGCAGTTAAGAGTCCTTCTACATTATTTCACAAAGCTTAGGAGTCCCAACTAGGGATGGTCCGAACCTACCGAGGTTCTGGTTCGTATGAACCCGGACTCTCGGCAATGATTCCCGCTGTCTTAAACCTCCGTGCAGAGGGTGGATAAAGCAGGAGGACCGCCTGGAAAACTGGGAAACAGCCTATGGCTATATGGCTATCCACCCTTTCCACGGAGGTTTAAGACAGCGGGAATCATTGCTTAGAGTCCGGGTTCGTATGAACCCGAACCTCGGCAGGTTCGGACCATCCCTAGTCCCAACAATGTAGCAACCTACATACCACTGGCAGGCCTGTTGTGGAGGAATGCAACTGAGTGTAATAGAGAATTAAAATCAGTGTTTATTCAGCTATTACAGTAGTTTGTGGGTGGGATGGGATGAGGGGAAGGGGGAGGTTGCATTTGGTGTTCCGAGGTGATATATTCTTTTTAAGGAAAACACAATGGTTAATTCATGATGCCATGGGACACTTCCAAGACATCATACTGTATAAGTCAGGGATGGGAAACCTTCGTCGCTTCAGCTGTTGCAAGACTATAATTCCCATTATGCCTGGATAACCAAGTTTTTGGCTGCTCAGGTACGATGGGAATTGTACTTTTGCGACAGCTGTAGTGCCATAGGGTTCACCACCAAGTAAGATGGTGCTTGAATATATTTGTACATGACAATGAAGCCAAACCTTGGAAATCAAAATCAGAATCACTCTTCAGCTGCAAGAACTTTCTAATAACATGAACTTCTGTGAGAAATGTCATACTCCCAATGGCTGTTCTGCAGCCAAGTCAGCAGGTGGCTAAAAGGAGGAATCAAAAATAATCTTCTGACAAAAATACAACAGCGGTGTGAGTTCAGATCAATACAATATTTTTGTATGGATTTACCATTAATAAGCAACTCCAGGGTAAAACCTCATTTAAAATACCATCTCCTCATGTTAACTAAAATCTAAAGCCATGTTAGGACTTCAGCTACATCTTCTATAATCTTATAATTAGAACAACTATTTCCAAATGCACAAGACAATACTAGATTAACTGGCTTTTACGCAGTTCTTTTATATTAGGGGTCAATTATTGGGAATACGACAATAGTCCACAATCTGTGACAAGTATGTCCTTCTTTAATAAACTATAAAAGGGTTATACATCGCTAATAGTTTTCGTTTAGACTAGGGTAATGTGTTCATTTAAAAAACAAAACAAATGTAACCAACCACCAATAAGATTTCTAACTTAATTGAGAAAAAAAAAATAAAGCCTGGGCCATTTGCTGTATTGAGCAAAATAAAATAAAAAAGCTTGTGTGGTAAACACATTCCTAACAGAATGCATTTGCAAAAAGCTACGTTTGTACTGGCAAATGGAAGCAAAGTAGTCTCCACAGGCCAAAAAAAATAAAAATAAAGCAACAAGCTATAAACTATATATAACCTATATCTGATGGGATCTGAAAAGTACAGAGATAACACCTTAACATCTTTATTAGCAAACCAAATCAATATATAGATTTTCAAATAATTAGCAATTTACAAATGTATATTTGAAATGTTTAAAGTTATTCATCCATACAAGAGACATCAACTTTAAGATTACCAAATCTTGAAAGGTGTTGCATGCTGGAGTGCTCACAGCCTAGACTAATTCTTTTAACCATTTAGTCCCTCTGAGTACAGGGTTGTTAACATGAAGGAAAAAAAAAAAACAACAACTTGAGGTGCTTTAATAAATCCCCCTGTCTTCCAGCACAACAGGGGTTAACTTTATCGATGTATAATATATTGAGGTAGATAGTGTGCTAACACAAACACAGATTAAAAATAAAATTAAAATCATTCCTCCAGCCCCTCACATCCATTAATAAAAAAAAAAAAAAAAAATGTACATGCGCTATATATATATATATATATATATATATATATATATATATATATATATATGAGAGAAAATGAGATTATTTTTTTTTTTACTATCAAAGCTAATTAATTTTCTGTACAGTGATCTTCATTATATTAAAATAAATACAATTTCTCTTAAGAAAAATCTGTTGAATTACAAAAAGTAACCTGACAATATATACTATTATTTCTGCCGTTTTCACTAAACGTGTAGTGTATTTTTTTTGTCATTTTTGTTTTACTTTTTTTTTTTCTGTGTGTTTTTTTTAGGTTTATTTTTTGACAGGAGGAGGAGGAGGATGAATTTTTACACAAATTAGAGTTTAATTCAAAATTTATAGGCACTGTAAAAAAGGCAGAATGTTGAAATGAAAAATTGGAAATTGTGTATGAAAACAATGGCATACAGCAGTGGAAATGGGCTGATTTCCGGAAGGGTATCATTTAAGGTGCCCACGGCTGGCTTGAAGATCAGCTTTAGTACAGTTCAATACTATCCCTTGAGTATTTACTGTAAGATTGTCTGGTAGGCGACCTGTTAAGTCAATCTGCAGCTAGAACTGTGGTAGTGTAAACCCAGGACAGTTCAGGAATTTCTTATTTTGTAGTAGAAGCTATATAGTGGAAAATATACAATTTTTCCGTATTGAAAGCCCCTATATATAGTCAAGAAAACTGTGTAAAAAGAGAATGGGATAATATAGTAAAGCAGTATACTTCTGCTTCCTTCTTACAGAGATTTGGCTCCCATTGTTGGACCAGTACATAACTGTTGCATCAGACACTAAATGTAGTTTGACAAAAGTAAGTTTGACAAAAGATGACAAAACATATTTCCAGTAAGTCTAATGAATGGTGGTGCCAAGTTCAACCTCACAATAAAGTTCTGTTCAATGCCCCTAACACATTTCTCACATACTTCCACAAGGAAAGTTAGACTGTGTCTAGACCAAAGTACAAGCTTTTGGCTCAAAAATGAGGAAGCCAGCCATATGACCTACAGTAAATGGTATGGGTATACAAAGCATACTATTATAACGTTATTGGGGCTTCTTTGGACCTGTAGAGTCCTGTATATGGTTATGTAGCAGCAATCAAAAAACAAAACAGTGGCATTAGCAGTAATAAGAAAAAACACAATATTCTTGATGTTAAATACATGCAAAAAGAGTAACACCTCAGTGAGAAGTAGAACGTGGTAGTAGAGTTTACAGTACAGAAGAGAGAAGTTTAAATGGAGCAAAGTCTCACATGAGAATGAATTAGGACGACACCACCAAATCTAACTGCACTTCATTGGTTTTAACACAATGAACCCAACTAGACACTATACACAGTTATGTGAGAATTCGGGAGAAATCCATTACAAGACATTATGAGAGGAGGTCTTTTTATACAATGGGCTTAACCAGGCAAAATCTGAGCTGTACTGTTAGCACTGATACATTTATCAGCGCTATTATTTTAAATAGGGTGATAAAATAATAAGGTGACTTATAGAATTCCAGAACCTGTAGCTAATAAATTCACTATTGGGGGGGGAGTGTCCTTTTGTCTAACACCAAGTGTAATATAAGAAGCCTGGTATATACAACTCTTCGTGATGTACACAATTTTGTCTGTTCTCTTTAAAAATATTCCAAAACAAATTCCAGCATGCCTTAAAAAAAAAAAAAAAAAAAAAAAACCCTCCAGGAACATTTCAAAATTGTAGAATGCAATTTGTGATCCAAGTAGGTGTATGAAAAAAAAATCTTTTAACCAATAATTAGAGCTTGTTGTAGGGAATTTATAACAGAGATTACATATAAAAAGAAATTATATATATATATATATATATATATATATATATATATATATATATATATATATATATATATATATATAGCGTATACATGAAAATAAGCAACTGCTATATATTACTTGTATTTCATACCAGGCAAACCCTGATTTATGAAGCTTTTACACAAACCACAGAAGCTATTAGTGACCAGTTGCCTTCTTTACTGGTATGAATAAAAACCTTAAATCTTTATAAATAAAAAAAAAAGAGGGGGGGGGGGGAAATGTATGGGTACACAAAAAAAAAAAAAAAAAAAAAAAAAAGAGTATGATTCTAAATTTACAGGATAACTTAATTACCCAACCCAAGGTATGTGTAGGTTGTGTGAAAAAAAAAATATATTTAGTACACAAGCAGTTATGGTTGTGTTGTGATGGAGAGAGAAAGGGGATGGTAAGAGATCGCTCTCTTTTTGGTCTAATTAAGAACATATCCGACAAAAAAATATCAACCATCCCAAAGGTTTAAGTCACCCCATTAGCACCTTCCAGATTCTTGACCACAAGGTGGACAACAGCAAACTATACGCATCTGTTGCAGGATGAAGATGGGTACAGGTACACACTTTGTGCACCTCAAGTACAAGCCCAACAAGTGATATGTTTACTGTAGTAAAAATTCAGCAGGTCAGAAAAACTAGGAGAAGATGGGGTAACATTTAAGGTACACAAACTTCACCATATTAGATGTTCCATGTGAGGTAAAACTGGCTTGTCTTGATCCAGAATATTGTCACTCCTTTCTGTAAGTTATTTCCCATTGATTTTCAGGAAAAGCTGAATTAGGCACCCAATGTGCTGGACCTGGGTTCAGATAGCTCCACTGAGAATTAAACACCCTCAAATCCATAGCAAGTAAAGATAGAGCTTAAATGTTGCCTTCTTTTAGAGCTTCAGTTTTTATTATGTTTGGTGCGTGTGCTTTAAAGTAATCCATATGCATTTACTTCTCTTCCACCTTTAAGCATTGCACACATTGACCTTGCTAGTATGAGAAGCCATTGGAAATAAATAGGCAATAAAGTGTGAGTGAAAAGAACGGAGTTCCCTCCTGTTATGTCTGTTCACAGTTTCGGTTTCGCCCAATAGTCAGCCTGTCAAGTGGGGGTGGGGGGAAAGCACACAAGACCATACAGTCAAGAACCCAATGGAACGATGAAACATTCAAAACCATAAGAGGGCGTTTGGTGTTTTGATGTTCTAGCCATGGGTACAGTTCTGTCCTGAGATTTGATGGAGGGTAGTTAACTTTCAGAGGGCAGAGCTGTGTGTGTTAGGATGGGCTGGAACGTGGAAGGGAGAGAATGCGTCCATTTTTTCTACTCCCATTCATGTGTGTGTAGGGTATGTGTTCCTCATAGATGTTTCCCCTTTGTCCCTCATCCCTTAGTGAACATGAAGATGGATCCAGAGGGGTGCTTTCCATGTTTTCAAAATCAATCTCTAGGTCATCGGTCTCAGGTGGTTTGTTTTCTTCACTGTAGTAGAAGGACACCTCTTGGAAACTAGGATGAAGGTCATCCTTTAGCATATGAATGATCTCCAAGAATGTGGGGCGCATTTTGGGATTATATTGCCAGCACATCTGCATCAGACTGTGGCTGAAAAAGAAGAGTTAAATTGATGAAAAACTAGAACATAGGTGTCAAACTCAGGCCCTCCAGCTGTTAAAAGACTACAATTCCCATTATGCCTGGACAACCAAAGCTAAAGCTTTGGCTGTCCAGGCATGATGGAAATTGTAGTTTTTTTTTTTAACAGCTGGAGGGCCTGAGTTTGACACTCATGAACTAGAACATACTCGATTTCTAATAGAGATGAAAGATAGCAACAAATCGCAGCCCTGCCTTTATTTTAACAGCACTTTTCAATATATAAAACCTGTGATTGATTGCTATGGGCAAAAGACTGTTTCGGTTTGAGGCAGGTTGATCTAGTTGGGGCAACCATTACTTAGTCCTAGTCCTGGCAGTAAGGAAAGCAATAAAATAACCTTCTGTGCAGCCTTGGTTAAACTGTAATTTCAGTTTCTTACCCAGCCAGCATTCTCCTTTCTAGCAGGCTGGGTGTTGAAAGCTCAAAACATATCTCCACTCTACTGTTCTACAGTCTTAATCCCTTCAGGACCAGGCTGATTTTGGCCTAACCCCTTAAGGACAGCAGGTGTATATTTACGCCCTGCGGTCGCCTCGGGGAGTTCAGAGCGGGGCCGATCGCCGTGCCCGCTAATCAGCATTTTAAATACAGCTGTCAAAGTTGTATTGGGGGCAATGGGACTCTATTGTATGTTTATTACACTATATATATTTATAAGATATAAGATTTTTATTTGTGTGTGTTTAATTTTATTCTGTCCCACTATGGGGACTACAATATCTGATTGCCTGATGACAGGCAGATTACCCTGCAATGAAGATCTGCACTCTTCCATAGCTTTGACACAGGAGGCCTCAGGGAAGCCTTCTGCTGTCATAGCAGCCATCTGGGCTTTGTGATTGCTTTGCACAGCCCCGATGTGAACGGAGGGAAAATTCACAACAGTGAATAACTGCTGCAATCTGAGCTCAGCCCGGAAGATGCGTCAGGTGCCAGGCTATAACTGACAGCCGGGACCCACCGCAGATGGCACAGATGCAGCTCCTGCGCCTGTTTAATTCCAGCATGAAACTGTATGTCCATGGGCACGAACACACCGCAAAAAGGGACGTACAGTTACGTCTGTGGTCAGGAACAGGTTAAAGGAGTTATGAAGACTTAGAAAAAGATGGCCACTTACTTCAGTTTGGGTGTGGTTTGGCTGCTCAGTTCCAAAGAAGTGAATGGATTTTTATTGCAATACCCCACATGACCTGAAGACAGGTGTGGTATAGTTTTTGCAAGAAATTAGGACATGCTTTTTCTAATCCTGGATAACCACTTTAAAAATAATCTTGTTCATTTTCTGTGTCTTCCAGGAAATCAGCCATTTTCCCTCCTCTTTATAGTCCTGTGTCTGGCTGAAGCACAAGTGGCTGCAGCCAAAGCCTCTCATCTTATTTCACCAGGACAAATGTCTTGTAAATCCCTATCCCTTTGGCTAAGCTCTCTCCCCTCGACCAATCCCTAGCTGAAACATGGAACATATCTCCAATTAATTAAAGAGGTTAAGCAGTCTTAGAAAATCATGGCTGGTTTCTTTTAGAAACAGGACCATTCCTATACTCAAGTTTAAAGGACAAGTGCCATGAAAAACTTTTTCCCAGTAATTGAAGCACATTACAAAGTTATATAACTCTGTAATATGCTTCAATCACCTATCTGCCTCCCTTCCCTGTCTTTTCCCCCCTCCACCCCCCACCAGGAAGTGTCCTGACTCACACAGACCTAATGACTGTCGTCACCGTCACCAAGCTCTTCTCTCAGCTCCTTCTCCTGTTACACTAGCCTCCCCCCTCCCCTGCCTTGTCAGGTGACAGGCTTTCTCAGCTCCCATTGGCTGAACAACTGCAAGCCATCACTTGTCACATGTCATGCTTATCTTCCCTCTGACTGACTCCGGCAAATAGGCAGCTCCCCCCTCCCCTCATACCCTCTCTCCTGCTGCCTGTGGACTCAGTGAAGGAGTCATGTCACTAGAGAAGATAAGCTGAGCAAGCAGAGTCACCTGACAAGGAGGGGAGGGGGAGGCTGGTGTAACAGGACCTAGAGCAGCCCTCCTGCTGATGACTCATCCTCACAAGAAGGAGCTGCCTGGTGATGGTGAAGACAGTAATCAGGTCTGTGTGAGGTAGGACGCTTCCTGCTGGGGGGTGGAGGGGGAAAAAGACAGGGAAGGGAGGCAGATAGGTGATTGAAGCACATTACAGAGTTATATAACTTAGTAATGTGCTTCAATTACTGGGAAAAAGTTTTTCATGGCACTTGTCCTTTAAGTGTGGTTTTGCAGCTCTATTCCATTGAAGTGAATAGCGCTGAATTGTAATACCACACACAAGCTGAGGACATGGGTGGTGCTCTTTTTGCAAGAAACTAGGTGTGCTTTTTCTTATCCTGAATAACCCATTAAAAATATTCTTGTTCAAAAAGATATTCTTGGTCTTTAGAAGGACACCAAAAATGTGAAGAAAAAAATAAAAACCTATATCCTCCCTTAATGTCCTTATCTATGTTCATTTTTTTTGTGCCATATCACAATTAAAAAGGAGAATTGTATTTTTTTTATTTAAATCTTCTGTGCTACAAGACCTGGATATTATTATATAATTAAACAGCATGTCTTCAAAACTTACAGTCTGGGGTGGCAGTTCTCTGGCTGTTCTAGGGAACCTCCATCCATAACAAACTTGAGCACTTGCTCATTAGATAAACCTTGGTATGGCTGTTCCGCCAAACTTGTTATTTCCCAAAGCACTACACCAAAAGACCTAAAAGAATAGAACATTGTTAAAATTATGAATTACAACCATTTTACTTTATTCTCACAGTAAAAGGAAGACAAAAGTTAAATCCAAAATAACTAATCATAATCTGCAAAATTGTGTCTCTTTTTTAAAAGAACTAAATATTTTTATATTTTATTTTATATTTAACCCTTAGAGGACCGGGCCAATTAAAATTTTTGCATTTTAGTTTTTCCCTCCTTGTGCTTAAAAGGCCATAGCACTTGCAATTTTTCACCTAGAAACCACATGAGCCCTTATTTTTTGCGCCACTAATGTACTTTGCAATGACTGGCTGAATTTTTTCATAAAGGGCACTGTAAAACCAGAAAAAAATTCAATGTGTGGTAAAAATTGGAAAAAAAACCCATTTCTTTTATTTGGGTTTTTACACCGCTCGCCCTGGAGTAAAACTGACTTGTTATATATGTTCCTCAAGTTGTTACGATTACAACGATATGTAACATGTATAATTTTTATTGTATGTGATGGCTTCAAAATTCAAACCATTGTTAACAAATATATGTTCCTTAAAATCGCTCCATTCCCAGGCTTATAGCGCTTTTATCCTTTGGTCTATGTGGCTGTGTGAGGTGTCATTTTTTGCGCCATGATAAGTTTTTTCTATCGATACCTTGATTGCGCATATGCGACTTTTTGCTCGCTTTTTATTACAATTTTTCTGGATTTGACGTGACAAAAAAATGCACAATTCTGCACTTTGGGATTTTTTTCCGCTTACGTCATTTACCGTGCGAGATCAGGAATGTGATAAATTAATAGTTCGGGTGATTACGCATGCGGCGATAACAAACATGTTTATTTAATTATTTATTATTATTATTTATAACATGGGAAAAGGGGGGTGATTCAAACTTTTATTAGGGTAGGGGGCTTTTTATTAATAACACTTTTTTTTTTTTACTTTTACACTTATACTAGTAGCCCCCCTGACAGCTGCATCCGATTACTTTATTAGCGGACACGGCGATCGGACCGTGCCCGCTAATAGCCGCGGTTCGGGGCTACATGCGGCACCCGGGAGCGCGCCGGCCGCGCTCTGAACACACTAAGGCCCCGTTGCCACTGAGCAAAGGTAGCGGTAACATGTTCATTCTTCAGCGCGTACAGGGCAGCAGCGCGCGCTTCCCATAGACTCCCATTATGAGCGGGAGGCTAACGGCATTCTGCGGCGGACAATTCCGTCGCGGAATCCCGCTAGCTTTGCTCAGTGGGAACGGGGCCTTAGGCAGCCTTGGACGTACAGGTACGTCAAGGGTTGCCTAGGGGTTACATTAAATTTTTTTATCATTTTTATTATCCAACGCTATAAATGCTTTTTGTATGCTTGATTTGTATAGCGCACACAGATTCCACAGAACTTCACATAGTTTTTGCCAATTATTGCTCCCTGTCTCCAATAGGACTCACAATCTAAATTCACCTATCTGTATGTGTTGGGTGTGGGAGGAAACATTCAAAATCAGATTTTTTTTTTTTTTTTTTAAATGTGCCATTGGTTATGTAGACATTTTACTGACAAATTTTAAATTTCCCACTAAGTCTTTAATGATTAACAGATTACTGATTTCACTGTAGCTGGCGACATCTAAGAGCATTGTAAAATTGGTGCAGCTATGGCTAAACTCTGTATTTTCATTAGAGTAACTAACCTTATAATTAGGAGCAAACCTAATAAACTATAGAAATGTATAAAGTGACTTCCGGTGGGCGGGACACCAAGAGTGGCCGCATTTTAGTATACCTCCGGCTGCCGCTCCGAACTTGAGTAACCCTTTGGGGTGTCGGGGGAACCCGCAACCACGCATCCACCACCCCTGGACGATGAGCAGACCGAGAGGGACCCGACGCCACTGGATCCGACCCGCTCCGGGGCACAGCAGGAGCCCCTGCACGCAGCGGGAAAGCGTCTCAGAGACCCGGCGCCATTTTCCCCACCGCGCCTGCAGCTCGCCAACGTCCGTGGCACGCCACCCGGCCAGCATGCAAGCAGGCATCAGACGCCACCACCTCCCCCCCCCCCCCCAGTGATTGGAGGCAATAGCGGTTGTGCCGGTGGAGGAGAGGACCCGGTGAGCCACATACCGACGCAGCAGAGACCTGCCGCCATCTGCCCCCTCTTCCAGCCACCAGAGACCCGCTTCATCGTGTCATCGCGGACGGGGAAGCAGCTGGAGGACAACAACCACCATCCTCTCTGTAAGTGGCGGGACACTGCACCCCCTGGACCTGCTGGACAGTGAGACAGGACACATAACCTTCTCCCCCATGAGTCCATAATGTCCTGGCCGACATACTAAAGTTGCCAAACGCCCTGTTTTAAAAGACTGTGCTCGGACTGAAGCAGGCAAAGTGCTTGTAAGAACTGACACCTTACTGTAACCCTCAGCCACATAGCTGGCACACAAGAAACCCTACAGACCCCCCACACTGCTAACTGTGGCATTAGATCAGCAGATCTCTCTCCTCCTGACCTATCTGCTGGACCAGTACTCGCACAGCTATCCCAGCTGCTCACAGCAAGTATTATACTATCTCCATTGCTCCTTGCATAGACTGTCACTCCCAGAAATCACCACTAGGTGGCAGTATAAGCTTTGCTATAACGGAACATAGAACTTGATGCTTCTTTCTATGCAATCTGAGTGCCCAGTCTTTCCGCGCTGACAGATTTGGCTGCTGCAGAGCACATATTTTATCGTCCAGCTCCTCACAAGTTCCCTGCAGCTGCTAAGCATACTGTCAATTTTGAATAACGCTCTCCGGCACCATTAGAACCACACTACTGTTACAGTGTCCACGGCTCGCGGCTCTCTGGCCCAAGCCCTGCCCCAAAGTGATCCACCAGTCACACATACTGCCCTAATGTAACAACGTCACGCAGACTACCGTACAAGTACAAGAAAGATCTGACTCCCAAGAAGAGGCCACTAGACTAATCCAGGCTAAGTTGGACGACTTAGAAAATAGAAGCCGTCGAAACAATCTTAAGATTCGTTGGCATACCTGAGTCGATTAAAGGGGAGGATCTTAGACGACTCATCACTGAAGAGATCCCTGCTACGTTAAACCTAAACTTTGAGCTCTCCAGCCTCATGACAGAAAGGATTCACCGGATTGTACCGGAACGCAGAGACCAGCATAATCGTCCCAGACAAGTGATAGCCCGTTTCTTTCATTTCCGGATAAAGAAAGACCTACTCCGTGCTTTCAAGAACAGCAGATCCCTACGAGTTAGTGAGCATAACATTCTAATTTTCCAGGACTACTCTGCTTCGGTGCAGAGACGACGGCTTTCACCCCAATCTGCCAGTACCTTCTGGAGAACCATCACAAATTCCAACTCCAGTACCCGGCCAAGCTGAGAGTCACCGTAAATGAGCGCACCATGTTCTTCGACGACCCAATCAAGCAAGCCAACACTTTGACATCCGACTAGACTGAATGTTCACGCTAACCTCCTGCTATAATGTGATAACATTCTTCATGACTCCGGAGCTGCCCTGGAATAATGTTACTGTTATGACCACTATTGTTTAGATATGTTCTGCATTGTTGGCCTTATGGCCTTGGTTTTGTTCTCATCTTATCTCTTTTTTCCCTTTTCAGTTACCCCTTCCCCCCCATGCCCGTGGGTCCCCCCCCTATGCTGTGCTCCTTGCCTAGGGCAATGCCGCCTACTCGCTGGGATAGAAGCGGATCGCCTCCGCCTGCCCTTATCTGGATCCGGAAACACCACACCAGCGGAATAGGATGAGTACCTCACAATCACATGACGCTCATATATACGACACCTACTGAGTTCAATTTCATATCCTGGAACGTGGCGGGTCTCAACACACCGATCAAACGATCTAAAGTCCTCACACACCTAAAGCGGCTGAAAGCCGATGTTATTTTTCTCCAAGAGACACATTGGAAACGGGATGCCCATCTTGCTCTAAAAGCTCCCTGGCTAGATAGTTGCGTGTCAGCATCATAAGAGAAGAGGAGTGGCAATACTTTTTAGCAAATCAGTCCCCTACACTATTGACTCTAGCTATCACGACCCTGGGGGTAGATTCCTATGCTTAGATGTCCGCATAGCAAACCGAGCCTACACACTACTTAATATATATGCCCCAACAACACCTAACCAAGACTTCTACTCAGCGCACGTACAGTTTTTACTGGCCCGACCTCTCCATACTCTCATAGTGGCAGGAGATCTCAACCAATCCCTTCTACCTGACTTAGACAGATCACATCGCACAGCCTCACAGACACCCCTCCCGCCTCCTCTCTCCGTCACCTTGACTCAGCTGGACCTATGTGACCTATGGAGATTATACCACCCCCTAGACAAAGAATATACGTACCACTCCAGAGTACACGACACCTTCTCTAGAATCGACTATATATTGACCACATCCGCGCTTTTCCCAGCCGTACAAACGGCCACCATACACCCTATCGCTATCTCAGACCATGGCCCGGTGTCCCTAACACTTAAATTAGCCCCACCCTCCCAGAAAGCGAAAATATGGAAATTTCCAAATTACTTAGCTTCCTCCCCTGACTTCTAGAATTACCTGCAAACCCAGTGGGCCAATTATGTAGATGACAATATTATCCACACTGATGACACCCCACTACTATGGATGGCGTCCAAACCAGTTCCACGAGGCCACATAATCAGCTACATGAAGCATCAGAAAAAAACACCATGCCCGCCAAATACAATCAATTCATAACTCTCTGCGCGATGGGCAACTAGCCCACGCCACAGACATTGTATAGTGCCCCCCCCCCCAGCTGACTCCGCAGCTATCCATTCCTTCCTGGATACATTGTCCCTCCCCGAGCTGACAGTGACACAAAAGGGCCATATAAGTGGAGGACATAACCGAGACAGAAGTGAGGGACTTAATTAAGACCTTATCCAATGGCAAAACACCTGGACCTGACGGCCTCACCAGAGAATACTATAAAATCCTGACCCAGGAGGTGACCCCCTACTTGACCAGGTTGTACAACCTTATCTATAAACAAAATATGACAGTCACTGACTTTACGGACTCCAGAACCATTTTGCTGCCATAGCCAGACAAAGATCTGACACTACCCCAATCATACCGGCCTATAGCACTATTAAATCAAGATTATAAACTTTTAACAAAACTCATAGCAACCAGACTCCAGTTAATCCTACCCTCTATGCTCTTCCCTTCCCAGGAGGGTTTCTTGGCGAACAGACACTCCACAAAAAACATCCGTAAGGCCATAGCTGTCACAACCCATGCCTTTGACAAGTCCAGACCCCCGACCATGCTGCTGAGTTTGGACGCCGAAAAGGCCTTCGATAAAGTTTTGTGGGCCTTTTTGTACGCCACGCTTACTAGACGCAACTTTGGACCAGTCTTCCTCTCCCTTGTTCAGACGCTAAACGACCAAGCTGGGACGACGCTGACAATTAATGGTAAGAATACCCCACAGATTGATCTCTTCCGAGGAGCCCGACAAGGCTGCCCTCTCTCCCCCCTACTCTTCAACATTACAATAGACCCACTGCTTAGGTACATAGAATCTTCCTCACTCTACCCAGGGGTGCAGATAGGGCAACACGAAATAAAAGTCATGGCTTTCGATGATGACATCCTGCTCACCCTACAGAATCCCAGACAAGCCTTCCACGAAGTACTGGCGGACCTACGGAACACGGGGAACTTGCTGGGCTATACCCTTAACATGGATAAGTGCGAGGCTTTCTTACTTAAAGGCCCGGGCTGCCCATTGTGGACCACCACCATACCACTGCGCTGGAAAACGACATCCATAGCTTACCTGGGCGTGACTATATCTAAATCGCCAGTTAAACTATACCCCTACAATATAAACTCCTACATCAAAAACCTAGAAAACTCCCTCCTTACATTCCCTCTTACCTTCATGGGCCGAGCCAATTTGCTAAAGATGATTGAAGTACCTAAACTACTATATATATCTTCCAATCCCTGCCCATACATCTCAGGCCCAAGGATGAGAAGAGAATAAACTTTCTCTACAGAACCTTCATTTGGGGCTCAAAGAAGTCTAAAATTGCATTTAACATCTTGCAACAAACTAAACTACACGGCGGACTGAATTTTCCCAATATGAGAGCCCTCAACTTATCCGCCCAATTTCGCATCATCAAGGACTGGATTCAGCACACAGGGATTCATGCAGACGCGCAGCTAGATAGCCACATGGCACTGCCATATTCCCTACCCAACCTGTTGCACTGTACTTACGCAAATCCCCACTTGGACAAGGGAGAACCCGCTCCTACTCTCCACTTGGAAATCCTGGAACAGAATCAGAACCTCACTCCACCTGCATCCCTCCCGCTCACTGTTCATAACCCTGTTGGGTAACCCAGACTTTCAGGACGGTCACCCCCATGCAACATTCAAAACCTGGCACCAGCTGGTCAACGTAACGGCCAAAGTGCCCCTGACTTTACAAGAACTCCGTGACCGGTTTCCCAATGTCACCTTTCCCCAATTCGCATGCCTGCAAGCCGTGAGTTTTCTCCGCAAATACCTGAAGGAAAAGAAGGTATTTGCGGAAAGAAAAGTGGGAAATCACATTCCATACGGCCCTATGCCGTTCCACGTCCGCCAAACGACAGATATCCCACGCATACCTCTATCTCCACTCCTCACTAGATTATGCCGCACAAACAACAGGGCTGCCCCAATGGCTTCAACACTTCCCTGACCTTGCGATACCCGACCTTCTCACCATGTTGGAACATTCCTTAAAAATGCTTCCGGCTGCAAGATACATGGAAATGACCCTATGAATATTCCACCGTTCTTACATATCTCACAAGATGGAACTGTTCCCTACCTCCTTGTGCTTTAAATGCGGAGCCTCAGACGCAGATCTTGCCCACTGCTTGTGGCGTTGCCCTATCATCCAAAGCTTCTGGCGGGTTGTGGAGAGATTTGCAAAAACCCACCTGGTGAACTACGTACCTTACGACGCCCAATGGGGTATATTCGGATGGACAGACCCGAAACAATTCAAATCTGGGTGGGGACCAAGGAAGCTCCTCCACCTATTGTCAGACACAGCCCGCAAAGCAATCCTCCAAGTGTGGATATCCCCTCAGCCACCATCCCACAAATTATTCCTAGAAAAACTATTATACATATTCCGCATGGACTGGGTGGAAGCGGCTATACTAAAGGAACGCAGGGTGGAGGGTTTCTCCTTGGTTTGGGAAAGTTTCATCCAGACACTACCTGATAGAGTCCAGACACAGGTGACACGGACCTTCTCTCACACAACCTGGTACTTAAAGGAGAAGTCCGGCCAAAATTAATTTTTGATATGTTGTTACTTATGAAAAGTTATACAAATTTCTAATGTACATTAATTATGGGAAATGCACATATAGGGCTATTTCCCTTAATTTAGTAGATCAGGAAGTGTTAGAAATATCTCTGAAGAAGTGACGTCACGACCCAGGGTGTAATTCCTATGGAGTGTCCAGCAGGGGGCGCTCTCTATATAGAAGTCTATGGGACTTTATTGTTTCTATGGGTTTCTATGTAATGTAATGTAATGTAGTGTACAGTGCTTTATTGAATGAATACATCTATGGAATACTTTGGGGAGCAAGTGTCCTTGCTCCCCAAAGTATTGCATAAATGTATTCATTCAATACATTCAATACACAGTAAGCCCGCCGATCCGCCGCATTTCCGCCGCATTTCCGCCGCATTCCCGCCGATCCGCCACACGCTGATCCGCCGCATTCCCGCCGATCCGGACCATATACATTGAACTACAGCTCCCATCATCTGCTTCTAGTATGAACAGGTGATGGGAGCTGTAGCTGGGTAATGGATATGACATGCCGCCGGGCGCAGGGGGGAGCCGCTCAGTACACAGGAGCGCTCCCCCCTCCTCCTCCTCCTTCCGTGATAACTTCCGCCTATACCAATGCTGAGTCCCTGCCTGGCCGCCGCTCTCCGCTCTCCCCCCATACATACCGGCTCCCGATGCATCCTGGTGTCCGCGCTGATGCCGGGAGCCGGTATATGTGAGCGGAGAGCGGCGGCCAGGCAGGGAGTCAGCATTGGTATAGGCGGAAGTTATCACGGAAGGAGGAGGAGGAGGGGGGAGCGCTCCTGTGTACTGAGCGGCTCCCCCCTGCGCCCGGCGGCATGTCATATCCCTTACCCAACTACAGCTCCCATCACCTGTTTATACTAGAAGCAGATGATGGGAGCTGTAGTTCAATGTATATGGTCCGGATCGGCGGGAATGCGGCGGATCAGCGTGTGGCGGATCGGCGGGAATGCGGCGGATCAGCGTGTGGCGGATCGGCGGGAATGCGGCGGAAATGCGGCGGATCGGCGGGCTTACTGTGTATTGAATGTATTGAATGAATACATTTATGCAATACTTTGGGGAGCAAGGACACTTGCTCCCCAAAGTATTCCATAGATGTATTCATTCAATAAAGCACTGTACACTACATTACATTACATTACATAGAAACCCATAGAAACAATAAAGTCCCATAGACTTCTATATAGAGAGCGCCCCCTGCTGGACACTCCATAGGAATTACACCCTGGGTCGTGACGTCACTTCTTCAGAGATATTTCTAACACTTCCTGATCTACTAAATTAAGGGAAATAGCCCTATATGTGCATTTCCCATAATTAATGTACATTAGAAATTTGTATAACTTTTCATAAGTAACAACATATCAAAAATTAATTTTGGCCGGACTTCTCCTTTAAACCGTGAAATTGCAGGAAACCCACCGATCTGACAAGATGGCTGTTACACGAGCGTCCACTGGGAGCACAGAAGACCTGCGGGCACCCCCTCCCCCCCCCCTCCCCCATGAAAAACCACTTGAGTTGCTTGAATCGAGCACTCAAGCCAATCAGAAAATACTTGACTTGAGTAACAAGCCTTTTAGCATATGTTCATCTCTAATTCCTTCCCTTGTTTTTTTCTTTTTTTTCTTCTTCTTTTCGTTTGAAGTTTGGTTCCCTGCACCCGTCACATATGCCAACCCATTTGTCAGGGATAAGACTTATATCAAACCGAAGTCTTTATCAACAGACGTTCTGATCCCTTAGGGTGCTTTATGTTCAGGGAACCTATTGTTCTATTGTTTTCTTGCTCGTTCCATCACACCTATCTTGTGAAACCACCTGATACTGTGTTTACTACACTTGACTCCTAGTATGTGCTGAACACCCTCTATGTACTGAACACAGGGATGCACCAAATGCCTTTGTTTGTCTATGTGTTTTTACTTAAAAAATTCAATAAAAACAGTTTTAAAAGAAATGTATAAAGTTCATACCAGACATCTGAAAATGTGGTGAATACTCCATCTTTGAGAGATTCAGGGGACATCCACCTCACAGGCAGAAGTCCCTTTCCTCCTTTACGGTAATAATCTGTTTCATAGATATCACGAGTCATCCCAAAATCTAAGAAGAAAAACGGCAATGATTGGTTAGAGAATTACAAACCAAAAGTTAAATATGAAGTTGGCAGAAGAAAAGAAATGTTAAAACCCCAACAGATCATACGCAGGGCCGTAGCTAGGGGGGGGGGGTCAAGGGGGGCAGCTGCCCCGGGCGCCGAGACCAGAGGGGGCGCCATCACAGGGAGCAGAAAGAGGATGACAGTGGATGAGGCAGCCTGGAAGCGTCCTGCCCTCTGTCATTGTGAGGAGGCAGGGGACTATTTTTACTTCATCAAAAGAGGTATTTTCCATACTGTACTGTCTCCTGGCTGCTGTTTAGCTATAATTTGCGCAAAGTCGCGGCTTTTTACCGCGATTTTGCGCAAATTAGGGCTAAACAGCAGCCTGGAGACATTACAGCAAAGTTACAGGACCTTGACATGTGACTATGATGTCACCGCAGGTCTTGTATGTACATGGCACAATGGAGGAGGAGGAAGAGGATACAGGTGTGTGGGAATGGGAGGACAATCAGGGGTGGAGAGGAGGGGGGGGGGGGGGAAGACACACAAGACACTTAGGGTCCAATGTGTATTTAGGGGTCTCTTCTGGTTGTACATTATTCTTTACTTAACCCCTTAATAACTGCCCTATCCAAATATATATCACATTGATATAAACCTTACCTACTGTCTGCAGGGGTAGGGAACCTTGGCTCTCCAGCTGTTGCAGAACTACAACTCCCATCATGTCTGGACAGCCAAAGTTTTAGCTTTGACTGTCCTTGTATGATGGGAGTTGTAGTTTTGCAACAGCTGGAGAGCCATTATTTATTATGATTAATAAATAAAACCCTCTCAGATAATTGCTTTTCACTTTACTCACAGAGTGAGGATGTTCTAAAGCAGACTATGTGAATAATATGGCAATATACCTCCAATTTTGACAGTGAAATCTTCAGCAACCATGCAATTGCGGGCAGCTAAATCACGGTGTACAAATTTCTTAGCATTAAGATAAGCCATTCCATCAGAAATCTCAGCAGCCATCTGAATCATCTCCTGAATTGTAGGGGCTGGCCGACCAGGATTATTCTAGAAAGAAGAATGGTGAAATTAGACAAACACTTTGTTATTCTTCCTTTGTGATTCCACAAGTAAGGCAAAGCAAGAAAAATAATCCCACCTCTGCATCTGGTCGCAGTGAGCGTAAGTAGCTCTTAAGATCCCCATGTCCCATCAGCTCCATAATGACCAATGTAGGTTGCCCTTTGGAGACAACGCCCAGCAAACGAACCTGCAAGTCAAATTAAATCAAATTAATCAAACAACAGTCAGACAGTTAAGGAGCCAGCAGCTCTGCTGCATAGAAATAGGGCAAACATTAAACACCTCCACAAAACAGATATATTAGATAAACTTTTTATCTCTAACAAATATACTTTAACCCCTCCCTGACATCTGACACGTACATAAAATCTGGGGTTAAGGTTCAGGACCCGAGTGCATTACATACAAGCTAGGTGCTGGCTGTTAGCTGTAGCTGACACATGGCAATAGCTGTGTATCCCCTGCATTGAATAGCGTGCACTGCATTTGGATAGTGATTACCCATCCCCATAATGCTGAGCAGTTAAAATGGCACCAAGGTTGTCATGTTAGATCCACCATGAATGTCACTACTTATTAGATGCTTAATATTTGCGATGGAGATAATGATAGAATATTGGTAGTCAATTGGCTTGGATTATTCCTATTCTCTCAGGTATAGCTCTATTATTCATTACTACCTGTTATGCTAAATGTAAAATTTGTCTATAGATTGAGACTGTATGTAAATCACTAAATATTGTCTTCGTTGAAGTGAAATAAACAATGTATTAAAAAGAGATTGGATTGTCCCAAGGACTACTATCTTGGCATGCTTTGCACAGAAATATAGTGAATTGTGCAAGTTTTATGGTGGGAGAAGGGGGGTATTAATTAAAAAGTGGTCAAAAAGTCTACCCTGAGATCATATCAATAAAAACTATAGCTCTGCAAGTAAAGCACAGCAAAAACTATACATTAAAACTATGGGGGAGATTTATCAAGCTGGTGTAAAGTGAAACTGGCTCAGTTGCCCCTAACAACCAATCAGATTCCACCTTTCATCCCTTACAGACTCTTTGGAAAATGAAAGGTGGAACCTGATTGGTTGCTAGGGGCAACTGAGCCAGTTTACTTTTACACCATGTCTGATAAATCTCCCCCTATATATCTATAGCTATCTATCTCTCTCTATCTATCTAGACAGTTTTTAAAAGAGGAAAAGAATTAAGAACTATTCAGTGACAAAACTATAAAAGACCATAGGCAACACATGTTTATGTCAGTGTGGGGACCAGAAGAATATTTAGCAATGACAGTATACTGGCAAGAAGTTTGCTTATTTCTGTAAAATATAAATCATATTTATAACAGGATCTTCTGTGTTCAATCCCTTAGGGTAAATTCAGTCTCACGCACAAAATCTGCGGCTAATCCGCAATACACTTATTAATAATAAGAATAATATGTGTATTGCGGATTAGCTGCGGATTTTGTGCACGAGACTCCTGGCGGATCTGCCTGTGTAAATTTACCCTTAGTTACACTGATACCTGCAGCATCAAATCTGCAACTTCTAATCTGCTGCAGATCCTGTAAGTGTGAATGTACTGACAGGCAGAGCGCAGTGACTAGATACGTGCGGGAAGCCAATGTGAAACATTTCTGTATGTGAATTAAAATTCCTACCACATGATGGCAGCTGAAAGCCTTCATGACGGAAGCCTCATTCAGGAACTCTATCCTCTCTCGCAGACTGGCGGACTCATTGACAGTTTTCACAGCCACATGAACCTCTGCCTCTCCTTTTATGATGTCCTTGGCAATTCCCTCATACACCATTCCAAAGGAACCCTGCCCTAGCTCTCTCAGCAAGTTGATCTTATCTCTTGGCACCTCCCACTCATCCGGAATGTACACTTGAGGGGGAAAAAAAAACACCATCAATCTATTGACACAAATACGCAAGTAAAAAAAACACATGTTTATCAACAATAAACTTAAAAGTTAAAAAAAAAAAGTAAAAACTTAAATTTACATATATAAAATTTCTCCTTAGACAGATATGTTGTTCAAATATGAAGTGTTTAGCTTTCTGATCTTGATTCTGCAATAAACTATAGTATAAACAGGGAAATGTAAATTTCTGCATGGTCAACTGTGACGCTGCAAACTTACAGTACTTTACAAACAAAATTATAATTTTCATTCCAAATTTTATCTCACCTATTATGGAGGATCGCAATGTTAGACTTAAAATTATTATTGTAACACAACCTTTTACTATCCACCCAAGATAGCTGTTGGCCTCATACACATGCAAAGGGGAAGGAAATATTTGCTGCTGCTCAAAACTTCTGGTGGAGGCTTATTTTTCTTGAGAACAAAACCCACATGTCCAATTTTTCAATCACCTAACATTTCACAGGGTGAAAGTAAGGACATACCCCCATGTATACTATGTCATTAGCTGGTTCAGTTGATATTCATCAACTATGTAGACCCACCCTAAATTCGCCATATCCCTTAAACTTTAGGCTGAGCAGTCATGCAGCTATAAGCCATTTCTCCTGGCTCCCCCGTTTACATGCAGGCCAAGTTAAGCTACCTGCCCAAGTGCCCTCAATAAGAATAGGAAAGACCGCTTTAAAACATCTCTGGTGGCAGCACTTTCTGTGAGAGCAATGGATCAGGCATGTTGAAATTCTAGATACCTAAACCTGCTAATTCCATCATTATCATTTGTTAGGAAAGAATCTGCAAACCTCCATACAAATAAGATTTGCCGGGTCAGCCCACTTTGCTCTTATGTGTATTGATACCCTATAGGTCAATACAGCAAAATAATATCAGAATAACCTCACCTTCACTCGCACTTAGATATTCAGGATTTGAGGATGCATACAATGGTCCTGTTGGCCCTTCTGCATCTCTGCTTAAAAAAAACAAATTTCTGATTACAGAGGGTTTTAAGTTATTGTCTTTTTATCCAGAACGTGAAGAGCAGTTTCAGATACGCATGGATAGCAAAGACTTAAGGCCCTATTCCACCAACAGATCTGATGACAGATTATCTGCCAAAGATTTGAAGCCAAACCCAGGAACAGACTATAATCAGAGAACAGGTCATAAATGAAAGACTGGATTTCTCCTCTTTTCAAATCCACTCCTGGGTTTGGCTTCAAATCTTTGGCAGATAATCTGTCGTCAGATCTGTTGGTGGAACAGGGCCTTTAGATAGATAGATAGATAGATAGACAGATAGATAGATAGATAGATAGAATAGGGAAACGAGTGGCACTACTGAAGATACGAGTGGGTGCCAGTGAACGTAGTCCAGACCACGAACCTTCAATGTAGATATGCAAGATGATCCACGGCACTCCGGTAAGTGAAACAAATTCCAAATTTATTCAAGTGAATAGATTACATAGTGCAACACAGCAGAACACTGCTGTGTTGCACTATGTAATCTATTCACTTGAATAAATGTGGAATTTGTTTCACTTACCGGAGTGCCGTGGATCATGATAGATGGATAGATGGATAGATAGGAGATAGATAGGATTAGATAGGATAATTTTTAACTTTGAGCTGTTTAATAATCAGCTGTACTTAGACATAGAAAATGCGAGAATCACTCACTTCTTTTTCTGGATCATGCAGACTATCAAAGTGATGAGAAAACCAAACAGTAAGAGAACTGGGCCTATGACAATCTTCAAGACGTTACTTTGGTAGTTAACTGGGGAAACACATTTAAAAAAAAGTTATAAAAGGTAACATATATCTTTGCAGAAAGTGTAAAGTATTCCGGAAAAAAAAAAGCTTTTCAAGTCAACTGGTGCGAGAAAGTTATTGTGATATGGCATTCTCATCTCCCACCTTTGTCTGTGACAACTACTGTTTAGAGCAGGAGAGGTTTTCTATGGGGATTTGCTACGGCTCTGTATACCTTCTGACACACAGAAGTGGCAGCAGACAGAACCGTGTCAGACCGGAGAGAATACACCACTACCTGCAGGACATACAGCAGTCTGTATAACTTTCTGACACCATAAATTTTGAAAATTATTCTTTTTCGCTGGAGTACCTCTTTAAATCTTCTAGTACTAATCAGCAACTGTATGACGGTTAGGAATTAGTGTATTTTTTTCAATCTTACACAGTGATCTCTGCTGCCACCTCTGTCTGTGTAAGGAACTGCCCAGAGCAGGAGGTGGCAGCAGAGATCACGGTGTCAGACTGGAATAAATCACAGGGATGCAGTCTGTTGCCACAAAGTCAGAGGCATACAATTGTCTACAATGTGTTGGTAAGCTATAGCAAGCTATTATATCACCCTGTTTTGTGATAGAAAGAGACCAACCAAGGCTGGTGGGATGAGAAGACACTGAGGACCATCTGATGTCTTGTGGTTCAGCCAGCGTCAAAGTGATATATAAAGTAACAAAGGTGACAGCACAAAAAATGTGGTCTCAAATAGAAAGAGTAAACTTTTTTTGATCCAACGTTGAAGTAACATGCAATATTTCAACCAAAAGGTCCTTATCAAGCATCAAGACCTTTTTGGTTGAAATGTTGTATGTTACTGCCATGATAGAATAAAGTTGACTTTATCTACACAATGCCGCCCGTTTAGTGCTGTCACCTTTGCTACTACTGGATTTCTTGGTTCTATTAGACACTAGGACGGGTAACTTTTTGTATTAATTTTTTAAGCATCATTTTCATTTTATGACTTTTTCCCCCGCTATTGCTGGATGGTGAAGTGCTTTTGATTTTTTTTGATTTTTTTTAAGCATGAAATTGATAACATGGTTCCTCTTCAGCATAGGTTTGTCTACAACTACATGGCTGTGCACTTGATTTTATTTGTAATGGGTGTGACTGAAACACCTGAGGTCAAGGGGTGACAAAGTGTAGTACAAGACCGTACACAAATACTCCACCTGAATATCAAGCTTCATTTTTCAATAAAGTAGCATAATGCTCAATATGGCTCCTCAAGCCGAGAACAGGTAAGTTATATGTTGTATGCCATTTGGGTCAGCAGAATTGTTTAGGAACAAAATCCTTTAACTTTTGTGCCAATGTATGGGTCGTTTTATAAATGAAAATGTTTGGTAATGTGTGAACAAAATATTGTACATGTCACACACCAATGCATGAGAAAAACATTTCAGTTAATACTTGGAGCTATGTAACAGACTGAGATTTAGGAGCTTTGTGCATCACATTGCCTACTCTTATGGAAAGTTTTCCAAAATAAAAACTGCGCTAAAAGCCTCTTTGGCCTCTAAATTGGGGTATAGAAGAAACATTTAGCCAGCTAAGAAATGCCAAGCACTTCTTTCTGATGTCTGGAAGGGGTAGGCACATTATTTTGGGGGCAAGGCAATTTTAATAGACGTCAAATAATGTTAGACAAATGTTAAAACATTTAGACACAGCTAAATAACCATAAGGTATATAGAATTTAACAAACTGTTGCAAGATGACTGCAAAGTCTATATTACCTGATGATAACTGTACACTCACCATGATCTGGTACATAGAAATAAGTAGTCTGAGTCCAAGAACCATTTCCAGCCA
This sequence comes from Dendropsophus ebraccatus, assembly GCF_027789765.1. Classification (NCBI taxonomy): domain Eukaryota; kingdom Metazoa; phylum Chordata; class Amphibia; order Anura; family Hylidae; genus Dendropsophus; species Dendropsophus ebraccatus. The sequence goes on from NC_091456.1 coordinate 98,607,507, forward strand.
AAGAAGTGGCCCGAACTCTAACACTGTAGTTTCCAGGGAGAAGTGAACGCAGCTTTGCTCCTTTTTCCTGAAGGTACAATTTCTGAGAAACACAGACATTTTCTTCCTGCAAAAGGATAATATCAATCAGTACAAGACCGAATAAGATGTCTGAAAAAAATATAAAAACATACATAACAGTTACCTGAGTGTCTCCAAGCCTGGAGTATTGTACCTCGTACAAGATGGTCAAGCCATTGGGCTCTTTTGGCTCCTTCCACATGAGGTGGATGTATGGTGAAATATACTCATAAGTCACAGGCTCCTCAATATTATCTGCTTTAGCTGTGAACAAAAAAGTCCAGGAATACAACTTTAATAAGAAAGGGGATCAAAGGGGGGTCACCTCATTTTAAAAAGTAATGACATATAGCTAGAATAAGCCAACACTTTAATGGAGGTACCACCAAACATAATGGCGAAAATGAAGGGGATGCTTTGCAGGTAAAAATTTGGAAGACCCAAAGCTAATCTAGTGCTCTGTCCTCTTTATTGTTACAATCATTGGGGCGAATGTCCACAAAAAGGAATCGGTCATCAGACTTATGCTGCCCTATCTGAGGGCAGCATTATTCTTGTGACAGGGACCTTGATCCAGAATCTATATTTGTGTGCTTTTTAGGTGCTCTACTTTTGTTGAAATCAGTTTATTACCAAGGACTACAGACCACATGCTCAGTAGTCTACAATATTCATGAGCTGAGAGCACTCTCTTAACCCCTTAAGGTCCAAGCCAATTTTCGTTTTTGCGCTTTTGCTTTTTCCATTTTATGTTTAAAAGTCCATGTCCAGCGATTGCATTTTTTCACCTAGAGACTTATAGGAGTGCTTATTTTTTGCGAAACCAATTGTACTTTGCAATTACAGGCATAATTTTTCCATAAAATATGTTGTGAAACCGGAAAAAAAATCATTTGCGCTGTCAAATTGAAAAAAAACACGAATGTTTTGATTTCGGGGAGATTTGCATTTACGCCGTTCGCCCTATGGTAAAACTGACTTGTTATATATGTTCCACAAGTCGTTACGATTACTATGATATATAACATGTATAACTTATATTGTATCGGATGGCCTGTAAAAATTCAAACCATTGTTAACAAATATATGTCACTTAAAATCGCTCCATTCCCAGGCTTATAGCGCTTTTATCCTTTGGTCTATGGGGCTGTGTGAGGTGTCAGTTTTTGCGCCATGATGCGTTCTTTCTACCGGTACCTTGATTGCGCATATACGACTTTTTGATCGCTTTTTATTACATTTTTTCTGGATTTGATGCGACCAAAAATGCGCAATTTTGCACTTTGGAATTTTTTTGCGCTTACGCCGTTTACCGTGCGAGATCAGGAATGTGATTAATTAATAGTTCGGGCGATTACGCGCGCGGCGATACTAAATATGTTTATTTATTTATTTATATTTATAAAATGGGAAAAGGGGGGTGATTTGGACTTTTATTAGGGGAGGGGATTTTTTATTAATAAAAACACTTTTTTACTTTTTTTTTTACATGGACTAGAAGCACGTGTCAGCCGGGATCAGCGCCGTTCAGAGCGGGGTCCCGGCGGGACCCCGCTCTGAACACCCCCCGCGGCGCCATGACGTATTAGATACGTCATGGGTCGCTAAGGGGTTAATATTGTGCAAAGACAAGAAAGCAATAATAACTAGAGATAAGCGTAATTCAAATCCAATTGTTTGCCATTTGAATACTAATGGCTGGTTGGATGCAGCCCTGGGGAGTCCTGGAAAACATAGATACAGCCTACGGCTGTTTGTGTTGCCCTGGATCCCCTACGGCAGCATCCAACTTGTTCAGCCAAATACCGAATGATCGGACTTGAGCATACTCTATTTGTATTAATTTCTAAAATTAACCCATCCTTTAAGGGGATTCACCAAGAGCATGTCCACTAAATGCAATAAAAGTTTGATTCATGAAGTCAGGACACCTATTAGTCTCTAAGAAGATGATCATTCACTTGTTTATGCATCTGCAGTATAGTCGGAGAATGAGTGACCACATATAAAACAATGACACAAAAAAGCCAATCTCTGGATCACAGCATTCCAACATGTCCAGTAGATAATCTGTAAATTTTCCTCAGGGGGAAAAAACAAACAAACAATATGGTTTAACCCTTTGAAGACCAAGCCCAAAATGACCCAGTGGACCACGCAAATTCTCATTTTTGCGTTTTCGTTTTTTCCTCCTCCCCTTTTCAAAAGCTCTAGCACTTTCATTTTTCTATCTACAGGGCCATGTAAGGGCTTGTTTTTTTCAGGAATAGGTGTACTTTGTAATGTCGCCTTTTATTTTACATGTATGATGGAATCCCAAAATTATCATTTATGAAGATATAAATTGGTGAAATCGTAAAAAAGAATGCAATATGGTAACTTTTGGGGGGTTCCTGTGTCTTTGTAATTCACTATACAGTAAAAGCGACATGAAACAATTATTCTATAGGTCAGCCCCAACCCAACCATATGCAGGTTTACACAGATTCTCTAATGTCTTTTTTTTTTTTATTAAATCCTTTTTTTTTTGCAATTAATTATTAATAAAATGGTCCTATTGTGACTATTATAACGGCTTTAGTTTTTCATTTACGGGGCTGTATGGGGTGTAATTTTTTGTGTCATTATCTCTACTTTTTATTAACACCATATTTGTGTAGCTTGGACGTTTTGGTCGCTTTTTATTACATAGTAAAAAGAAGAAAGAAAAAAAAAATCTGCAATCCTAGTGCTTCTTCCCCCTCTTTCCGTCTACGCCGTTTGCGATCACGATTGTTATATTTTAAATAGATCAGACAATTGCGCACGCCACAGTATATAATATGTTCATATATATATATATATATATATATATATATATATATATATATTTTTTTTTTTTTTTTTTTTATTTGTTTTATTTATAAAATGGGATAGGGGGTGATTTTAATTTTTATTGGGGGAGAAGCTTTGGGGGTATTTTTAAAAACTTAAAAAAAAACATTTTAAGTTCCCCTGGGGGACTTTTACATGCAATCATCAGATTACATACACTGTTCAATGCTATGCCATAGGAATAGCATTGATCAGTGTAATAGGCGCTCAGCTGATTGTGCCTGCCTGTGGCAGACTCAATCAGCAGAGTGCCAATTGAACCGCACGGAGGAAGACCTCCGGTGGTCCGTGAAAGCAATCGGGACCCTTGCAGTCACACTGCGGGGGTCCTGATCGGTAAGTGACAGGAGATGCTCCTGTCACTTACACTAAAACGCCGCGGGCGTTAAAGGGGTTAATGACACGCTGCAGCCTGTCATTAACGGTAAGGGCCCAGCTGCAGACGGCCCCCACCTGCTATGAGGCTCCGGAGCGGAGCGCGATTCATAGCACCTTAGAGACCTTATACAATGCAAATACAGCTTAATTCCTATGTAGTCCGTCATAACATTTTCAATTATTACCGTCCTGTGTACAACAACAATACTCTGTATGGTTGGCTCACCTTCTGGCATGGTTCTGGCACTGACATATGCAGCTACACTACAGCCAAGTGATACATCGTGGTTGCAGGCATGGATTTCAATTCGATATGCAGTGAAATGCTTCAGGCCAGAAATGACAAATGACTCCTTGAACCAAACCTTCTGAGAAAACTTCTTAGGCTCCATGTCATCAGGTGCTCCAGTTGAGGTTGCATTGGATAAAGGACTGGGCGTCACTTGATTGGACAATGTACTGTTTGCAACGCCAAACGTATCTCTGCGTTTTCTAGAAGGTCTGTAGTAGGAAGTAAAACAAGTTTTTCATTTTACTCCTTAAATGGAATGTATAACCTATAGTGTTTTTATAGTTAAAACCAGATACCAATATTTTTATTCTTTTTTGCGTCTTATTTTTTCTGTACATCATCAGGGGGGCAGCACTTGAGATAAACTTTACTGCAGCCAAATGTGTCATAGGATCCTATAATGTAGATATGAAGCTAGACATGCTTGATAGCACAAATAGTTGAATATATAACCTTTATTACGATTATTGATTGATTATTATGCCATGCTCCCTTTATAAGCCACACCCCTTTTGCAAGCAAAACTGCAGATAGCAGAGAAGAGGGGTCAGTATATACATAGCCCAGCCGTGGTGCTGTACTCATAGGGGAGGCTGAGCCTATATCCAGTGTTCACATACTATAGAACAACATTCTCAAGTAGATGTGCAACTACAACCCCCAGCATGAGTACATAATCATCATGCAGAAGATCTGGTCATGTAATCACTACCATATTGTTCACGATGAATCGCCCATTCCTACCTTGGAATGAAGACCACATTGTGCAGATAATTCTCAAATGTTTTCCGGAATTCCTGCTCAAGGTGTTCATTCATAATCTGAGCTTCACTTTTTGGGCAGGTACAACAAACTGCATTTGAATCCTCTGTGTCTGTTCCATTTGGTTTAGCAGAATCTTCTGTATCTTGAGGCGGTGACCATGTCCTGGAGGGCAACTTTATTCCTGTGAAAGTATGTACTAGTTAGTTAAAGAGCAGGCACATAAAAATGATATAGTTCTAACTACAATGATCAGCCTTTAGTGGCACAAGTTAGATTGGAATGTTGAGTAGTCCTAAAAGCAACAAAATTTCATGAAAACAAACAAACATTTAAAACAATGTTCTTATATTACAAAGTCATATGGGCAAGGTCCCCTTTTCCTCTTGTTTCTGGTTTAGGGTACAAACCCACTTGACGTATTTGCTGCCTGAATCAGCCTCAAAAATAAGCAGGCAAAACGCAGGTTGGCTTTATACAATTGTTCTGCGTTAAAATACGCAATTGCGTATTTTTGAAGCGTGAAGCTTGTTGTTAGCAAAGCATCAGTTGTTAACAACCTGTGCGAAAAACGCATGTAGCTTCACGCTTCAAAAATACGCAATTGCGTATTTTAACAACTGATGCTTTGCTAACAACAAGCTTCACGCTTCAAAAATACGCAATTGCGTATTTTAACGCAGAACAATCGTATAAAGCCAACCTGCGTTTTGCCTGCTTATTTTTAAGACTGATTCACGCAGCAAATACGTTAGGGTCAGCATTATGTGGTCTAAATTTTGAGGCCTATATTAATATTTAAAGTTTGTGGTAGGGGGTCCAAAATAATTTTGAGGATAGAATTACTTTTAGATTCTGGACTCTGGCACCAGTTTTGGGGATATTTTGGTGTGTGTGGCCATATCGATGACACTATGGCGGAAATGACTGATGCGGTCTGCCTATATGCTGTGTATGTGGCAAATCAGTATTTCACGGTAACATCATCAGCTGATTTGAGGTTTCTCTATGAAAAAAATGTGAGGCCCATTGAGGTAGATGAAGACAATAACATTCATTGCAATGATCCTTACCTTTATTAAGAAAAAAAAAAAAACAACAACAACTGATAATTGTTGTAATAACATTGCAATACTCACCCTTCATACAGTAATCGAGCTCGATCAGTTCACTGTCCTCAGGCTGCTCCTGCCAATACACCAAGTAGTGAGTGACATTCCCATTGGGTTCAGACGGTGGCTTCCATTTCAGTATTATCTGAGATGATGAGTTTGATATAGAAAACGGGTCCAGTGGAACCGAGGGTGCTAAAATGAAACACAAACATTATGTTTATAACCATAGATAAATAGATATTTCCCATATCTTAAAGTGTACCTGTCAAGATGGACCGCTTCTGCATCAGAGATACAGAGATGCAATGAGACTATAATGTGTGCCCCCCCCCCCCCCACTGCATCCAATGCGGGGGGCACGTGCATTACCTTCTCATTGCGTCTCCATAACCATGGAGACCTGAACTTCCACATTAGCTGTGAATCTTGCCACTGATCTGGAAGCAGCCCACCATGACAGGTACACTGTAAACACCTCCAAGTACTTACTGGTTTCATTTGTTCGTATATAGATGATGTCACTCTTTGCTCCATACGTTCTTCCGCTTTCATCTGATGAAGATACCAAAGTCTTGACAAATACTGCATACTGTGTCCAGGGCTTTAAATTACGTAAGAGATGCCCTGGAGCGTTAGGTGTCTTTCCTTCTGAAGTACGTTGTGGAGGATCCACATCTACCACTGTCCAGCTATTGGAGCCACATGCATCCTGGCCATCAAACTCTGTAACATTCTGATAGGGCCTTGACAATGGAAGAAGCAAGAAGTACAGATTGACATGCAAACATATATGATGATGATTATCTAAAACAGTATATAAGTGTAGACCACCTATTACTAGCAATTAGGTCACAAATAGTGCTATACACAAAAAAGCTAAAAATCACATTCCATTTAATGCCAAACAACCTCCTGCTTGAGTTAATTATGCTTAGCAGTGCCAGGGTATAGAAACTCTACAATGATCTGTGATAATACAAAAAGAGTCCACTGAATAATAGGCATAAAAATGGAGGCGCACCCGATGGGTCTGAAAGCCAGACCAGTATGTACTGTACTGTGCTCAGACCATAACCCACCACACTGCTTCAGTAGCAATATCCAGTCCAATCTGTTTTTTACCATGTAAGAGCATCTTTCCTTCTTTTAAACAAAAAAGTCCACATAATTGGTGAAAGTATAACTGAAGTAAACATGCCATTCCCCTTACTTTAAAAAAAAAAAAAAAAGTTTACCTACCACACATTAACGCAGATAACATCTACAGAATAAACAACAGGACCAATACTTGGGATCCTGAATCTACTTTATCCCCCAGACCACTCCAGGAGTTATCTTGAGAACAGATGTTCAGAATAAAACAGGACTAAAACCTATGATTAGGGCTGGGAGATATGGCCAAAAATTAAAATCTTGATTTAAATTTTTTTTGGGACGATTCTCGATTTAAATCTTGATTTTTTTTTTTCTCCCTGTAGTGTCAAATACTATTTTAATGATGTTTGAGACAACAACTGTATTGCTTCCCTCTGTGCCCCATAGAAGTAGTTTTCCCAAATATGGGCCACTCTGTGCTTCCATATAGTATAGGAGATCTTCTTTGTGCCTCCATCTAGGTAGGGTGTAATAGAGGATAAGGGGTGCAGTAGTAGTAGTACAGGTACAGATGAGGGGTGCAGTAGTACAGGTATATATGAGGGGTGACTGAGGGGGGACTGGGGCAGCTGGGGGTGACAGAGGGGACTGGGGCAGCTGGGGTAGCCTGAGAGGAGCCTGGGGCAGCTGGGGGTGACAGAGGGGGGGGACTGGAGCAGCTGGACACACACCCCTCCTCCTCTCACCCCTGACACAGGCGCTCTCCTCCTGGCCGCACATGGAGCTCTCCCGGTCTCTGGAGGAGACCGCAGGGACTGCTGGGTAAACTGATTGCATTGCTACAGGTCCTGGGCTGTACAGCAGGATTGGGGGTCTGCACTGCACTGAACAGCTCCAGGACCTGCAGCGATACGATAACCTTACCCTGCAGTCCCCGCGGCCACCTCCAGAGGAGCTCCATGTAAGGCAGGGGCGCTAGGGGCCGCCCGCACACCACACCTCACCGGACCAGCTATTGACGCACACCTCACCGCCCCTCTCCAGACCACCCGCAGCCGCCGCACACCTCACCTCCCACAATGATTTTATGTGAAAATCGAATTCACCATTTTCAAAAAAATCTAATGGATTCTAAAATTCGGGGCAAATTAATCAAATTAATTTGATTAAATCACCCAGCCCTACCTGGGATCCTGAATCTATTTTAACCCCCAGACCACTCCGGGAGTTATCTTGAGAACTACTTGCAGATTTTCTTCATAACCATCCACTACCTATACGATAACCACAAAAAAAGATGCTTACAAATTTATTTCCCTCTTAAACAGATGGCTAAAAAACACAACACTAGTGTGCACAATGCTGGCTCATCACCTATGTATGTGTTAGGAAAGAAAGCGTGTAACAACATTTCCTAAGACTTTCTGTCCTTTTGTCTTAAATCAAGGTTTTCTTCAGGAAATCACAGTATAATTAAGGGGCGTTCTGCTCAAACTAAACTTTAATTATGTTGCTGCCCATGGGAAGAACATACCAACCAACCTTTTTTTACCTTTACACACTTCACCTCAGTTTAGTTTGAGCAGAAGACCCCCTTTAAGCAGTTATTTTTTCACAAACATCTTTACTTAGCTATATATCTACAAGATACCAATACTTCCATACACTCTGCATAAATAACACAAGTTCCTTTTGCAATGATATACATAATTGTTATGTTCCCCCTTCTTTGTTTTCTAACATGAATAATAATGAAGAAAACAGGGGTACTGAAGTCTTCTTTTAATCTTATGCACATTATGTATATAGGAGTACAGGAAAACAGTGTACTCCAGTATAGAAGGGTTACTAGTTAACTACTTACGCTTCCTTATAATGAAACATGAATCCCAACAAATCTCTATAGTCAGGCGGCCAATATGGGTCCCATCGAATCAACACTTTATCAGAGCTTGATTTTATATAGTTGAAGCGCAGTGTATCAGTCTCACCTGTAAAAGGATTAATAAACCATAAGAACTATCAGTGGTAAAGAAGCATAACACTTATCCCAAATGCCTACTTACATCACTCACCTATGAAAATATGCATGTGATTATTGGTTTTCTGTCTGCACCTGTTCACTAGTTCAGTTGGGGCAGACAGGGAAGCTACAAAGAAGCCGTTTGCTTATGTTGTGCATCTCATTTGCATTACTATAATCTTTTTTTAAACTTATTTTTATTATGAAAATATTGATAAATGTTCCTGTATATGCTGTGCAAATTTACATACAATAAAGATCAAAGGACACTAGAACAAATCTTTGGCTGAAGGCAGAAAATAGGTTAAACAGTTATGGGACATCTATGCTTAGAGATCTACATTGTGACTTTTCTTGGTTATTTTTCCTAGAAATGTGTGAATACATTTTCAGCTGAATACTACCATCCTCCTTGTCAAAGGGGTGTGTGCCTATTACCATTATGACATCATGAAGACCACTAGTATAATAAACTAAAATAGACACGTTAGGAGAGCTGACAGGACATTTTTAAAAACACAGTACAAGTACTCCCAAAGTAGATTATTATTTTCCAGAAGTTTCTTTAAAAAAAAAAAAAAATAAAATTCTTGCTCCACTAGTCAAATTACTATATTTTGTCCAGACATTTACAAACGTATTTGACATTTTTGTTGACTTTTTTTTTTTTTTTTTTTTTTATTGCTGGTCGCCTATATGTTAAATCAAAAATACAGAAAGTGGTGGGCAGATGACAGTTTTGAAAGGCCTGTTTGAAGCAGAACTCAGGAACCAACCCCAACTGGTGCTCAATCGGCTCAGTAATAAATGTAAGGCAATGACCTCAGATGCTTATACTTTGGAATAATTTTGTCTTACCATATGAGTAGTCATTTTAACATGCACTGATTTCCTAAGAAGTTCATGCATATGATCTAAAGCAAATGTGCCAAGCAAGCATTACTGTAGTGAAAGTACTGGGGAAGGACATAGCAGTGGCTTGCATCCCTGATATGACTGCCTCAGGACCCATTCACCCATTCTGACCTGCAAATGCGAACAGAATGCAGTCCCATTCATTTCTATAAACTATTACACACATGCATATATGTAACAGATCTGTATTGGAATTGGGATCCATGCTGCAAAAAGAAAGGGAAAGCCATTGTGCAGCTTGTAGTAGCAGCAGCACAAACCTCCTATGCTAAATGAAGAGGTCCATGCTAATGTCGACAGTTGCAGACAGCTACCGATGCACATTTGTAATCCTGTAAATTGCTGCAGGATGTCTGCAGTCATGGAGAGGGTTACTGATGAGTTTTTTGTTCAAATAAACACTTACAAGATGCCTGGTCCCCATTTGTCTTGGTCGCAACATCATTTCTGTCCTGGCGTTTTTCTGCTCCTGTTTTCTTCACCATCTCAAGAATTTCTTTTAGGCAAAGCCGAGGGTTGTAGTGAAAAAAGAGCCTTCCTTTTGCAATTGTTATATTGTGCTTTTGCCAGTCCCACAGTTGTCGTAGGTTGGCATTATCCAAAGCATAGAAGGCGTAATCACTGAAATAAAAAGATTTAGTAAGAAAACAAAATATTGCCTCTGAGGTGGAGTGTAACAATGATTATAAATGAGGTGCAGCACATCAGAACTATGCAATAAAATAACTTACATCATATTACCATACAAGATGGCAACATAAGTAAACGATGAGGCCAAACCAACAGGAACAATTCTAGTTATTTTTGCATAGAAGTTTATTGTGGGACAAAGATGTGAGAGATGAGAGAGAATAGTAGACATCTTTTGCAAAGAAAGTGAAACAGAAAATCAGCATCACTCTTATGGAGAGCAGCTGTAATAAAATAATTCTCACTGGGAATTCAGAATGCCACTACCGCTGGTAACTAAAGTTAGAATGCCATCTATGGCGCTTGGCACAAGGAAAAGCATGGTATAATTGACATTAGGCAACGCAGATCAACACTAGAGCTTGCCATCAAGGTCAATTTATATCACCTTTTACAAGGTAACCCTATCCTCAGCAACAGGGTCAGGTTAGTACTGTGGATGTTTTACACAGCCCCTCAATACACATCCTTTTGATGAAAAGCATATAGACTTTCAGTGCACACTCACTTCGCTTCAAGGGTGTCTCCACGTATTAAGTGCAGCTTTCGGAAAAATGACAGGGACACTAGAGCATAAGATCGCCTGATCTTAAGATATCCAGTAATCTCTTCAATGAGACCAAGATTTGCTTCTAGCTCGGCAGCAATATTATCTGCAGGGAGAAATGCAACAGTAGATGGTTTACACTGAGAAAAATGAATACCCTCCCAGCATCACGTATCATTATGATGCCGGGAAAACTGAAATGGTTTGCATTTTTGCAGGACTGTACTTACACACATACAGTAAAGAAAGAGAACTCCTTTAAGTACAAGGTGACTGAATTGTGCATGAGAGCCCAAATGTGACATTAAAAGTATATTCCCATTGCATACAATGTTAGCGTAGGATGTGCAATCATTTTACCATCGTTTGGAGTCTGATCTCAATCTTTTTCAAATTTTAAGTTTTAATTATAACACACAAAAGGAAAAACAAAGTACTACATGTCCTAATACTTTATACAAATATATAACAGAATGGGTGATGCTGCGTTTACACGGAGCGATAATTCACCCAATCGTACGATTAACGATTTCAAAGTAACAATTTTTTTTTATAACGATCAGCGTTGAGATGGAACAATATATCGTACAGAAAAATCGTTTTGCGATCGCTTAAGCCTATCTCGCACATAGGTTAAATCAGGGAATGACTGTTTACACTGAACAATCTGCGAATTTTTTGAGAACAACCAACGACGATTTGTGAACAAGTTCGAAGATCAAAATTAACGATTTCTCGCTCATCGTTTGATCGTCGCTGCGTTTACACGTACGATTATCGTTAGTGTTCGATTGCAATGGTGCAAATTCGCACGATAATTGTTCCATGTAAACGCAGCATGAGAGCCTGAAATAACACGCAATTGTGTTGAGATCTACACTCAAGAGCCCCTTTACTTTCAAGATCGACTGAGATCACAGAGAACAGACCACCACATATTCTAAAATGATGGCAAATTCTATCCATATTCCATTACTTTATGAAATGGAAATAAACCTTTTAGTACACCTTTTTCAGGTACCATGACAAATAGGCTTTTTGGAATTGTCTTGTATGTTGCATTTATGTAAAAGGATGGAGCTCAAAGAAGCATGCATATTCTGTGGATAGTTATAAATTATTAATAAATTGTTGTCCATGCCATGCAATTCTCTACTGTGCAACAATGAAATTCATGAATGTGTGTATTACTTAAAAACAGGGAACTTTAAAACAGAAAGGGGCTTTGCTGCAGCCCTTAAAGGAGAAATCGAGCCATTTATTTTTTACTTGGCAGCCAGCAGGGGAAACTTAATACACAATCCTAACTTCGCTCTCCACATGCCAGTGCTCCGTCACCAGCTCTGGGGCCCCAGCTGGAAGGCATTCCGCCCCGACAACACCCCACAACCCCCCCTCTTCCCCAAGATTGTTATGACGAGGGGGAAAATGCCTTCTCGGCTGATGGATTTCACGCTCAGCCACCAATCAGTGACTGTAGCGGCGTCACACTCCAGTCACTGATTGGCTGTACAGGCAGTCAATCAACCGGGTCGTGACCTCGGCTGAGAGAAGTTCCCGGAGCGATCAAGCACTGGGGAGGCACAGGGAGTTAAGTTAGTTGAGTTAAGACTGTTTTTTTTTTTAATTCCCAGTGATTGAACGCATGGGGTGCACCCTACCTGAGACATTGGAAATGTGCCAACCTTTTACCGCATTTTATTGTTTACACTTGTACTTTGTAATTGCCCTCTTGGCACTTTGTGATATTGAGATACCATCATCATATACATGTTGGGTGCATTTTTTTGCTATATATTTTTTGCTCCATTTTCTAATTTCTTAAACTCTTAAAATGCATTGTATGATTTGTTCATAGTAGCTGCTGGTCTCCTACATTTTTAGGTTGGTCGGGTCTCAATTGGCCGTTTTATGGCCAGTGAGATGGTATGAATTGTTTTAAATGTTTTAATTGTTTGTCCTCCGATTTTATGTGAATAGACTTAATCTTATTTGATCATTAGTTACTTTGTAAGGTGCAGTCCATTTTTTCCCATCTCTGCTTCTGGTCTTTGCCGTATATGGATTACATTTTTTGACAAGAACTAAAGTGGTCTGCAGATTAAGAGAACCCCAGTAATTTCCCATTATTGATCCAGTAGTAAGATGCATAAATACTCACTGCCACCCCGGATATTGATGGCTAAGCTTCCACTGATTACGGTGCATCCTCGGAGATCTTGAGCAGAGGTAACAGAGTCTATGACTTTCTCTTTTTCTTTCACTACACAGACCTTTGGACAAGGACCTTCACATGGTTCACAAGTCAGACTGTAGGAACAACAAGGAAGAAAAGTAGATTAAATACAGTTACCAGTCTCTGAGCAAGATAAAAACCGTTGATGTGTCTATCATATGGATTAATATCTCGGTTGTGAGTCTCAAAACACGGGATAGCCAGATATCTCTAGCCTGTTGCCACGGGGTGCCTCCATGATGGGGAGAGCACCACACCACTCTGAAAGATAGCCCCTTAAGTCGCACTCGGATGTGAGTATTGGAACATAAATAGGGAAACAACAGGGTGGCCCTTTTTTGTCAACGTCTAACTCAAGGTGCTAGTATTGCGATCATGACAAGGGCGTGCCAAGGCAGGTATCCACAGACAGCCGTTTTGGAGTATTTACCCCTCGTCAGTGTGGAGCAGGTTTCTGGCTGGTTGGGGCAATGACAAATCAATCAACAAAAAACAGTAATCACTGAACTCAAAAGGAGATCAGTGAAAAAATTCCAATGAAGTATTCAATCAAGAGTTTCTTCACTGATCTCCTTGAGTTCAGTGATTACTGTGTTTTGTTAATATGTAATACTGCTACATTAGCTTTTCAAAACACAGTATTACGATTTGCTGTAGTTAATTTTTTTCTGGTCAAATTATCACAGTAACACCCTAAAATAATGTAAATAAACTCAAGGCTAATTTTTTTTAGGTCTACGTTGGACTATCATCAGAAAGCTGTTAGCGTACAGCACAACATGTTGCTAATAGTTTGAACGTAGTCACAAATTACTCTATTTTCAAAATATGTACACTCCCTGCGGAGAACTTGGTCAACCACGTTTATGAGTGCTCCACAGAACACTTATATGTTCAGAAAATGCTCTGAGCATAGCCACAGTCTATATAAGTCAAAGGGCCAGCCAGTAACACGTTGGGCTGTACATCGGCATCCTTTTTTCACATACTGCTGATGGACAGCCCAACATAAATCTAAAAAAGTGGTGTACATGCAGACTAAAATTAATGCATGTGACCCCCTTCCAACACTTCTGCTTGGGAGGCAGGTTAGTAGGTTCATTATTAAAAAAAAAAAAAAAAAAAAAAAAAAGTTTCTCTTCATTAGAGATTCTTATCGACGTCTATAAATTTATTTATTTATTTCATTTGTTAATTTTCATCGTGTTTTTGGAGTGTGAGAGAAGACTACCACCACTACAACATACATGACTGGCTGTAAGTGCTTTATACGCCATTTGGGGGGGGGGGGGGCTGGGGGAGGTAATTATCAAGACTGGCATATTTGTACACTGGTCTTGCATAAATCCCCGCCTGCCCCCCCAAGCCAACATGGCAGACATAGTCCAGATATAGTCTCTGGAAAGGTAACTACTATACTCAAGTAACTCAAAGCTGAAGATGTAGACAAAGAGAAACTTACGTGGTAGAGTTGGTGGTATATCCAGACGGACACTCCGGTATGCACTCTCCTTTGTGAATGACATACCGTGAACAGGAGCTGTCTGTGGAATTCTGACACTTATTGTGAAGCATTTGGCATTCACTGAAGCTGATGCAACGCCATCCTTGCAAACTGTATGAGTCTGATGGACAAGACTCAACACACCTTCCTTTGTGAAGGAAATTACGACATGCCACACACTTAGTTGGATCATTGGGTTCCAGGCAGCTCCCAAGACACTCGCTGTGACAACATCGGTCATCGGACGTACAGCCATGGTACTTACATGCAGCTGGACAAACTGTGTAAATAACAAAACAAAAGTAATTTATTAGAAATATTTGACTATGTATGCATCAAATACAATATTATCTTACATGCTCTAGGGCAAGAATGCCCAACATGTGGCCCTCCAGTTGTTGCAAAACTGTCTGGATAGGCAAAGTTCTAAGAGTCCAGGCCATTATCACTTGTATGGGCGGGTTCACACAACGGAATTCTCGCGGACAATGTCCGCGGAATTCCGTCAGCTGTCCGCCCGCACGGGCACACGCTTTTCCGCCGGCTCCATAGACACCATTCTATGGGCCGGCGTATTCCGCGATCCGCTAAAAGAAGTGACATGACACTTCTTTCAGCGTATAGCGGAATACGCCGGCCCATAGAATGGTGTCTATGGGGCCGGCGGAAAGGCGGGCAGACAGCTGACGGAATTCCGCGGACATTGTCCGCGAGAATTCCGTAGTGTGAACCCGCCCTAAAATGCTAAGGAAATGCTCAAAATGTGACCTGTTGGAGGTAACTTACTAAATGGAGTAAAGAAACACTGCTCAAGGGTATAGACACACATGGCATGCACTGAGTGGCCAAGAAGTGGCCATAAAATTCACTTTTTTATGCAATGCAGTCTTTAAAGCAGGGGTGGGGAACCTTTTCCATGTCGAGGGCCGGTCGGGCATTAATAAAATCATTCGAGGGCCGCATACCGTGTGCGGCAGTTAGTAGCGTGGGTTTGCAGCACCCGGGGCAAGGCACAGTATTGTTCCCCTAGTGCCCCTGCTATTGTAGTTAACCCCCAGTGATGCCCCTGCTATTGTAGTTAACCCCCCCCAGTGATGCCCCTTGTAGTCTAGTTAACCCCCAAGTCATGCCTCTGGTGGGCCTAGTTAACCCCCATCAGTGATGCCTCTGGTACGCCTAGTTAACCCCCATCAGTCATGTCCCTGGTAGCCTAGTTAACCCCCATCAGTCATGTCCCAGGTGGCCTAGTTAACCCCCATCAGGCATGTCCCTGGTGGCCTAGTTAACCCCCATCAGGCATGTCCCTGGTGGCCTAGTTAACCCCCATCAGGCATGTCCCTGGTGGCCTAGTTAACCCCCATCAGGCATGTCCCTGGTGGCCTAGTTAACCCCCATCAGGCATGTCCCTGGTGGCCTAGTTAACCCCCATCAGGCATGTCCCTGGTGGCCTAGTTAACCCCCATCAGGCATGTCCCTGGTGGCCTAGTTAACCCCCATCAGGCATGTCCCTGGTGGCCTAGTTAACCCCCATCAGGCATGTCCCTGGTGGCCTAGTTAACCCCCATCAGGCATGTCCCTGGTGGCCTAGTTAACCCCCATCAGGCATGTCCCTGGTGGCCTAGTTAACCCCCATCAGGCATGTCCCTGGTGGCCTAGTTAACCCCCAAATTAAAAAAAATAAACATCCCACTCACCTTACCTCCGCTCCCACGCTGCCCATGTCCTCTTCTGTCCCAGGTCCTCTGTGCCGGTCTTTCTCCTGCAGGCGGCGCGCGATGAAATGACGTCATCGCGCGCGGCCCGCAGGAGACTGAAGACACGCGCTGCTCTGCTGGGGAAGGAGCCGGCATAGACAGCATCCTCCTGTGTCCGGCAGCTGTCACAGACACCGGAGGATGCTGTGTGCGCCGGCTCCTTCCTCCTCCAGAGCGGCGCGCATCACAGGGGAGCTGCCGGAGGTTCCCCACCCCTGCTTTAAAGTGTACACTCACTGATGGCTGCGCAATTTTGCCATTAAACTGTTAATTTGAAAAATGTGCTAAACAGCATATAAGTGTGGATTTAGGCCGACCAATGAACACTGTGCATGTCTGTACCATTAGGTATCATTAGGTTTTATTAATACATATGTATGGACAACACATAAAACAGTCAGTATGGCAAATATAACAGTCAAAGTTAATGTTGTGCATACTGATAAGTGCAGATGTCCTCCATACAACATACATGGAGATTTGGTTGAATAAAGAGTGTTGATGGATGTTCCCTCAAACAATTATATAAAGGAGTCTTAAAAACGTAGGTCTAGCGACCAATGTATGTTGTATGGAACTTGTTTGCTGGGGTAAAGGGGACCCCAAACATGAAGAGCACTGTGCACAGTGTTTCAACAATACTATTGCACTAAATGTAGAGGTCTTACCACCATGTACACTGGTTTTATTTTTTACACACCCCTTCAACACTCATTCTGCTTCTCTGAACATGCAATGTTTAGGGCTCAGTCTCTTTTCCTTACATCTAGTTCTCAGCTTTCTTTCTCTGGTAATAGCCATTGCCATATTAATGAGAGTGTTTTTTCTGAATGGAGGAATCAAAAAGGCAATGAGCGTACTGCAAGAAATGTTAACTTCAGTGACAACTTTTGCCCTTTTCAAAGGAACCGTTCTGCAGAGCAACCTTCTGTACCGTCCCACAGCAGAACTCAGAAGAGGCTGATCAGTAGTGACTGCTGCACAGGGTTTCTGACAGTGTAGCACTTCCATAGCTGTATGGTAGCCAGATCTAAAATGTTGCAATCCACTGGAAATGTGTGTCAAATATGCCATATAGATAACTGTAAGGGTTGCACTGCTAACAGTAACTCATCTATTAAATCAAACAAAATACAACACAAATTCTAACAATTCTCAAAGAAAAAGGTAAATGAACAGGTAGCAAACCCATCACAGCTCTGGGGCACAAAAGTATAGAAACGCCAGGTTCTGAGCTAATAAAAAGTGACTTCATGTGTGCACTTGGTTTAGTTTTAAGCACCATGTAATAAACCAGCAAGATGAGCAGTGTGTGGACACAGGCAGTGAGGATGTATACATCTTTCTTATCTGACCCCAGTGAAATATAAAATCAGAGAAGTTTATGGACAAAGCCTGCACGCACAGAGCAGTGCTGACACCGCACATCTGAATGAGTACATAAGCAGATAAGGTCACTGTGAACCCAGCACTATGTTAAGCTTCTCCAGCTCCCTGCTTACTCCACTCCAGGACTCCACATCTACCAAAGTGCCGCCCTTATACTTAACCAATCACAAGGCAGCTGGAAACAGCCCAGCCTGGGATCTGCCCTTCTTTTTTCGAAACACCCCCTTATCTTCCAAAGCTTTCCCCCTACCTACTAAACCCTTAATGTGCTTGAGTAAAATGCAACTACAGTATGTGAATAACACTTTCAATGCTAGGTGTGGCTAACAAGTGAATAGGGAAGTGCACACTACAAATGTTTGTGTACAGTGCTGCAGGGTGATAGGCAGCAAGCAATAGCGTGGATTACGGCGGACTGACAAGAAAGAGAGAGAAGCAGCTGCTGCTGCTGCTGCCACCGCACAGGGTTGGATCTGTCATGGAGGGAGGAGAAGAAGTCTACAAAACAAAACAAATATGTTACACGCAGCCAGCAACAATGCTAGCAGATCTGTACCGTCCCCCAGATCTTAAACAGACATTTGTCTGATGTTTGACAGCTAATACTTTTACCTAGAGGTTTACAATAAAAGAGTTTAAACGTTACATTAATGCTTAACAACTAGCAAACAGATACTGGGATGTATATTCACTGTAGGGGCTATGTAGAAAAACACTGCTTCACACACACACACGGCTAGATCTGCGTCTTCACACAAGATACACAATGGGGAGATTTGCCATAAATGTTTTTAGCAGGGAAGCATTTTGGTGTGGATTTGGGGACAAATATGCTAATATCGTAAAGATTTAAAAAAAAAAAAAAGTCAATGAGGAGAATTTATAGTGTCTTTTTCACACCCTTTATTCTATCTAGCACTCTCTCTTTTATGCTGGTTTTAGTTGTGCAAAGGTTGTGTTATATGATTCATTTGGGCACTTTTTATCCGTCCACCACCTTTCAAGTGGAGCTGCACACAAGTCATATCAGGGCTCCAGACTAAAAAATTTACCTAGGAGCCATTGGCTCCTAACCTGAAAAATTTAGGCGCCAAATAGAATATTTGGTCGCCAACATTTTAAACCATGTAAAATTAATGTTATGTTAAATGGGACTTACTGTGTGCAGAGGCTACGGCAGCCTCCTCCTCCTTTAGATTCTCTCTTTTCTTAGTTTGAAAATGTTCAACATGGAAACTTGCAACTTGACAACCATATACAGTCCGACTCAGTACTTCAGCTTCACTTGGCTAGCCTTTTAATGAGGCTTACTCTTCTGAACTTGAACTTAAAGGGAACCTGTTAACCCCCGTGCCAGGGTGACAGGCTCCCAACCCCCTGTTAGAGCCCCCTATACTCACCTCATCGCGCCGGGTCCCGCTTCTGAAGATGGTCGGGTCCCGGAGATCTCAGCCGCTGCAGCCCGGCGTGCGCTGAGAGATGAGTCCAACGCTCAGAGAATGACGGGAGAGTCCAGCGCTCCGTCATTCTCTATGAGCGTTGGACTCATCTCTCTGTGTGCGCGCCGGGCTGCAGCGGCTGAGATCTCCGTTACCCGACCATCTTCAGAAGCGGGACCCGGCGCGATGAGGTGAGTATAGGGGGCTCTAACGGGGGGTTGGGAGCCTGTCACCCTGGCACCGGGGGTGACAGGTTCCCATTAAAAGCTTGCAACAGTCTATACATACTGAGCTAGACTTATGACTGCAGCCATAGTGACCCCCCACAAGATGTGTATATAGATAGATATATCTCTCACCTAGTGACTAATGCAAGTGACCCCCTACAATACAGACACCTGAGGGGCCCTGATAATAATAATTGTGCATATATCTATCTCCCAGTGTCTGCAGCCAGTTTGCCCTACACTTATAGATGGCCCCCTCCCCTTATAGATGACCCCCTCTACCACCATTATAGATGCCCCCTCTCCCCCCCCATTATAGATGCCCCCTCTTCCCCCCCCTTATAGATACCCCCTCCCCTTATAGATGACCCCCTCTACCCCCATTATAGATGCCCCCTCCTCCCCCCCAATATAGATGCCCCCTCCTCCCCCCCATTATAGTTGCCCCCTCTTCTCCCCCCCTTATAGATACCCCCTCCCCTTATAGATGACCCCCTCTACCCCCATTATAGATGCCCCCTCCTCCCCCCCCATTATAGATGCCCCCTCCTCCTCCCCATTATAGATGCCCCCTCTTCTCCCCCCCTTATAGATACCCCCTCCCCTTATAGATAGCCCCCTCTCCCCCCCTTGAAGATGGCCCCTCTTCTCCCCCCCTCCCCCCCTTGAAGATGGCCCCTCTTCTCCCCCCATTATAGATGCCCCCCCTTCTCTTCCCCCCATTATAGATGCCCCCCCCTTTCCTCTATGCTAAGGAGTATTTAAAAAAAATAAACACACAAACTCACCTGACAACCCGCTCCCCCGGCGATCCTCTTCTTCTTCGGACGCTGTCCCCGGCTGATGCGCAGCTGCCGGGGGTGTCCCGTCCTATCCCCGGCAGCGCGGCGCGTCAGTGAGCTCCCTGTACGCCGGGGCTGTGACTTCTGACACAGGAAGAGTCTCTGACGCGCGCTTCCTGTGCCGGAAGTCAGGGCCCCAGGCAGCTCACTGATGCGCCGCGCTGCCGGGGATAGGATGGGACACCCCCGGCAGCTGCGCATCAGCCGGGGACCCGGACTTAAAAAGACAGCGCGCCGCCGCCGGGGCCAGTCGCAAATGGCGCCCAGATTAATAAATCTGGGCGCCATTTGCAAAATATCAGTCGCATTGGCGACCATTTTGGTCGCCATCTGGAGCCCTGCATATATACAGAGTGCATCTAAAAACACACCACACTTAAAACATGCTTCTTTTATATCAAAGCCACACTATGTTTGCTCGACAAGACACAGAAATCTCTAATGCAGCACCTATGGATTTATTGTGGTTTTTGAGCTTCCCCATTAAAGTCAATGGGGAAATCCACAGTGGATCAGGCACAACAAAAGGACACAGAAACAAGAGATGAGCAAATAACTCAAAGCAAAGCTTTTTGTTTAATTTGCGATCCGCTCATCAAGCCGCAGTCCTTTCAGCGCTGCTCCGCTTCCTGATACTCCTCCCAGGATGCTGGGAAAAGCTGCTTCCAATCCTGGGAAACTTCTCCCAGTTTCCTAGGATTGGATACAGCTTTTCCCTGGCACCTGGGGTGGAGCGACAAGGAGCAGAGCAGCACTGAAAGGCCGGAAGCTTGATAAGCGGATCGCAAATTAAACAAAAGCTTTGCTTTGAGCGATTCGCTCATCTCTAATACTAATAGAAACATAGAAAATGGTCGGCAGAAAAAGACCACCTTGTCAATCTAGTCCGCGCTTATTGTATTTCCTTTTTTTATTATCTTAGATACACTGTAGATTTAGCAGCCAAATCTGCTGGAAGGTTGTTCCCAGCATCTACTACTATTTCAGTAAAGTAATATTTTCTCATGTTGTTTCGGACCTTTCCTCAGTTTCTTATTAATAACACTTCCCTCCTCAAAATCTGCTGCTAGAATACAAAGCCATAGAGCATAACTGTACTGCATATCGCAGCGGATTTTGCTGCGTGACTCTCAGGCCCCATTCACACGTCCGTGTCAGTTTTTACTGTCAGGAAATCCTGATCAGGAGACCTCAAATGTCATCAGGATAGTATCAGGATTTCCTGACAGTAATCCGTTTTTACCATCAGGAAACCATCAGGAAAAACCTTCAGGATTTCCTGATGAGATAATATGGTCTAGTATGCCAACATACCTGTGTACCTGGATGGCAACAGGCTGCAGAACTACAACTCCCATCATGGCCTGTCAGCAAGGCATGATGGGAGTTGTACGTCTGCAACCTGGATGGCCACAGGCTGCAGAACTACAACTCCCATCATGGCCTGCCAGCAGAGCCATGATGGGAGTTGTACTTCTGCAACCTGGATGGCCACAGGCTGCAGAACTACAACTCCCATCATGGCCTGCCAGCAGAGCCATGATGGGAGTTGTACTTCTGCAACCTGGATGGCCACAGGCTGCAGAACTACAACTCCCATCATGGCCTGTCAGCAAGGCATGATGGGAGTTGTACGTCTGCAACCTGGATGGCCACAGACTGCAGAACTACAACTCCCATCATGGCCTGCCAGCAGAGCCATGATGGGAGTTGTACTTCTGCAACCTGGATGGCCACAGGCTGCAGAACTACAACTCCCATCATGGCCTGTCAGCAAGGCATGATGGGAGTTGTACGTCTGCAACCTGGGTGGCCACAGACTGCAGAACTACAACTCCCATCATGGCCTGCCAGCAGAGCCATGATGGGAGTTGTACTTCTGCAACCTGGATGGCCACAGGCTGCAGAACTACAACTCCCATCATGGCCTGCCAGCAAGGCATGATGGGAGTTGTACTTCTGCAACCTGGATGGCCACATGCTGCAGAACTACAACTCCCATCATGGCCTGCCAGCAGAGCATGGTGGGAGTAGTAGTCCTAAGGGGTTATCTCACCTGTCCTGGATCCTGCTCTGTCGGGGCCGCGAGGTTGGCGTCCGGGTCCGGGTCAGAGTGCAGTGCTGAGGTCCGGGCGGCGGCGGCGGTCGGAAGTGCGGAGCATCCGGCAGGCCGCCCGGTGGTGAGTTCCCGGGGAGGGGTGGGGGCGGGAGAGGGTCAGATGACAGAGAGCCAGAGTGCCGGTGGTGAGTGGCGGCGGCGGCGGGGGGCGGGGCGTGGGGTGCAGGGGGATTAGTGTGCGGTGCGGTGCGTTGCGGGGGGGGATGGGGGTGTGCGGGTGATCGGACGGCGGCCGGGGCTGGCTCTCTACCAGTCCGGAATCGCGAGCACTTTCCTGATATACATCAGGAAAATGCCCGTGATTCCGGCGCTCCCATAGACTTCTATGGGGGCGTCCGTGCCGGATTTCCGGACGAAAATAGGACAGGATCTAAAAAATCCGGTCCTATTTTCCGGAATGGACACCCTTCCGGAAAAATCCGGAAGGGTGTCCGTGTCTAATGTTAGCCTATGAGTCCGGAAATCCGTCCGGATTTCCTGATAGGAAATCCGGACAGATTTTCCGGACGTGTGAAGGGGGCCTCAGTGTCAAATCTGCTGCAAATGTGGAAGGTGTAAATGCAGCCTAAAAGGGATTTTTACTCAAACATAACATTTCATATGTTGCTGTCCATGGCGAGACTAACAATTAATTCCATACTTATTTATCTACTTGGTTTTACTTTTCCAGTTCTGAGCTGCTACTTTGTGCTGAAGACATAAAAATCTGTGTGTAAGCTTTTATCTCATTCACCCCCTCCTTCCACCTTCTTTCCAAGGTGGCTGTACCTGGCAGACGTTATGTGCAACTTTGTAGCTTCTTTCTAATGCTCGGAGGGTTATTCTGAGGTGACGTTGCTTATGAACTCACTGTGATTAACCCTTTCCAGCATTACAAAGTTGCAGATAGGATTTTGTTTACATCAGCCATCTTGAAAAGGAGGAGGGGGAGACAAAGATAAAAGCTCACACACACTTTTGTGTCTTCAGCAGAAAGCAGCAGCGTAGAAGTGGGGGAAGGAGACTGAATAGATAATAACAAGCATAGAATAAATTTTTTGTCTCACCATGGGCAGAAACATATGAAGAGTTATGTTTGAGTGAAATATCCCTTTAGGTGTCTCCTGATATGTTTCTATAATATTGAAGCATGTTTTATTCAAAAATTTGTATGATTGGGGGGTGATTGTGGTGGTTGGTGGGATTGGATTCATCATCCCAGTGTCTGAAACATTGTAAAAAAAGGAGTGGGGCCTTCCTCTGGCCACAAGAGCCCATTTTAGCTTCTCTGCTCTTATCCTCCTCTTGCCATTTTATCAGAAACTTCCAAGTCTAATTGTTGTACAAGCACCGATTACCCTTAGCAGCCCACCAGGGCACTTGCAGCTAACTTGCATATAGACAAAAAGGTTCTCCATGCTGGAGGGGGCAACTACAAAATAAAAGATATGCCCATAATCAGATCAACACATCATATGTAGCCACGGCTATGTTTAGAATCTAAAATATTGCTGACAGGTTCTCTTTATGGCCATGTTCATATGATGATACTCAAAATAATGGTCGTTGTTTAACATACTTTGGTGGCTGTCATATTATGTTGCAGGACCCTGTCTGATGACCAGAACTTTTAAATCACATCTACACACTGTGGAAATTTTCCACACAGAAAATAACCTGCAATGCAAAATTTTCAGCCCGTAATAGTCAATTATGTTATGGAATTATTTTGGATTTGTTGAGCATCTTCCCTACAGAAATCATTTAAAGGGAATGAGTCATCAAAAAGACTTCCTGCTTAAATAATGTTTTCATGTTACAAAAATTTGAAAAAAAATATGTCTATCATGAGTTAATCCTTGAAGTTTTCATTTGCACCTTTTCTGCAAGGTTTGATGCAGCAATTCCATCTGGCATGTGTTTCTTTCTACAAAAATACAGATGTACCTGAATTTGATCTGTGTTGCATCAGTATGATGCAAACACTTTAAAGGGGAACTCCAGCTAAAGGTAAAAAAAATAAACCTGCTGCAGAAGCATATAGCATTGCTTACCTATCTATCCCAGTTCTGAAACTACTAAAAATCTATTTGCTTTGGGGTCTTAGTTCTGTATTTTGTGGCTGTACTTCCTGGTTGAGCAGTTGTACACAGTACTACAGGTTCCAAAATGCCTTTCTTTTCCTCAGCTGTTCATCACAGTCCCCCAGAGTCCGGCCAATTCCCCACCCAAAGCTGTTGCAGAACATCTAGGCTGTGTTTACACATTGCAGTTTCATTGTGTTACTGAATTATGTAACGGCAGCACTTTCACATTTGCAATACTACTTCTCTGTTCTTGGCCACACAGCTCACTGTATTCTCTATCTGTAATGCCGATATTGGAATCATTTAATTAATTTAATTTGTGCCTTTCTTTTCATCTCCACACACATATTATGATCAAGCATCTTTTGTCTTTGAACTTTAACACCGCAATAAGGACTTTATCCGATATTATCTTACATTGGTTATACAGTTATTGCTCAGTGTAATAGGGCCCTAACGCAGTGCTTTTCAATTCCAGTACTTGTGGCTCACCAAAAGGTCATGTTTTGAGGATATCCTATACAAAGAACACCTGTGCTAATGCGCAGAGTACAATGATATCACAAAGAAAACCTTAGGCCGCCTTCTCACGTTCTGTGTTCCGCACGGGACACGGACTTGGAATGCCTGTAACGGAGTCCTCCCTGCCTGGGCAGAATCTGTGATAATATGCTGGGAGCGGGGGAACTGCATAAATATGCGTTGCAATGAAGCAGCCGCACAGCTCTGTCATTACAGTGCGCGCGCATATTCATACAGTTTTCCTGCTCCCAGCATCTTATCACAGATGGTGCCCAGGTGGGGGGAGGACTCCATGAAACATGGAACGTGAAAATAAGGCCTAAGGGTATATTCACACGAACGGGCTCGCAGCGAGATTCTCGCTGCGAGCCCGGCAGGTCCTGGCAGTTCCCATACACTACATACTTGCTGCGGTCTAAACGACCGCAGCGAGTATGTAATTATACCGCCCTTAACCCCTTCTGCTCCCGCCCGGCTCCCCCGCTGTAAGCATACTTTACCTGTCCTTGCTGCACGGGTCCGGCGTCCTGCTCTCCCGTCCGGCCAATTAGTGTGTTGCCCAGCCGCAGCCACTGATTGGCCGGGCGGGAGAGCAGGACGCCGGACCCGTGCAGCAAGGACAGGTAAAGTATGCTTACAGCGGGGGAGCCGGGAGGGAGCAGAAGGGGTTAAGGGTGGCAGAATTACATACTCGCTGCGGTCGTTTAGACCGCAGCAAGTATGTAGTGTGTGGGAACTGCCAGGACCTGCCGGGCTCGCAGCGAGATTCTCGCTGCGAGCCCGCCCGTGTGAATATACCCTTAAAGGGGTTATCCAGTGCTACAAAAACATGGCCAATTTTCCCCCACTCTTGTCTCTGATTCAGGTGCGGTTTGCAATTAAGCTCCATTTACTTCAATAGAATCGAGTTACAAACCCCAGCCAATCTGGAGAAAAGAATGGGCCCAAAGTGGCCATGTTTCTGTGGCGATTGATAACCCCTTTAAAGCATGACCTGTTGGGGGGCTATGAGGACTGGAATTGAGAAGCACTGTTCTAATGTATGCAAATGTACAGCCAAGCAAAGACATACATTGGCAAGTGTTAAAAAAAAAAAAAAAATGTATATAATATATATATATATATATATATATATATATATATATATATATATATATATATATACATATATACACACACACACACACACACACACACAACACACACACAGGTATACCGTGTGTTATATGCTTTTTTTGTGGTGACAGACTATATTGGGAAGTACTGTTGAAATTGCATTTATGCAAAACTGCTGTAACATTGTAGCACTTCATTGCAATATGACTGCACTGAGTGCATAAACACTAAATGACATGAGAATCAACATCTAAAGCCTGCAGAAGAAAAGGATAAATGTAATGGCACCAGTCAAACGTTATGCTAAAGACCTATAGCTCTAACCTGGCCTGCCTTCGTACAAAAGGAAAAAAGAAGCGAGAAACCCTCTTTTTCCAGTAATCTGATCCAGGGCCTCTGACAAGGCCGGTAATTCCAGCCATACTGCATACCAAAGACATGGGTGTCTGAAAGTCAATTACAAAATGGGGCCCATGCTGAAAAAAATGATGAGATGCCCAAATAAATAGTGTTCTATCTAACAGCGCTTTATTTTTTAGTTGGGGTTGGGCACTTCCTTAGCTAACTACAGAATGATTCTTAACATATCAGGGAATGGCAATTTAGGCAGTTCACCAACACAAGTGCTTCCTTTTAAAAGGGAACCAATCACCTCAAAAATGCATATATAGCTTTTTAAATGTGCTGTTAGAGCACACAGCACACTTTCCATACATGTTTCTATATACTCCCTGCCTCCCCCGTGTAATCCATAAAGTAACTTTATAAAACTGGCGCCCGGTATGCAAATTACATCAGCTAGTCACCTGGGCGGTGTTAGGCTAGATGGTAGTCACAGTCAGTCCGGGTCCCCTGGGCGTTCTTCGGCGGTAATCACGCCCCTCTGGGCGTGATTCAAATCACCCAGTAGCTCCGACGTCACTTGGGAGCGCGCCGTGCACAACGTCGGCGCGCCTATGTTCTTACGCCGCCGCGCATGCGCAGTACAGCCGCTCCCATTCAGGCTGTACTGCGCCTGTGCAGAATAGCCTCGAACTCCGGCTCGCACTGAGTTCGAGGCTATTCTGCACAGGCGCAGTACAGCCTGAATGGGAGCGGCTGTACTGCGCATGCGCGGCGGCTTAAGAACATAGGTGCGCCGACATTGTGCACGGCGCGCTCCCAAGTGACGTCGGAGCTACTGGGTAATTTGGATCACGCCCAGAGGGGCGTGATTACCGCCGAAGAACGCCCAGGGGACCCGGACTGACTGTGACTACCATCTAGCCGAACACCGCCCAGGTGACTAGCTGATGTAATTTGCATACCGGGCGCCAGTTTTATAAAGTTACTTTATGGATTACACGGGGAGGCAGGAAGTATATAGAAACATGTATGGAAAATGTGCTCTAACAGCACATTTAAAAAGCTATATATGCGTTTTTGAGGTGATTGGTTCCCTTTAAGCAGTTCATGACTAAACATTTTGCTATAAAGCTACAAAGATTTAGCCCTTTGTCTCTGAAGATTCAATAAACCAAAAGGAGACTGAAAAATATATACAAAAAGAGGTTTTCCAGCATTGACAAATCACTGGGATTGGTGTCCATTTACTATTCTCTTTCAGAGACCATTCCTGGCTTTGTATTAAGTAATTGCAAATAAAAACCTGAACATGTGAACACAGCCTCTGTCACTATTTAAAGAAAACCTATTACTAGTTTTATGCTAGGTGAACCATGGCAGGCAAGAAATACTGACAGGCTTCACTATCACAACAAACTATGATTCACTCTAAATGGTCCTGCCTTTTCAGGGTAATTATAGTTGTGACTTTACGGTAGCTTCACACACACTGTATCACAGCGGATTTGATCTAAATAACGTAGTGCAGCATCAAATCTGCTGCAGATCTGCTGCGTATCCTGTACGTGTGAATGAACGCTAAGACAGAAATGTGGTTCTAAATCATCATGACGGTCCCCCATATGCGTAGAGAGATAGATCTGTCAATCAGAGACCACCGATCACCCCAAAGACTCTGAGCCTCGTTCCCGCCTGAACATGCAACTAGGATTTCTGTAAAAAGGCACAGCCAATCAGAGTGATTCATGTATTACTGCGCTAAGGGAACCTATCAGTGTTTTACATTGCTTAAGATACAGGCTGTGTAAAAACTAATGTCAAGTTTTCATCGGTCCAGGTCTGAGTGTTCAGACCCATAACAAAATCGGGAGAATGAGCCAGGAGACCACGCTAAGCGCAGCCCTCTCCCAGCTCAGTTTCACGTGTTGAGCCGGGCTCATAGTGCAAGTCTATGGAGCCTGACTTTCTCTCACACAGAGTAGGGAGCGGACGCAACGCATCGCGGTCCTATCCCCATCGGTACATTCAGACCCAGACCACGTTAACAAGATCCAGTCAACCTATACACAATTAATTGGTGTTTGTTTTGGACAGCTGTCTAACCTATAGGCTAAATCTAGCCAGAGACGGTACGGAGGCTACTGACTCATTTTTGCACACACTGACTTTTGGGTGGAGTTAAAGCGACTCTGTACCCACAATCTGCCCCCCCCCCCCCCCCAAACCACTTGTACCTTCGGATAGCTGCTTTTAAACCAAGATCTAACCGTTCGGCAGGTGATGCAGTTATTGTCCTAAAAAACAACTTATAAACTTTCAGCCCTGTGCCCAACAGCCGAGGGGTGAGAGTATCTGTGCCCCAACTTTGCACCACCCTCTTCATCATTAGGAATGCCACTGCAACATTTTCTCCTGCCTGAACATTGCACAGGTGCCTTAACGATCCAGCCCATGTTTAATATTCACACAGATGATGAATAGGAGACAATCTGCCTGGAGCATTCGTAATAATGAGGAGGGCGGGGAGAAGGGACAGAGAGGTTGTGCCAGCCTAATGCATACACAATCTAGGCCACGGACGTTGGGCACAGGGCTGCAAGTTTATAAGTTGTTTTTTAGGACAATAACTGCATCACGTGCCGAACGGACCCCAGGGCAGATGATGGATTAAAAGCAGCTATCTGAAGGCACAAGCTTTAACTCCACCCAAAATATATTTCCACTCCATCTCTTTAGCCCAGTAGTAACTTTTGTAGGGTTCATTCTCTTTATTTCAGGGGATAAATACAAAAAGCTTAATGAGGTGTAACCAGTATTCCCTTGGGTACTCCATAGGCTAAAATGGAGCGCAATGTCAGAGGCATGCAAATCTTACAATTTTATTCTGCCCAACCACGCCATAGGAAAGCTATGCTGGATTGCCGGATATATATGTAAACCCACCCATACTAAACAATCACTCACTTGACAGCTTTTAGTCCTGACCTCCCCATAAATAGTGGTAGCGCAAGAGTGCATGTCTGAGAAAACTAAAAGGATTTCAATGGGGTCTGTTGAGTGAAGTCTGGCCAATGATCCCTCACTCCAATTCCTGTTTCATCAGAAGATATTAGGTATGGTATGTCAGAGGTCATAAGGAAAACACAGGGAGAAAGAAGCAATGTCCAGTAATGGAGAGACAGCAGAAATTCAGGGAGGAGGAAAGGGAACTTATCACAGCTGCAAACATTCCATGCTTAGAATTGTTGCTTACTAAAAGGTCAGTAACCCTTTCAGTGTCACAAGAAAACAGGACTCTTTACATCTACTTTGGTAAACGGCAGTGTACGGCCCCTTTTACACATTAGTATTATACAGTCTGTAATTGCGGACAGCATAATAAGCATTGATTTGAATGCACCCTTTTTCACATTGTTACAGATCCGTAAAAGGGCCATGATCCACCTACTTCGATCAATGGGTCCATGCAAATGGGGGCGGAGATGAATACACTGAATTCTGTCTGTAGTTGCAGGTCCACAATTACAAACAGGCATAAGTGGTCTTGCAGTAATACAGTAAAGGCTGTATTACACTGAACAATATTGAGGAGGAAGCAAGCACCGACCTGTCAGGTCAGCATTCACTTCCTCCCCATTCCTCGCTCGCTGCCTGTGCTATTACACACATTGACAGCCAGCAGAAAGCAGGGGCAGGGGGCACAGGGAGCTGCTTAGATCGTTCAGACTGCCCACTGAAGTCAGACTGCCACTGCAGCTACTGCACAGTTTCCTCGCTCCCGGCATGATATTGATACATTATGCCAGGCAGGGAAACAAAATCCATTATAGGGCTTTGCTACTTTAGGGTCCGCAAAATACGGGACAGGGGAATAAGCCCTAACTTGTAATGTATCCAGAAATGCATCCAGATCTCTTTTGTCAACCTCCTTTCGCAGAGTTCCATTGCCTCACAGCTCTTACAGTAAAGAATCTGTTTCTTGGGGTAGAAAGGATATGTGATTAAAAGGGGTAGTGCGGCACAAAAGAATTATTCACTAACACACATTACAAGGTTATACAACTTTGTAATGTATGTTATGTTAGTGAATGGCCCCCTTCCCCGTGTTTCCCCCCACCCACGCCACCCCCGGAAGTGTAGTAAAGAGCACTACACTTCCAGGGGTGGCGTGGGTGGGGGGAAACACGGGGAAGGGGGCCATTCACTAACATAACATACATTACAAAGTTAGTGAATAATTGTTTAGCGCCGCACTACCCCTTTAAGCTCTTTTCAGGATTGTGCAGAATCTTCTTTTCTCCAAGCCATAGGGTTTGTTCCCCTGTTATTTTTACCATGTTGTGATATATCGAGTAATTATGACAAAAAGTATACAGATAAATTAGGGTATTGCAGATTATGCAGCACCCTAATAAAAATATATATATATATATTAGGCTTCAACGTGACCATGAGAGATGAAGCAAAAAGACTATTTTCAGATTTTGCTGTAAATGACGCCCCCCAAAGTTTATTAAAGTTATTAAAGTTTATTAAAGTCAAAACTGCATTTAAAAAAAAAAAAATACTGTTTGCCTAAGTGCACCCTTAGGCCATGTTCAGATGTGGTAAAACAGTGGCTGGTCTGCGACATGACCATGTCAAAAATGCCCTCTGTGATGATCAACCCAGCCGATACTGCAGTAGCGGTGGGTTCACATCACTTCTTTTTAATTGGAATATGGGCACATTCGGGTGTGTCCGCACTCCAATTATCCATAGCAGCAAAGTACGACTGGAGCCGCACTGCATTGTCTATTTTGCGCGGCCACTGTTCAATGGAATAGCAGATGCACAAAATAGACATAAGAGTTTTCTGTGTGGCCGCAAGGAATCCCAGCCAGAGTGTAAAGTGTGTATAAACTCAGTCCAGAATTCTATAGGGGTTAATGCCATCGGCCAATGTGATTAAACAACCGCTGTTATTAAAAACTTGCAACAAGGGCCAGTGTTTAATCAAAAAACACATTGCGTGAACATGGCCCTATAAACTACTAGCAGGTAAGCTGTGGGAAAGGCTGAAAAGGGTGGAGCATACCTTACAAGTATGTTGTAAATTGTGAGTCATGCCTGCATTCCTGCTCACTTAATTCCTCTAGCACTAGCACAAAGGGTAAACAATGTATGGGAGATATATTATAAGATTGTGGGTTTGCATGTAAATGAATTCAATCACAGTCCTACTAAAAGGAGCGATTTTTTTGCCAAATCAGGCAGAAATCTCTCCATGCAATAGAGTCAGCCTATCACCAGCTGATGAACAAGCAAGAGAATCTACGCGTAACAGAAGATGCATGGCCGATGGCTGATTAAACCAAGGACTGCATGATTATTGAGCTGGATAACAGGCCCTGTAAGCAAACGTAGATCTAGTTGATCAGCCCTTGCTAACAATGCAAGTCGGGCAATCTAATACGGCCCTTAACCCTTTGAGGACCAGGCCCAAAATGACCCAGTGGACCGCGCAAATTTTGATCTTAGTGTTTCCGTTTTTTCCTCCTTCCTTTCTAAGAGCTCTAGCACTTTCAGTTTTTTATCTACAGGCCATGTAAGGGCTTATTTGTTACAGGTATAGTTGTACTGTGTAATGGCGTCATTCATTTTACCATAACATGTATGATGGAATTCCAAATATATTATTTATGAAGATATAAATAGGTGAAATCGCAAAAAAGAATGCAATATGGTAACGTTTGGGGGGTTCCTGTGTCTATGTAATGCACTATATGGTAACAGCGACATGATACTATTATTCTATAGGTCAGTCCGAACACAACCATATGCAGGTTACACAGATTCTCTAATGTTATATATATTTTTTTTTATGAAATCCTTTTTTTTGGCAATTAATTATAAATAAAATGGGCCTATTGTGACGCTTATAACGGTTTTATTTTTTCACCTACGGGGCTGTATGGGGTGTCATTTTTTCCGCCATGATCTCTAGTTTTTATTAATACCATATGTGTGAAGATCGGACGTTTTGATCACTTTTTATAAATTTTTTTTATATATAATGTAACATAAAATCGGTAATCCGCGCACTTTTTTCCCTCTTTTCGTGTACGCCGTTTACCGTTCGCAATGACGCTTGTTATATTTTCATAGATCGGACAATTACGCACGCTACGGTATATTATATGTTTATTTGTTTATTTATTTTTATATGTTTTATTTATATAATGGGAAAGGGGGGTGATTTCAA
This sequence comes from Dendropsophus ebraccatus, assembly GCF_027789765.1. Taxonomy (NCBI): domain Eukaryota; kingdom Metazoa; phylum Chordata; class Amphibia; order Anura; family Hylidae; genus Dendropsophus; species Dendropsophus ebraccatus. The sequence continues at coordinate 98,640,061 of NC_091456.1, forward strand.
CTTTTATTGGGGGAGGGGCTTTGGGGTAGTGTGTTAGTGTTTATAACTTTTTTTTTTTTTTTTACACATTTGAAGTCCCTTTGGGGGACTTGTACATAGATTAGTTTGATTTCTACACTGATGAATGCTATGCCACAGGCATAGCATTGATCAGTGTTATCGGCGATCTGCTCATTGAGCCTGCCTGTGCAGGCTTAGTGTAGCAGATCGCCGATCGGACCGCACGGAGGCAGGTGAGAGACCTCCGGCAGTCCGTTTTACCGATCGGGACCCCCGCGATCGCTGCATTTAAGGAGTTAATGACACGCGGCAGCGCGATCGCTGCAGCGTGTCATTGCCGGTGAGGTCCCGGCTGCTGATTGCAGCCGGCCCCCACCTGCTGTGAAGCGTGCTCCGCTCCGGAGCACGCTTCATAGCGGGAGAAACACCCAGGGCGTACAGTTACGCCCTAGGTCGTCTGGGGACAGACTTCCATGGCGTAACTATACGCCCTGGGTCGTCTAGGGGTTAAGGACCGCGCCAATGTTCATTTTAGCATTTTTGTTTTTTCCTCCTCGCCTTCTAAAAGCTATAACTCTTATTACAGGGCCATAAGGGCTTGTTTTTTTTCAGGAACAGGTGTACTTTGTAATGGAGCTTTCAATCTACCACAAAATTAATGACGGAACCCCCCAAATATCATTTATGAGGTGAAATTGTGCAAATTTTGGGGAGATTCATGTTTACGCAATACACTTTAAAGTAAAACTGACATAACATTATTCTATAGATCAGTCTAAATATGATCCAGCAATCAACTAACAGTGTGGCAGAACCGCACAAATATGGTAATACATTATACAGAGACACCGATAAAAGTTTTAATAGAATATATGGAATTTTGCTCCAGACCAATGTATGTAATAAGAAGTGATATATGGAGGATTGTGGAGCCTTAAAGGGGTTATCCAGCGCTACAAAAACATGGCCACTTTTCCCCCTCTCGTCTCCAGTTCAGGTGTGGTTTGCAATAAAGCTCCATTTACTACAATGGAACAGAGTTTCAAACCCCACCCAAACTTGAGACAAGAGAGGGGGAAAAGTGGCCATGTTTTTGTAGCGCTGGATAACCCCTTTAATAGTCATGTGGAGCAGTGCACACAATGGCAGTGTGTAACTTTCATTTACACACCAGTAAAAACATTGTTAAAGCGACTCTGTACCCACAATCTGACTCCCCCAAACCACTTGTACCTTCGGATAGCTGCTTTTAATCCAAGATCTGTCCTAGGGTCCGTTCGGCAGGGGATGCAGTTATTGTCCTAAAAAGCAACTTTTAATCCAGCAGCGCTGTGTCTAACGGCCGGGGCTTACATTTGTATATACATTAGGCTGGCACACCCTCTCTGTCCTTCCTTTCCACCCTCCTCAACATTTACTGCTGTTTGAGCTTTGCACAGGTGTATTAACGATCCAGCCCATGTTCATTATACAAACAGGTGGGGAATAGGGAGCAATCTGCCTGGAGTATTCCTAAGGCTGCATTCCCACGTTCCGTGATCCTGACGGATCACGGACGTGGAGTGCATGTACCGGAGTCCCCCCGCGCCCGGACAGCATCTGTTATTAGATGCTGGGAGCGGGGGAGACTGTATTCATAAGCGCTGTAGGAACAGCACCGCGCGGCTGATTCATTACAGCGCGGCGCTTATGAATACAGTCTCCCCCGCTCCCAGCATCTAATTACAGATGCTGTCCGGGCGCGGGGGGACTCCGGTACATGCATTCCACGTCCGTGATCCGTCAGGATCACGGAACGTGGGAATGCAGCCTAATGATGAGGAGGGTGGGGAGGAAGGACAGAGAGGGTGTGCCAGCCTTAAGCATATACAAATGTAAGCCCCGGCCGTTAGACACAGCGCTGCTGGATTAAAAGTTATTTTTATGACAATAACTGCATCCCCTGCTGAACGGACCCCAGGACAGATCTTGGATTAAAAGCAGTTATCTGAAGGTACAAGTGGTTTGGAAGGGTTCAGATTGTAGGTACAGAGTCGCATTAACAAGGGACTTGGTTCTGTCTATTTATGGGCTTAAATTTGTATTAACCCCTTCCAGACCGGGCTAATTTTCATTTTTGCGTTGTTTTTTCCTCCTTGTGCTTAAAAGGCCATAGCAGTTGCATTTTTACACCTACAAACCCACATGAGCAAATGACAGGCTGAATTTTTCCATAAAATATGCTGAAAAACCAGGAAAAAATTATATGTGCGGTGAAATTGAAAAAAAAAAAAAGGGGGGGGGGTTTCCTTTTTACGCCGTGTGTCCTATGGAAAAACTGACATGTTATATATGTTTCTCAAGTCGTTACGATAACAACGATATATAACATGTATAACTTTTATTTTATTTGATGGCTTGTAAAAAATTCAAACCATTGTTAACAAATATATGTTCCTTAAAATCGCTCCATTTCCAGGCTTATAGCGCTTTTATCCTTTGGTCTATGGGGCTGTGTGAGGTTTCATTTTTTGCGCCATGATCTGTACTTTCTATCGGTACCTTGATTGTGCATATGTGACTTTTTGATCGCTTTTCATTACAATTCTTCTGGATTTGATGCGACCAGAAATGCGCAATTTTACACTTTGGGATTTTTTTGAGCTTCCGCCGTTTACTGTACAAGATCATAAATGGGACAAATTAATAGATCGGGCGATAACAAACATGTTTATTTATATTTATAAAATGGGAAAAGGGGGGTGATTCAAACTTTTATTAGGGGAGGGGGCTTTTTACTAACAACACCACTTTATTTTATTTTCACTAACAGTAATTAGAAGCCCCCTGGGGGACTTCTATATACACAGCACTGATCTCCCATTAAAATCAATGCTGTGTATATAATAAAGCAATGATCCATCAGATTGGTGCTCTATTATAATGGTCTGCAGCAGACCATCTAAATAGACTGCCGAGCCGGGATCAGCATCATTCCGACGCTGAACCCCGGCTGGCTCATTATAACGGATCTCCCCTCCGCGATCCCCCACTAGACACCAGGGACAGGGACCACATATACTATCCAAATGCAGCTGGCAGCTTTAACAGCTGCATTTGAATAGTTAATTAGCCGACTGCAGCGATCGGCCGCAGCGGCTAATACCTAAGGTCCCTGGCTGCACATAGCAGGCTGCAGAGGGGGCTCATGCCGGGAGCCTTTTTGTTTACCCTTAACGGCCGCATGACGGGTATACCCGGCATGCGTCGCTAAGGGGTTAAGTGACAGGCAGGTTGATCAGGCCTGTCATTTCCTTCCTGGTCCAAGTTAGCCCAGATGCTGGAGGCCTGCTCATTACTGGGCTGATTAAAGGATAGAGACAGCCTGCATTAGGAAGCTGTAGTGTGGATAACGCTCCAGGGAATGGGGGTTCTAAGGGCTTATTCCCACGTCCTGTATTTTGAGGACGCTACGGATAAGGAAGTCCTGTAGTGGAGTGTTTCCCCGCCTGGTATGATGATATCAATATCATGCCGGGAGCGGGGAAACTGTTTGAATCTCAGCGGCACCATGCTGACACAGCCCTCCTGGTGCTTTATTACAGTGCCACAAAGATCCGAACTATTTCCCCACTTAATTCATAATATTGATAAATCATAGCGGCCTGGGAAACACTCCACTACAGGGCTTCACCATCAGTAGTGTCCGCAAAATACGGGCATAGTACATATAACTGGCCACATGATGAAGCGTGCCTCGTAAGTGCCCTTATACAAAAAGGGGCTCTTTTTTAGTTGAAAAAATGCACTGGAAAACAATCAAGCTATCCTCATATGCAATGTAATGAAGCTATCCTCATATGCAGCCACTTTTTTGTTTTATGAACCTATAACCATATAAACAGGGAAACATGGAATATTAAAGAAGGAAATGTAAGTATGTACATTTATGAGCAGCTTACAGAGAACAGGGCAAAAACCTCCTGAAAGCAGTACATACTAGTTGGCACAGCTCAGCACAATTACATATCTACCCTTTAAAACGGAACATACTTCTTGAATTGAGTAATTTACCTGACGGGTTTGTAGGCCTTCAATCACGATTGTGAGGCCAAATCCCCATATTGTGTACTTTATAATGCAAGAAAATAGGTTGACAGTGGAGAGTTCCTGTTATGTTTTAATACCACTTTTGTGTAATGCACCCCAGAAAGCCCCTGTTTAGTCAAAGACATTTCGTTCCCAAAGGTGTACTGCCGAAATAGGAAGTCATTAATAGGATATCACAAAACCCAAACAGGAAACTGACCCAGCACATACTATGCAGCTCCATTGAACTCTACGATATTTAAAGCCTACAGTTTCCTGGAGACCAGTGGAGACAGAGATACGATCACAATAATGACCTAGAGGAAGTTCAACTGTTCACACTGCTAAGTTCCTAAAGGAAGGCTTCTTGGTACAGTGTTGTTATTTCCCTGGAATACAAAGTCTACCACCCTTCTTGTCACAAACATCTAATCTAGGGTCTAGTTCACACGCCCCAACTGTTTCCAGGTTTCCTTTTTTCACTTTATGGCTGCTCTTACACTTTAAAATATCATCCACTTTACTGCAGATTTTTATCGTGTAAATCTGTCCTGTGTAACTGAAAATTGTGACAGGTCACAGAGCAAATGATTTTGTTGGTGGGGGTCTGGGGGCTTAAATCTCTACTCTCAATAGAATCAGTGGGGGAGAAGTGCATGGCCGAATGTGGCTTCTCCCATTGTCACATGCATACTTTAAGTGATATTGTCCCCCCCCTTTCCATATCAGGAGTTCTCAGCACCATTCTTAGGCTTATATTCTGGACATTTCAGATTTTACCATGTAAAGGATTTCTTGGTGGTCTCTCCCATGTTATTGTTGGTGGACACTGCCATATAGGCGGGCTTAACAGTTGCGATGCCCCATATCTCGACCCACATCAGTGCCATAGGCCCTGTCCCCTCAGTAATGCCATCTGTGTCTAGGCCCTCTCCGCAGCTATTGGGGCCAACCTAAGGGAGTGGGGTTTAAGCCTTTAGGTTGTCCCATTTCAATGTCTGGGGATGGGGCAGGGCCTAGGCACCAATGAATTAACTGAGGGGGCAGGGCCTACGTCTCCGATGTGGGCAGAGATATGGGGCTCTACTGGCATTAGGCCCCGCCCATACAGCACTGTCCAACAATAACATGCATTTTGAGGGGAGAGACCACCAAGAAATCCTTTAGGCCATGTTTACACGGAGCAAAAGTAGCAGAATTCTGCCAGCCTCCCTGTCATAATGACAATCTATGAGAGGCTTGAGTGTCTTCTCTCTCCGCACTGAAGAATGAAAATGTTCATTCTTCTCTCTCCGTGCTGAAGAATGAAAATGTTCCTTCTTCAGCACGGAGAGAGAAGGCCACGAGCCTCCCATAGACTATCATCATGACAGGGAGGCTGGCAGAATTCCGCTACTTTTGCTCTGTGTGCAGGTAGCCTTATACAGTATGAAATGTCTAGAATATAAGCTTAAGAATGATGCAGAGAACTCCTCATATGGAAAGGGGGTGACAATATCACTTTGCGATGAGTTCCATAGTCTTTTATAGAACCCATTTTGAGTAAGCACAAGACAGTGGGAAGAAACAGCTTTCAGATGCACATGGTAATGTGTCAGTTGAAGTCCAAGTCCAGCGACCCTCACAAATTGCTAAAATGAAGGGGCAGAAGCAATTGGCTAAGCATTTTTTCCTTTTTCCCCCTTATCTTTTGCTCAACTTTCATCGGATAGTCTAAGAGACTTTCAATAATTTTGTACACCCCACACTCTGTTTTCAGTGCCAAAGAGAAATTAAAGGCAAAAGCACCAGTTTTAGCTACCAACTAGGATTTCAGCACGTAGGAGACATGTCAGAAGTTGGTTAATAGTTTAGGTACACATCAAGTCTTTTCCACATTGACTTTAAAGAAAATCTGTCAGCTGTAACTCAGGTTCCAAACTGCTGATCCAGCTTGGAGCTCAACTTGCAGGGTCAGTTGGGTGGAGAAGGGGAATCAGGCGTTTGGGAAAGCCTCTCTGACACTTTTCTCTGGAGAATAAGACCATCTCCTATGTTAGCGAAGCACAGAAGGCTGCTTTGGAACATAAATTGCAGCTGGCAGATTCACTTTAACACCTTCATTACCCAGCCAAAAATGACCACGCCAATTTTTCTTTTTCTTTTTTTTTTCCCCCTCATCTTCTTAGAGCTATAGTGCCTTCATTTTTCTATCTACAGGACCATGTAAGGGCTTGTTTTTCAGGAACAAGTGTACTTTGTAATAGCGTCCTTCAATCTACCATAACTGGATGACGGAACACCCAAAAACATTATTTATGGGAATTAGTTTACGTCGTTCGCCGTATGGGAACACTATTGTTATATTTTATAGATCACACAGTTACGCACTGTATCATTTTTATTTAACCATTTTTAAATTTTTATATTTATATAATTGGATAGGGGGTGATTTTAATTTTTTATTGGGGTAGGGGCTTTGGGTGATTTTTAAAAACATTAAAAGTTTTTATCCTTAACACTTTTTAAATCCTGGGGGACTTTGTATACACTGGTCAATGCTCCTCTGGCGGTCTTGGAAAGCGATCGAGACCCCTGAAGTGTTCTGATGAGTGGTAAGTGACAGGAACTGCTCCTGTCACACTTAAAGAGACTCTGTACCCACAATCTGACCCCCCCCCCCCCCAAACCACTTGTACCTTCAGATAGCTGCTTTTAAACCAAGATCTGTCCTGGGGTCTGTTTGGCAGGGGATGCAGTTATTGTGTATGCATTAGGCTGGCACACCCTCTCTGTCCCTCATCATTAGGAATGCTCCAAGCAGATAGTCTCCTACTCATCAGCTGTGTGAATACTGAACATGGGCTGGATCGTTAGGGCACCTGTGCAATGTTCAGACAGGAGAAAATGTTCCAGTGGCATTCCTAATGATGAAGAGGGTGGGGAGGAGGGACGGAGGGGTGGTGCAAAGTCCCGGCCGTTGGACACGGGGCTGCAAGTTTAAAAGTTGTTTTTAGGACAATAACAGCATCACCTGCCGAACGGACCCCAGGACAGATCTTGGATTAAAAGCAGCTATCCGAAGGTACAAGTGGTTTGGGAGTCGCTTTAAACGTAATCAAGGCATTTAAGGGGTTACTGACAGGCTGCAGGTTAAGGGCCCTCACTCACTATGAGGAGAGTTCAGCTCCCGAGCTCGCTTCATAGCAGTTAATGCAGTCAGGACTGAGGTGGGGTACTCAGACGGGGAAAAAAAAATAAAATTAAAAACTGGTTTCAGAAAGTTATATGGACTTTTAATTTACTTATATTTTAAAAGTATTCTACTACTTATTAGCTGCTGTATGTCCTAAAGGAAGTGGTGTATTATTTCTAGTCTGACACCGTGCTCTCTGCTGCCACCTCTGTCTGTGACAGGAACTTTCCAGAGCAGAAGAGGTTTTCTATAGGGATTTGCTACTGCTCTGGACAGTTCCTGTCAAGCTGATAAGTATTAGAAGACTGGAGATTTTTTAAATGGATGTAAAATTTCAAATCTATATTAACTATCTGACACAAGTTGATTTTGAAGAATTTTTTTGCTAGCAGGACCAGGGTTGAGGAAGTGGGGAGGAGGGGGCGGTGCAAACAGGGCAAATGCCTATGGCCCCACCCCCCAGTAGGGGCCCCGAAGCTGCCATGGTTTCTGAGTCAAATTGTTCTCTATTAATGATATGTAGAACGAGCAGGCACCAGGTGGGCCTGCTCATCCAGGTCCAATTTATTGGCCCTTCAGAGATCACAGGACCCCCCCCCCCCCTCCTCTTCTCCACTGAGGGCCTGAAGCAGGGGGCGGCTCTTGTGTCAGACTAATCTCCTTCATGTCACCAGCAGCAGTCAGGACAGGGGCAGGGTCTGGAAGAGTGTGTATGTGGTGTCAGTCTGTCAGAAGCAGAGTAAATAAGGCGGATCTGGGGGAGTGTGTATCCCTCTTCCTCCCCCCTGGCGCATCAGAGTTCCCACCTTCCTCCCCGTGGCACATCAGTAATTCTCCTTATCTCCTTCCTGGAACATGAGAGATGCCCCTTCCCTACTTTCTGGCAAATCAAAAATCCCCATCCCTCCCCCATAGCACATCAGAGCTGACACTACAGGTACATTTACATGTACTATGTTTACTGCAGATTTTACGCTGTGGACTACGCTGTGTAAATTAAAGGGGTACTCCAGCGATTTTTTTTTTCTTTCAGATCAACTGGTTTCGGAAAGGTATACGGTTTTGTAATTTACTTGTATTTAAAAACATCAAGTGTTCCAGTACTTATCAGCTGCTGTATGTCCTGCATGTGGCATTTTCTTTTCAGTCTGACGCCGTGTTCTCTGCTGCCACCTCTGTCCATGACAGGAACTGTCCAGAGCAGTAGCAAATTCCCATAGAAAACCTCTCCTGCTCTGGGCAGTTCCTGTCTCAGCCAGAGATGTCAGCAGAGAGCGCTGTGTCAGAGGCATACAGCAGCTGATAACTATGGGAAGACTTGAGATTTTTACATAGAAGTTACAAATCTATACACCAGTTGATTTGAAAGAAAAAAAAAGATTTTCCCTGGAGTACTCCTTTAATGTAAATAAATTACTGAACATGGTACAAACATGGTACATTTATTTGGGACCCCACTTTTTATTTTGCCTAGGGCCTCATTTAGCTTAAAAACCATCCTTTTTCACTGGAATACCCCTTTAAAGCGATTGGCTGAGCATAACTGTGCTCAGCCAATCGCGGCTGAGAAGCTGATGACGCGGCAGAGGGGGACCGGCATGAGGGACGGCTGGAGCGGTCCGGCCGGCCGTCCTCCCAAAGAGGACGTTGTCGCCCCAAGGCGGCGGCTGGGTCGACAGCAATTGAGTAAGTATACCGCACCACACTTCTGGGGTGGGGGGGAACACAAGGAAGGGGGCCATTCACTTAAATAACACACATTACAAAAGTCGTATAAATTTGTAATGTGTGTTATTTAGTGAATAAATGTTAAATGCCGCACTACCCCTTTAAGTCTAGCTTACACATTCATTGCATACACATTTAATATTTTAGCATAAAAAACCACATCATTTTACAAGTAAAATTTATCTTAAACTTTTAGAAGTGCCTTCTACCAAGTAGAACATTTTTTTAAACTACTAAATTTTCTGTTTATAAAACTACTTTTTTCTTTTTCTACACAAAAAATACTAATATGCAAACCAGTTTACAAACCAGCTAAAAAAAAAAAAAATGTTTTCCTCCCAAATTAAAAAGACCCAAAAGTAGCATCTGACACTCAGATACATCTGTAATAACTATAGATAGAAAACTGAACTACATGTTTTACCACTGAATGCAATGCAAATGAGTGAAAAAAAAAATAAATAAAAGACTGCTTTTTGAGGAGTAAACTGGCATTTTAAGTCTCAAAGAACGTGACAAAATATTTAGGGGGGGAATCAAGATCTGAATTTTCTAAACCCTCTCGCACGCGCATCAAAACTGTGCGCACCCCGATAAGGCCGCAGTCACTGCCCCACCCTGCTTCTCTGGTAAGAGTGGTGAAGGGGGCATATGTTTTCATGGTTTTTGCTCAACTCGAGTAGTTTTGAATAAATTTTGCCAGTATTTGCCCTCTGTGCTGCATGTGCATAATAAGCTCTCTCCCATAGTCTTATCCAAAAAGACCATGCTAAACAAAGAGAAGAAGCCCAAGAGAACTAATCTTCCTACAGTGCTGTGTCCCAATGAACATCAGCATTCAATATCAGTTCCATAACCAATAAAAGAAAGAAAAATCTTACTTTTCTGACAATGATCTTGTGTCCAGCAACGACCGCCAAAAACTGAATTTATTACTGTAGATGGGCAGCTGCTCTTTCCTTTTAAAGCACCTGGACACACATCCCCACATTCTTCCTTGTCATCTTTATTGAGTTGGATGTAGTTGTCCTCAACAGAGTCAAGAACTTTTGACCAGTCAATAGTGGAGAGGTAACAAAGTTCATAGTTTTTTTCTATCCTGACAGAGCCCCTGCTAATATGCATAAGGCTGTGTAGCCCAATCTCCTTCAGATGAACCATCTCAAAAATAACCAGGGCATAGTTGAAAAAGAGTCGCGTACCACGGATGACAGTGAGATTTGGAAAAAGGTCTTTAAGGCTTTCCAGGCCGTAAACACGAAAGAGAAGGAGGTAGTCCGTTATCATTGTAAGCTTAGGAAAACTCAACCCTTTGAAGTTTTCACGTTGAGTGCTGAACATAAGCAAAATCTGTAGATGGCCTTCAATCACAGTGCAGTCCTCCAGATCATCAAATCTTGTCAAGTTATTCCGGATGTCCATACTGGGACAAACTGGGGAATAGAAAAGCAAAAAACATGGTAAGAAAAATCATACATATGCACACCAAAAGGTCTTACATAGTTTCACTCTTCTTCAATTGGTCATATTACAGAAATAAAAAAAGCTTTAGTACAAAAAAAAAAAAACAAACAAACAAAAAAAAAAACACACTACAGACAGATGTCCTAAAAATGCTCTCAGGCAGATCCCCACGGACCCCTACAGGCCTCCTTAAGATTCTGCAATGTCATGTCTTAGCTGAGAAATGCCTGCTCAGCCAGTCAGTTACTGGTGTGGGACACCGCTACAGTCCCAATTGGCTGAGCAGGTACTTTCTGCCAGGTCGTGACAATGCAGGAAGCTGGGAGAAACTGGAGAATGACAGAGGTTAGTGAGCTGGTGACACTTTCCTGTGGGGGGCAGGGGGACAAGTAAGCATATAGACACCTTAATTCTAGGTGCAGAAATTTGCTTACATTCACCCTCAGAGCTGTTTACGGTAAATGTTAACTTTGATAAATATGTAAATTAGGCAGTTTGGTGTACTGGATGCGGGAATATAACCCTCAGTGCACTAATCCACCCCATCCCCCTTTTGAATATAGAGATGGTACTCTGCAATGAGGTTATCCTGGCATTCATCATCACTGTAGAGTACCGAATCAATGTTCAAGAGAAGCGGTGGAACGGTGTACTGAAGGCAGTAGTCCCGCCTGATCTGCTACGCATAATACAGACATCTGACAATGTAATATATATCTGATCAGACAATCAGATAGTCAAGTCCCCTATTGGGATAAGAAAATAAAATGCAAGATGTAAGATGTAAAAGTTAAAAAAATGCAAATAATAAATGTAAAAAAACACATTTGCCTTTGCCATATTTGTCGTGTGTAAAGATGCTGGCAATATAGTTCATCAATGCAAATTTTGCTATATTTTTTATTAAATGTGGATACCTAAATCATTTATAAAATTTACCACTAACATAAATTACAAAATGTCAAGAATTTTTTTTTTTTCCATAAGTTAAACCATCACATAGAGTTAGAACCACATAACGTGAGACAAGCGAAATTTAAGAAATGGACTATGGTCCTTAAAGCAAATGTACCAGCAGGTAAATTGCTTTAAGATTTAAACATAAAAAAACTGGCACCGGCACAGGTATGCCGGTGCCACAGTCCTTTTTTTTTTTTTTTTTTTGAGCGGTGGCCTGGTTCTTGCACATGGCGCCGATCTATTCCTTGTCGCTGGCCCAGCTTGAAGCAGTGGAGGCGGGCCTCTTTCTGTGACACTGCTCCATTTATTGGGGGTTTCCTCTGAGGCTTTGACTGATAGAGGCTGCAGTAAAGGCAGACTGTATGTGAACATTTACCGCTACCTCTGGGTAAGTCTGTGCCCTTGCTTTATTTAGCAGTGAGCTGGTTGGGGCTCTGTGTCAGAAATATGAAAAAGACTTAGAGCACACAATTTCATCACAATGCCGTAAACGGTTTGGGTCAGATCTTCACGTCACAGCTCCAGCGCCCTTCAGTTTCCCTCATCGGAGACTATCGCTCTCCAGGGGAAGCAAGACAGTGAGGGAGCTCCCCTTTCTTGCTTGACCATCTATGGCACTGTGGTGATATGTTTATTTTGATATACGATGGCATTGTACCGTGCATACATTTCAACAAAAAGACATTTAGCATAAAAGAAACAGTGTGTCATAAGTCTTTTTCATATTTCAGAATTATGGAGCCAGAGTGAGCGACTCCGTTTTGATTGGACATCCATCACACAGTGCGGCTATTGGCACGGAACATTGTATGCTTCTATGGGGCTCTGTGTCCACAGCCTACACCTATATGACTGCAGTATTATGTTAAACGTTTTGGAGTAGACCTTTAAGTCTATAGTTTGACATTTATTCTATGAACAGCACTATCGGACCAATAAGATATAACATACTTTGCTTTTATATGACCCTTGTGCATCTGACAGCATTTTTTCCAAGGTTGTACTTATTTGCAAGGTTATCTCCTAAAATTATGGCTGAACAACTCAACAGTCATCCATTAGGTCCAGGTTACATGTTTGTGTCCATTGTCTATTGATGACTAAAAGGTACAGAAATGGTTTGCTGTGAAGGTACATACCAGAAATGTTACTGGAAGTACAACAATCAGCTACACAGACTATTTGGGGGCTCCTCAGGGATATATGCAGCCTGCAGTATGTGTGTATGGTCAGTGGCATAGTAGAACATACCAAATATTAGGTCATAGAAAGTCGCACTGTAACTCAGCTGATCCTATTGCCAGTCATGCTATGATCAAACAATGACAGTGAGAAGCCTCAGCCAGCACTCGGGACTATTTATTTATAACATATACAATTAATGTAAAGCATATGAGAACTGGAAGCGTCAGGGTTAACCTAAGTGGTTCAGAAAGAAGAATCTTATTCCAAGAATAAAAGGAACAAACAGAACAGAAAAGTCTTGGGTTTCCTTCCCACAAATGATGGGGGCAGGGGGAGGGGGGTCTGTTATTCAGAGATTCGCCACGTACTCTCATCAGCATGTTGCCACGTGGTCCACAAACCTGGGTGTCACACACTCTCAGCCACACCAACCACCATTCTGTGTTCACATAAATCTAGTCATTTTTTTTTTTCATTGGATAAAGTCCCTAGCTAGCCATACAGATCTCAATGATGTGCGTCTTAGGGTCCTATTACACTGAGCAATTTTTAACAATTAACAACTAAAGATAAATGATCGCAACTGAGATTGTTTATAGATTACCTGAAATCGTTCACCATATTAAACAGAAGGATAATCGTTAGTTATGATCGTTACTATAATAGTTATTGCGATCGTTTATTCCTTCTGATCCCAGAAAGACAATGAACAATGTGCTATTACACTGAACGATTACTGAAAAAATACGGAACTTGAGAGAACGAACGTGGAATTACAGGGAACGATTAACGATAATTTTAGGTTCAGATCTAAACCAACGATATACGAACGATTTTTCGATCGTTGCCTGCAATTACACAGAACGATTATCGTTTAAATTAGAACGATTTAATGATTTTTTGCGCGATAATCGTCCTGTGTAATAGGGCCCTAAGGGTGCGTTTACACAGAAAGATTTATCTGACAGATTTTGGAAGCCAAAGCCAGGAGTGGATTTGAAAAGAGGATAGATCCCAGTCTTTCCATTATGACCTGATCCCTGTTTATAGTCTGTTCCTGGTTTTGGCTTCAAAGATCTGTCAGATAAATCTGTCTGTGTAAACGCACCATAAGTCCCATAGATGATACAGATACAAATGTTGTGCATTGTCCCCAGTTTACAACAGGTTTTTTTGTTTATTTTTAAAAGGATTATTGTCCTAAATCAGAAAAACCTGTCTGCATCCTTTACAACTCTGTCCACAGGTTGTGTCTAGCATGGATGTGTCGGAGACTAAAACCACACAACCTGGGTACAGGTGTCATGCTGTTTTTTGGTAAAATGCAGGCATCTTTGCCTAAACCTTGACAGCACCTTTAATATTATGAAATGCATTACCTAAGACCGTCAGACTCACCTTCAATACCCAAAACTTCAAACATGCCACCAAAACACTCCTTTGCAAGCAGGCCCCTTAGGTTCCCTAATCTGAACCCCCGGACCATAAGAACATTGAAGCCCCTCTGCCTTTTGTCTCTAATTCTTTCCTTATGGCCTGTAAGCTCTTGCCCTCACTCCTCATGTATAGTTTCATAATTACATGTGTATCTCTGTTACGTCTGATTTTTGTCTATGTAAGTACCCCAGAAATGTAAAGTGCTGTGGCTATATAAATAATTATTATACAAGAAAAATATCAAGTATCCACTTTGTAATATGAAGGGGAAGAAAATGCTTTAGCCATGGCTACCACTCAGAATATATTTCTCATCATATATTTCCTAAAATACATTTTGTCAATATGTCTCTAGTGGAAAAATCCCTTTAGACACTATCCATTAATTTCAACCAGGAACACAAGCCACCCCGCTATATAACCTGAAAGGAATGATATATCCATCTCCTACAGTATACAGTTTAGTCATCGGAATAAAACAGGTGCATATAAACAACAGTAATAAGACAAAGAAGCCCATCACCACTAACTGTTTTGATGACTTGCGACAACAGCATGCCCAACACACCTGCAAAACGCTGTTCCACATCCGGAAGAAACAGCCAAGTGCTTGTAACTACTACAGCAAGTACATGAATGATCTTTAACTTTCCCAGAGAAGACAAAAGATTTACATTAGAGTAAACAGTGTGACAATTTCTCCAGATCTGCCTATATCCTTATGTACATTATTATTAAGTATTTCAAGATTCAGAAAAAATATAAATATAAAAAGGGATTCTTGTCTCCTAATACATGTGGTGCATCGTACTTACTAAATCTACCTGACCACATAGATGAAGAAACAAGAATACTGTGCCATACACTACTGAAAGCCACAATGCGGAGAATTTCTCCAGTAGAAGCACTGTTTTCACCCAATGGAGATCCCATACAGTGCCTGATGTAGTTCCTACAGATTAGTCATATACAAAGCTAAGGCTATGGTCACACCATCATCATGATTTCCTCTATGACAGAAACCTTGTGGAGAGGTAAGCATCACATGTTTGTTAGTTTAATTTTAAAGCCATATTAGTAAACCTATTGGAAAATAATGGACCTTTTTTTTTTATCATTGTACACATTTTTCTTGGCTGTTTTACGGCCATTTTTTTGGACAGCCATCACGCCCGCTATTCAACAAAAATAACTGCCACTCTTTGGCTGCAAAGTGACAGGCGTCCCAAAAAAAAAAAGTTTAAACCGCCCATAAAAAGGCATTGTGTGGTCATGGTCTAAACGTGACACCAGCAATGAACAAAACTAGTAAACTAGCTTAGGAAATAAGAAGGCGTCCTTCAGATGTGCCTGGCACTTTGCGCTGAGTTTCTGTGTACATTTCTATTCGTTTATTTATTCTAACAAGGGAAAAGTGCACAAGTACACAGAGTCCTGTGAAAAACAAAGACACTGCAGCATAGACGAACACTGGGATACCCAGGGGGATTATTTTACATACATACAGAAGTACAACAGTCAGTAATAATGAGTCCTTTGTCAACTTGATATGGATGTTGTGGAGCGATACACCAACGTTTTGCTTTTTGTCTTTGCTCAGTTACTTTTATAATAATCAATGGGAGAATCAGGTTGGCTTAAAGGGGTACTTTGGAGAAAGTCAATTGTATTCAAATGAACTGGTGTCAGAAAGATATATAGCTTTTTACAGCTGATGAGAGAGGAAAAAAAACACCACTTTCTGCAGGACCTATAGAAGCTAAGTACCTGAAGGCTTCATTTTTAATACACATCTATATAACTTTTTGACAGCAGTTGATTTTTTTCCCCCCCTCCATAGTACTGATGCTGCAGGCCTTCTTTTGAGGGGGTTTCCTCCCACTAGGGATGGGGCGGCCAACCTCCAGTGCTTCAGCCTCAGACGGTTTCTCAGTAATAGACCGTCACCGTGCGCGGGAAATGGGCCGCAGTTCAAAAAGAGGACCACGGCATTGGCTTCTCTGTGCCAGTCTATTCATGTGCAACACTTAAAGTGTCACTGTCGTGAATTTTTTTTTTGCAGAAATCAATAGTCCAGGCGATTTTAAGAAACTTTGTAATTGGGTTTATTATCCGAAAAATGCATTTTTATCATGAAAAAGCAGTTTGAAGCTCTCCCCCCTGTCTTCATTGTTCTCCTATGGAGAGAGCTAAAGAAAAGACCAAAACAGGACAACAAAGAGTTAATCTACAAATCCCTCACCCGTTATCTGTTCTGACCATCACCAGTGACCTGTCTGAGCTCGGATTACAGCTGTCACCCAGCTCTGTGCCTGTAATCCTCTGTTATCTGCTTTCTGCTGCCGGCTAACTCCCTCCTTCCTCCTCCCCCCTCCCCTCTCCCTAGAACAGACAGGGTACGTCTCCTGCAACAAGTCACAATTTTCAGATTTTTCAGAGTGGATGAAAAAGAGGAAGGAGGGGGGGACCTGGGAAAAGGCTTTTTACATGCAGATAATGGCAGATTTGGCTAATAAACCCAATTACAAAGTTTCTTAAAATCGCCTGGACTATTGATTTCTGCAAAAAAAAAAAATACGACAGTGACTCTTTAAAGCAAACATACCTGATGGTACATTCGCTTTAAATCGCTCTCACTTCTTTCTTTGTGCACCTAACTCTCAGGACAGGAACTGGGACCCTTCATTAAAGCAATAACCCTTTTCTTTATCATATGGACCCGTTTTTTGAGCATGTTTAACATACATACGTTTTTACTGTATAAATATACAGATGTTAAAAATGTAAACAATGTTAATGGATGTTTCTACGTAAAAGTCAATGGCTACGTTAGCACATACATATGAGTGTATGCCTCCACGAGAATCATAGCAGCACTCAAAAAAAGAGAGTGTCAGAAAAACTATGGGGGGGGGGGGGTAATTTATCAAAGTGGCGCAAAGTAGAATTGTCATGGTTGCCCCTAGCAGCCAGATTCCACCTTTCATTTTTTAAAGAATCTATGGGGAATGAAAAGTAGAAACTGGTTGCTAGGGGCAACTAAGACAATTCTACACCAGAGTTTGATAAATCTCCCCCATGGTGTTTATATCATCCAAACCACAAACATCACTGGGTCTTTCTTAAAGGGTTTGTCCAGCGAAAATCTTGTAAATCAACTGGATTCAGAAAGTTATATAGATTTGTAATTTACATCTATTTAAAAATCTCAAGTCTTCCCATAGTTATCAGCTGCTGTATGTCCTGCAGGAAGTGGTGTTTTCCTTTAAGTCTGACACAGTGCGCTCTGCTGACATCTCTGTCTGACACAGGAACTGTCCAGAGCAGCAGCAGCAAATCCCCTAGAAAACCTTTCCTGCTCTGGACAGTTCCTGTCTGGGACAAAGATGTCAGCAGAGAGCACTGCATCAGACTCTAAAGAAAACACTACTTCCTGCAGGACATACAGCAGCTGATAACTATGAGAAGACCTAGGATAAGATTTTCGCTGGACAACCCCTTTAAGCGTTGATCAAGAAAGACCCTAGTGAGTGGGTGGTTGAAATGTTGCGGTTTGTGCCTTGGATGAAATTAACACACTTTTTTTTTAACCATATCTTTTGGAGTGTTGCAGGGATTCTCATGTTGGTACAGAAGTCTGCTTTTTTGGTCATATAAAAGCACAGAGCTCGACGAAAACTACATATTTTTACGCACATTATATATATATATATATATATATATATATATATATATATATATATATATATATATATATATATACACACACACATATACACACACACGTACATTTACCCTTACACACCCTTACCTTGACAGGATGCCTAGGATCCCTAATAAAAATATATTCTTCAGACAATACTGCTGCAACACCTCCTGGCATTACTCGTGTGGACGAGGATGGACACAGGGGGAGGAGGGACGGGGGGGGAAGAAGAAAGAGGGTGAAGAGGACAGAGATAAGGGGCACAGAGAGAAGCCCAAAGAAACGATGATCCACGTTGGTCATGTTTCTCATGTCTCTGCAGTGGGCCAGGTTACATTACAACCCGAAACACTGCAGAGACAGAGAACATGTAGTCACAAAGACATTCTGCTCAGCTTACTGGGCAGGGTTATAACCAAGCCCATTGAAGAGATGGATGACACGTGATCCACATCTCAGAAGATGGGGGCCAGGAGGAAGGAGCATTAAGCACGATGAGGATAAACAACATCTCTTTCCAGAAACCACCACATGAGGACAGAGGTTACAACTACACTACACTCCTCTAGATTACACAGGATATCTTCATATTACGCTACTGCTCATATACAATCATCCAGCATCCAGGAACAGCGCAGATCTCCCCCCACATAATGGCTACCAAATAGTGACAGCCAACATATACACCCAATGACCAATACACAATCATTTGACCTCTTGCAAGTAATAGAGATTAATGGATGCATTAACCATATGGTAAGTGAACATTAAGAATGCAGCAGGACAATAGCCTCACTAAGGGAAGAGGTCACATTCTGCCCATAGAGGTCTATGAACATGGAAGGTGGAGAAGGTATTAGCTGTTGTGTCAGAGCTGAAAGATTGGCGCGGGGATGCCGAAGGTGGGGTTCTTTTCTTTTTTTTTTTTGAAACGCAGTTCAGTTCTCTCAGCGCCAGGCTTATATAATATTATATATATATATATATATATATATATATATATATATATATATATATATATATATATATATATATATCTTTATTTATTTATTTATATATATATATATATATATATATATATATATATATATATAAATAAATAAATAAGACTGTTAATAATGATGCTCTTGATCAATATTTACAGCAATCATAAAAAATGGCCGTTATTTCACCTAAAAAGACATTGTGGGAGCATAGCCTAACTATGCTTTGTGTTATTCACAAAACCATGAACCCCAAAGTTACTGCAACAGAAAAGCAGGACTTTGCTTTGTAATACTCCTACTGCAGGGGGCCTATATCTATGCGAGTAGGCATCTGACCATTATAATGGCACAATCTGCATCACTGCCAAAATGGAAATCTGTGACGGCTCCTTCTTGCAGATTGTCTTCATATGACTCGATCATGTGGCTGATCCTAAGAAACAGTACTAACTCACAGAGAATTGTAAGATTCTCTTTGTTGGCCATAATACTCAGCTTTCATTTTACCAGAGAAATATGAGAAATGAAAACTGAGCCCTAATAGGTCGCTATGGACAGCAGAGACAATGACCACAAGAATACTTAACAAATCCCCTCGCCCCCTTGGTTCCTAAAAAGAAAAATTTGGGACCCAAATATTTAGCAGTCAACTGTAACCCACTGCAGACCATTTTTAACCTAAAAGGTCGGCCAAACCCACTGCTCTGTGTATTGGTCTCTCCAGACTTCACTGACATCATTAGATTGGGGTCAAGTGTGATGGAAATTTTTTTTAGAGATAAGCCGCTGCGGCTTACCCTTACTCTCCCCATAGAAAACTTCGGCCACACCAAATGTTAGTATGTATGGGGAAGGACGCGAGATCATTAAGCTGATAGTTTTGAAGGTGTAAACCTACCTTTAGGAGCAAAGATTTTTTTTTTATTCTTAAAATGTTTGCCTCCCCTCATCTGCTACAAGTACAAGCAAAATTTTACCGTACAAAGGTCTATCATTAAACACTAACCCACATGGTTTACCAGACTTATGTTAGTCTCTGGCAGGCAGTGGAAGAGGTGACGTGAGGCAGTCTAGCAGATATGCTGCACCCTAGGCACGTCAGCTAGACCCATCTCTATACATAGAGGATAGGTGACAATCGATGAGGCTCTAGAGGTCAGACATCCACGGATAATAAAAGTATGGTACACCCTAACAATCTGTCATGGCTTTATGAAATGGTAATACCCCTCCCAGGGAAAACTTTCAATTAGAAATAGACTTTAGAGAGGAAAATCTTCAGAAAAATGTAGGAAGTCAGTCAAATAAGGGTCAGAAATACTGTTATATTTCCATATATTCTCCCTTTGATTGGTATTAGTATGGGGTGGCACAGCCCCCTCTGTTTGTGTCGGCTATTTAAGCCCTAAGCCTGATCTCATCCTCTGTTGTAGTGCACCTCTGTACACAGCTCTATACAGAACAGGGTACCATTCCCCAATGTACTTTATATTTTTTATACAGTACCTGATGGGAGGCAGCCCAACACGACTGCTGCAGTCAGCAGCCTCTGCACAGCAAGCTGCGACTACTACCACTAATCACTCTGCTTCTAGCTCCTAACACAGTGAATGGTAATAGGAATCACTGCTGGCTGTGCAGAGGCTGTCGGACACAGTAATAGTCTAGCAGCCATTTCGCCCATTACTGCTGGTATATACCACCCCTTTAATATTTAGATATATACAGTGACCTAGAAGTTTACATGTAAAAAAGAAAAAACACACACCACGTGAAGCAGATATACAACATGTTTGTTACATAGAATGATAAAGCAAAGTTAACCCCATTTCCTTCTGAAAGAGACGGGTGAAATTCTTTCCTGCAAAGTTAACCCTTGACACAACTAGGCATTCATTCATTTAGGGAAGAAGTCTGAAAATAATATCCGCATCATTTTTATTTTTTTTTTCACATTCCAGAAGCAGGAAGAACTCTTTTCATGCTTATAATGCTCCCACTTGAACTACAAACAATAGCTAATAGGCTACTATGAGTTTCTAACGCAGCCATTTGTCACAGTTAGTGCTCATCTAATCCCATCTAGCAGCTCTTTTATACAGATAGACACACAGTGATCCTGTGATCTGTCATTTGATCACTGCTAGTAGTACAGAGGCAGCACTACTGAAGCTAAAGGCAGGCTGTCCAGAACATCATAGTCTGTGAGCCGGCGGCATACTGTAGTTAAATAAAAAAAAAAAAGAAGCTGCAGCCAAGTAAGATGTAAACTTTCGGATAGTACAACACTGCAGCTCTTATGGTGCCTTCATACAGAGATTTAACTGACTGATTTTTGAAGGTAAAGCCAGGAATGGATTGGAAGACAGGAGAAATCTCAGTCTTTCCTTTATGACCTGTTTCCTGTTTATAGTCTGTTCCTGGCTTTGGCTTCAATAATCTGTCAGATAAATCTGTCTGTGTAAAGGCAGTCCTTATTACCCATGATATTCTAATGGCTACATTACACATTAAAATAAGCCTAATATTATATAAAACACTATTTTCAAAACACTTTTTTTATTAAAAAAAATCTCAAGTCTTCCAGTACTTATCAGCTGCCCTAAGTCCTACCAGGGATGTGGAGTCGGTAAGCCGCAACTCCGACTCCTGAATTTTATCAGGACTGACTTAAACTCCTGCTCCTTCATAGATGGCCAGTCAGATACCAGGGGAGTTATTTATCACACTGGCTCAGCAGCTTTTCCCTAATGTCCTACATGATCCTGGGGCGACTTCTGAGGGAATAAAGGAATACTGTATATAAAGCAGATTCTCCTGTGTGTGCAGTGGATGCAGCCAGTCTCCAGCCTCCATGTCCTGAACTACTCACAACTAGACTAGAAGGAGCAGGTGGTCTTTTCCTGCTGACAGTCTTCTATGTTTCTGACTAAATACTCACAATACCCACAGAAACACTGCTAACATTGCCAGATCCCTGTAATATAGAGGTCAGCCATAGTGATATAGAGGGGGTCACTGTGAGTGTGGGAGCATGCCATAGTGCGCGCGCGCACACACACACACACACACACACACACACACACACACATATATATACAGTCATCCAGCATCCAGGAAGAGAACAGCACAGATCTCCCCCCCCCACACAATGGACTCTTCCAGCTCAGAAACAAACTGCCAAATAGAGACCGACAACTTTTCCATGACCCCCCTAATGTAATAGGGCCAGTGTCCTATCGAAATGTTGCTCATAATATATATTCATGAGCAAAACCTATAAAATTCATATCAAAACTAAAATTTTTTTAAAGCTGGAGTACATTTTTTCCAACTCAGACTCCATAGCCCTGTGCTCTACATATCCATGTCTATGACATACAGCAGCTGATAAGTACTTGGAGACGTGAATTAAAAAAAAAAAAAAATTGAAAGAAAGATTTGAAAGAATAATTTTGCTGGAGTTGTCCTTTAACTGTAATAACCCTCCTGAAAATATCAGTGAGACATGTATGTCTCACTTAAATATTGCTAACTCAGGGGCCTTAAAGATGCCACTAGGGCCAGTTTCACCCGAGCACATTACACATGTATTTTCGCATCCAGACAAAAAAAAAAAAAAAAGACCTTACAGTGGGTCAGATGTCCTGAACTGACACAGTTTGTTGCATTTGGGTTTTTTTTCTCTGCTTTTTACCATGTAGTAAAAAGATGATTATTTTGTGGTTTGCAATGCAGAGTATCAAGCTGTAGTTTCTTTTTGTGTATTTGTATAAGAAAAACATAGTTTATGAAAGAAATGTCACATTGGATCATTACAATAGTTTTTATTGGCAATATTCTGATATGGTTTTACAAAACAATTGACTTTTTGTGGCTATCCTATCAAAATCAGTTTAGTAGCAGTTAGACCCCATCCCCCCAGCCAGTCAGCACACTGAGGGACTAAATACATCGTCGAACACTGCCACTTTCTACCAAGTACACTGTAATACATGCTAACAGGTTGTGTCATTAGTTTTGTAGTTAAAGGGAGTGTATCATCAGCAAATGAAATAGAGTCAAGTTCCCCAGTCCCTCGGATCTCTGCACAGGGAATTGACAAAGTACTTTTCAAAGTTTGTCTCCTATCTAAAATCCTCTCTGGCATGGGTCGGATATCAAAGTCATAAACATTTAACTGTAATATCCCAAGAGTGTTCCAGATTAGTTCTGTAAATATATACTGCAGTCATATATTAAAAATCTGTCTGGCTCCTGAGTGCGACATATTTTTCTCAATAATAACACTTCAGTGCCAGTTGCTTCAGTCCAGGTTACCCTGTCTGCTGGCAAGAAGAACTTTGAGGGAAAAGAAGTATTCCAAAAATACAGCTTTTGCAAAACTGTACAGTGAATACAGAGAAGCTCTGTGCCACAGTATAGCGAGTGTGTGTGTGCGTTATATATAATAAGACATGCTATTTGTACATTTGTAATAGTTTCTAAATAGGTAGTGTCCCTGATCTGTGGCCATCACATTGTGAGAAAGGCAGTTTTCACAGATCTATAATATTGATGTATTCCAGATAAAGTACCAGTATTCCACACATTTCTGTAAAGAGATGGTGAGCTGTCTTCTAGAGCAGTGCTTCTCAAACTTTTTCTACTGGAAACTCACCCAACAGACCAAGGCAATGCCTGGGCCTCACCAGACTGACCAGGAGGATGCCTGGGCCTCACTATCTGTGGTGAAAGTCCATTTAAAAGCCAAAAATAATGCTAAGACTACCTTTTACCCATCTCCCAAGCTCTTTATAACAATAAAGCAAGTATAAAATTAATAATGTTGCTAATATGGAGATTTTTGCAAACAGTAAAAGGACTGTGCAGATCAGGGCTGTGAAGTCGGTAAGCCGCAGCTCTGACTCCAACTCTGACTCCTGAATTTTATCAGGACCGACTCCCGACTCCGACTCCTGCTCCTTCATTAATGGCCGGTCAGATACCAGGGGAGTTATTTATCACACTGGCTCAGCAGCTTCTCCCTAATGTCCTACATGATCTTGGGGCGACTTCTGAGTGAATAAAGGAATACTGTATATAAAGCAGATTCTCCTGTGTGTGCAGTGGATGCCGCTAGCCTCCAGCCTCCATGTCCTGAATAACTCACAACTAGACTAGATGGAGCAGGTGATCTTTTCCTGCTGACAGTTTTCTATGTTTCAAACTAAATATTCACCATACACACAAACACTTGTAACATTGCCAGATTCCTGTGATATAGATGTCAACCATAGTGATATAGAGGGGGTCACACATAGTGATATAGAGGTCACACAGTGATAAAGAAGGTCACTGTGGGGGCACGCAATAGCATGCACACACACAGCCTACTGCAGCCACAGCCCGCACACACAGCTTGCTGCAGCCATAGCATACACACACAGCCTGCTTCAGTCATAGCACGCGCACACACACACAGCCTACTGCAGCCATAGCGCGCGCGCGCACACACACACACACACACAGCTGCAGCCATAGAACACTGAAGAAAAACACACAATCTTCTCCCAGAGAGGAAACACCACAGTGAGGACAGAGGTTACTGCTACACTACTTATATCTTCTCCTCCTCCTCTATATTACACAGGATATCTTCATTTTACACTTCTGCTCATATACAGTCATCTAGCATCTAGGAACAGAACAGGACAGATCCCCCCCCCCCCCACACACACACACACACAATGGACTCTTCCAGCTCAGAAACAAACTGCCAAACAGTGACCGAAAACTTTTTCATGACCCCCCTAATGTAATAGGGCCAGTGTCCTATTAGAATGTTGCTCATAATATATATTCATGAGCAAAACTTGTAACATTCATATCAAAATTCAATTCTACATTTCTAAAGATTTTTTTTTAAAGCTGTCGAGTCGGTAAATTTTTTCCCAACTCCGACTCCAGTCAATACTAGCTCCAAATCCACAGCCCTGGTGCAGAACATAGTTACTTTGTGAAAACTGGCTCCCCAGCTGGGCCTCACCAACAACTAGGGGGCGCCTCACTGGTGAGGCCCGCCTCACAGTTTGAGAAGCACTGTTCTAGACAGAAATCGGAGTTCTACTCAAAATGGATGATAAAGAAAAACATTAATTCCTTACAGATATAAGTCATATGGTCCCTCTAGGGGGGACCACAGCTAATCATTCATTAAAAATGTCACTGTCAACACTGATAGCGACATTTAACCCCATCCATCTGCAGGGGGGTCCAATTGCTGCACCCGCTAATTTGGCATTGAAATGTATCTGTCAAAACTAACAACTGCATTTAAATGTCCTGTGTGCCCCTATCCCTGGTGTCTAGTGGAGATCCTATCTTACCGGGCTGGGGCGCTGATCCCAGCTCGGCAATCTGTAAATCTGGGCTGCAGCAGCCCAGACTATTACAGTGCTAATCGATCAGTGCCGTTTTAAGCAGGGCTGTGGAGTCGGATTTGGAGCTCGTTTTAGCTGGAGTCGGAGTTGGAGCTAGCTTTGGCTGGAGTCGGAAAAAAAATTTACCGACTCAGACTCCAGCTTTAAAGAAATCTTTAAAAAATGTAGAATTGAATTTTGATATGAACTTTGCAGTTTTGCTCATGAATATATATTATGAGCAACATTCTAATAGGACACTGGCCCTATTACATAAGGGTGGTCATGGAAAAGTTTTTGGTCACTATTTGGCAGTTTGTTCCTGAGCTGGAAGAGTCCATTGTGTGGGGGGAGATCTGTGCTGTTCTCTTCCTGGATGCTGTATGACTATATATGAGCAGCAGTGTAATATGAAGATATCCTGTGTAATATAGAGGAGGAGGAGGAGGAGAAGACATAAGTAGTGTAGGTGTAACCTCTGTCCTCAGTGTGGTGTTCTCTCTCTGGGAGAAGATTGTGTGTGTGTGTGTGTGTGTGTGTGTGTGTGTGTGTGTGTGTGTGTGTGTATGTATGCGCTATGGCTGCAGTAGGCTGTGTGTGTGTGCTATGACTACAGCAGGCTGTGTGTGTGTGCTATGGCTGCAGCAAGCTGTGTGTGTGCTATGGCTGCAGCAAGCTGTGTGTGTGCACACTATGGCTGCAGCAGGC
Organism: Dendropsophus ebraccatus; assembly: GCF_027789765.1. NCBI lineage: Eukaryota > Metazoa > Chordata > Amphibia > Anura > Hylidae > Dendropsophus > Dendropsophus ebraccatus. The sequence continues at coordinate 98,665,879 of NC_091456.1, forward strand.
TGTGTGTATGCTATGACTACAGCAGGCTGTGTGTGTGTGCTATGGCTGCAGCAAGCTGTGTGTGTGTGCACACTATGGCTGCAGCAGGCTGTGTGTATGTGTGCGCGCTATGGCTACAGCAGGCTGTGTGTGTGTGTGTGTGTGTGTGTGTGTGCTATAGCTGAAGCAGGCTGTGTGGGTGTGTGTGTGCATGCTATGGCTGCAGCAGGCTGTGTGTGTGTTATTGTGTGTCCCCACAGTGACCTTCACTATCACTATGTGTGACCCCCTGTATATCACTATGGCTGACCTCTATTTCACAGGGATCTGGCATTGTTAGCAGTGTTTCTGTGTGTATGGTGAGTATTTAGTTAGAAACATAGAAGACTGTCAGCAGGAAATGACCACCTGCTCCTTCTAGTCTAGTTGTGAGTAGCTCAGGACATGGAGGCTGGAGACTGGCTGCATCCACTGCACACACAGGAGAAGCTTCCTTTGTATGTTTCAGAAGTTGCCCCAGGATCATGTAATACATTAGGGAGAAGCTGCTGAGCCAGTGTGATAAATAACTCCCCTGGTATATGACTGGCCATTTATGAAGGAGCAGGAGTCGGGAGTTGGAGTCAGTCCTGATCAAATTCAGGAGTCTGACTCCGAGTTGGAGTCGGAGCTGCGGCTTACAGACTCCACAGCCCTGGTTTTAAGTATACTGCAGTGATCTCTATGAGAGATCATTGCAGTAATAATAAAAGTCCCCCAGGGGGACTAAAAGTTAAAGCAATTAAAAAAAAAGGAAAATCTCCTCCCCTGATAAAAGTTTAAATCACACACCCCCTTTCCATATTTTAAAAATGAAAACAAACATATTTGGTATCGCCACGTGCATAATCGCCTGAACTATTAAATTATTAAATTCCAGATCGCGCACGGTAAAAAGGTGTAAGCGCAAAAACCCGCAAAAAGTGCAAATTTGCAGATGTTTTGTCATATAAAATTCAGAAATTGTAATAAAAAGTGATCAAAAAGTCACATATATGCAAGCAAAGTACTGATAGAAAGAAAAGATCATGGCGCAAAGACCATAGACCAAAGGATAAAAGCATTATAAGGATCAGAATAAAGCAATTTTAAACAGTTGTTTTTTTTTTTAAAGGTATTATTTTATTTTTTAAAAAGCAGTCAGATAAAATAAAAGTTAAATAAATTACATATCGTAATTATACTGACTTGAGGAACACATTTAGGCTGGGTTCACACTACGTATATTTCAGTCAGTATTGTGGTCCTCATATTGCAACCAAAACCAGGAGTGGATTAAAAATATTGAAATAATGGCAGTTATTTAGTGTTATATGGCGGCCATCCACTCAATTTCAACATTGTGTGGACAGATCCTTTCTGTGTTTTTAATCCACTCCTGGTTTTGGTTGCAATATGAGGACCACAATACTGACTGAAATATAGGTAGTGTGAACCCAACCTTAACATGTAAGTTTCACTATAGGACGAATGACGTAAACACCAAACCCCCCAAAATTTAAAAAAAATGATTGTTTGGTTTTTTTTCCATTTTTCCCCCGCAAATAATTTTTTGCCAGTTTCACAGCATACTGGAAAAATGTCTGCCTTTGCAAAATACAATTAGTGGCACAAAAAATAAGGCCTCATGTGGGTTTGTAGGTGAAAAAAATGCAAGTGCTATGGCCTTTTAAACAATGAGAGGAAAAAATGAAAGCGCAAAACTGAAAATTATCCTGGTCCTGTAGGGGTTAAATGCAGTTAAACAGGACCCCCAGTGGTCTAGTGGCAAGATCACAAGGGGATGATCCTTCATTTTTGCCCAGCCTCATCCAAGTAAACGAGCAATGACTGCACACATCAATGCACTGATCTCTTTGAGGATTGTACATACACTGATCTCTTTGAGGATTGTACATAAAAGTCCCCTATGGGTACTACAAATTACTGTTAAAAATAAAAATAAAGAAAAAGACCTTCCCATATTAAAACTTTAAATCACCCCTTTCCCCCCCATTTTACAAATATATAAAATAGACATATTTGTTATCGCTGCATGAGGAATCACCCAAACTATTAAATCCCAGATCTCTCACAGTAAAGCCATAAGAGCAAAAAAAAAAAAAAAAAAAAAAAAAAAGCCAAAAGTGCGAAGTTGCAGATTTATGGTCACATCAATTTCAGAAAATAAATAAAATAAAAATGTGATCAAAAAAGTCGCAAGATACAGATAGAAAGTATAGATCATGCTGCAAAAATGACACCTCTAATAGATCCATAGACCAAAAAACAAAAGAGTTATAAGGATGGCAATAAAACAATTTTAAACACATTTAGCTTTTTTTTTTTCTTTTTTTTTTAAATTTTAAAAGGACAACTCCGGCGGGACCCCCCCCCCCCCCAAAAAAAAAAAAAAAAAAACACACAGACACACACAGACACCATACTCACCATCCCTCCGGTGACGATCGCCACTCCATTCGCCCGCCGTCCGCCTCCCCGTCACCTGCGTCCGCCGTCCAGCGATGTCTCTTGCTTCCGGGTCCATGAGAGAGAAAAGGCTGCCAGTGCGCTTGCGCATCGGCAGCCTTTTCATTGGCTGGAGCGCATCACATGGCTTCCAGCAAGCTCAGCCAATCAGGGCCGAGC